>NC_082664.1:133521737-134121737 GCF_025265405.1 Mesoplodon densirostris
ACCAAAATACCAGGGGCCTTGGGGCAAAGCACTGTGAATTCTTGGGTTTTCAGGAGGAATTGGGACTGTGAAGATTAGAGGAAGCAGACATATGAGTGGTGGCCCCATGGTGTGCTGAGAACTGCAGTAGCGTTGGGTCCCCAGGGGTGAGGACACAAAGCAAGCAATGTCTAACTCATGCTGGGGAGACCGAACAGCTTCACCAGAAATATGACATCTGAGATGAGTGTTTAAAAATAGAGTTTGTCGGGACTTCCCTGGGGGTCCAGTAGTTAAGACTGCACTTCCACTGCAGGGGCCGCGGGTTCCATCCCTGGTCGGGGAACTAAGATCCTGCATGCCGCACGGTGCAGCCAAAAAACAAAAAATAATAAAAATAAAAATAGAGTTTGTCAAGAGGAAAAGGAAGGGCTGAGTACACAAGTCAAAGGCAGAAAGCATTTAAAAATGCCAAGTTTAAGATTTACCTGTAAGTTATTGGTGCCTTGAGAGTTTTTAAGTCAGAGAAAGACATGGTCAGAGAGAGCTTGGTTTTGGAAAGCCCTTCTGACTGAGGAATCCAGAGGATTATATTAGAGACAGGGAGGTGACTACGGAGCCATCACACGTGACAGGACCTGAAGTAAAGGAGACACAGTGGAGCAGAAGGCTAGGGGATCACCTTGTAATTGCATAGACATAGACTAAATCCATTTTTTAAGTTGAAGTATAGTTGATTTACAATGTTGTGTTAGTTTCTGCTATACAGCAAAGTGATTCAGTTATACATACATATATATATATTCTTTTTCAGATTCTATTCCATTATAGGTTATTACAAGATACATTTAAATACACTTTTTTTTTTTTTTTTTTTTTGGCGGTACACGGGCCTCTCACTGTTGTGGCCTCTCCCGTTGCGGAGCACAGGCTCCGGACGCACAGACTCAGCGGCCATGGCTCACGGGCCCAGCCGCTCCGCGGCATGTGGGATCTTCCCAGACCGGGGCACGAACCCATGTCCCCTGCATCGGCAGGCGGACTCTCAACCACTACGCCACCAGGGAAGCCCTAAATACACTTTTTAACTGGTATTGAACAGTTGGTTTTGGAAGGCATAGTCAAGGGGATATCATATGTGGTTGCTTTCTTCAGAATCATAGATAGTTATTCCCAGCAAACATCTACTTTGTGAGGACTGTGGTCTTCAAGCCAAACTAACAAATATTTCTGGAGTGAGACTGCTCTCAGCCCTGAGAAGATTCTGTTTCTGTGCCGTAGACACCCCGCTCCAGCCGTGTGGAATGGGGAACGGAAGCTGCCTGCACTCAGGAGCAACCTGCAATATGCAAAGCAGTCATTTATGGAGACAGTGGGAGAGAAGAAAAAATTGCTGTGCTTTCCATTACCCAGTGAGTTCCATCCATCCACCCCTTACCAGTGAATTAAGTGGAAATAAATAAATACAACCAAGTTCACTGGTAACCTTTAGTGCCTTCCATTAATCAGAGTAATAGGGGGTCTTTTCTAGGGTCTTCATTGTTGCTATAGAAAGAAAAATGGTGACATGAGGTCAGTTTAGCTCCAGCCCTATGACACTTTGTCAATACGGTATCGGCAATTCAGTTATGGTGAAAAATAAGGGCATTATTTAGCTGTTAGGAGTTAGTAAATAGATTATTTATTATGTTGTCTGTCATCAATCAGAACCCCAAGCCAAAAAGAAGCAGCTGCCTGAATAATTTTCCTGCAAAGGCCTCAAACAGTTTCCTTGGGCTCCTTCCCCTCCCTCCCCCAACCCTGTTCTCTCTGCCTCTGTGTGTGTGTGTTAGAAAATGTTATAGTATTTGAGTTGATGAATGTGGAAGTTTATTAACGGAAATGAAAACTGATAGGTGTTTAACGTTTAATGTGAAATAATCTACTGTAATGTAAAAAAACTCAAAATAATACTGTTTTAATTGTCCATGGTAATTAAACTGTCACTGTAGTAATTTAAAAGATAGGTGGATAGTAAGTTATTGACACAAGCTCTTCAAATAAAGTGGGCTAATTTTAAAACTAAATTTAACTTAAATTGAATGATAGTCTACTTCTCTCCCACTCTTTTTTTTTTTTTTTAAGTGACAGCATCCAAATCTGTTTTTATCAGTGTTTACCAGGGATAAACCCAAAGTAAAGTAACCTGAGTCAGCATTCGTTAATAAAAGTTCCTAGTAATGGAACTCCTGGTAATAAAGTCTTCACTTTTACTAAATGGAAAAGATTACTTACTGTATAGTGAGAGAGCTGTAGTTTAGCTATTTGAAAAGTGTATGTGTGTCTGTGTGTTCATCTCACGTCTCATACATAAGTTAACAATTTTTAATCAAACACAGAATTTTTAAAATATTTTATTGAATATACAGTTGACCCTTGAACAATTCGAGGGTTGGGGCACCGACCCTCTAAGTCAAACATCCAAGTATAATTTCCAGTCATTCCTCCATGTTCAAGGTTCCTCCGTATCCTTGGATTCAACCAACCTCGAACTGCGTAGTGCTGTAGTATTTACTATTGAAAAACATCGGAGTACAAGTGGACCCGTACAGTTCAAACCCGTGTTATTCAAGGGTCAACTGTATATCAAATCTCTTGAAGAGAAAAAAAAGTCTGGACTGGAAATTCTGTAAAAATTCTATAATCTTCCATTCTCAATCTGCCCTTGTCTTGTTTACATATAAAGTTATGGAAGCCTTATAAAATTAGTTGAGGGGCTTCCCTGGTGGCGCAGTGGTTGAGAGTCCGCCTGCCGATGCAGGGGACACAGGTTCGTGCCCCGGTCCGGGAAGATCCCACACGCCGCGGAGCAGCTGGGCCCGTGAGCCATGGCCGCTGAGCCTGTGCGTCCGGAGCCTGTGCTCTGCAACGGGAGAGGCCACAGCAGTGAGAAGCCCGCGTACTGCAAAAAAAAAAAAAAAAAAAAATTAGTTGAGAAGTGTTTCCTCTTTCTGTACTTTCTAGAGAAGTTTGTCCAATATTGGATTGATCTAGTAGAGCTCAACTGGTGTTTTCTTTATGGGAATATTATTAACTATGTTCTGATTTCTTTTACAATTATGGAACAGTTCAAACATTCTATTTCTTACTGAGTCAGCTTTGCTAAGTAATTTTTTTCCAGGAATTTATCCATTGCATCTAGCTGTTTAAATCAATTGGCATAAAATTGTTCATAGTGTTCCTTAATTATATTTTAGAAGTTGAGCTGTATGTATAGTTATTTCTCTTTCCTTCTTTATACTGATAATTTCTATTTTCTTGATCAATGTTACCAACATTTTCTCTATTTGATTAGTCTTTTAAAAGAAGCAACTTTGGCTCTTTTATTGTATCTTTTATATATTTTTTTCATTTATTACTGTTTTGATCTTTATTATCTTCTCTCTATATTTTTAAGTTTATGCTTTTCTACTTTGTAAAACTTTTCAATTAGACATCTTCATGAATTTTCATCATTTTTCCTTTGCTAATATAAGCACTTAAATGTATAAAATACCACTTTTACTGCATCCTAGTAAAAATTGGACAGGTATAATTTTCACAATTCATGTAATTGACATTTAAAAAAATAAAAATAAAAACTATCTAATAAAATTTCATGTTTGATCCAGGAGAGGCCACCAAACCTGGACACTTCAGCCCCCTTGAAAATGTAGGCGAGTCTGCCCCTAACATGCATGGCGGCTAGGACCAGAGTAAAAGTGAGATGGCTACATCTTTATGTCTAAATGCTTAAAAATTATAAATCAAGCCTACAAGCTGGTACACACAACCTGTGCCACTTCTCTGCTTTGAAAAATATACCTTCATACAACAAAGTAGAGAATTACATGTAAAACTCTGGCTTTTATAGGATTGAAAGTTGGCAAAACAGTAGAAACAATTGAAGTTAATTATTATTGTACATGTCTGGGTATTCTTTTGATAGTTTAGTGACATTTGACTGAGAAATAAAATAGGGACTTATATAATTCTTAAATTATTTTACACTTATTTCATAAAATCATCTTTCTTGCCCTCATTTCAGAAAAATCACTTATGTTGTATTAAGGATATTCACATAATTTGTTTTCTATCAACACTGATGATCTAAAAGATTAAAAAAATAAATTGCAATTGCATTCAAAGTGTACATGTAAATATTTGCCCATCAAAATTATATACTTAATTCAGTTTCTTATTTTGAGAAACTGAAACTTTCTAATGTAATTTAAATTTTTAAAATTATTATTATATAATTATGTAATATAACATCATTTATCATTCTAGTGCTCATTGTCTCTCTAGTTTCTAATGTAAAGAATCCGTAGGTATCACACCTCAAATGAACGGTGTATTAAACCTTCAGATCTGTGAATGTAAGAGCAATATGAATTGTTTAATATGGGAAAATTTCCTCTGCAGCTGTGTACATCACTTGCAAACACTGTCCTAATTTGTGAGTCCCTCCAGAACCACAAATTGGACACAAAGAGAAGAAAAAAAATGGATGATTGAGACGGCTGAGTAATATTTGATTGTGTGACAACCTATTGCATTCACTCCAAAGGAAAGGATTTAACAAGTTGATTAATTTATCTTTTGTTCTATCAAAGGCTTCCAACCCTCAAATCCTCCCTACCTTCTAGAGCAGTATCCATCTCCAACAACCCAAAGCTCACCACATCTAGACTTTATCACTCTTTGTTTAGGTGCAACCCAGCACAAGTGTTTGTTTCCCTGTGACCTTAATGGAGTTAGTTGTGAGAGTGGTTGTGTAGGGTACGTCATGCTCTGCCAGTGCTGAGCATATGTCTTTAATATATGCATGTATGTGTATATTAACAAACCTAGAGGATTCTCAAAAGCAAGGGCCCAAGGTGGAGTCCCCTCTTGCCCAGGTCTAAGGGTGGTGCCAGGTCAGCTTTCCCATCCTTGCCGGCCCAAGGCTAGATAGTCATGTATGAAAGGCAGGGTTGCTATCGAATAACCACCCTCCTTGCTGCTAGCCACTCTGGCTTTATCCAGCCCCATCTCACATTTCTGCTCCCTTTTCTGTTTTCTAATAGGCAGGGCTCTTCAGAGACCTCCTCTACTTCCTATAAAATTAGTCATATTTCTAAGAGTGTGTCCTCTCTAGGGTTTAATTCCAGAATCTCTGCACTGTTCTGCAGTCTAAGGGTGTCTTTGAGCACCTAATCAGCCATAATACCATATGTGGAAGTCCCCCCAATCCAATATATTGAAATTTTCTATGCCCTCACGTCCTCATACAGATTGCAAGCTCTCGGAGGCCAGGGTTCACATGTTATTTATGTGTAACCCCACCACAATGCCTGTTGCATCATACACAATAAATATTTATTGAGATAAAACAACCAAGGAAGTCACAAAAGAAAGGACAGATTTGATTTCATAAAAGCAAAAAGAAAATTCCCAATAACCCTAGGAAAATATCTGCAGCAAATATTGCAGAGAGCTATCATCTTTAGTATGTAGAGTTCACACAAATAGATGCAGAAAAGCTAAGATGATGTAGGTAAAGTATCTAAAAGACAATCCTCAAAGGAGGAAATACAACTAGAAATAAACTCCTAAACTGACACAATACTTTGGAACCAATTTGGCAGTCAAAAGCCTCATAATACTCAATTTATTTGACCTAATAATTCCACTGCTAAAAATCTATCTAAGAGAATTATAAATTTTGGAGGAGAAAGTTTTATTGATCTAACTCAAGCATGGTAAAAATCTTTCTTTGTCTATCTCACAAGAGGTTCTTTGGCATCCTTGCTGGGGGCTAGAGTGGGAGAAACCTCAGGACCGAGAATCCAGGCATTCAGAGTCAACAAGAAGGCTAGTGGAGAATTAGAGGACACTGGATACTTGCCCACAGTTGAATTTCATGCTGCCCCCGGGTGTGAATAACCCTGCATCCTTGTAGCAGCCATCAACACCAGGCCCTGAATGAAACAAAGAGTAAGATTCTCAGATGATCACACAGGTTGGAATGCAAAAGGTCTTCATTCTAATCACATGCAAATGAAAAGTTCTGCCCACTAGCATTTAACAGCGGCATTAGAACTCAGAAATAGTGACTCCTGTGGAGTGTTGTTTCCAAGCAGCCTTGAGCCCCTTGGAAATGTAAGGCTTTGATTTAGGTGGAATGGCCACAGGAGCTTATTAGCAGAAGGGTCAGAACATCTCAGTTGACTCAGCCAGCTGCCCAGGCCACTTTATGGAACAGAAGCTCTCTGCACAGGTCGCCCCTCCTTGATGATAATTAATGCAAATGATTTTCCTTGGAACTATCGTGATAGAGAATCTGGAAACTGACAACAGTTCCCTAGCTGTCCATCAAGAAGCACCAATGCGCCGTGCTGCCACCTGCCATTAGAGAGCTTTTCACCACCAGCAAGCTCACTTGTCATTTCTCCGCAGAATGCACTCAGCTGGCTTAGCCTGTAATACACTAACGTGATTTCAACTCAGCAACAGAGCTAAATACCAGAGGAGTAGGGCACTTGGAGCAGAAAAGAAAGGGAATGAAATAACTATCATTACCTCCCTAGACTATAAAAAGTGTGAAAGAGCCCTCTTCCCGAGAAGTCCAGATCCCCAATTTCAGACAGTCTAATGGCAGCCAGCTTTGCAGAACGAAAACAGAAACACTTGTCTGCTGATGAGATCTCTTTCCTCTCCCATTGAATGAGTGGAGATGATCCTCTGGCCTTAGTCCTAGCCCAAGGTTTGGGCCCATTACTTCATAGTCCATTTGAGCCTAAAACAGTGGTTTGTAAAATCTTACTGAAAATTAAAAGAATAACTATGCACTCTCATTCTAGAAAAATGTGCACACGCTACTTTGTACACAGTATCAGTGGAGCGCAAGGAGCCCCTTACACTATCAGCTGATTCTGTCTGCACTCACGCCACCACTGCCCATTCCTGAATGGAGCAAGGGGCTCTATTCTGCTGAACCTTACAGCCTTTCCCAGCACAGAGCTCCAGGAGGCCACTTGAACTTAATTTCTGGAGGCCTGTGGATAAGAAATCCTTGTCACTCTGTCCATCAATGTCCATGGTAAAGAATCTCTGTTCCAGAGGAACCCTTCTCAGTCTCACATCCCTCTCAGTGGATTTATGTATAGTTCTCTAGTGATGTTGAAAAGTGGATTGGTGCTAAGGAAAAACAAAAAACCACTTAGGGTAAGAAGTTAACAGCAAAATTACAAAAAGCTTTTTTTAAAAAAAAAATGGTATTCTAGCTGCATTTTTCAACTGAGTCATAAAATCATTTCCCAAGCCAGAAGTATTATTCTCATTTCACAGGTGGAAAGCCAGGAATTACAGAGAGGTTAATGGCTGTGTCTGAAAGCACACAGCACACCCTTATCAGAAGGAGCTGAAAATACAGGTATAGTCAAGGGCTCATACTGTTCTGTGATAACCCAAACTTTATGAACAAGTTTGGCTTGGCCCTAATTGGCATTCAATTTTAAAAAATGTCTTTCATTAAAAAATATAAATTGAAGTACTGGGTAATTGACTCACATTTGATTAAGGCAGAGTCTATTGGATTAACATGATTAATAGATAAAATTATAATCAAACAGAAAGCAGTACAAAAGGTGACTAAGTCATGAATCCCATTAAGATACTAAATTTTTTAAAGATGAATATGCTGGGGGTTTTTATGTAGGAATATTCATTTCACAGTGGATCTCACACTGTTCAGCTCTCACTAGTAGAGTAATTAGAATGAAGTTTTCTTCAGAATTAAAAGAAGAAGTGCTTGGGAGGTGTTTTGATTTCACAGTAAGGAAAACCCCAGCTGTCCTCATTCTGATTCTCCCAAATCTTTTGGTTCATTGGTAATTTCTCAAACTGCTAGTGAAGGAGGCCACTGCAGTAGTTACCTCTGCTCATAACTAAATATATTTAGTTGATGCCACATCAAATTCCAATGTCCCTTTTAGGAACTGTAATGTTGACCAACCTGTACTGGAATAACATATTCCACAGTTTTTTCTATAAATGCAAAGCTGTATCCTCAATGGAAACTTAGTTAATTGTTATGAAACTACTTCTGCATCAGCCACTTCCAGACAGTCAGGCCAGGAAGTAAAATGAAAAATAAGATACTTGTTTTTTTGCTTTATCACTCAGTCTTAAGTACTTTTTGCCCAAGAAATGGGAGCTGCTGTGGCATAAATGGACATGGATGTGAAAGTAACATTCTTCTCACCACCAAGATTTTCTGTTTCAGAGAACTGACTGGGTAGTGACAGCCTCCTTCCAAAAACTTCCATGTCTAACTAGAACAAAAAATTTTACAATTTGTATAGAAACACAAAAGACCCCTAATAGCCAAAGCAATCTTGAGAAAGAAAAATGGAGCTGAAGGAATCAGGCTTCCTGACTTCAGACTATACTACAAAGCTACAGTAATCAAAACAGTATGGTACTGACACAAAAACAGAAATATAGATCAATGGAACAGGATAGAAAGCCTAGAGATAAACCCCCACACCTATGGTCACTTAATCTATGACGAAGGAGACAAAAATATACAATGGAGAAAAGACAGCTTCTTCAATAAGTGGTGCTGGGAAAACTGGACAGCTACATGTAAAGGAATGAAATTAGAACACTCCCTAACACCATACGCAAAATAAACTCAAAATGGATTAAAGACCTAAATGTAAGGCCAGACACTATAAAATTCTTAGAGGAAGACATAGGCAGAACACTCTTTGACATAAATCACAGCAAGATCTTTTTTGACTCACCTCCTAAAGTAATGAAAATAAAAACAAAAATAGACAAATGGGACCTCATTAAACTTAAAAGCAAAGGAGACCATAAACAAGATGAAAAGACCACCCTCAGAATGTGAGAAAATATTTGCAAATGAGGCAACTGACAAAGGATTAATCTGCAAAATATACAAGCAGCTCATGCAGCTCAATATAAAAAAAAAAACCAATCAAAAAATGGGTGGAAGACCTAAATAGACATTTCTCCAAAGAAGACATACAAATGACCAAGAGACACATGAAAATATACTCAGCATCACTAATAGAGAAATGCAAATCAAAACTACAATGAAGTATCACCTCACACCGGTCAGAATGGCCATCATCAGAAAATCTACAAACAATAAATGCTGGAGAGAGTGTGGAGAAAAGAGAACCCTCATGCACTGTTGGTTGGAATGTAAATTGATACAGCCACTATGGAAGACAGTATGGAGGTTCCTTAAAAAACTAAAAATAGAACTACCATACAACCCAGCAATCCCACTACTGGGCATATGCCCAGAGAAAACCATAATTCAAAAAGACACATGCACCCCAATGTTCCTTGCAGCACTATTTACAATAGCCAGGACATGGAAGCAACCTAAATGTCCACCAACAGAGGAATGGATAAAGAAGATGTGGTACATATACACAATGGAATATTACTCAGCCATTAAAAGGAACAAAATTGGGTCATTTGTAAAGACATGGATGGACCTAAAGACTGTCATACAGAGTTAAGTAAGTCAGAAAGAGAAAAACAAATATTGTATATTAACGCATATATGTGGAATCTAGAAAAATGGTATAGATGATATTATTTGCAAAGCAGAAATAGAGAACAAATGTATGGATACAAAGTGGGAAGAGGGAGTGAGAGGAATGGGAGATTAGGATTGACACATATACGCTATTGATACTATGTATAAAATAGATAACTAGGGCTTCCCTGGTGGCGCAGTGGTTGAGAGTCCGCCTGCCGATGCAGGGGACACGGGTTCGTGCCCCGATCCCGGAAGATCCCGCATGCCGCGGAGCGGCTGGGCCCGCGAGCCATGGCCGCGGAGCCTGTGTGTCCGGAGCCTGTGCTCCGCAACGGGAGAGGCCACAGCAGTGAGAGGCCCGCGTACAGCAAAAAAAAAAAAAAAAAAAAAAAAAAAGATAACTAATGAGAACATTCTGTATAGCACAGAGAACTCTGCTTAATGCACTGTGGTGACCTAAATGGGAAGGAAATCCAAAAAAGAGGAGATATATGTATATGTCTAGCTGATTAATTTTGCTGTACAGTAGAAACTAACACAATATTGTAAAGCAACTATACTTCAATAAAAATTAATTTTAAAAAATTTCCATGTCTGCATAAACTGGGAGGTGGGAAAGAACTGGGAGGCATAATCTTCATCAATGTCCCAAAACTCACATAACCACCTCACATAACATACAGTATAAAGCAAAAAACTGGTTTCCTAAGCGAGCACAGTTCCACTGCAGTCTCCCTGGCTCAGACACATGGAAGATTTGCTTCCTACTCCTGATGTGGTTTTCCATCAAGCTGCTTGCATCGTCTCAATACATATATTATGTCTGTCAAGGCACATGCTGTCTGATTGGACACAGGTATCCTTTTGACGATCTTGTAACTTTTATTGATTCTGCTTACCCCATGATATTGGTAACTGTCTCAAAGTAACTAACCCCCAGGAATGGTGGCAGACTCAATAGAGAGGTTAAGCAGTGTGCAGATTGCTTCTCTGAGGGCCAGACTTTTAGAAATAGATGTATTAATTTAAATAGAAAATGCCTTGGTAGACATATTTATGGGCAGTACCTGGAGGTGCTGAATGGTAAGGTGTAGGAAAAATTTAGGGAGAATGTTCTCTATATTTTTACTCTAGGGCCCAGAGTCATCAGTTACATCATTGTTAGACTCTTCGTGATTATTTTCATAAGCTGCTTTAAATCCTTTCTGGAACTACAGTAGGGACATATACAAACAAGCAAATAAGCAAACAATATCTATTGAGTACTCACTATGTGCCAATTATGTGCTGAGTGTTTTTCTCATAACTATTTCCTTTAATCCTCACACCAAGCTGTTGATCATAAATTCTATACCCAGTGATTTGTCAGATATTTGCCTTAAGATATAGGGGTCATGTGGGCCTTTTACTTGTGGAGCCTCTGCAGCAAGCAAGGCAAAGAAGCAGGAGAACCTCTAACACAAGGTGGAGGAGGTATTTTCAAGTGCTCAGGACACTCATGCTCGAGAGTCAAGGCTTGACTTTCTTCATTGCCAAAAGTACTGAAGAAACGGCTTTGCTTCTGCTTTCTTTTGGGTGGCTTTTTCTGCATATACCCTAAGTGGGAGACATCACTGAAAGGATAACTGATCCAACAGGGCAAATAGGGAGCAAAACTTTCACTTCCCTTCTGACTTGCAGCCCAAGTCTTTGTAGTTCCATGTGGGTTTACAGTGAGACTCCTGCCTGCTTGTTCAGTATCATGGGCACTGTGTTTTCCACAGTTCCTCCACAAGCCTTGAAGAATTGAAAAGGTTGTGCTTTTAGGATGTAATAAATCTTTCATTTGCATGCTTAGTTCTCCCGGCTGAAGGAAGCCCATCTTCACATTTGTGGGTGTGTTACACAGTCGAGTCTAAAATACATTCAATTGTCTAATCTTCCCCACTGAGCAAGTGGGATGCTTGGCCTCTGTTCTGGTCAGTGGTTCTAAGACCCTGAGCTGGTAGTGAGCAAGAAGTGTCCTTCTGGGCTTCCCTGGTGGCGCAGTGGTTGAGAGTCCGCCTGCCGATGCAAGGGACACGGGTTCGTGCCCCGATCCCGGAAGATCCCACATGCCGCGGAGCGGCTGGGCCCGCGAGCCATGGCCGCGGAGCCTGTGCGTCCGGAGCCTGTGCTCCGCAACGGGAGAGGCCACAGCAGTGAGAGGCCCGCGTACAGCAAAAAAAAAAAAAAAAAAAAAAAGAAGTGTCCTTCTGAGAGACAGAATCCAAACCTAAATGTTGGTCACATACCAAATAGACAGTGCAAATGAAGTATGGGTCCAAAGGAAGTGAATGGGAAGGCAGCAAGATAAGGATGCAAAACCGGCACAGAGAGACATCAGAGCAGTCCAGCTCCAGCTCCGGACAGAGTCAGATGGTGCTGGAAGGCCTGCATTGAGGGCTTTTTTTTTTTTTTTTTAATAAATTTATTTATTTCATTTATTTATTTTTGGCTGCATTGGGTCTTTGTTGCTGAGCGCGGGCTTTCTCTAGTTGTGGTGAGTGGGGGCTACTCTTTGTTGAGGTGCATAGGCTTCTTACTGCGGTGGCTTCTCTTGTTGCAGAGCATGGACTCTAGGTGCACGGGCTTCAGTAGTTGGGGCACGCAGGCTCAGTAGTTGGGGCTTGCAGGCTCTAGAGCGCAGGCTCAGTAGCGGTGGCGCATGGGCTTAGTTGCTCCACGGCATGTGGGATCTTCCCGGACCAGGGCCCAAACCCACGTCCCCTGAATTGTCAGGCAGGTTCCCAATCACTGCGCCACCAGGGAAGCCCCTTGAGGGCTTTTTATAGAGACTGTTGTGTGGGGGGAAGTTGTTCAAAGCACTAACAACAGTTTCAGGTCTCACTGTGCACAAGGGAGGCATTCCATAAATATTAAGCAAATGGTTTAACTTTTGTTCAAGCCAGTGGCCTCTTTCAGTGGTTACTAAAAACAATGAACAGGCTGAACTCTGTTACTTAGGTAAGTTGCAGCTGACTGTTTCAGATATAAGCTGTCAGAGCAACTAGATGTCAGGCTGGTTCCATTGGTTCTGTGAGAGTTTACCTCGTGTGTGCATGTGTAAGCTTACGCGTGCATATGCATGCACACACACATCAGAACACTGTTCTAATAAGAAGCATACAATAGGCAAACAAGGAAAGAATCTGTCTTATCCCCAAACAACCAGTTCTCTCTGTTTGTTCACTGAATATGCTACACAAAAATAGTAACATCATATATTCTAGTAGACCAGACAGAAAAGTCTTTTTTTTCTTTATTTTTTTATAGTAGGTCCTTGTTGGTTATCTATTTTAAATATACCAGTGTGTACATGTCAATCCCAAATGCCCAGTCTATCCCTCCTCTCAACCCTTCCCCTCTGGTAACCTCAAATTCATTCTCTAAGTCTGTGAGTTTGTTTCTGTTTTGTAAATAAATTCATTTGTATCATTTTTTTAGGTTCTGCATATGAGCAATATCATATGAAATTTGTCTTTCTCTGTCTGACTTACTTCACTTAGTATTATAAAGTCTAGGTCCATCCGTGTTGCTGAAAATGGCATAATTCATTGTTTTTTATGGATGAGTAATATTTCATTGTATATATGTACCACATCTTTTTATCCATTCATCTGTCGATGGACATTTAGGTTGCTTCCATGTCTTGGCTGTTGTAAACAGTGCTGCAATGAACATTGGGGTGCATGTATCCTTCTGAACCATGTTTTTCTCTAGATATATGCTTTCTGAACCTAATTTACATGTGCATTTATGTCGTGTCCCATACAGTAATTGGCACTATAGTATGTACAACAGGAATGTATGAAATGGCCTTTAATGTTGAAAAATTATGATTTTTTGTGAAAGGTAGTATTTAGACATATCCAACAGGTAACTTCTCAAGACAAGAATACATCTTCAAAAATACTAAATTATATTCCCAGAATATTACATTTCCATTGTTCCCTCACATGGTCAATTCCATGGCCGAAGAGATGTCAGGGCTTCCCACTGCTTCTCGTTGGGCAGGGCTTGGCACCTGATATCAAACGACTCACTATCAAGTCCTCCTTGACCCAACCAATAAGTTTCTAGAGAACCAGGGCCTGTTATGGGCTGAGGTGGAGGAAAGGGTGGGACAGGTAAGAAGGAAGAGTCCATATAAATGCAAGGATCTTCACAATATAAAAAGAAGCCTCATATGAGAGGAAGCTGGTTACAAGAGAGAGATTTATTATACAAGGAGCTTGTGCTCATTTTATGTGACCACCCACAAGGTGCAGTTGCCCTCACGTCTGCTCTGGAGTATATAGAAGGAAAGACATTTCTATTTATTAAGTTTGGGGAGATTTAAAGGGGCTGGGAGGGTTGGTTGTTGTTTTAAAGGAATAAAGTCAAGTGTAGACAACTTTAAAACATTGCTACTATATCCGTGCATCTAACTGAGTCACTCGTGGGTCGTTAGGCGCTAGAGTATAACGATTTGTCAGCATAGGACACAGAGTGGACCAATTTAATACTTGCTGCAGGGGTTAGAATTTCCACAGCCTTTGATCAGATTTTTTTTTAAGGTCAGTAACATTTAGAGGTAGATAAAAACGTCAAGTAATTGCTGAGAAACTAGGTGGCTTGTAGCTAATTTGCAAAAGCATAGATTACGTTGTTATTTGGATTTTATCCACTTCACGAAAAAGTCCTGAGATTTTTAGGAAGAACACATTAATGTTGATACCGTGGTACACAGCCCACTCCATAGTGTGCAGACATCTGCCGTCTTCCCTCCTTGACATGCCCTCTTGCTTGCTCACTGGAGCCTTTGAATAGTCAGTGACTTTCATGTTCTGCTAGATAATAAGATTGTGTGTGACACCATTGCTCCTTTATACCTCCTTTTACAAAAATGGAAAACAAAACTCTCTATTCTTTCTTTAACTTAGCATAGAGCAGGATAAAGAAAATTGACATCTGATATATAATCGGTGAAATTCCTATCTGTTATTTAAAGAGAGCTTCTAAGAGAATCTTAGAGGTAGAAGAGAATGCTAAAAGTGTTGTGTGTTAATACTTGAAGACACTGTTCCCTCTCTACCCACCAGCCCAGAAGTTGTTTCTGGAAAAGCCTTCACAGACCTATGTAATCTCTGAATGTGTTGCTCAGCCAATTACCTCCTTTTTCAGGCACCAACGCTGAGCACAGTGCTCCAGGAGTTGGGCGGCCACACCCTGGTGGCCCACCTTGAGCTTGTCCTCCACCAAAAGCATTAGGACTTGTCCCCTGACCTACAATTTTTCACCTGATAACCCACTAGCTTCCTGTTGTGTTTAGAAATAGGACAGGGAGGGCCTCCCTGGTGGCGCAGTGGTTGAGAGTCCGCCTGCCGATGCAGGGGATACGGGTTCGTGCCCCGATCTGGGAGGATCCCATATGCCGCGGAGCGGCTGGGCCCGTGAGCCATGGCCGCTGGGCCTGCGCGTCCGGAGCCTGTGCTCCGCGACGGGAGAGGCCACGACAGTGAGAGGCCCGCGTACCGCAAAAAGAAGAAAAAAAAAAAAAGAAAAAGAAATAGGACAGGGAGGAGTAAACCCAGCAGATATTACTTACTCTTTGGAGTGTTTCCTTCCACTTTAAAAAGACTGGTTTTTTTTTAAGCTAGTGTATTATTTCGCTGGGCTGCCAAAACAAAATGCCATAGACTGGGTGGCTTAAACAACAGATGTATGTTTAACACAGTTCTGGAGGCTGAGAAGTCCAGGATCAAGATTCTGGCAGATTGGGTTTCTGGTGAGACCTCTCTTCCTGTCTTGTAGATAGTCACCCTGCTGTTATGTCCTCATATGCCTTTTCCTAAGTGTGTGCTCAGGGAGAGAGAGAGAACCAGCTCTCTGGGGTATTTTCTTATAAGGATACTAATCCTATCAGATCAGGACCCCACCCTTATGACCATATTTAAACATAATTACTTCCCCAGAGTCCCCATCTCCAAATACTGCCAAGCTGGCAGTCAGGGCTTCACAGACCTTCAGTTGAAAACATAAGTGTACCTCTAATTTCATCTACCCTTTCCATTCATCATGTATAATTTTTATGTTGCTGTACAATCTTCATAATCTCTTTTTCCAACTCTATTTTTTCATATATTCTTATTATTTAAAAGTTTGGGAAATTCAGGGTAGTGAAGAAAACTTAAAATCACCCAAGTATAATCACTATTAAATTTTAGTGCATTCCATTTCAGTATTTTTCAATGCATTTCTATATATTATGAATAGAATATACACTTACAGAATGGACTATACAAAATTTAATAGCCAGTTTTTGTCTCTTAGCATAGTATCATAAGTATTTCCCCAATGTGGCAAAAAATTATTTGGCCACATATTTTAACAACTGCCTAATATTTGATAACCTGAGAGTACCACGATTTATTTAACCAAACTCACATTATTGAATATTGGAGTCACTTCCAGTTTTTCACTATCATAAAAATATTTTAAATAATCTTATGCCTTACACTTGTCTACATTTTATATTTGTTTTAGGCCAGGTTGCTGCTAGATCAAATAATAGGAATATTTTAATACTCTTATATCACCAAATTGTTTTTACAGAATCTCAACACTGATTATTCATGGTTTTAAAAAATACACTTGAAAAATAGAAATAAGCACAGCACACACAAAAAAACTTATTCAGTCACCTAAAACAGCCATTCCTCTTTTGTTCCCTTCGCTTGTGATTTGATGACTAACTTTAGTGTTGTGTTTGGATTCCATTTTCTTGTGTGTGTATCTATTGTAAATTTTTGGTTTGCGGTTACCATGAGGTTTTGATATAGCAGTCTCTATATACACAAGACTGTTTTAAGTTGCTGGTATCTTAATTTCAAATACATTTCCAGTATCCTGCATTTGTACTCTCCTCACAATTGCTATTTTGATATCATATTTGTGTGTGGATGATTTCCTACCTTTCCTGTATATTTACTTTTACTGGTGAGCTTTCCCATTCATAATTTTCTTGTTTCTAGTTGTGGCCTTTTCTGTCTAGAGAAGTTCCTTTAACATTTGTTGTAAAACTGGTTTGGTGGTGCTGAATTCTCTTAGCTTTTGCTTGTCTGTAAAGCTTTTGATTTCTCCATCAAATCTGAATGAGAGCCTTGCTGGGTAGAGTATTCTTGGTTGTAGATTTTTCCCTTTCATCACTTTAAATATATTGTGCCACTCCCTTCTGGCCTGCAGAGTTTCTGCTGAAAAATCAGCTGATAACCTTTTGGGGATTCCCTTGTATGTTATTTGTTGCTTTTCCCATGTTGCTTTTTATATTTTCTCTTTAATTTTTGCCAGTTTGATTAATATGTTTCTCAGTGTGTTCCTTCTTGGTTTTATCCTGTATGGGACTCTCTGTGCTTCCTGGACTTGAGTGTTTCCTTTCCCATGTTAGGGAAATTTTTGGCTATTATCTCTTCAAATATTTTCTCAGGCCCTTTCTCACTTCTCCTTCTGGGACCCCTATAATGCAAACGTTGGTGCATTTAATGTTGTCCCAGATGTCTCTTATACTGTCCTTATTTCTTTTCATTCTTCTTTCTTTATTCTGTTCTGCAGCAGTGATTTCCACCAATCTGTCTTCCAGCTCACTTATTCATTCTTCTGCCTCATTTATTCTGCTATTAATACCTTCTAGTGTATTTTTCATTTCAGTTATTGTATTGTTCATCTCTGTTTGTTCTTTAAAGCTTCTAGCTCTTTATTATTTCTTGTATCCTCTCAGCCTGTGCCTCCATTCTTTTTCCGAGATCTTGGATCATCTTTACTATTATTACTGTGAATTCTTTTTCATGTAGATTGACTATCTCCACTTCACTTAGTTGTTCTTCTGGGGTTTTATCTTGTTCCTTTGTCTGGAACATATTTCTCTGCTGTCTCATTTTGTCTAACCTTCTGTGTTTGCGGTCTCTGTTCCTCAGGCTGCAGGATTGTAGTTCTTCTTACTTCTGGTGTCTGCCCCTTGTGAGTGAGGTTGGTCCAGGAGCTTGTGCAGGCTTCCTGGTGGGAGGAACTGGTGCCTGCCCACTGGTGGGTGGAGCTAGGTCTTGTCCCTCTGGTGGACAGGGATGTGTCAAGGGTTATGTATATAGGCAGCTGTAGGCTCAGGTTGACTTTAGGCAGCCTGTCTGCTGATGGCTGTGTTCCCATCCTGTTGTTTGGCCTGAGGCATCCCAGCACTGGAGCCAGGTCTTGGTGCCAAATTGGCAACCTCCAGGAGAGCTCATGCCAATGAATATTCCCTGGGGCCCCTGCCACCAGTGTCCTTGCTCCCACAGTGAGCCATAGCCAACCCTCACCTCCCCAGGAGACTCTCCAAGACCCACAGGTAAGTTGACCCAGGCTCCTATGGAGTCACTGCTTTGCCCTGGGTCCCAGTGCATGTGAAAACTTGTGTGTGCCCTCCAAGAGTGGAGTCTCTGTTTCTCCCAGTCCTGTGGAGCTCCTGCACTCAAGCCCCGCTGGCCTTCAAAGCCAAATGCTTTGGGGCCTCCTCCTACTGATACCAGACCTCCAGGCTGGGGAGCCTGACGTGGGGCTCAGAACTCTCACTCCTGTGGGAGAATCTCTGTGATATAATTATTTTCCACCTGGTGGGTATGGGATTTGATTGTATCACAAAAGTGCCCCTCCTAGCATCTTGTTGTGGCTTCTTTTTTGTCTTTGGGTGTAGAATATCTTTTGTGGTAGGTTCGAGTCTTTTTTGTCAGTGGTCGTTCAGCAGTTAGTTGTGATTTTGGTGTTTTCATGAGAGGAGGTGAACTCAAGGCCTTCTACTCTACCATCTTGTCTCCTGCCTCTCCTCCTGAATCTTGATAAGAAAATTTATTTGAAAACTCCTAGTTTTATCCTGTTTCTTTGATAATAAGAGACAATTTGGTTGATAAAGATGTGTCCCCTACTCTTGAATTGCTCTGTTTTTCCCAAGACTTTTTATAACATCCAGGCTTGTCTGCTTTTATGAGTTCAGATGAGTCTGCAAATTATTGAGATCTCTATCCAAACAATAAATAGAGAAAGAAAAAGCGTAAATTTGCTGAGTTTATTTACAACTAGAAGGCAATGGAAAATAATGAACAAGTAATAACAGGAGTAGTTACAGCAGGGAGCTCCACCTCCATGTGTATGAATTTTCTCTACATCTTAGTTGTGGTAGCCCAGAGCACTCCAGTCAGCACCCCAAATCCAAGGTTTCCCTCAGGAAGTGTCAGCCACAGCAGTGCCCTATATTTGCTCAGGTTGTCCAATCACATCAAATGTAATAATAACCACCATAATGGCTAATATTTTTGAATGTTTGTAATGTGCCAGCTAATGTTCTGACCTATTTAAGTGTAAATTGGGTGGAAACACTTCAGAAAGACTCCTATTATTTGTGGTCTCCTCTTCTAGAATGTTTTCTGGAAAAATTACTGAGATTGAGATTTGATCCCTTCACTCCTCACCATATAATTTATCATCTAAACTGAGACACTTTGAAAGTGAAAAGAAGATTAATAATTAAAAGACAACAGAGGTAAACTGGGACTGTCCCAGGTGAACTGGTGTAGATGGCCACTAGAATCACAGCATACCCTTGCTTCTGTCTCTGTGTTTCTGTAGCATTTTCCCCTCTCTCTCCTCTAATTTTGCATTTTGTTTTTGTTTCTGGTTCATGAAGGATACATTATGGTGGCAGCAATAATTAGTGGAATTTGGTTTTATGGTCCGACTATTTGGTAATATATGGAAATGGACTAATGGACCATAGAGGTCTATTCTCTATTGGGTGAAAGAATAGAGAATCTAGATTTTTAGTCTTTTTTGCTTGTATGTTTGTCTACTTTGAACTCAAATTAACTAAGAATTTCATGCTCGCAAGGAGAGTGAACAGCTCTATGACATCTGGACCTGTGAGTTGCTGTCTTGCTCTTAACCTATGAATAAAGTTGTAGAACTGAAGATATATTCTCTCTCTCTCTCTCTCTCTCTATATATATATATATATATATATATATGTAAATATTTATATATATAAATATATATATGTGTGTGTGTCTATAACTCAGAAAGTTCTTTACCTCTCATAGTGTAAATGTGAAATGTTTTCCTATCTCTGGAGGCATTAGTAAATTAGATTATAAAGTTTTTTAACTTAAAAGAAACTGTGCTGATTGGCTTACAGACATAAATAAGGTCCTATAAATTAAACATTCCTAAAATTCCTGGAAAATAATGAAACTGAACTCCAAATACATTAAGTATGCTATACACAAAAGCTGTTACATGGAGGAAGGCATAGTAGGTAAGGTGGTGAAATCCCTAGAGGCTGAGAGAAGGTCAACAAGGGTAACCGCATGGGAAAGAAGGGTGGTGGCAGTGACTGGAGATTGGTTACACCTAAGTGGGTAATCGAATAACTAAATACATTAGCAATGACAGAAGTCCGATTTCTCATTGTCAAAGAAGGGAATTACTGAAAGAAGGAAAACTACAACAAACCATGTGGTATCAGATTCAAATTGAAAGTGTCAGGTTGTACTCACAGTTTAATACATAGATATAAATATCTCTATATAGCTATATAGAGAGATGGATATAGCTATATCTATTCAGTTCCTAGCTCTGTCTACACACAAGGACTGGGAATCACTGTGCAATGAGCACATCTAGCTCCCAGATTTTGGTTTCCAAATATAATTTTGCACTAAAAGTAAGCAAGCCTTCTTGGAGAAATAGAAGATTCCAGTTCCAGTGCAGGAAAAGTACAAGATGAGCCTGAAACATCTTGTGCCAAAGAGAAAGTGCTCAAAGAATGATGGAGGCATGTCAAAACAACACAAAAGCCAACTTGAAGGAGTTCCCACTGGCCAGATCTGGGAGAATTTGAGTAGCAAAATAAATAATGAAGTAACGGATTAAAAACCTTTTGAATGAAATAAGAATACATGAGTTTATGATAATCCAAATAAACTAATGATATTAATTAGTAAGTTGAAAATTTGGTGAGGTATAGAATATTTCTGTCATCTCAAAGTAACTTCTTGCCTAATAGGTATTAATTACAAAGGGAAAAAAGAGTGACTTTACAATGGAGAAAGCTGGTGGATACCACCTCAATGAAGTGACTAAAGTTAATATAACCACTAAAAAGACTAATCACACTTATGTGCCACCCAATATGATTCAATGAGAAGAACACACCATCAATTCTGTGATATTCTTACCAAAGTCATATAACCTGAATCAAATCTTAAGGGAACAGCAGACATGCCCAAATTGAGGTTCCATCTACAAAATAACTGGTCTGCGGTTTTCAAAAGCAGCATGACCATAAAAAGCAAGGGAAGAAAGGGGGAATTGTTTTATATTGAAGGAGACTAAGGAGCCATGCCAACTAAAAGCAAAATGTAATTCTGACCTGGATCCTTTTAGAGGAAAGACATCATTGAGATATTTAGCAAAATGAATATAGTATGAGGACAAGATGGTAGTAATGTATCAGTGTTAGTTTCCTAATTTTGATGGTTGTGTTGTGGTTATGCAGAAAAATGTATTCATTTGTAAGAAATTCACTCTAATATATTCAAGGATGATAAGGGTATCATATCAGCAACTTACTCTCAAATGGTATAGGAAAATTCTTTGTATTTCAGATGCAATTTTTGAAAGTTTGATAGTGTTTCAAACTAGAAAAGAAAAAGAAAAAAGAAAATTTACATGGTGCTAAAGTGTGAACATTTTAATGATTCTTGATACAAATGGCTAAATTGCTTTCCAAAAAGGACATACCTCATCTTATAACTATGCAGTTCCATTTTTTCCTATTAAATTTTTGTCAGGTAAGTCTGGCACTCTCTGCATTCAAAGACCTTATTTTCGGTCCTACCTGTCACACTTTATAATAGAAGGGCTGATTTTCATGAACTCACTTATTATCTCAATGTGGGGGTAATCACTCATTGTATCATTAGCTGATAATGACTAGATGAGTTGGTTGAGCTGCAAATGACTCTGGTTCGAGATTGCAGCTCTAGCTGATTAGATAAATATGCCACATATTTCATTTTGATCATATCAATTTCACTCTCATTTGACTGAAATGTCTTCCTTCAACCTAAAGTTCTCATTAAGGCATGGTAATTTCTCTGAAATATGACTGTATGCATGACTTCTATCAGCCAAAACCAATAGTTACAGAAAAGGAAGGTTATTCTACATTTTAGCAACTGCCTAGCTGTATGATTTTCCACAACTCACAAAATCTTTAAATCCTTTGTTAGAAAGTGAGTAATGATATCTTTATTGCACTCACAGTATACATGTGTAGTAGGGCAGAGAGACCAGTGCACCTTTAACCGAATATCTTGTCTAGTTTAAGAATTTTGGTGAAGAGATTTTGGGGGGATATCCGAAGTAAGTCCTAAGGAATGGCTCTCTTTGGCACCTGGTGTCAGGTATTATTTAGACTTTGTAGCCAAGTGCTTCGCTAAAGTGTACGTGAATCTTGTTAAAATGCAGATCTGGTTTAGTAGGTCTGAGGTGAGCCCTGAGAGTCGGTATTTCTAACAAGATCCCAGAATATGACGATACTGCTCGTGCACAAACCACACTCACAGTGAAGGCGAGTGGCTAGCAAACAGCCCACTTAGGCTGTTTCATCAGGAATGGACCTCGGAGGTTGTGCGTGAGGGGAGGCTTGGCACACTGGAGAACCTGCTTCTCTCTGGAAGCCTCGCTTTTCTGCCTGCTCAAAAGTAGAGTTAATCCAGCAGCCAGCTGGGTGGACCATGACAGTGGCCACGGGGAACAAATTTATTGGACCAAGATTGTGTACTTAAGAAAACAGACAAAAATTTGTCTTGTTTGTGCAGTGGCCTTTATTGGGTTGTGGCCCATATCTCTTATTTTTCTCCTAAATCTTGTATAACCCTGGGGAAAACAAGTCATTGCCATTCCTTGGAAAGGGAAGATGAGGAAATGAGGCGCCTCAAGAGCTGCCTCGGCCACGTCCAGGTTAATAGGAATCTTGTCTGGTCTGGTGAGTCACAAATTGACCTGAGGTTTAGGTTTAAGTTTATTCAGTCATTTTCTCTATGTTAAGATAAGAGAAGGTGCCCCTTTAATAGTAGTTAAATGTTACTAAGCCTTTTCCATGACCTAAGAAAAGTACTAAGCCTGGATTCAGAATTCTTAGGGCTGAAGTTTGCTCTATAGTAAACAGACATGTTAACATTTCAAAGGCTTAATAAAACAACACTTTCTACTTCAGATGGTCTCTTAACCTTAGGAAACTGGGTAATACCATCCCTATTATATTGATCTGGAAATGGAGGCTCTACCAGGTAGCTAACTTAACCAAGGTCACATGTCTAATAAGTGGTGACGGTGGGATTTGAATTCTGCCTTCATGATTTTGAAGCTCGACGGCCTTCTATTATGTCACTTCTAGTATTCTTTACTAAGAATACTTGTATAAGAAATGTATTTTAGTCTAAATCAGTGGGAAATGGGTGATATTCTAGAATTTTATTGCTTGACCAAAATTATGCAATGGTTAAGTAACAGAGAAAGAATTCAAACCCAGGTCTCATCAACTGTACAGGCTTTGCATTATACCCACTTCCTCTAATGATTCAAGATTCATGCTGCCGACCGCCTGGAGGGGTGGGATAGGGAGGGTGGGAGGGAGGGAGACGGAAGAGGGAAGGGATATGGGAACAGATGTATATGTATGACTGATTCACTTTGTTATAAAGCAGAAACTAATTTAAAAAAAGATTCATGCTGCCAACAGCAGTAATATGAATATCACATCATATTTGTACAACACTTAAAAGTTCTCAGAGTTGTCATTTGGGTCCCCTAATAACCCTGAGAGGTGAGTAGGGCAGGCTTTCCATGCAGTTCACAAGTTAGGAAACTAAGACTGAGAGTTAAACCCAAGGGCTTACAACCAAGAAGCGGTGGCCCTAGAATCTAGGTCTTGGGCAGCAAATTCCATGAGCCCACAGCCTTCACTGTCATCACAAGACCTCAGCTTATCTCTGGATCATTTAAAAATGGATATATCCTCACCTGTGCACAGAGATTTATCTCCATTTTAAAGCAGCCATGTAGAAACTAGCCAAGGCTGTGATCTCCTTTTAGGTTTCTAAAATAATGGCAGCTGTCTTAATAGGAATTTTTTGAGTGCCTACAATGCATAAAAATGAAAATGACGTGGGCCTTGCCTTCAAGAAGCTTACAGTCTAGTAGACGTGAAAAGACATAAACATAACAGACTTGAATGAGATGAAGAGTTCATTTGAGTCTATATGTAAAGAAGAAAGTACAAACTGAAGCAAGGATGTAAGTAAGGGATAAAAAGACCCCCTACTGAAAGAGGAGAGCTACTTTGTACTTTGTGGGTGAATTTTCCATTAAGGACAATTACCATTATTTTGGTCCACAACAGTTTGGTTCTTCATTTCTCCTTACTGTGTCCAAGAGCCCAAATGAACAGGGCAGAAATACTTCGGAATCTTATCCTTGATTAGCAATTACTATTGGCCCTACTCAGAGTAATCTCCAGTAGCTCTGTGGGACTGCTATACTCCAGTTGTATTAGAAACAAACAAAAAAACCTCTTCCCCAAACATGCTGAATTCTCATCCTGCTCCAAGCCTTTGCATGTACTTTTACCTCTGAAACACTGTTCCCTTCAATTCTTTACCTGGACAAGTCTTATTCATCCTTCAGATCTCAGCTTAGCCTCGTGCACACTGGAAAACTTTTCTAGTTTTCTGAGTTTGGGGTAAAACATGTAGTGGTCTGTATAGTTTAGGCTGTGCTGCAGTGACAAACATCCTCCAAATATCAGTGGCTTAATAAAAAATAAATGTTTATTTCTGACACACACTGTGTGTCCACTGAGGCTAACTGGAGCCTCTGCTTCATATCATCTACCTTCAGGGTCCAAGCCCATTGGATCCTCCACCATATGCAGTACTGCCAGTCACCGTGAAGGAAAAAGGCTTTCCACCTAGATATGGCTTGTGTTACTTCCACCCATATTTCATTAGCAAAAATAAGTCATGCCTAACTTTAAAGAGGTGAAGAAGTGCAATCCTAACTTGTGCCAAGAAAACCCAGAATCTCAGTGAATATCACTAATAACCAGCTCTGAGCTCTTCCTATTTGCTCCCAGAATCCAGTAATGTCCACAGTTGAAGTACTTGTTATACTGTATTGCAATTACCTGCTTGTGGTCGGTGTCCCCTCAGAAGACTCCAGGCTTCTTAAGGACAGGCACTCAACCCTCCTTTCATATCCAATACTTGCCACAGTGTGTGATATATACACAGTCAGTGAAAAAGCTTGAATGAAGGAGACTATGTCCTATTTTTTTTAAATGCAGGTTTGTATTTTTAAATGCATGATTTCAAAACAATTACAATTTAAAATGGTATTTAGGTCTTATGTTCCTTAGAAAAGATATACATATAGCCTTGAGCTACAATTCTGACTTTGCTTTTGAATGCAAATATTTTAACAAGTATAACGCACAGAAGCTTGAACTGTCAGTTATTTCTGTCAGCATATGTAAAATATCTTGTTTATCCCAGAGATCCTAAATCAGATGGAAGAAAAAAATTCTGTCTTTAAAAATACATCTGTCAGATTTTGTATTTGTCCTCAACTTGTCTTGAAGATGAATCAAAAGTTAGAGCTGCATAATATTTAAGAAAAGTAATATTTATTTCATTTTATTAGTTATGACTATTATATAAATATAACAAGTAAATGCAAAAGATAAATTATCCAGATAAATTATCTATTGTAAGCATCTATGTTTATAATTAGGTATTAATTTTTCTATATACTTCAGGGCTTTAAAAGAGATCAGTTGAATTTCTACCCAAAAAAAATCAGTTGAGGAAATAACCCACTAATTTATTGTTGGGTTCAACCAAAATGGTAAATTCCTTAAAATATCCAGCTACTAACAAGTAGCTTAAACAAATTAAACAACATATTCCCAGCAAGCTGGTGTATGTAATCATAACTATAAGGTACTTTTGGAAACATAACTTTAAGGTATGTAAACATAACTATAAGGTACAAAGTATAAGTTTGTAATAAAAACTACAGTCCATTGAAGTGTTACATTTCCTTAACAAATTTGTTTTCAGAGGAATCTTGTCATTTTTTAAGTGCAAGTTATTGGATTTAGCAATTATTAGATTTAGCATGAAGACTATGCTTACCAATTTCTCTAATTTTGAATTTTTTTTATCATATTGGCCCTAGGAAAATCTATAGGATGTGTTATGTTTGTAAGATATGTTTATGTCATTATAACATTTAAAAAAATTTTATTGAAGCATAGTTGATATACAGTGTTGTGTTAATTTCTGCTATATAGCAAAGTGACTCAGTTATAGATACATATATTCTTTTTCATATTAGTTTCCATTATGCTTTACCAAAGGATACTGAATATAGTTCCCTGTGCTATACAGTAGGACCTTGTTGTTTATCCATCCTAAATATAATAGTTTGCACCTGCTAATTCCAAATTCCCGATCCTTTCCTCCCCCACTTTCCCTCCCCCCTTAGCAACCACAAGTCTGTTCTCTATTTCTGTGAGTCTGTTTCTGTTTCATAGATATGTTCATTTGTGTCGTATTTTAGATTCCACATATAAGTGATATCATATGGTATTTGTCTTTCTCTTTCTGACTTACTTTGTTTAGTCTGATAATCTCTAGGTCCATTTGTGTTGCTGCAAATGGCATTATTTCATTCTTTTTGATGGCTGAGTAATAGTCCATTGTGTGTGTGTGTGTGTGTGTGTTGTGTGTGTGTGTGCGTGTCACATCTTCTTTATCCGTTCATCTGTCAATGGACATTTAGCTTATTTCCCGGTCTTGGCTATTGTGAATAGTCATGCTATGAACATAGGGGTGCATGTATCTTTTTGAATTATAGTTTTGTCTATATATATACCTAGGAGTGGGATTGCTGGATCATATGGCAACTCTATTTTTAGTTTTTTGAGGAACCTCCATACTGTTCTCCATAGTGGCTGCACCAGTTTACATTCCCACCAACAATGTAGGAGGGATCCCTTTTCTCCACATCCTCTCCAGCATTTATTATTTTAGACTTTTTTTTTTTTTAAATAAGGGGTTACTGAGACGATAGATTTCACTACTTTTTTTTTCCCCTGCATCTGACATTAATTTATTTATTTATTTTTGCTGTGTTGGGTCTTCGTTTCTGTGCGAGGGCTTTCTCTAGTTGTGGCAAGCAGGGGCCACTCTTCATCGTGGTGCGCAGGTCTCTCACGATCGCGGCCTCTCTTGTTGTGGAGCACAGGCTCCAGATGCGCAGGCTCAGTAGTTGTGGCTGACGGGCCAGTTGCTCCGCGGCATGTGGAATCCTCCCAGACCAGGGCTCGAACCCATGTCCCCTGCATTAGCAGGCAGACTCTCAACCACTACGCCACCAGGGAAGCCCCTATTTTAGACTTTTTAACAATGGCCATTCTGACCAGTGTGAGGTGGAACCTTATTGTAGTTTTGATTTGCATTTTTCTAATAACTAGCAATGTTGAACATCTTTTCATGCGCCTATTGGCCATCTATGTGTCTTCTTTGGAAAAATGTCTATTTAGGTTATTTAGATCTTCTGCACATTTTTTGATTAGGTTGTTTGGTTTTTCGTTATTGAATTGTATGAGCTATTTGTATATTTTGGAAATTAAGCCCTTGTTGGTCGCATCATTTGCAAATATTTTCTCCCAGTCTATAGGTTTTTTTGTTTTGCTTATGGTTTCTTTTGCCATGCAAAAACTTGTAAGTTTGATTACATCCCATAACAGTTTTATTTTGATCATCATGACGTTTTTCTGAGATAGATGAATCTCACATACTTTTAGCCACATCTGACTTTTCATACTAAAATTTAGTTTCCTTCTTCTCAGTCCACGTTCTAGTAGTTACATTTTTTAGTAGTAGTTACATTTTAATAGGGAAATTTTCATGAATCCTCTCAGCAACTGGCATTGAGTCAGCTCTCCTCTGATTTGGGCAAGGAAATTCATCTCCTCCAATAATGGCTTCTACCTATGTAATTCTCTCCTTTTCCTGAACAACAAAAACCCAACTTGATAACTTACGGAATATATCTGGATGTTTACTTTAGAGAAATATGAGTTCCTATAAACAGATGTTTAATTTTAGGGTTATAGCATGTTTATTTTTACATTGAAAACAACTATGGGACTTGTTGGATGATATTAAAAAGTAACCAAATTGGAAATTATTCTTTAAGACCCCTGAAGTATGAAATAGGTAATATTAGTTATCTCTGAAAATCTACATCATGGCTTGAACTAGGTAAAATAGTGAAATAGATGTGGATCTTGCTATTCCTTCCTCAATATTCAGTCTCTTAACAAATATTAACTGAGCATCTACTATATGCCAGGCCCTGAGTTTGTAGTTAGTACTAAATGGTGAGCAAAAATCAAGCCTAGAATATAATGGGGAAGATACACATTAATCAAATAATCGTGTCAAGGAATGCATAGTGACAAACTGAGATAAGCACTTTGAAGGGTGGTAACCACTCTTTGAAAGTGGATAATTCCAAAGGAATTTGACCTAGAATGGGAGAGAGGAGGATGTCTGGGGGGCCTTGACTGAGAAGATGACCCTTGCTCTAAGATCAGATGGGGATGAAAAGATACGAATGGGGACCTGGGAGCAAGAGAGAATAAATAGAGTTGAAACACATAGAACAAGCTGAGGTTGGGGGTCATGGGCTGAAGGACTCAAACCATACAGGACCTTGTAAAACATTCTCAGAATTTTGGTCCTCATCACAAGGGCAATAGAGAGCCATTGACACATTTTAAACAAGTGATGGACATGACCAGGTTCACGTTCTGAAAAAATTACTCTAACTTCATTGTGGACATTAATAAGAAAGCAGAGTGGTACAGGGAGAAGGGTGGGAGGTCTGGTTGAGAGGTGGGGATAAGATTTAGTGTAACAGCAGTGGCAAAGTGAAAAGTGGACAAATTTTAGAGATAATTAGATAAAATTGAGAAGTCTTGGTGATGGATTTGCTACAGAGGAGAGGAAAAGAAAACGGCCAAGGATGAGTCTGAAATCTCTGGCTTAAATAACATTTCAGGTGCAAACACTATTCAGGTAGAAAGCATGAAAGGACCTGTTTTGAATCTGGGTGTTGGACATGCTGAATCTGAGGTGTCTTTGAGATAGCCAAGTGGAGATGTTGAGTAGGTACCTGTATAGGTCTGGAATTCAGAGAAGTCTGGGCTGGAAATTTACATGTGCAAGTCGCTAGTAATTAGAACAATAGAGATGTATGGAGTGAGATACGGGAAAAGAACCGAAGAACTAGGCGAGACCAGGAGGAACTTCTCCGTGTGATGATTTGGTAGAGAGAAATCAGCCTGCATAGGAGACCTGAAATGGGAAAACCAGACTCTGGAAGGAAAACCAGGAAAGTGTGGTATCTCAGAGCTAGGGGGGGAAAGTGTTTTTAGAAGAGAATGATCAATAGTGTCAATTTCCACTGAGAGATCAAGAGAAGTGAGACTGAAACATGCACGTTGGATTTAACAACAGAGCAAGTGATGGCAGAGGCTTGAGTGTGTTTAACTATCAGTGGGAAGCAACTGCCTGGGAGGGAGTGGCCACATACACACAAGAGGAAAAAGGTGATTTTCATCCTGACCCTCCAACATCATCCCAATGTCTTGACCTCTTTGTGTTATCCTGCATGACGTTAGACAATAAGCAGCTCCCTAACCTGCATTTCATCTTGTTTAACGTGCAGGATGGTTAGAAAGATTAAAACAAGATAGTAAGTGAACAGAAACTATAAACTATAAAATGGAATTGAAAGCAAGCATTATTTCCCCTCAATCTCTGGTTTAGCCAGAGTTTACCTTTCCTATGCCCTCTTCCTTCAGGTCCCTGCTAGATAGATAACACACCCGGTTTCCTTATCTGTGGCTGGCATTGTCTGACTGTGTGGCTGCTTCTAGATGTCAACCATGAGACTTCCTATAGCCTCACTGGTAATACATAGAAAGAGGGTCTCAAAATCCCATTGCATGCAGCATGGCTGACCAGCAGGCAGAGATCATCGTGCGAAAGGACCTTTTTCTATAGCATACCTAAAATCATATCCAGTAGACAACTGCCTTTTCCACCTACTCAGAAAGCCATGATTATTAGGTAATAGAAAGAATGTCACTTTCTCCCTCTCCCCCTTCCCCCAAATCGAGTCATCCAATCTTGTGAGCATTTCAGAAGGTTTTGTTTTGTTTTTGAGCCAAGGGAACCGTTTAGAAAAATAAGGCAAGAATGCCATCTTGGGGTTTCTGCTGACAGCACAAGCTACCTAAGCTGCAGATGGAAACATGAATGTGTTCCTAGAGGTTGTTCAAAGTCATTGCAGCAATGTATTTGGATCCTTTAGGGCTTTTCTGATTGACTGCGTTTAACGGTTGGAATTCTCTAAATAAACTATTTAAAAATTTTAAAGTCAGACTAATTCATGACATTTGGGTTTGGACCTTTCCATTTTGAGCTTTTAGCTGAATCACACTTAGCTTTTGCCTACCCATCCTTGGTCTTATCTATTGATGATCCAATTGACAAGATGACTCAGAGTTTGGGGGCATCATTTAGTAACTTCCTTTCTCACCCATCTTTTCTGCTTATCTCAGGATATATTAAAAGGAAGTGAAGTGATAATAGAATGGCTCAGGTTTTTGTTTATTTTATTTTGGGAGGCATTGAACCAGCTCCCATGGTTCAACAGCTATGACTCTAAAATAGTAGGATTCCTTGGTGGAGATGAGTTTTATTCCTTGATAGGACACCTTTATAATCTTCTACTTGCATAATTTTCCCTCATAGTTTTATTTTTTTAATGTGATAGAGAAGGCAATATAGCATGATTGGCATCCTTCATTCATCTTTCTGCATCTCACCCTTATTTACTAAAGAGAAGTAAATCCAAAGTTGCAAAGAATCCACCAGGAAGTAATTTGGAACCCAATTTTGCATGTTTTCTGTCTTCACAAGTTCTTCTGTTTAAAGAGAAACCTTGCTTTGAGTACGGTTGCCTAAGGAATTCTGTGCATGAGAGATGCAATACAGGGTGATGAAGAGAGATTTGCAAGAGAAAACACTTACTTTCATTGTGCCTTCTGCCATAGCCACTTCTATAACTATCTCCACCCAACCTCGGGTTTTTTTTTTTAATTCCTTAAGATAAAGATTCATGCCATTATCTATCTGGCACGGGGCTAGAAAGCAGTAATCATTTGTTGAATCCAGCAATGTGTGTCTCAAAGGTAAGATTTACTCTTTGTTCTTTCCCTCCCTTCAAGTTTCAATGCATACACTTATTAGCTCCCCACAAGTTTGGAAATAGTTTTTGTGATGGTACCTGTGAGACATGGAGATGAAGATGCAAAAGAGAAAGCTGAGCATCAATCAAGGCAAGCACTGAGTGCTCGTTCTTTTGTCTTTTCTACTATGGAGGACAGTATGATAGTTATTTAAAAACACAAGAAGAGGGCGAGAAATGAGAGACTTTTGTGTTTTTTTAATCCAAATTTGAAAGAAGGAAAGTATGTCAAGAAGAGAGTGGGGGGCTTCCCTGGTGGCACAGTGGTTGGGAGTCCGCCTGCTGATGCAGGGGACGCGGGTTCGTGCCCCGGTCCGGGAGGATCCCACATGCCGCGGAGCTGCTGGGCCCGTGAGCCATGGCCGCTGGGCCTGCGCGTCCGGAGCCTGTGCTCTGCAATGGGAGAGGCCACAACAGTGAGGGGCCCGCGTACCGCAAAAAAAAAAAAAAAAAAAAGAAGAGAGTGGGGCTAGGAAACTTCAGATATGACTATCTCAGTGTTCAAAGTCTCCCCTTAAATCCCCAGAGGTAGGTTGGGACCAGAGTTTGATTTTGGGCTCTGTGAGCTCTACGGCCCTGAGTAAGTAACTTAAACTCTCTATGCCTCCGATTCCTCATCTATAAAGTAGGATTTATCACAGTACCTCCTTTGTGAGTTTATTATCAGGGTTAACTGAGCTAATGAAAGCAAAGTGCCTGACCAATGACCACTGCTCTATAAAAATAGCAGCCGCTGCTAGTAAATTCCAAAGGCCAAAAGGCCAGCCACCCCAGTTAGCTCCATGGGGCTCCTTTCCTTAGGCGCCAACTGCTCACAATCCCATACGGCCTTGGAGGGAGCCTCCTTCTCAACATGTATATATTTTACTCCAGGTTGGGGAAAGAATGACCCCATATAAATATGATTTGTGGAGATATACTAAAATCTCAATTAAGCAAAAACTGCTGGGTCACCTTGCAAAAAACAACATCCAATAAATGAATTAAGCAAGGGTTAGAACTCTTTGGAGAAATAGGGCATGACGTTAAAGCAACTTCAAGAGTCTACTAACTATGAGAGGAAAATCAGTGGAAAAGGGAATAGTTACTGATAGCAATGTGTCCAGGCAGAGACGAAATCCCAGGAGAAACAAATTAGTTCAGGGAGAGTTCTGGGAGAGGGAGAGAAGGGTTAGTTGCATGTGATGTCAGGGGAGCTAATTGAATTGCAGCCCATCCTGACACGCAACAGAGAGAACCTCCCTTCCTAGCAATGAGGGAGCCAAGAAACTTATTTAACTGATCCACAAAGGGAGAAAAGAGATGTCAGAAGGCTGAGCGTTTACTCTTTGGAGGAGAAATCTCCGAATCCATGGGTGATGGGAATAGAAATTTAACCTCAGGGTTCAAATCATAAAATGTTCTCTGTAGACTTCTGTTTGGGGGTAATATTGATTCTGATTTTTCTTTTTTGAAAATATAAGTTTTATAATAGGTAAAGGTTGATTTCACTCACTTGCTTAACCTCCATTAAAACCACCAAAGTCACTTGTTAATTTTTATTTTTATTTTTTGGGGCTGCGTTGGGTCTTCGTTGCTGTTCACCGGCTTTCTCTAGTTTGTGGCGAACGGGGGCTACTCTTCGTTGCGGTGCACAGGCTTCTCATTGCGGTGGCTTCCCTTGTTGCAGAGCACAGGCTCTAGGCATGCAGGCTCAGTTGTTGTGGCTTGCAGGCTCAGTAGTTGCGTTGCTCCGCAGCATGTGGGATCTTCCTGGGCCGGGGCTCCAACCCATGTCCCCTGCATTGGCAGGCAGAATCTTAACCACTGCACCACCAGGGAAGTCCCAACTTGTTTATTTTAAAAAGTAAAAAAATCATTTCACTGCCTAAACAGTCACCGTGTTACATTGTTGATGGGAGCGCTGTTACAAGGCCAAGGGAGGACAATGTATTGATGTCTGTCAAAACTATAAATGCGTGTGTCCTTTGATGCAGCATTTCCTTTTCTAAGGAATTTATCCTACAGACACTTGCCTACATCAATGTGGCATTTCCATAGATTGCTCATTGCAGTATATGTACAGTGGAATACTATCCTGCTATCAAATGAATGATGAGTTTATTTGTATGTTGAAATGGAAAGATCTCAAATATATATTAAAAGGAAGGATCAAGATACATAAAACATATGCAGTATGCTACCATTTTTAAAAATTAAAGCAAGCAGGTAGAAAAAGACATGCATGTGTATGGAGTTGCATTTGCATAAAATTTCTCTAGAAGAATAAATAAACTAATAACTGGTTACCTCATGGGTGATGGGGTAGGGGGATGGAAGGCAGGAGAGGGAAGTTTGAATCATGTGAACATATTAGGTATCAAAAAATCCATTACAAAAATGTCATATTTTATGAGAAACTTAATAATGTTCCATTTAATGCCAAAGAAGAACTTCCAAATCAACAACTTACTATCAAATAACAGCATATAGGAAAATACCCCTCAAAAAAAGTATATAAAGAAAGATTTTAAGACAACTCACAAAATCAGACCCTTTGAGTTGAAAAGCACTCTAGAAAGCATATTTTCCAATTTCTTAAACCATATTACATACCAAATGAATATAGGCTTCAACTTCAAGTTGGTTTACTTCTCTGTGGCTCAGAGTCTTTGATGATAAACTGTAAATGGCAATGCTAGTTTACAATGTAAATTTCCAGATGAGATTGTTTGATAGAGATGCCTCTGAAGGGCTTCATAAATATCAAATACCCCATGAATATGTAATGACTAAGCATATATGTCTCCCTTTCTCTTCATTGATGAAATAGAAATATAAACTTTTATAATAATATGGATCATAAGACTATAAGCCCCATGAAGGCAGGGGCCACATTTGTTTTGATCAATACCATACTTCTATCACGAATTATAGTTGATGCTAACCTGAGTTTCCCCAAAAGCAAAGCCTAAGACAAAGACTATGTGCAAATAGTTATTTGCAGGTGTGATGCCAGCAGGCAAGAATAAAGGACAGGGAGAGTGAACAGGGAAGGAGGGAGAGCTGGTACCGTTTGCATTATCGAGTTGACCATTGCTAGAAGTACCAGGTGGATACTGCACAACCTCTGAGGAGCCTTATGAAGTACATCACAGGCCCTTCCACTCAGCGAAAAAAAAGGGGGAAGCATTCATTCATTGGTCCCATCTCCCATTGGTCAAAGGTTATCTCACTGAACTTTAACTCCACCCACCATTCCAAGTTATACAAGCATGAGTTACAAGTGGGTTCTCCTGGCCATCCAATGACGCAGCTGCAGAGAAGCAGAAGAAGGAAGCAAGAGGCCCGTGATGCAGGCCTGCAGTGAAGTCTAGCCAGGCTGCCTCTGCGCAGAGCTGGTTGAAGTCTGTAGAGAACTGGGGGCCACAGCTGTGGCTGGCACAAGAGGTGAGTCTGAGAAGACCTGAAGTGATGTACAAGAGGTGTCCAATACTTGATGCGTGTCACAGTGTAAGTGCTCAATAAATATTTGTTCACTGAAAAGACCCCAGGTGACTGGATCTGGACTGGAAAGTTGGAGGAGGCCTGGAAATCAGCTCATCCCACCTGATACAGATTTTTCTTTCGAAGGAAGTTGCTTCAACACTTCCCAAAATGGGGAGCTCACTCACTGTTTTCAGGGAGTCCTTTTCATATTTAAGGACTTCTGACTCCTGGGATGTTTTTCTTTCATGAACAGAAATATGTCCTGCTGGGACTTCTGCCATCACTTCCAGTCTGGCCCCCAACAGCATAATACAGCCACTTCCTTTGCCAAATTGCACCTGTAAAAATGAGGTTTGCAAGGAAAGGCAGCACTTAAACAGGAAGCTGAGGGGTGTTATTTTAGTGTCCTCCAACTTAAGTCTGGTTTAGCCAGCATGCCCTGAGTTGGGCTTAATCCTACTACCACCCCACCCCACAATCTATCCTGTTAGGGAGGGAGCTGATTTATATCCAGCTGGGTGGAGTGGCCTTGTACTCTCAGAAAAGCAATTTTGATATACGTCAAAATCAACACCTTGGGGCTTCCCTGGTGGCACAGTGGTTGAGAGTCCGCCTGTCAATGCAGGGGACATGAGTTCGTGCCCCGGTCTGGGAAGATCCCACATGCTGCAGAGTGGCTACGCCCGTGAGCCATGGCTGCTGAACCTGAGTGTCTGGAGCCTGTGCTCCACAACAGGAGGGGCCACAGCAGTGAGAGGCCCGCGTACCGCAAAAAAAAAAAAAAAAAAAAAAAAAAAAAAAATCAACACCTTCTGTCCATCATCCCTTGATGAGCACCCTGTCCCAGGATGGATGATCATCCCTAAGGACCCCTCCTGAGTGGTACATCCTTGAGAAACTGAACCATAGCCAGAAGCCGCTAACCCAGCATACTCAGATGTTTGAAGACAGTGACCAAGTCTCTTCAGAGACATTTCAGTGCCTTCTGTCATTTCCCCGTGAGGAGATGGTACCTTGCCATGCTGGCCACTTTCCTCTCCATACTTCCCAGTTTATCAAGTGTAAACTTGAAATGCTGAGTCCAAGATGAAAGCATTGCTCCCTGTGGGGTCTGACCCAGCTCGGGCACAGTAAGGCTCTGATTCACACCTACACACTTTTGCTCATGTTAAATAAATAGGAGAAATCCTGCATCCAGTTAATTTTGGAAAACTTGACTGAATGAAATAAACTGTACAGAAACATTAAGCACCATTCCTATGTAAATACAAATATGTTCTTTAAAAAAAAGTACAGAGAAAAAATCACCTCATTCTAGTTGGATTTGTTAATGTCAATGCATTCTGAAATTTTAAATAAACCATGTTTTTACTCCTTTATTTAGTATTAGTTGTTTTGTAAATTTAAAACAACCAAAGAAGTTGAACTTAGCGAGTGTATGTTGTTTCTCTAAGATGCATAGTCTAGACCTCAAGGTCTGGGTCAGAGTGAGAAGAGTAAGGCAGGGTCCTGAAAGTGCAGCCTTGGATCCTGTCTTTATTTAAAATGTTGAGATGTTCTTCATCGTGAATTTTATCATTAATTTTGATTTTTAAAAATATTGCATGACTTTGCTGTACACCTAAAAATAACACAACATTGTAAATCAACTATACTCCAATAAAAATAAAAATAAGGGCCTCCCTGGTGGCGCAGTGGTTGAGAGTCCGCCTGCCGATGCAAGGGACGCGGGTTCGTGCCCTGGTCCGGGAAGATCCCACATGCCGCGGAGCGGCTGGGCCCGTGAGCCATGGCTGCTGAGCCTGCGCGTCCGGAGCCTGTGCTCCGCAACGGGAGAGACCACAACAGTGAGAGGCCCACGTACCGCAAAAAAAAAAAAGATCTCAGCACTAAGATCCCATGTTCCCACTTTGGTTGGCCTCCCAGTGACACTGATCACTCCCTCTTCCTGAAAAAACTTGCTTTCTTTCTGAGACACCCCTCTCCTGGTTCTCCTAGTCTTCTGATCACTTCTCAGGTTTCTCTGCTTGTTCTTCCTTATATTCCGGACCCCTAGATGTCAGAGTGCTATAGGGCTCAATCCTTGGATCAGTTTTCTTCCCCATTATGATCCCCTCTGATGACTGCTTGACTCTGTTTTGTCAGGGATCCCTAATTAGTGCAGGCTCAGGATTCCGGGAACACCAATGCCTGCTTTAACCACCTGACAGCACTTTATACTGTGCCTTCACCAGTGAACATCAAAGTAATTCACTAATTTAAAAAAAAATCAGCAAAACCAGTTATTTTGATATACTAAGACCAAAGTTACAAGATGTGGGATTGTTTTTATTACTCTTCAACTGGTTGAGTTGATGTGAGATTGACTACCTTAGACTGGGATTTCGGAAGGTGGGCTGGAGGGACTGCCCTGTGCATTGTGGGGCAGCTAACAGCACGCCTGACCTCTCTCCACTAGATGCCACACCAGTTGTGATGATCAAACCATCTTCAGACATTGCTAAATGTCCTCTCAGCGTCAAAGTCACCGCCAGTTGAGTCCCACTGCCTTAGACATATGCCATGTGATTGGATAGGTAGGTGGATAAGTTGGGAGATTTATTCGGTATTAACTTAGAGAGGAAAAGGCTAACATAAACAAACCTTTCCTAGGTGATGGTGAATTAAGGCTTGTAATTTCCATGTTTTTATTGCGGAGGGGATTCTGCTGCAGACCAATCAATGGGCAGGTATTCTAAAAGGCTGCTGGAAATGGGGGACTAATAAAAGGTGAAGCTAATAAGGCTCCACCCAGCTCAGCAATACCTTATACACGTCTGTATGATTATACTCTGACACCTGTGAAATGATTTCTTCCCATTTCCCTTAAATGCTGTGAGCAAATTGAGGGCAAGGACCAGCCTCCAGCATGGTTCCCAGTGCCTAGTTGGTGTTCAGTAGTTTTTTGGGGTTTGTTTTTTTTTTTGCGGTACACGGGCCTCTCACTGTTGTGGCCTCTCCCGTTGTGGAGCACAGGCTCCAGACGCACAGGCTCAGCGGCCATGGCTCACGGGCCCAGCCGCTCTGCGGCCTGTGTGATATTCCCGGACCAGGGCACGAACCCTTGTCCCCTGCATCGGCAGGGGGACTCTCAACCACTGTGCCACCAGGGAAGCCCAAGTAGTTTTTCACTGAAACCAAATGTGGGCACCACTCTCTCCTAGGCCCAAAGCACAGGGTGGGGATTGCCCACCCTTCCTTCCCCTCACAGCTCTCTGACTGCATGTGGCCCACCCTTTAAACCTGCCTCTGGCTTTCAGTTAGCCAGGTTCTTTACAAAGACCTTTCATTTTCTGTGCTCTTCCATGTGAGAAGTAACCCTTCACCTGGCAAGGAGCTAAGGAGCTTAGCTGGACAAGGGGACGTCCGTAGCCCTCCAAGGAACCTGGCTATTAAGACAGTGACATTCTACTGGGGGAGATACTAGCAAACCCCATTCACCCTGCATCAGCACCCATAACCCGCTGGTAAATGACAAAGAAACCTAACTGCTTACCATACCGTTTCTAAAGGATAGATGTGTGGGGTGTGGGAGTGCTGTTGCTGGGAGGGAAGGGGGCACCTGACATGTTTCTTCATACAGTTTAACAGAAAGAATTAGAAAACACTAGAGCTAGAAAGAACTGTGGAGAGCAAGTGTCTAGCCCTTTTATCTACAGCCTCCAATGCTCAGGGAGAAGTGACTCAATGAAGGTCAAACGATTTCAGCAGCACAGCTCTGTCTGGGACACTAGCCTCCTGGCTCCCAGTCCTGTGCAGTTTCCACCTCACTGTGCCGTCCTGGTTGGCAAACACAGAAATTCTAGGAGCCACTCCTGTCTCAGAAGGACAAGCCCGACACTGGCAGAGTCCCTGTCCGCCCCCCAGCCTTGCCTCACAGCACGGAACCTCCCTGCACCCTTGGACAGTTTCTACTCGCACCCGCATCGATTAAACCTTGATCTCATTTATTATCTCCGGAAATGGTCTCAAGGTCACAGGGCTGGAAATTTAATTATGGTAGCAGTATATTAAGTGGCACATTTAAAGATGCTGAATTGTAGTAATTAATTTTTTGGATGGTGGTCTCAGAGGAATGGGTTTTCTCCATACTGGGTGTTCAGCATCCATCATGGCCATTGAGCTTGGCAGCTGTCTTTTAGCTTTAAACTGCCTCGTTATTCATCTTTTATGACTAGCCTTTAAAAACACTAGGCGCCGATATCCCCTTTTATTGTAATATATGTGTGCGGTGGGAACGAAGCCATACTTCACCTTCGCTATAAAACATGAACCGAGGGTGCCAGCAGCTACCTGAGCTGGCCTCTAAATTGAGACAACAATTACCCTTCGCTGACATCTAGTGTCAAGGCATGAGATATAGCCAGGGCGCTGAATCCACTGGCCTGGAAAACTTATGCTTCCCTAGTGATAAAGCCCATGTCACCCACGAAGCTCTAGCCCCAGCTGTAAGACGGGAAGCAGAGGGATGAACTTGGCCCTGCCTGTTGACTTTGCTGGGGCGCTAGGTTATCGAATGGGGTGCCCGTCTGCCAAGGCCTGAAAGAGCTTGTAATGTTTAATGAAGGGACAGTCATTAAATGTGTATGGTTCAAATATTAGGCTCGATGAGCCTGGGTGGTACTTAATAGAGAGGTGGGAAAATATGAATTAAATTAGAGAGATTCATTAAAGAAATTGGCCTGGAGCCCAAGAGCGACGGGTTGTCAGGCAGAGCTGCCAGGAGCCGGGAGCTCATCCAGGGAGGACAACTCAAACTAGTTTTAGGTTTTACATCCCAGAATGACACTGTGAAACACACTTAAATACTGGTCAACCTGTGCTTGTAGAGAAAGGGACATCCATAAAATAAAATCTCTTACAGACTAGAGTATGGATAGAGTGCTTGCAGATAGAATTTTTTTCCCTCTAGGAAATCTGTGGCCTTTGCCTCCAGCAGTAGAGAAGCATAGTATTTGTACAATTTCAAAGCAGAGATCCCACTTTCCCCCCACTTTGGATAGGGTCTGCCCTCTCCTCTATTCCAGGGTTTTTCAGCTGGGCGCTATTGAGATTTTGAACTGGATAATTCTTTGCTGAGAGTTCGGGGGCTGTCCTGTGCAGTGTAGGATGTTTTGCAGCATCTCTGGCCTCCACCCACTTGATGCCAGTAGTCCTGCTCCCCTTAACTGTGACAATTAAAAATGTCTCCAGGGGGCTTCCCTGGTGGCGCAGTGGTAGAGAGTCCGCCTGCCGATGCAGGGGACACGGGTTCGTGCCCCGGTCCGGGAAGATCCCATATGCCACGGAGCGGCTGGGCCCGTGAGCCATGGCTGCTGAGCCTGCGCGTCTGGAGCCTGTGCTCCGCAACGGGAGAGGCCACAACAGTGAGAGGCCCGCGTACCGCAAAAAAAAAAAAAAAAAAAAAAAAAAAAAAAAATGTCTCCAGGCATTGCCACCTGTCCGCTGGAAAGCAAAATTGCCCTGGCTGAGAACCCCCGATGTATTCTAACCTCAGGAAGCAGGTTCAGACCCCCTAAACGGATGTGCGTAAGTGACCATTCATTGGCTGGAGGTTGCACTGTTGCTGGCCCAGCACATCTGAGTAGCCCTTGTACCTGGCCCGATGACCACTCATGCCTGATGTTGACCATGGCTTTGTTTTCTGGATTGTATGTTGGACCTTGGCCTGGTGAACTCTTAACTCAGCTTTGGCCACAATCCTGAGTCTTTACCATGAGCATCGTTTGATCTCCTAACCTTATTTTGATAAGACTAATCCTATAACAGAGTCCTAATACCAGCTTAAGTATCTCTGCTTCAGTCAGTCAGACAGTCAGCATATATTTCCTTCTGGGGATTCCATAGGAAACAGGACGATCAAAAGCCCTGCCACTACAGGATTTACATTCTAGTGATGAGAGATGGCCAGTAAGTATATTAATAAATAAGCTATATTCAGATGATGGTAAGTGCAGTGAAGAAAATTAACCAGGTAATTGGATAGAGTGTAGAGGGGAGGGTGGGCTACTCTAGCTATGGTCCGCGAAGGCTTCTGTGAAGAAGTGAAGACAGCCAAAATGTGAACAATGAGAAGTCAGTGGCTCTGAATACAGTGTTATTTCCATTACCACGGGCTATATTTTAAGAAGAAGAAATTTAATAAGATTATAGCATATGCAGAGTAAGGTGCATAAATCTTAAGTGAACATCTCAATGAATTGTCACACACACACACACACACACACACACACACACGTATGTATATATACTCACGTAACCACCACCCAGATCAAAATACAAAACCTCTCCATTATCACAGGTTTATTCCTGCCCCTTCCCTGTCATTACATAGCTACGAGAAAACTATTCTGTTTTTGATCACCATCAATTCATTTTGCCAACAGGCTACATTATGTTTTGTTTTGTTTTGCTAAGAGAGCCAGTTAGGTCTTCTATACCAGCAACTTTTCATAAAGTCTTGTAAGCCTGCAGTTACTTATAAAATTGAGGGAGGCCACTATCAATTCCTGTAGGAAACTTTAGCAACCAGTTGTGATGGGACCCATGTCATCAAGTCCCCGTCAAGTTAATCCAGCCCTGACCGATTCCCTGATGCCCAGAAGGGAAGAGAGGTACAAGGGGAAGCAGAGTCTCTGTGTTTTCAACCCTACCCCCCCTCCTTCTTGTTTGCTGAACAAACATTCCTGCCAGAGAGAACAGCAGAAAAACACTGGGTTCTGTCAGCCCCCTGTTAATCAATGAGGCCATAACAAATCACGGGATGAAGCCTATGACACATCAATTACACTAAGAACTAAGGGCATCTACAGGAATTGGCAATCAGGCACAGACCTCCAGGGTTACCTCCACCCAACCCCTGAGGCCTGGATGCTCTGCTATTTATTGGTCCAGCAATGGTGTGATGGCTCAAAGGTGATCAGGTAGTGTAAGAAATGCTTCCTGGGGCAGTGGTCTGAGCAGGGATTCTAAGGTCTAAATTGGGCTGTGCCAGCTGTATGCTTCTTCAAGCCTGTTCTGGATGATATTTTTTCCCAGAACTTAGTTATGATGAAAATAAATGATCTAGTAATTGGAAACTTGCTTCTACTTCTGCCATCAACTGATTAGAAATGTGGGCAACTGAGTTGACACCTTGATGTGTCAATTTCTCTTGCTACGTGTGCTACACCGTCTCATGAAAGCATTGCCTTTGGAGGTCAGGAAAGGGGTCAAAAAAGGTGTGAATTGATGAGTGGTTATATTTACAGATGAGATGGTATTTACTCATCATCCACTCCGTAACGTTACGTGTGTCCACTCTGTGTGAGTGCTTCATTTCCCTCAAGGAGCTCACAGTGGAGAAGACAGGCTGAGTTGGAAGTGGGAAATGCACATTGAGGCATCCAACAAAAGCTACCAGCTAGCATTAGAGTCCACCAAGCTGCGTGTTCCCCAAAGAGAAAACTGGCATTGCATTGTTCTTGGAATCCGTGAGGCAGCCAGTGCCTGAGAACTGGGATGTGGTCAGATTTCCTAGGCTTGTCTGGGCCAGCCTGTGTGGGGCTTAGTGGAACTCCTCAGCCTGTACCCATCTTCTTCCCATTCCCCTCCCCCATTGCTCCACCACCCCCAGATATGAAAATGGAGCCGAGAAAAAGAAGGACAAAAATGGGAAGAGTCATGGAACATGGTGGGAAGAAGTAAAAGATTGACCAAATTCAGGACAGCACATGGGGACTGGTTCCATCAGCACCACACACAGGACCAAGCACTCCCTCAAAGTGACACAGCCCATTAATCAGCCAATCCAAGCTCTCTGGTCCCCTGATTCCATGCTGTTTCTTACTAATAGGTGGTGGCTTTCTAAGTCAGAGCTCTTGGTTACAAGCAACAGAGACTAATTTGGGCTGATAAATGAGAACAGGAGTTTGTTAAAAAGATATTGCCAGGCAAAAATCACCAGTGGATACTAAAATCATAAGGTAAAACTTTTTGAAGAGCAGGATATTCATAGTAGGTAAAGCACAGATTACTTACTACAAGATAACTTGCAAAAGAGAAAAACCATATATTTACAGTGAAGTGAGCTGGCAGTGATCATGCTAACCAAGTGATCAAATCCATTATCACCAATAGTGGTGAAGGCGCTATAAGTGTGTGGCATCCACGCCCCTTCCTACGAAGTACACTTGCTGAAAAATGTAAACTTGAACCTATTCAGGACTCTAGCCCTAACTTCAGATTTACAGGGAATATAAAAAGAGGAAGAAATGAAACACCACAAATAGGAAACTGTTAGACTAATCAAGAATGTAGGAGAGCCTCTGAGACAACTGTTTTACCCCTCAAAAAGTTAATGCCATGAATAAATTTTTTAAAGTTAGAAGTATTCTAGACTAAAAGAGACTAAAGAGATATAACCACCAATTACAATATTGAACTTAGATTGGATCCTGTTTTGGGAAAGAAAAATTGTAAAAGCTAAAAATGGAGACTGGAGGAATTGAAATATAGTGTGTATCCTAGACAGTGTTATGAAATTAATGTAAATTTTCTTAAGTTTGATAACAGTATTGTGGTTTTGTAGGAGATTATACTTAATGAGAGGCACTCAAGTATTTAGGAGTAAAATGTTAGGAGGTCAGTGACTTTCAAGTGGAAGACTCTCAAGTGGTATAGCAAAAAAATAAGAATAAAATAAACACAGAGAGAGAAAGAGAGAGGGAGAGAGAGAGAGAGGATAAAGCAAATAGAACAAAAGGTGCCCAGTTGTTGAAGCTAGGTGAATTTAATACAGATGTTCATCAGAGAGGGGTGGGCAGGGATACTGGGTAATTAAAAGGGTTGGTGAAAAGGCTAGAGGGCCAGCATTAGGCTAGGTCCCCCAGAGCAAGGCCTAAGGCACCTAAGGCACCTGGCCAGGTGAGAAGTCTCCATCGCTACTGCTGCCTCCCTGACCAGCTGAGGATACCACCTTTCTGCCCCTACAGCCACTTCTGCACCAGGACTTTACCCTTGAAGCCACTTGGGTAAATCCCCTGTTGCCTTTGCTGCACCAAAAAGCTCGGCAACTGTGCCGCCCACCCCACCTGTAAAAATGAAAATGCTACACACAGGTGTTTCTCAGGTAGCTCAGGTAAATCGAAGTCTCCTACTGGTGCATCTGATTGGTAGAGCCTAGTTCTCAGGCCTGTATCTTGGCTGCAGGGCAAGCGGGGAGTTGGAATAGTGATGCTTCTCTTGGTGAGGCTAGCAGAAGGTGATAGGCAGCCTTCGTTCTGATAGGTGTTGGCTACACAGAACAATCAGGTATGTGAAGTAGCCAAGGGTCCAGGCTCTGTCCTACTACCTAGCCCAATGACTGCAGGATACCTCCAGGTAAGAAGAATAATTTTGACTTTTCTTTTAAATCTTTGCCAGTTTTATATATAGCATTTCTTTAATGTTGAGTCCTGGGTATAGACGTTTACTTATGGACCAACTCTGGGATTTATGTATTTGGGCATATTGCCTTGTTTGATTATAAGTTACTGTCTTAGTTGTTTTCTGTTTAAATGCCGAGAGACCTTCAAGGCATGGATTGTCCATAAATTAAAATGGATTATGATTATTGTTCACAATGGTTCAGAAATATACTCTCTCATCAGAATGCATAATCAAGACATTGCATAGAGGAAATTTCTAAAAGCCTGTGTGTTTTATCTGTTGAAATTCTAAGAGGATGATAGTGAAGCTTTCCTGGCAGTTGGTGATAGATTCAAAGGCAACTGTATTCATATTTACCATGACCTAATATTAATATCCATTAACACATTTTATATTGATAAATTCAGAAGGGGAATTCACAGTGTTCTCTCGGAGACTGCTGGGAAGTGGCTTCAATCCCTTCATTTGTCATCATTATGGGGAAGAGCTATGGTCCACAACTTATCATTCGTTTATGGCAATAAGTACAGCGATGGAGGCAAATGTGATGGCACCATAAGGCTGCGTCTTTTCTGTTCCCGTCTCGGGGTTGGCAATGCCATATATCCAGATACTCAAGGCACACACCTGCGAAGCCTCCCTGATACCTTCCTCCAGTGGGGCCCTCACTGGCCCCAACCCCCAATCCATCCCTAGTCCTGTTGATTTCAACTCTCAAATCCATTCACTTCTATTTCCTTCAATGTCAATCCTTTGCGGAGTTACCACTCTTTCCCCTGCATTGCAATCACCCCCAAATTTGCCTCCCTACTCTTCTCTTACTCTGTAGCCTGAGGGATCTTTTTAAATGCCAGTCAGGTTCTGCTGATCTCATCTCCACACCTCCGCGTTCTAAAATTTTTTTCAGTGGTTTCCAATTGCAATCCGAAATCCTTAACTCTGGCCTATCTGGCTTTGTAGGCCCCTCCCCTCATCGTCAGCTTCCAGCCTCATCTGGCAGTCTCTCTCCCTTGTCCACTGGGCTCCAGCTACACCAGTCTCAATTCAGTATTTTTTTATGCTCCAAGCTTCTTCTCCCCTCCAAGCCTTTACATGTGGTATCCTCTCTGCCTGGTATTGGTTCCTTCCCCACCTGTACCTACTCCTGGGTAAGTGCTCCCCATAAAACTAGATCTGTTCTACATTCTCATAGCACCCTTTATCTTTCCTCTTTCACGTCCATCACAGCTTGAAATTACACATATGTTGGTGCAATTGTTTGATGACGTCTATTAACCCCACTAAACTGGCAGCACCTTGAAGGCAGGGAGAATGCTTCAACCCTTTTGCATCCTCAGCTGATAGTGCAAAGCCTAGGCATATAAGGTGCTAGGTATGTATTTCTTGAATAAAAATTTTTTTTGAACAAATGAATGAATGTAAGTGACCACAGAGAGGTGTGACCCGTAGAGAGGTCAGAGAAGGGTGAGAAAGCCAAGAACACATTTAGGTGGCGCCGTGAACATTGTCTTTGAACGAGAATTTAGAAACAGGGTCATGAATGCTGTCTGATCTTTTGTCTTCTCCCCAGTTGAGAGACCGGGCTGGTCAGTTCAGATATAAATAAATTGAGAGATTGAAATGTATGCCTGAGGCGTGGCAAAAACTGATTTGCAGAACGTGATGAGATCTCAATCTGGACTTAGATTTCCATGATTGAAATTCCCATAGCCACCTCCCCTGAGTTGCACTCAACTTTCCTAAATGAGATTTTATGGGAACTGATTGTGATTAGATAAATGGGCAACTCCACTAATGTATAATACAATTTTCAATTACTGTGTATGTACAGTAATTTACATTTCTTGTTTGATGGTGCGATATTTATGTGACATATTCTGGATGAGACCCGGAGGCTGTTTACATAATGATCTTGCTTTTCTCTTAGAGAAGATCTGGTTTTCAGTTTTCTTTCTGTGCTGTGAGGTATTGTCATTCCAAGATAAACATAGTATATTATAGGATGTGCAGGTGAGAAACGTCAATAAAGTAATACTCTAGACGGCTTTTAATAATTCTTATTTATGCCACTGGAGTAGGTAATAGAATGGTTCACCTTTCATAAAACGTTGGAATAAAAATGTCCTCAAAATTATGGTAAACTTTTGTGATCACTCCTGTGGCAAAGTGCCACTGAATAACAAAAATGAATGTTTCATCCAATATATTTGACCATTAATAACATAATATTCATCACCAGAAACTGCTCTGAAGTTGGAACAATGTCAAAGGAAAGTGTCTTTTTTTCTGACCTTTAAGACTAAGTCTGCATGAAACAAACACTTTTATGCATTTAATCCCAAATATTAGTCCTCCCCTTCTGGCGAGACACGGTTGATGGACAAGGGAGAAGTAACTCCCAATCAAATTTCCCTTTTGGCTAGAAATCTCTTCTTAACATAGCAAAGGGGAGGGAAGGAGAGCACGAAGGAGACAGGTGAAGTGAACCCAATTTAGGGTTCAAGACCCAGACGACTATCCGGATATAGTACTGTTGGTCTTGAACTCAGGGGGGCCCCCATCTGGAGACAAGAGAAGGTCAAGTAGGCACTGCAGCCCTCCACCCTGCTTCAGCTGGAACACCTCTCCTTTATCCGCATTATGGACTGGTGCTCCCAGTGAGAGTTCAATCAAAGGGAGAATGGGCTATTTTTAAAACTTCACAAAAACACTTAATAATGAAAAGAGCGCTGTTCTCAAAGTCAGCTCCCTGAGCTCCATTTCCTCATTTATAAAATGAAGAGTTTGTATTTAACGATCACTAGCCTTCCCCTATTCCACAATATGTACTGTTTTACATTCCAGGCCAAAACACTATTGTAGATGTGGCTATTATTTGGTATAACAGTCTAATTATGCCATGTTATCAAACAGCATGCTTGCCTCCCTTTTAACATAACAAGGGAAGTAAAACATCCAGGCGTGGAACCAGCGATATATCAACAGCGCTGGTCTCAAAGGTAAAATGCTCACTTGAACATGGGTCACTGGAAAAGGCTCAAATAACCCTCACGGATTCTAGAGTACAGGGTGAAATACTGTACATATCTCAAGATTTGTCTGCATTTAGATGAGCCCAATACTAGATTAAATTGCAAATAAACCTATAATTTTACTGTAGTTAAGAAATCTTTATAATTTTGGATAGTGTTCTTTGTATCGTAACTTATTCTAGCAGTAAGCAATTTATTGTTTCTCCTTTCTGCAAATAAACAAAAATTCATCAGCCAAATGAATTATAGTGAAATCATAAAAGCAAATATAATGCAGCCATTAAAATGATATGAATGCATATTTGTTGGCATGAAAAAAATGTACAAATATATCAAGTGAAAAATCAAATAACAAAGCAGCATATATAATATTTCATTTTTGAAAAAAAATCACGTGCACATGTACATATAAAGTCTTGAAGAACAGCCATAGCTGTTCTCCAAATAGCAGAATTATAAATGGTCATTATTTTCTTCTTTGTTCCTTTATAGTGTTCTGCAATTTTTAGGGAGAGTTTACACTAATATTGAAATCAGAAAAAAAGGGCAATTTTGGAGGAAAAAACCTCACTAATTCCTTGTTCCCGTATATTTATTGTTCAGAAGATGTACACATGAAAGCTCCTTGGGAATAGTGAACTATCAAAAATTAGCAAACTTTCTCTATAAAGGGCTAGTTATCAAATATTTTAGGCTGCTTGTGCACCATACATTGATTTTGTGACCATTCAGCTTTGCCATTATAGCACAAAGCAATCACAGATGACAGGTAAATGAATGTACTTGACTGTGTCCCCATAAAACTTTCCAAAAACAGAAGTCATACCACTATCTTACACCATACACAAACAGTAACTAAAAATGGATTGAAGACTTGAGCGTAAGGCCTGGAGCCATAAAACTCCTACAGGAAAACATAGGCAGTATGCTCTTTGACATTGGTCTTGGCAATATCTTTTTGGATCTGTCTCCTTAGGCAAGGGAAACAAAAGCAAAAATAAACAAATTGGACTACATTAAACTAAAAAGTTACTGTATGGCAACAAAACGAAAAGACAAACTGGAGAAGATATTTGCAAATTATATATCTGATAGTGGGTTAACATCCAAAATACACAAAGAACTCACACAACTAAACAATGAAAACACAACAACCCAATTGAAAAATGTGCAGACGAGGTGAATAAGCACTTTTCCAAAGAAGACATACAGATGGCTAATAGGCACATGTAAAGATGTTCAACATCACTAATTATTAGGGAAATGCAAGTCAAAACTACAATGAGATATTACCTCATACCTGTCAGAATAGCCATTATCCAAAAGTGAAGAAATCACAAGTGTTGGAGAGGATGTGGAGAAAAGAGAACACTTGTGCCGTGTTGGTGGGAATGTAAATTGGTGCAGCCTCTATGGAGAACAGTATAGAGATTCTTCAAAAAATTAATGACAGAACTACCATTTGATCCAGCATTTCTACTTCTGAGTATTTATCTGAAGAATACAAAAATACTAATTCAAAAAGATATGTGCACCCCTATATTTTTTGCAGCATTATTTACAGTAGCCAAAATATGGACGGTACCTAAGTGAATGTACCTATGCAAAGTGAAATTAGTCAAATGGAGAAAGACAAGTATTGTATGATTTCACTCATATATGGAATTATTTTTTAAAAAATAAATGAACAAATAGAACAAACACATAGATACAGAGAACAGATAGGTGGTTACCAGAGGGGAAGGGGAGGTGGGGGGAGGGTGAAATGAGTGAAGTGGGACAATTGTATGGTGATGGATGGGAACTAGACCTTTGCTGGTGACCACTTTGTAGTGCATACAGAAGTCAAATTATAATGCTGTACACATGAAACCTAATGTCACAAACCAATCTTACCTAAATTAAAAAAAAAAAACAGGGCTTCCCTGGTGGCGCAATGGTTAAGAATCCGCCTGCCAATGCAGGGGACACAGGTGCAAGCCCTGAGCCGGGAAGATCCCACATGCCGTGGAGCAATTAAGCCTGTGCTCTAGAACCCACGAGCCACAACTACTGAGCCCGCGTGCCACAACTACTAAGGCCCTTGCTCCTAGAGCCTGTGCTCTGCAACAAGAGAAGCCACCGCAATGAGAAGCCCGCACACCACAACAGAGTAGCCCCCGCTCACCACAACTAGAGAAACCCCGCGTGAAGCAACGAAGACCCAACACAGCCAAAAAAAAAAAAAAAAAAACCAGAGTCATAGCTTGCCAACCCCTGGTGTGACAGAAGAAACCTGGGCTTTGGGGAAGAGTCAGATGAGAGTTAGAATCCTCGGTCAACTGTATAGAGATGTATACCACTGCAAGACTTGGTTTCCTTGGGTGAAAAATGGAAAGAATAACACCTCCCTCGAAGACTTGTATGAGAAAGTACATCTCACAAAACAGCACGCACCATAAGTGATTGTTTCCTGCCACCTTTCTTTTCAGAGCACAACTGGAAAAAAAATTAAGTGTGTTAAATAAAATAAGATTTAAAAGCAAACTAATTCTAACACCAACATTTATCCATAACAAAACTGTTTTGCAGCTAAAAGGAAATTTGTAGGGCAGGCTAGGAAATAGGGTGAATAGAGGCAGAATGACCCAGTTGGTCATTTCCTTTTCACTGCTCCAGGAATGGTGATGACTATAGAAAGTTTTGAAAGCACACGCTATGTTTAATGTAAAACAAACACAATTTATCTGATAAGGTTCACATTGAATGTACCCTAAGACAAAAAGTCATTCAGAACTGGCAACATTGAGCACTGACCTCAATACTTTCATGTAGGATAGTATTTTACTTTTTTTTTTTAAGTATAGTTGGTTTACAATGTTGTGTTAATGTCTGCTGTACAGAAAAGTGATTCAGTTTATATATATAGTATATAATATAGATATACATTCTTTTTTAATATTCATTCCCATTATGGTTTATCACAGGACATTGAATATAGTTCCCTGTGGTATACGGTAAGACCTTGTTGTTTATCCATTCTGTGTATAATAGTTTGCATCTGCTAACCCCAAACTCCCACTCCATCCCTCCTCCACCCCCCAACCCCCCTTGGTAACCACAAGTCTGTTCTCTGTGTCTGTGAGTCTGTTTCTGTTTTGTAGATAGGTTCATTAGTGTCCTATTTTAGATTCCACATATAAGTGATATCATATGATATTTGTCTTTCTCTTTCTGACTTACCTCACTTAGTGTGATAATCTCTAGTTACATCCACATTGCTACAAGTGGCAGTATTTCATTCTTTTTTATGTCTGAGTAGTACTCCATTGTTATATGTACCACATCTTTATCCATTCATCTGTTGATGGACATTTAGATTGTTTCCATGTCTTGACTATTGTAAATAGTGCTGCTCTGAACATAGGGGTGTATGTGTCTCTTTGAATTAGAGTTTTCTCTGAATGTATGCCCAGGAGTGGGATTGCTGGATCATATGGCAACTCTATTTTTAGTTTTTTTGAGGAAGCTTCATACTGTTCTCCATAGTGGCTGCACCAGTTTGCATTTCCTCCAACAGTGTAGGAGGGTTCCCTTTTCTCCACACCCTCTCCAACATTTGTTATTTGTAGACTTTTTTTTAAGATTTTTTTTTTGATGTGGACCATTTTTAAAGTGTTTATTGAATTTGTTTCAGTATTGCTTCTGGTTTTTTTATGTTTTGGGTTTTTTGTTTTTTGTTTTTTTTTTTTTTTTGGCCACGAGGCATATGGGATTTTAGCTCCCTGACCAGGGATCAAACCCTCATCCCCTGAATTGGAAGGCAAAGTCTTAACCACTGGATCGCCAGGAAAGTCCCTATTTGTAGACTTTTTAAATGATGGCCATTCTGATCCGTGTGAGGTGGTACCTCATTGTAGTTTTGATTTGCATTTCTCTAATGATTAGTGACAATGAACATCTTTTCATGTGCCTGTAGGCCATCTATATATCTTCTTTGGGGAAATGTCTATTTAGGTTTTCTGCCCATTTTTCAATTGGGTTGTTTGGGTTTTTATTGTTGAGTTGTATGAGCTGTTTGTATATTTTGGAAATTAAACCCTTGTCAGTTGTATGGTTTGCAAATACTAGGATAGTATCTTGACCCATTTTCTGGGAACAGGCCAAATGGGTTGACTCACAGACCCCCTTTACTAAAATTAAGTAATGGGCATCTTCATGTTTTCATGTTAATGATCATTGAGGCACCTTAGATTTCTCTCTTCTGTCCTTGCTGTTCATAATGATGTCTGTGGTCCTACACCTCATTCCTAACAACAGAAAGTGAGATCAAAATATGTCAGTCTCTCATTTATTTACCTTCCAAAGAAGTAGTTCTTATTTGTAAGTTCAAAACACATTAATTACCCATGGTACTTCATTAGTTTCTATCTCCATGTCTAAGAAACATATCTTCTAGTAATTTTTCTTTTTTGGCTACTCAGGGTCTCTGCTGACTGGAGATAGTTGATTAGCTTCCAAATGTTACAGAGATTCAAAAAAAAAAAAAAAAGAAAGAAAATGAAAAGCCCTATTCATTCTGAGTATACTTTACATTCTTATGAGTCTACTGTGCCAGTATCATGTTTCATGAAAGCCAGAGAAATAAGAATATGGAACAGAAAAGAAATCTCTCTTAAGAACTTGGATTCTATTCACAGCAAGGTACTCATGATTAGCAATTTCCCCCTGTAAAAACCTTTAAAACATGAAAAAATATTGATGTTGATACCAAAACACGTATTGCCATACAATGTAACACAATAGTGGCCGGTTAGTGATTTGAAAGGGAAGCCAGCTGCTATGATTCAGGTGCTTGTTTCATGACTAACCTCAGTACTGAGTGTGGAAAAGGAAGAATTTCTACAACATTTGCCTAAGACAGAGAGAAGGAATTAGAGGTAGTGACTAATACACGTGTCTGGGACAGCTCTCATGTTCTGTATTAAATATATTTCTTAAATATAATATTTAAATCCAAAATACAGTACTTTGTGCTTATTCCTTTTGTTTCCAGGGACATAAAGTCTATAATAGGCAGATAGCCTTCTTCAAATGAGAAGTGGTTGCAGGAGCATAAAGTACAGTGGTCTGTACACTGCACATAAGTGCCCAGGCCAGGAGGGATAGGGCTGGAATCCAGCACAAACTCAACAACCTCCCCGATTATCTAGAAGGAGTTATGTGGGCTGGCTCCAGAGGTGGGTGCTTAGGCCAATTCAGGTGATCACAGAGAAGAGACTGAACTAGAAAAACTAGGTTTCTCCGGAAGATCAAAATCCAGGATGGGAAGGGTCAAAGATGGAAGGTGGGGCTGCATTGAAAGGCAATACCGTATAGTAAGGAATTATCATCAACCTTCATATGACAAATAGTTATTTACCAGATGTTTGGGGAAACAGATGACCTCTAGAAATGTATACTCTAGAGTGACAGCTAACGTAATGACATCTAACAGTTTCAGGGGGGAGGATGGATGTAATAGTGAGTAATTCATGTTGGGGGCTGCGGGAGGAGGGACAGGCAAAGAGGAGGGGCCCAGGAAGGTTTATTACAGGAAGAAACTGTTGAGCTAAGCCTTACAGTGTTCACCAGCTAGATAAAGAGGAAAGGGATTTCATGTAGAAGGACCAGTATAAGCAAAGTTTGGAAGAATGGAACTTGCCAGATTTGGGGAAGAGCAAATAGTTTGGTGTATCTGGAATATAGGGGATGACTGGAAATAAGGTTCAGAAACTGGAGAGAAGGATTGTATAAGGTCTCTGTACTTCACCAAGGAGTTTGAATGAGATCCAGAAGGCAGTGAGGGTGACTGAAGCTCACTTGTGGTTTTAAAAGATAAGTTCACACATGTAGAGTCATGTGGACTTCACTGCAGGCTTTAAGGGAATTGGAGAAGACAGAGATAAAGCTTTTTTTAAAAAAACTATAAATAGAGTGTGCCAAATACTGTTTTAAGTGTCTTTACAAACATCAACCCATTTAATCCTCATAACAACCTTCTGAGGTCAGTACTAATAGTCTCCCTATTTTATAGATGAGGGAACTGAGGCCCAGAGAGGTTAAGTAACCTGTCCTAGGTCACACAGCAAATAAGTGGTAGAGGAAGGATAAAAGCCCCAAGCAGTATGGCTCCAGCATTTGTGCTTAAAGCTATTCTGTTAAGTTTCCTGTGTTGGGCACTGGGTCCATGAACTCATGGTAAGTGCTCAATAAAAGTTGGCACAGAGCTAACCTCCGGGTGCTCTCTCGTCTCTCAATAACTGAGCTGCCTTTTTAGTGTCATGCCATCATCTATCTCCCTTGTCACACCTGCTGGAGTCAGGGAGGAGAACAAGTAACACCCTCTTTTCATTTTTTCTCTTTAGTGGGTATTCACCTTCCATTTACAGTGTCTGAAATGGTGTCAACAAGGCAGGTTGTGGGCCTTCAGAGAAGAAATTTAAATATACATATTTTTATATTTATATGTAGTTTTTGGTCAATAATTTTTTTTTAATTTTGTGAGCTATCTTTTGAAAGAAACCCTTCCAACGACTATAGAACACTTCTGACATGAGTCTGTAAAACTGATCCAGACAGTTTGCCAAAGCTGCCAGTCTTAATTAATGACTTACCATAACCTCCAGTTTTATTAGGTCTATATTTCTAGTATATTGGTACATATATTAATGACTGGCCTGTGAATAAACTGACAGTTTTAAAATGACACAAGATAACTTGTTTTCTTATGGGGAATTCACGTGTGCCTTGAACTTAGAGTAAAATGATTATTAGTTCAGTAAATTATGACTCCAATGTTCTTATGATCACCTTAGCAATAGAAAAACTGTCTAGATTTTATTTCTTGATGAAATCCTACTTTGGACGAGTCTCTCTGGTTATTCTCATGCTCTAGGAAGTAGGACAGTTGCCGTCATGGTCATAAACTTTTCAAGCAGAAAAATATTCACTGGGAATCTGCTGGTTTCCTGTATTAGTAATATCCAAACATCCACAGTATTTTCCAATATCATAAAGAATGTGTTAAAATATAAATATATATTAAACAAAATTCTATTAAGCAAAATTAATTTGAATTCCCTTTAATTGTGAATAAAATGCATATAGAACATTTTATAGTGAGACAGGATATTAATAAAATAATGTGAATTTCATAACAACAACAAAAAGTAGTTGGATGGTCTACTGTCTAATTTGAAACAGTTTGCAGCGTTCCCCCAAAGAAGACACCACATGAGCCACGTTTTTTGTGCATGTATTACACAGGAAAAGTCTGGCTAAGATATGGTGGTAGAAACAAAAAGTGGTGAGTTACTGCTGAGTTACAATCTTTTCCAGCCCTTTCTTCCCAAATTCACTGTCTTTCTGAAAGGTGAACTTTGAAATTAATGTGACAACTCAAAGTGACAGTGAAAATAATATACAGAGCTGAAAGTTTTCATTTGAAATTAACCCAGACAGTCTGAACCAGACCTACAGTAAGTCAGTCAAATTTGTGGGAGTTACATTGTGTTTGAGGGTTACTCCCAAAGGCCTAGCATAATTCAAGGCTGATTTTCCCTTAGGGCTGACAAAGGATAGCTTGTATTTCTTGCCAGTTGGAGTGACGCCACCATGTGGCAATAGCATAAGCGCAGTTTACAAGTCCCTCAACCAGGCCACTGCAAAATGAGACACTTGACAGTTTTTTTTTTTCATTTAAGATTACATACATTGTTTAAAATTTTGTGCAGAGGAGAGAGTCAACTTATATTTTTATACTATATGATTTCAAATTAGTATATTTCAAATTCACATAAAAGGTGAAAGTGTTGTGTTTTTATATAGTCACATGCAGAGTGAGTGATTAAGAGGATGTACTTTTGGAGCTAGTTAGCCTGTACTCAACTCCCAGCTCTGCTACTTACTCTCTGAATCGTTTTGGGCAAATTACTCAACACTTCCAAGTCTCAGTTTTCTCATCTGTAAAATGGGGACAGTACTGGTACCTATCATAATGGATTGTTGTGAGGATGAAGTGAGTTACTGCAAATAAAATGCTTAGACCAGTGCCTGGCGCAGAGTAAGTCATCTAGAAGTTTTTTGTTATTGCTTTTCTATTAGTATTATTAAGCTTGAAGAGACTTTGATAAGTCATCTGATTCATCTTTCTAAATCCATTCAGGGTGCACCCTAAACCAACTCATGAGAGATCAACATCAGTGACCAAGCTAAGGGAACAGACCACAGCTACTTTTTTTTTAAATCATTTTATTTTACCTGATATCTCCAAAAATTATCATTTTGACTTGTTTTTTTGTTTCATTTTGTTTTTTTTTAATTGAAGTATAGTTGATTTAAAATGTATTAGTTTCAGGTGTGCAGCACAGTGATTCAGTTACACACAACACACATATATACACACATATATATGTGTGTGTGTGTGTGTGTACATATTTTACAGATTTTTTTCCCTTTTAGGTTATTACAGAATATTGAGTATAGTTCCCTGTGCTATACAGTAGGTCCTTGTTGGTTGTCTATTTTATGTATAGTAGTATGTATATATTAATCCCAACCTCCTAATTTATCCCTCCCCTACCCCTTTCCCCTTTGGTAACTATAAGTTTGTTTTCTATGTCTATGGGTCTGTTTCTGTTTTGTAAATAAGTTCATTTGTACCTTTTTTTTTAGATTCCACATATAAGCAATATCATACAATATTTGTCTTTGTCTGGCTTACTTCACTTAGTATGATAATCTCTAGGTCCACCCATGTTGCTGCAAATGGCATTATTTCATTCTTTTTTATGGCTGAGTAATATTCCATTGTGTGTGTGTGTGTGTGTGTGTGTATGTGTGTGTATACCACCTCTTCTTTATCCATTCATCCAGAAGCCACTTTTTACAAGTTAAAAGCCAGCGTCATACCTTGAGATGATTGTTTTAAAAGAAATCAAAATAACTTCAATGTCTTTGTGTCAGATTACATCACTTAAATGCTCAGTGACAAAAGACTGAGCTTCAGCATTTTAACTCTTCCTGTGAAATCTATTCTTCTAGAAAGACACCTCTCAAACTTTAATGTATATGCAAATAACCAGGGACTCTTGTTAAAGTGAAGATTCTGAGTCAGTAGGTCTGGATGGTTCCTGATATTGTTGCATTTCTTACAGGCTCCCAAATGATGCCAATACTGTTGGCCTACAGAGCACACGTTGAGTAGCAGCTCTCTAAATCACTAAAACTCATGTCCATTTCCACTTTATTATTATTTCCTCTGTCACTCAGCAAAACATGGTAAGTTAATTGCAAGGCAGAGCAAAGCCATAGGAATCAAGATAACACACCGTGTAGTCTTCACTTTCTCTAGACAACTTAAACTTCATCTTTTGCCATGGCAATGACTACAAATGTAAGGGAATGATAAGTGCCTAACAGAGCTAGGAAAAGTGTGGAAAGACCAAGTTTTATCACAGTTGAGTTGTACCATGCCAGAATTTCCAGAGAATAGGAAATAGTGTAAGTCACATTATGTAGAAAAGCCTCATATGTGACAAGCAGAAGGGGCAGTGCAAAACCCACAGAAGTATAAAATGGGGGTGCTATCATCCTGGAGACCTCACAGGGTGTGAGAATCACATGAAACGTCCTTAAAAGTGCTTTCTAAACTACTCAAAAGGAAGTGAAGGGTTTTATTGTTTGTAAAGCAATGCCCCAAATATCGTAACTGTAAAAAATTCTTTGGAAATTTGCATAAGCTTATCTACAATCAAATAGTTATGACTTAGGCAAACAAGATGCGCTTTTATTGTCAGAAATTAGAAAATTACAGATCAAGAAATGTGGTATCATAGAAAAGACCCCAGAAGTTGAGAGTTTCTTGGGGAACCTATTGTGAGGTTCTGACAGCATAAACTCTCACCAAATAAACAGTTTAAATAATTTCCAGAAGCTAAAAATATATCCTTAACAACATCTACATGCTTTTTTTAAACCAGATATATAAAACAGCTGCAATATTTTATAGTCAGTAAAATCACGTTTTAGTAAAAGAAGAAATTATAAGTATTTATGGAAAAAGCTAGAAAGATACACAATAAAATGTTGAGAAGTTAACTCCAATGGTGATTTTTTCTTTTTGCTTAACTGTACTTTGTCATATTCCATAATCAATGCATATTATTTTTGTAATATGGGGGGTGGGGGAACAGAACCAAATTTTACTTTAAAAAAACATGTCCTGAATGTGAATAAAGTATTTTAAAAGTTTACTGTTGAGCAACTGAAAACCTTATATAGTAAGACTACAGTTCATGATACACCTTCCTCCACTTACTGCTATTGGCCAAACTTTTGAAAATATAATTTGGTTCCTTTTTAAAAAAACAAATACCAATATCCAGAAAAGGACTTAAGGGTTCTAAGAATTTTCCCTGCTAATAATTAATTCCATGCGTTCTTTGGCTTCTAAATTACTCTGAGGAAAATCTGAAATAGAGAAAAACCCATTTCATTCATGTCTGCATTCTTGTGGCTCCTGTTTCCATTTCAAGTGCATGGGGGCCTTCGATATGGAATTTCTTAACTTTTTTGACTCTAGAAACATTTCCGAGGAGCACTGGCAAGAAAACTGCTTCAAATTGGAATCCTTCCACTCGGGTACAATCATGCAAACAGCCGGCAGAATTTATTTAACCTTCAGCCAACTGCTCAACCAACTTGAAATTATTGATAGCCCATCAGCAATGATCAAGATGGAGAGGCTAAATGAAGAGGTGCTTTTTTTTTTTTTTTTTTTTTTTTTTAACAAGAGAACCATTGAGCTGGTAACAGGACTTGAAATGCCGTGTCAGCTCAGCTCGCCTGGTCAGGGAGCTCAGCTGCTGGAGGGAAATAAAACTGTTCAGTTACAGACGCCCTCCAATCAGTCACAGGGGTAATGGTGTTTGGCTTCAGTCAGGTTGTATGTCAGCAAATATACATCTCTTAGACAGCCCCTAAGAGTGCCTTAAGATCATGCTTATTGTTTTTTTATAGATTGGGGTCAGATGCTGATAGATGGTGGTCATAGGCCACTGAAATAAATTTTACCATGTTCAGCAGGTAAAGTTAATCTCAATCTTGGAGAATGAAAGAGCCATTTTGATAGAATATTCATTCCATTGACAGTGATGGGACATTTTTCCCCTGTTAATGTCTGGTGTAGATCATGTGAAAGTAGATATCCTCGCCTCCCCACTCTTCCAGTCCCCACTGTGTGAAGTCTACCTGCAGAAAAAGAGACCTCAGGAACAATCTGAGAAGATTCCCTAAGATTGAACTTGAAAGAGGGAGTTTGGTTGAAGGAGCTCTCCAGGGGACTGAGCATACCATAGCTCTACCCGGCAGTGGTCAGAGTGACACAGGAATCAGAGAAAGAATTAAAGAGCCACTGGCTGTTACATTGAATTATTGATGCCCTATCTTTAGTCCAGAAAAGATTGGAAGCAGCATTAATGGGTCACTAAGTCATGGATGGGAAATCCATGGCATGAGGGCAGCCACTCTCTGCCAAGTCTGTCACACGTCAGCAATCAGACACAGTACCCTTCTGCCACGAAGCTCAGATGAAGCTCAGAACCTCAATCTAACATTACAGGCACTCAGATTAAAATGAGTTTGCCACCATCCCACTAAGTCTTTAAAATCTAGAAATCTGCCTTTAAACGTTCAAAGAAATACAACGAGTCCTCTAAAAGTTTCCCAAAGGACAATGAGAAGGTGGTTCCAGTATTAGAGCCCATTAGAAACAAAGAATATGATAGCGTCTGCGAGAGATTTTTTGAGGGAATGATCAATGGAGCCCAGCAGAAACAGGACACAGTGCTGTTCATTGGAGAAATGAGAAGACTTTTTCAAAGGATTGGATCTTCTTATCCCTGGTCCAAGAATCAGCGAGATTCATGGATCCGAGTCATGTGCCTACCAGAGCCTCTAAGAGCTATTCTTCGTTAGAAACTCTTAGAAGGTATGAAGGAGGGGAAGGGAAAGAAAAGTACTAGAAGAATGTTAACCTCAGAGTGACTGCATGCTTACGTTGTAGCAGATATAATTAAAGAAACCAACCCTTTGCCAGTGACTTCAGCCCTTGGAAGACCTGCGGTGGAACATGGGACTTTTCTCATCTCCCTGGCCTACTGCTTCATTTATCAGACTGGATTCCTCAGACAGTATGACTGAGAGCCTACTTGGGAATGAAAAAATAATTTCTCATTTTCTTAATTCAGGGAGAGTAGGTCTTTGTTTTATTAACTTGTTCACCTTCTTGTGTTCCACTTTCTTGAGGGCAGGGTGTTGCTCACGTATCTCAGTGTCCCAGGGGTAGCAAGTACCCAGTCCAGTAAAAACAGTGAATATATCATTCAGCACGTCCCTTTCAGAGTCTGCTCTCTGAATTTTTAGTGTAGTGTACCTTATGTAGGCCAATTTCTGCATGTAGGCCAAAGAAAGTATCTATACTAAGTTCATGTTCCCTAAAAAAACCAAGTGACTAGACTGTTCTAGAATTTGAAAAATCCGTTTTTGATATTTTGATTCACAATTCTGTAAGCACAGAAGAATTCACAATTATTCTGTAAACACATGGCTAAAAGAATAGGGATAATGAGTATTAGGATGTTAATTATAAACATTTTGTTAGGGAGAGGATTTGAAACTCTGGTTACAAAGGTTTAAGTTTTATGCAATACCAGACTCTGCCCCTCTAACAAACCTTGCTGGGTAAGATTTTCTATATATTAATTAAGTTAATATTATATCATTAATTGGTTTTAAGGCACTTTTTAAAAATAGGCCTCATTTCTCCTGTCCTTTCATACTGGGAGAAATATATAATAGATAGAAACCAACCTGGATTGCTCTGGTCTGAACTCAGATCATGTAGGACTTTAATCATTGAACAAACGAACCTTTAATAGTGGTTATACCACAGGGACGTGCTGATCAACAGCAAGGTCGTAAACCCTATTGTCGATATGAACTCTGAAATAGGATTGTGCTGTTATCCCTAGGATAACTTGTTCCATTGATCAATTTTTTGAATCAATAAGTGATAGTATATTTTGACTAGTAAGTCTAGACTTTAATCATTCAGAGGCTTTTTTGTTCTCCGAGGTCACCCCAACCAAAACTGTTAACCCATGTGAAAATTTTATTATCCTTTGGTGGTTTAGTTAGGTTTCTGGGATTAATTAATTAAAGCTCCATAGGGTCTTCTCGTCTTATCTTATTATTCCCACCTCTTCACAGGAAGGTCAGTCTCACTGACTGAAAGTAAGAATTCCCTGGCAGTCCAGTGGTTAGGACTCTATACACTCTCACTGCCGAGGACCTGGGTTCAATCCCTGGCTTGGGGTTCAGTCCCTGGTCAGGGAACTAGGATCCCACATACCGGGCAGTGAAGACCCCCCAAAAAATAAGAGACAGTAAAACCCTCATGTGCCCATTCATACAAGTCCTTATTTAGAGAACAAATGATTATGCTACCTCTGCACAGTCAGGATACAGTGGCTGTTTAACAGTTGTCACTGGGCAGGCAGTCCCTCTAATACTAGTTATGCTAGAGGTGATGTTTTTGGTAAACAGGTGGGGTTTATGTTTGCCAAGTTCCTTTTCCTTTTTTTAATCTTCCCTTGGGTGCATGCCTGTGTTGGGTTAATAGCATACTTAATAATTTAATGTTGAGTTGTGTTTATTTGCTGTTAACTAGCAGTATAATATCAGTTACTGATGTAAGTTTATGCAAGGAGAAATAGTTCTTGTTACTCATACTAACATAATTGCTTCTATTGGTTAATAGATTAGTCCAGTCCAACTAGGAGATGATTTGCTTATTGTTGATATTAAGATAAAGTTATTGCTGAGCTTGAATGCTTTCTTAGTTGGTGGCTACTTTTAAGCCAATATGGTGTTGTTTATTTTTACTCTCTAGATAAGGTTGTATCCATTTCTAAAAAGGTGTACCTTTTTTTAAAAATAAATTTACTTATTTATTTATTTTTGGCTGCATTGCCTCTTCGTTGCTGCACGCGGGGTTTCTCTAGTTGCGGTGAGTGGGGCTACTCTTCGTTGCGGTGTGGGGGCTCCTCATTGCAGTGGCTTCTCTTGCTGCAGAGCACAGGCTCCAGGCGCATGGGCCTCAGTAGTTGCAGCACGCGGTCTCAGTAGTTGTGACTCGTGGGCTCTAGAGTGCAGGCTCAGTAGTTGTGGTGCGTGGGCTTAGTTGCTCCGCGGCATGTGGGATCCTCCCAGACCAGGGCTCGAACCTGACTCCCCTGCACTGGCAGGCAGATTCTTTTTTTTTTTTTTTTTTTGCGGTTAGCGGGCCTCTCACTGCCGTGGCCCCTCCCGTCACGGAGCACAGGCTCCGGACGCGCAGGCTCAGCGGCCATGGCTCACGGGCCTAGCCGCTCCGCAGCATGTGGGATCTTCCCAGACCGGGGCAGGAACCCGTGTCCCCTGCATCGGTAGGCGGACTCTCAACCACTGCGCCACCAGGGAAGTCCCAAATGGTGTACCTTTTTAAATTAACATTTAAAAATACATTAAATTTTATAATATTTTTTGCTAATTTTTAAAGTTGAACTAAGATTCTTTTCTTGGACAACCAGCTGTCACCAGGCTCGTTAGGCTTGTCACCTCTGCTTATAAACCTTCACACTACTTTACTACATAGATGAGTTTGTTCTACAGACTGTTCATAAGTAACTCATCTGGTTTCAGGATATTTAGCATAAGTTCTTTTTGTTAAATGTTTACTAGTTAAATCATTATGCAAAAGGTAAAAGGGGTAAACTTTGCTTTTTATTACTTGTAATGCTTCTTTCATCATTCCCTTATGGTGCTTTCTCTATAGCGCCAAAGGTGGTTTTAAATTTCTATCTCCTATACTTTAAATGTTGAGTGAATGATTAATTTGCTTGTGTTAGTAAAATTTGTGGAGGTTTCGGCTAGATTTGTTCAAAGTATTCATAGATTATGAAATTCCCTAGGTGTAAATGAGGTGCTTTTATTTAAGCTATGCTTTGATTGATCCAAGCACACTTTCCAGTATGCTTACCTTGTTACGACTTGTCTCCTCTCATATAGTTGGTGTTTGTTAACAGGTTATAGAAAGTTGTTATAATACCTGAGGAGGGTGACGGACAGTGTGTGCATGCTTCATGGCCTTGTTCAACTAAGCACTCTATTCTTTTTTTTTTTTTTTTTTTCTTTTTGCGGTATGTGGGCCTCTCACTGTTGTGGCCTCTCCCGTTGCGGAGCACAGGCTCCGAACGCGCAGGCTCAGCAGCCATGGCTCACGAGCCCAGCCGCTCCGCGGCATGTGGGATCTTCCCGGACCGGGGCACGAACCCACATCCCCTGCATCGGCAGGCGGACTCTCAACCATTGCGCCACCAGGGAAGCCCCAGGTTTCCTATTAATTTGGGTCAATCGTATGACTGTGGTGGCTGGCATGAAATTTACCAACCCTACATAATATAACTTAGTGAAACTTTCGTTTATGGCTTAATTTTTATCACTGCTGTTTCCTGTCGGGGTGTGGTTAAGCAAGGCATTTTGAGCTACTACTGTTACTGTGCTTGATACCTGCTGCTTTTAATCTTAATGATTTAGAGGGCATTCTCACTGGGGTGCACACAGTTGCCTGTGTAATTTTATTACAAACTAATAGAAAGGTTATAGAGTTAATAAACTCATCTAGGTATTTTCAGGGCATTGCTTAAGGTTTTAAGCTCCATTAACAGGTTGTGTTTATATAGAAAAGTAATGTATATATAGTTTTGTGTGATTTATGTTAGATTTAGTGTTAAAATTTTAATAAAAATGGCTAATAGATCTAGGGAGATGTCTGTCTGTATAAGTGGTATATATCTAAGTAATTCATTGGTATAATTAGGGTTTATTTTCTAGGTCTGTCTTACTTTGAGCACTGAAATGTTCATGCTTTGTTGGATAGATTAATTAAATTTTATGTATGTATTTATATGTTTTTGTGTTGTATGGGGGGTTTGGCATGGCCTTATAAGCAAGTAGAGCATAGGATTTAAGTGGGACGTGAAGCGGGGTTTGAAGGATAGGGATAATAAAAATGTACTCTAGGACTTCCCTGGTGGTGCAGTGGTTGAGAGTCCGCCTGCCAATGCAGGGGACACGGGTTCGTGCCTTGGTCCAGGAAGATCCCACATGCCGCGGAACGGCTAGGCCCGTGAGCCATGGCCACTGAGCCTGCGCGCCCGGAGCCTGTGCTCAGCAGCGGGAGAGGCCACAACAGTGAGAGGCCCGCGTACCGCCAAAAAAAAAAAAAAAATGTACTCTATGATGTTCTAATAAGAAAAATGTACTACAGGATATAAAGGAAAATTCTGTTCTGAATTAGTCTCAACTATAGACTTTTTTTAAATGCCCTTTAAAAGTTTTTTTTAAATAATGAAAATTAATCCTTAATGAAGTCCTGCCAAACAGAGGTCCTAGAGGGCCTTCTTTTGATGAATAAATTAAGGATTTTTAATTCACTAATTTAATGGTTTCCTTGCCACTTCTGAAGGAAGGACTTGGCATCTAATGCAACCTTATATAACCTGTAGTGCTCAGCAAGTGGCTTGAACAAATCTGACATTCGGGAAGTAGCTACTAAATAGATGCTTGTAAGGGGTTTGAGAACCATTTGCTCTCTTGAGTAAATATTTCTTCCATGTTTTTCATTTTATGAGGTAATTGCCACTTTTTTTAGCCACTGCAGAGTTCAGTTTTAGTCCAACCCATGAAAGAGTGATTATAAATTCCAGATAAGTGGGATCCAACTTCACACAGTTTTACCCAACTTGAAAATGTGGCACTATGGGACTTCCCTGGCGGACCAGTGGTTAAGACTCCACGCTTCCAACACAGGGGGACATGGGTTCCATCCCTGGTCTGGGAGCTAGTATCCCACATGCTGCATGGGGCGGCTAAAAATATATATATTTATATTTAATAAAATAAAAGGTGGCACTATAAATTGAGAGCCTTAAAAATATGTTTACCTTTCACCCAGTAATTTCTCTTTTAGAAATAGTAAATAATAATGGATTATATAAAGATTCAGATAAAAGAATATTCATTACTGGGAAGCAACCTAAATGGTCAAGTATACCTTTAGTGGAATAACATTTAGCCTTTAAAAATGGCCTTGTAGATAATTATTTAGTGACTTGGAAAGATAATAATATATTAAGATTTTTTTAAGATAAGGCTCAAGTCGACCCACCAGAGGTTGGCAGACTGAGCGATGGATTAAGAGAACAAGGTTTCTCACTGTCAGAAAAGAGAGTTACAAATATGAAAAGAGGGAAGATTAGAATTACCTCTGCAGTATTGGACTGGAATTGGTGATATTGTGAATTTATGGCTTTCAGTATGCATAAACATAAAACCAAATATAAATGTAAATGTATATGTATTATACATAATGTATCTTTCCCTGAGTGTCTGGGAGTATCAACATCCCAGTAGCAATAAGCACACCACTTCCTAAGTCTTAAAAGACCTCTGCATTAAAAAGAACCTCCACGAAAAAGAAGCAGGGCTTCTTGGAGAAATGGCTGATTTCAGGGCTAGAGCAGGGAAGTACACAATATGCCTGGAACATCTTGTACCAGAAAGTAAGGCAGTGCTCAAAAAACAGTATGGGGCCTCCCTGGTGGCGCAGTGGTTGAGAGTCCGCCTGCCGATGCAGGGGATACGGGTTCGTGCCCCGGTCTGGGAGGATCCCATATGCCGTGGAGCGGCTGGGCCCGTGAGCCATGGCCGCTGGGCCTGCGCGTCCGGAGCCTGTGCTCCGCAATGGGAGAGGCCACAACAGTGAGAGGCCCGCGTACCGCAAAAAAAAAAAACAAAAAAAACAGTATGGACATGTCACTAGGACGTGGAAGCTAGCTTTCAGGGATTCCCATTGGCTAAATATGGGACAATTTCATGGTCAGAATAATTAATGGAAGTAATAGAAATAGATAGTAATAGGAAGCAATAGAAATCCATGGATCCACACTGATATAAATGAATGAAGAAAAATCTCTTCTTTATAATAGAATGTCAACTAACAAGTGTAGAAGAAATAATGGATTTAGAAAATCACCATTTGGTAGCTATCATAGTAATAATAAATTTAGTTAAGAAACATCAAGAAATGCTAAAACTAGTGGAAGAGATTTGGTTGGAAAATGGGATATATATATCATCTCGGAGTATCTCCATGCAAAATATTTACTACTTACAAAGGAAAAACAAGTAATTTTATAGGGAAAAACCTGCCATACATTACCAGTGACAAAAGTTAACATCAAAAGTTAACAAAAGTAGTGGAGAAATCAAATAGTATGCCATCTTATAAAACGCAGCAAGAGAGCACAACTTTCCTTTGTGATATTCCTGCCAAAGATGCATAAACTGAATCTAATCATGGGGAGACATCAGACAAAACCAAATAGAGGGACAGTTGACAAAACAACTAACCTGTAATCTTCACATATGTCAAGGTCATAAAAGTCAAGTTAGGACTGAGGAACTGTCCCACAATGAAGGATATTAAAAAGACTTGATAGTTAAGAGCAATGTCTATTTCTGGATTAGATCCTTTTGTATAAAGAACATTTATTCATACAGTTGCTAAAACTTGAATAGGATCTTTGGATGGTGGGTTTAGGGAGTTCTTTGTATTGCACTTTCAAAATTTTGTAAGTTTGAAATCATTTCAAACTAAAAAATCAGGATATAATACAATATGTAAGCTATAATATCCCATTTTTTAGAAGCTGTACAGCATAGTATACATGACACAAAGAGAGGTCAAAGAATATATATCAAAACCTTGTAATCTCTGAGTAATGGGACTATGTTTATTTATATGTTTATTTTTATCTGTTTTTTATCTGTATTTTATAATTGTTAAAAATGAATATAATCCTTGCAATGCAAAAAATTTTTTTTTTTTTTTTTTTTTTTTTTTTTTTTTTTTTTTTTTTTGGTACGCGGACCTCTCACTGTTGTGGCCTCTCCCGTTGTGGAGCACAGGCTCTGGACGCACAGCTCCGCGGCCATGGCTCACGGGCCCAGCCGCTCCGCGGCATGTGGGATCTTCCCGGACCGGGGCACGAACCTGCGTCCCCTGCATCGGCAGGCGGACTCTCAACCACTGCGCCACCAGGGAAGCCCAATTTTTGTTTTTTAATGTGTATTTGTGCACTTTGGTAATTTTCAGCCTTAAACTGGTAAGATTATATTATAAAGCATAATTGCTTCATTTATAATTCAGTTAGCTTCCACAATATATAGTTTTGTACTTCCAAGTCACTGCAAGATTACATTTTACTTCTAAAATGTGGAAAATAGTCATATTTGGGAAATGCTCTTTATCTTTTCTGTTTAATACATTACCTGTTGCTCATTGATCATATTCCTGAAAAATAGTCTACTATAATTGAATCACTTACTTTCTAACTTCTACAATAGAACTTTTAAAATAGATTAGTCTTAGATCAGATTTAGAATAGTCTTCTAAAGACTATTTATCTGGATATAAAAAAATATTAAAATATGGTCTTTTGCTATTGCAAGTTTCAACATCTTTTTATTGCTTTTCTTATTAATCCATTCAAAATCATGTTACAATTATAAATTTCATTGTAAGGAATAATGAGAAAAATTAATAAGACTGAAATAATTAGTAATGTTGCCAGAGTACACAATATCTCTTGTCTAGCAAACTCTTACTAAAAGAATTTGAGATTCATGTTGAATTGTATTCATTGAAATGAAATGTGTTCAACATTCTTATCATTTGCAAAGGCAAAGCCCTTAGTAGCATGGGCCTGAGATCACAGAACAAGAGCCTTGCAAGTATCTAAAAAAATGAGATTCTTCATCAGATTTTGAGTAAATTTGCAGTTATGGTCATTGTGCACTTAAAGTATAGAACACAACACTGAAAATGTACACTAAATTCACCTTTTTGCATGAAAGCTTGAAAGAAACATCTCCTGGGTCAGTTTAGGTGAAAAGAATATAAATAGTGGGGCTCTACAAACCCTGGACATACACACGTATCTCCAATTAACTGAAACAAAATTCGCAGCATGCTTTGAGTGGAGAGGATATTCTTTAATCATGTCATTGTATTTTGGCAGGTAATTTTAACTACATAAATCAGAAATTTTAACAGCAGAACCGAATCAGAGACATACAATTCTCTATATCAATTTTAACACCCTCTCACTGGGCAGGTGTCTACAGCACACTCTACCTTACTTACCAGATCTGTAAAACAGAATCAATATTACCTTGTGCAGTGGGAGAACCAACTGAACTTGGCTTGTAAAAATTAAGCTGTATAATATACATAATCTCATTACCTGCTAACACCTCTACTACACTGTAGCTATTCCTCAAGCCAAAGTCTCAATCAGAGAAAGATGGTAGGTGAATGAAATTGGTCTTACAAATACCCAGGACAATAACAAGATAGTTAATGTAAAGATTATGTTTAAAAATAGGATTATTTTAGCTGCAAGCATAGAAAACCTAACTGAAAGTGGCTTAAATAAAAGATCAGTTACCATTTCACATAAAACGTGTCTAAAGGTAGAGGCTGCAGGGAGGCTACAGGGAAGGTTAATTCAGTCCCTCAACAGTGACATCCATGACTCAGGCTCTTTCCGTCTTAATGCTCAGTTCTCTTCCATGTGTTGTCTGTCATCCTCACACTCATTCCCTCATTGTAGCAAGGTGGCTGCTGCTACTCCAGACATCAAGTTAGTAACCATGTTCAAAGGCAGAAAGGGTAATGTTTCTCTTTTTATCAGGGAGGAAAACTTCACAGAACTTCACCAGCAGACCTCCCCTCAGGTCCACTGGCCAAGACTTCCTGGGTCCCATGCCAATGCCCTAGCTGCAGGAAAGCTGGGAAACTACCTTTCTGACACTTAAGCCTCTGAAATGAGAATCAGCTCTGCCAGCAAGAAATAGGGGAAGATGGAAGGGCCATTGGGTAGGCAGCCAATAGTGTCTACTATACTATGTGCCTTCTGGTCAGAGTTTTGCTTTTTCTTTTCTTTACTTTAAAAAAACTTTTTATAAAACTTCAGGAAAGCTTTAAGTACACCTGTCAGATGTATTCATATGCTTTTGAATATGGTGCATTTACTAGCCCTTGTTTCTATTTAACTTTGCACGTATGAGGAGGATGTTTGTTAGTGGTCTCCTGTGTTTTCATTGGGCTGAATATACATAGCCATATTCCAGCACCTCTGTGCTGATAACGTCCTAAATTTACACCTGGGGTCCTATCCTTTCATGATAAAAATTAGCATTTGTATAACGCTTTGTAATTGGAAAAACTTCCTATTCATATGTTTTATCTTTCAAACCTTACTATCCATATAAAGGCTGTGTCCATTTATTTTAAATGAGCCAGGACAATAGGGAAGCTCTAGACCTGGCACTCCAGATCTGGGCTAGGTGAAAGCCAGAGACCGGACACTTGAGTTTCAGCGTCTGGAAACATTGTCAACAAACAGCTGGGCTCCAGCCACTGGCCTAGAGCTCAGAACAGAGCTCCCGTCTCAGGGGAGGAAGACCAAGGACAAGATGAGACTTTAGTCTGAAGGGAAACATCTTTAATAGGAGGTTAGCAGATGAGGATTTGGGAATCAGGACCAAGGTAGAAATCTACAAATAAGACCTAACACTCAGGAGTATACAGAAAAATGCAGCAAGTTCTCAATAAATTTTGATGAAGGAATGAATAAATGAGATAGCAGACTTGTAGCAGAGGTGATTTAATACTGCTTAAATAGTCACATCCATTATTAGTATTTACTTTAAATTACATATGTATGTATATGTGTGTAAATATATAGATATATATTGGGTTGGCCAAAAGGTTCATTCTGTTTTTTCCGTAAGATGGCTCTAGTAGCGCTTAGTTGTCTTTAACTTCATTCGAAACAATTTTGTTAGATTGTACTGTGACAGCTGTCACATCAGCATGCATTTAAAAAAAAACTTATCAAAATTGGTGAATTTTTGTGTAGCCATTTTAATATTGAAGATGGAAGAAAAAAAGCAACATTTTCAGCATATTATGCTTTATTATTTCAAGAAAGGTAAAAATGCAACTGAAACACAAAAAAAAGATTTGTGCAGTGTATGGAGAAGGTGTTGTGACTGATCGAATGTGTCAGAAGTGGTTTGTGGGCGTCCCTGGTGGTGCAGTGGTTGAGAGTCCGCCTGCCGATGCAGGGGACACGGGCTTGTGCCCCGGTCCGGGAAGATCCCACGTGCCGTGGAGCAGCTGGGCCCGTGAGCCATGGCCGCCGAGCCTGCGCGTCCGGAGCCTGTGCTCCGCAACGGGAGAGGCCACAACAGTGAGAGGCCCACGTACCGCAAAAAAAAAAAAAAAAAAAAAGTGGTTTGTGCAGTTTTGTGCTGGAGATTTCTCGCTGGATGATGCTCCATGGTCAGGTAGACCTGTTGAAGTTGATAGCGATCAAATCAAGACATTAATTGAGAACAATCAACGTTATTCCACACGGGAGATAGCAGACTCAAAATATCCAAATCAAGCATTGAAAATCATTTGCACCAGCTTGGTTATGTTATTAATGGCTTTGATGTTTGGTTTCCACATAAGTTAAGCGGGAATAAAAACCTTCTTGACCGTGTTTCCACATGTGATCCTCTACTGAAAAGTAACAAAAACCTTCCAATTTTAAAACAATGGATACTGTACCATAATGTGGAATGGAAGAGATCGTGGGGCAAGTGAAATGAACCACCACCAACGACACCAAAGGCTGGGCTTCATCCAAAGAAGGTGATGTTGTGTATATGGTGGGATTGGAAGGGAGTCCTCTGTTACGAGCTCTTTCCAGAAAACCAAACAATTAATTCCAACAAGTATGGCTCCCAATTAGACCAACTGAAAGCAGCACTCGATGAAAAGCGTCTAGAATTAGCAGAAAACTCATAATCTTCCATCAGGATAACACAAGACTGCATGTTTCTTTGACGACCAGGCAAAAACTGTTACAGCTTGACTGGGAAGTTCTCATTCATCCGCTGTATTCACCAGACATTGCACCTTCGGATTTCCATTTATTTTGGTCTTTACAAAATTCTCTTAATGGAAAAAATTTCAATTCCCTGGAAGACTGTAAAAGACGCCTGGAACAGTTCTTTGCTCAAAAAGATAAAAGTTTTGGGAGATAGAATTATGAAGTTGCATGAAAAGTGGCAGAAGGTAGTGGAACAAAATGGTGAATACGTTGTTCAATAAAGTTCTTGGTGAAAATGAAAAATGTGTCTTTTATTTTTATTTAAATATCCAAAGGAAATTTTTGGCCAACCCAATACATATACATATACATGTGTGTGTGTGTGTGTGTGTGTAGTATAGGTGTGGGGGGTGTATATATATTCCATAGCTTCATCCACTTCCTTCCTTCCAATTTTTTATTAAAACTACCCAATCATAACCTCCTTGAGGACAGTATCCATGTCTTTACTCCTTTGTATCCTACAAAGCACTTACCACACACATTGTACATATACATACTCAGTTATTATTTATTATTGAGGAAAAATCTTATCAGCCAGTAAAAGAGCAATGTGGAGATATGGAAAAAACACGTTTGAATTCTGGCTCCAGTGTTTAATAACTGTGTGTCCTTGAGTGAGTCGCTTCTCTGAGCCCTGCTGTGTGTGAAATGGTGATGTGGTTGGAAACAGCCTATGGGTGTGTATACTCTTTGCCCCAGTTACTACGGTCTAAGAATGTATCCTACAGGTTGTCATCTCAGAAAAAGAGGTAGACCGTAAACAAAGAAATGCATTTATCTGGGGTCTTAGAATTGCAATTTGGAAGCACAGATTCTGACAGCAACCAGAATAATGAAATGTCCTGTCTGGGGAGCAAAAAGTAGGGGTCTTAAAAGGAAAATAGAGAAGTACATTTAGTTTACATAAGTTGTTTGCCAAGAACTATGATTGGATGGCATATATATATATATTATATATATATATATATATTTTTTTTTTTTCCTGTAAGAATTTATTGGCTTGTCAAGGATGTTTCAGTAGAGGCACATTTCTACGCAGTTCTCAGGGATTACTTTCTCAGCAAATAGCTTCTTTTTTTTTTTTTTAAGTCAGCAGAGTCAGGTCAGCACAGTTCCCAGTTTAACAAGATGGAGTTCTAAGGTACAAAATGAAGTTACTGCTGACAACTCTTTCCAGAAGGTAAACTTGCGTTATTAAGAAATAGTATATTTACAGGTTTATTCATTGTAGCATTGTTTGTAATCACAAAAGATTTTAAGTAACCTAAATGCCCATCAATAAAGCACTGATTGGGACTTCCCTAGTGGAGCAGTGGTTAAGAATCCGCTTGCCAATGCAGGGGACATGGGTTTGATCTCTGATCTGGGAAGATCCCACATGCCATGGAGCAACTAAGCCCATGTGCCACAACTACTGAAGCCCACACACCTAGAGCCCGTGCTCCACAACAAGAGAAGCCAATGCAGTGAGAAGTCTGCACACCACAACAAAGAGTAGCCCACACTCAATGCAACTATAGAAAGCCCATGTGCAGCAACAAAGACCCAACGCAACCAAAAATAAAATAAATAAATAAATTTTAAAAAATAAAAATAAAGAACTGATTGAATAAATTACAGCACATGCATACAATGACATCATAAAAAAGGATTGGGGAAGCTCTTTTTGTATGGCTATGGAACAATCTCTAAGATATATCATTAAATGTACATTTGTGTGTATAGCATACTACCATTTATCTTTAAAAGGGTAGGGAAAGAATGTATTCATTTACATATATATGCATAAGTTAGCTCTAAAGAAACAGATAACATTACATACGTGTGAAGTGAAATATCACAAGAAACTGCTAACATTAGTTGCCTGTGGGAAAGGTAGCTGAGAGGCTGAGGGACAAAGGTGGCAGGGGAGAGTTTTCACATTATACTCTCTTGGACTTTAAAATTTTTTAAACTTGTGAATATATTTTTTATTTAAAAAGAGATAATATAATTTAAACTTAAGACATTAAAAATAAAGAAATAATGTTGTAAAATACCTAGCATGTGGCTGACATTTAGATATCAGCCTCTGATAGGCAAGTTATCTATCACTGCTATGAGTAGTGATGTAAGTCTACTCACTTTTCTCTCCAAACATTAACCTTGTTCCTTCTGGTGGTGATACCAATGAGTTGCACTAAGCGGGACAATAAAAGTTGGAACATCAAATTCATGAGTAAATGAGAAATGGATTGGATAGCTACCTTCATTTTCCCTAACCACTCCAGTCCATGCATTTTCAAGGTAGCTCTCAACTTAGGGAGTCTGGCACCTGAGAGCTTCCCCAAGGTACATGAAGAGTTAAGAATATATGTGATGTGCTCGCTTTGGTGGCACAAATACTAAAATTGGAATGATACAGAGAAGATTAGCATGGCCCCTGCACAAGAATGACATGCAAATTCATGAAGCGTTCCATATTTAAAAAAAAAAAAAGAATATATGTGATCACAGTGGCCAGCACATGTAGCTCAGTTTACACATACCTGTGGATGCATCTTATAAAACTTTGGGATGTTACCAAAACTCAGGTCTGGCTGTTCACTGCTCAAAAACCAATACTCAAGAGGCAGGTGTTGGTAGAAAGGAAAGTTTGCTTTATTTATGAGGCTGGCAACTGGGAGAGAATGCGGACTTATGTCCAAAGACCAATTCCCCTCTGCCGGCCAGTGGGCAAGAGCTTTTAAAGGAGAGTTTCAGGGGTGTATAGATAGAGGCGGCTACATGTAGAACATCATAGTCTGTTCTGACGATCGTCTTGAAATTAGTCATGCAGTGGTCTGATCAGCATCATGTTTGATTGTTTTAACTACCGTTAATCTTCAGTTCCAGGGTCGGTTTGTTCCCCATTTCCATGAGGCCAGTTCTTGGAATTGTGGCAGCTTATGTCGTGGCTACAGTTTGGTCATCATGTAGTTAATGTCTTCCACCTGGTGGGGGTTTCAGTATCTACAAAACAGCTCAGAGAATATGGCTCAGAACATTATAGCCCTCGAGAAGGAGCTAAAAGTCTTCGACTTTGCTTAATGACTATACTATTATTATTTTGTCCTGTTTGACTGCTTTTTCTTTGTTTCTGCATTTTCTCATTTCTCTGATTAAATTTATTTTTTGACTAAAGTTTTTCTACAGACAAAAGGCAGGCAGAGGACGTGGAGGGTGTCTGTCCTGGGAAGGCCCCATAGGGTCCTGCTCCATTTCAGGGACAGTATATTTGTAAATAGATAACCTAGAAATAAGCGTCCAAATATTGTCCAATGATTGAGGCAACTCAACTGCTGTTATTCAACCACAAGCATGATTTTTAATGAAGATGACTAATTCTTATAATTTCCACAATTCAAGATGTCAGAGACAGATGTACTATTCTGTGTTAGTTGATATTTGTGTTGCTGAAGGAATGATATTCCATCTACATCAGAGTTTCTCCTACTGTGGACCCCAGTGAAACCTCAGGAACATTAAATCCCATTAGCACTACTACCCACACTGGAGGGAGAATTGATTTAATTGGGAGTCAATACACATTTTATACCTCTTTGGGAGCAAAATCTCAGGACTTGGGTATGATTAACAGCAAAGGCTCTCTATGGCACTATGAGGAATAATTAAACTATAAATTTCATCTTTGTTTGCAAAATGAGAAACGCCTTTAAAAAAATATGATCCACTCTTTTCCCTCCAACTTTATCTGTCTAGGTAAATATAATTAGTAATGGATGATGATTTGTTAGCATTTTATTTCTTGTGTTTGCAAGGGCATTAACACTGATCATAAAGCTCACAACAAATATGGTCGGTTTCTGATTTTCAGAAGCAAGAACGTGACTTTTGAGAATGAGATGGGCCAGAAGCAGGCATCCTTGCAAATTAACTCTTCCTGTATTCTGAACAGGATCGGAGAGACTTTTGTCTTAGCTGATTTGCATGCACTAATTGCTAATTCTGAGTAAATGTGGAGTGATCACCTACACAATTACATTCATAAATTAATATTTTTACTTCACAGTTATTTACACACAGGAAGAAACAGTACAAATAACTTTAAGGCTGTGTCTACACTTACATAATGAAGTGGTTAATTAAGGTAATGAGCTAGTTAATGACAAGCCTAGAAAATTTTCATGAAATATCCATATAAGGGAGGAAGAAATGTCTTTGCCTGAATAATTCTCATAATGCCTCAACATTTGACTTCACTTTCTACACACAGAGACATACCCTAAATGATACTTTGGTAATGAATCTAAATTATCTTTTGATTTCTCATTGGTGGTATGGATGCCAAGTCTAACTGCCAGGGTAACAGGATTAAACCTGAGGTATCACAGAGAAAGAAGATAGCCCCACTCCCAAAAATCAGACTGGATGCTGTTTCAGGCTGTTTCAGGCAAGTAGGCACCAGTGAATATACAGAAACAGAAGCTAAGCTGGGTCTAGGGTAAATTAGCCATTAACTGTCAATACCAAAGAGCTCCTTTATCAGGGTGACCCATCCCAATTTTAGAGGGGCTGATCGTTTTGGGATCTCTGATCCTTTGGTCCAATAGATGTCTGACCTTTATGTTGGAGACAAAATTTCCTCTGACTCTTGGCTTCACATCTGGAGTTGAGGGACCTGCAACAAACCCGAATCATCTGGGTTTGGACAACCACCTCACTTATTTGGGAAAAGATCTAGTTTTTTCCCTATTTCAGTGAAGAGCATTGCATCCACCCAGCTGCCCCAAGCAGAACTCTAGCAGTCATCCTTGATTCTTTGCTTTCCCTTGTGTCGGTCTGAGCCACCATCATCTCTGATCATTGCAGCAGCCTCCTCACTAGTCTCCCTGCCTCCACTCTTGCTCCCCTCAGCCACACCACTGATCCCCAAAGCCTATTCTCAATGCAGCAGCTGGTATAATTCTTTAAAATGTGCATGATATTATGTCAGTCCTCTGCTCAAAATCTTGAGCAGATGTCTAGGGCTGAAGCTGTGGAACATGTTCTGGGTCTGGAGACATATAGAGGAGGTCAGCAGATCAGCTTCTGTGGGATAACAGGGAGTAAAGTATTCATGAAGAGTTGGGAATTAAGCCCCTCTCACTGCTTGAAGCCATGACTAGGGGTGGAGCTCCTCTGTCAAGTTCAAGGATGCTTTGGCCCAGGAATATGATTTATGAGAAAATCAGCATCTAGAGAGGTGAAGGGACACAGACACATCCTCTTTACCTGGACCTGATCCAATATTGCCTTGTATATTAATAATATCCTCTAGGATGGGAACTAGGAACAGCTGCCACTACACTGAGTTCTCACCTGAGGCCTCTAGGGGAGATCCTCTGAAGGCAACTGTAAAATCACTAGACAGCAGGAGGTAAGCACAAAAAAAAAGAGAGAAAAATAAAAACCTCCCACCCCAGAATCTGAAAACCTAAATTCTAAAACATAAGAAGGAAACTAATTCTAAGAAGGGGAGCCAAATAAAACTGTGGTCAAAAAGCAAATTTACTTGAGACAAAAGAAAGTAATTTTAAAAAAATCTAACACATATAGTTTGTTTCTGCAAAGAAATACAAAATTTTTTTAAAGTATAGAATAGGTAAAAAAATAAATAAAATGCATGGCTAATAAAGCAAACTAATTAGAAAGTGTTCAAATGGAGTATTATACTGACTGGACTTTTTTAAAAAATCAGTAGAAGGGACAAACTCTGCATAAGAGTTGAAGAGAGAACTGGAAGACAACACTGGGGGATTCTCTGAGTATGCAGTACTTAGATACAAAGAAATAAAAATATGAAAGAACAGTTAATGTACATAGAGAATAAATTATTTTGGATATAAGTCTATTAAGAGTTCCTGGAAAAAAAGATGAAAAGAATACAGGAATAGCAATATTTGAAAAAAATAAAGAATTTTGCAAAATTTGAGAGACAGGAGTCCTTACACTGAAAATGTACTCTAGAAACCAAGAGGAAAATAAATAAGTACACACTTAGACTTGTCCTAGTGGAACTGGAAAATATCACTGTTAAAAACTTTTAAATGCTATTGAGGAGGAGAAAACATTAGTGACAAAGGAAGTACAATTAAACTAATATCCAACTTCAGTCTTCAGATGCCAGAAGGCAATGGAGAAGTAGCTGTAAATGTCAATTAGAATTCCACACAAGTCTGAACTGTAATTTTTTTGTGTGTGTGTGGTACGCGGGCCTCCCACTGTTGTGGCCTCTCCTGTTGAAGAGCACAGTCTCCGGATGCGCAGGCTCAGCAGCCATGGCTCACAGGCCTAGCCGCTCTGTGGAACGTGGGATCTTCCCAGACCGGGGCACGAACCCGTGTCCCCTCCATCGGCAGGCGGACTCTCAACCACTGCGCCACCAGGGAAGCCCCGTGAGCTGTAATTTAAGAGTGGGAATAAAATGAAGACATTTTCTGGCAACTAAAATTGTTTACCTGTTACTGACCCTCAATAAAATAATCACTAAAGAATCTTGTCAAATAATAATATAATCAATGTCAAATCATAAATAATCTTTTCAAAGAAAAAAGTAAACCCAGAGGAAAGAAGTAAGATGCAATAAACAGTGAGCATTGAAAGTAGGTTTGTTTTTAATGTTGCTAAGTTTAAATAGCTATTTACTGTATACGGTAGATAGAATTATAAGATGGCCCCAAGATTCCCTCTCCCTAGTCTAATTCCTATCCTTGAGTGTGAATGGGACATCACAACCATGATTAGGCTATGTTGTATAGAATAGTTGATTCTAAGGAAAGTAGATTATACTGGGTGGACCTGACCTAATCCAATGAGCCCTTAAATGGGATTGATCAGTCCTTAGAGAGAAATACTTGAAGTATGAGAAGGATTTGATGGAAGATTCCTCTTTGAAGATAAGGAGGGTCACCTATCAGAGAATAAGAATGGCCTTAAGGAACTGAAAGCATCTCCCAGTTGTTAGCCAGTAAGAAATGGGAACCTGAGTCCTACAACCACAAGAACTGAACTTTCCACATAAGCTTGGAAGAGGGCCCCAGTTCCAGATGGGAATGCAGCCCAGCCAACAACTTGATTTTAGCTTTGTGAGACCCTAAGCAGAGAACCCGGTCACACTATGTCCAGACTCCTGACCCAAAGAACTGTGAACATTTAAAAGAGTATTGTTTTCAGCCACTAAATTTGTGGTAATTTGTTAGGCAGCAATAGAAAACTGTTTTAGATACATTAGTTCAATGGCTAAATTAGGACTGATTGTAGTAGAAAGAATCTCGAGGACACAAAACAGGTTAGAAATTGCTGTAGTAATCTAGGATGAGATGATACCAGAAAGAAAAAACTAGAAACATTGTGAAGGAAGAGTCCTTTAGACTTGGTGTCCTCAACAACATTCAGGGATAGTTAACTACTATAGCAATGATTAATCAAAGAATTCATTGGAATCAATCGTGAACTTTCTTTTGATGCCTTTCCTGCTGTAAGAAGATAGGGTAGGGCCTCCCTGGTGGCGCAGTGGTTGAGAGTCCGCCTGCCGATGCAGGGGATACGGGTTCGTGCCCTGATCTGGGAGGATCCCATATGCCGCGGAGCGGCTGGGCCCGTGAGCCATGGCCGCTGGGCCTGCGCATCCGGAGCCTGTGCTCCGCAACGGGAGAGGCCACAACAGTGAGAGGCCCGCATACCGCAAAAAGAAAAAAAAAAAAAAGAAGAAGAAGATAGGGTAGAAGGTCCCCAGAGAAAGAGAACCAGGCGTGGCTTTCTTGACAGAAGAGAGGTTATTTTTGGCCTAAGCCATTATGTGACCTAAGCCTGACCACAATGCTTGCCCTTGAACATGTCTCAGTAATTAATGATCTCAAGGGAACAGAAGAATTCAGGAACAAATTCTGTTATCAAGCAAGAGAAGTAACAATAGAAAAGATAATAAATCAGTTGTGAAGATTCCCTGTTCTGTTTCAACGGTAAAGATTAGCCTGATGCCTCAACCCGCCAGATCAGCTGGAACCTAAGGGATGGTGATGTTGACTGACCTTTTCTGACCTTCAGTGACTTCAATCAACTAAAGGTTGGACTCTGTTGATACCCTTCATGAATATGCATATACCCTTAGCTTAAAACTTCCCCTGTTTTGCAGGGATACACTGCTTTGGGAAAGATCCCAGTGTTTTCCTTACTTGCTGCAAGTGATAAATCCTTCCTTCTCCAAATCTTTGGCTTGATTATGTCTTTTGGCTCAACACCAACCAAGAGGTGAATCCAGTTTTTAGGTAACCATGCTATTGTATTGGACTACTATTCCATTTGATTTTTGTGTGTTTGTATTAGCTTCTCAACTAGAAGACAAGCTCCTTGTGGACAGAATTATTTAAACTTTACTGAATTCCCCCATGGAAACAAATGCCATAGGTATGAAATGGTTTAATTAAATTACAACATATTTTACCACATGTCTATTAGACTGGCTCAGATTAGAAGGAGCTGACAATGTCAAATGCTGACAAGGATGCAGAGCAACTGTAACTGACATGCATTGCAGGGGGAATGAAAAATGGTACAGCTGTTATTGAACCCAAGTTCATGTGCCCAGCACATAGTGAGGCCAAACAAACAAAAGTATTAGAGTTTGGAGCAGAGAAAGGTTTATTGTGGGGGCCAAGCAAGGAGGACAGGCAGCTCAAGCTCAAAAGACTCAAACTCCCTGATGGTTTTCAGGGAAGAGTTTTTAAAGGCCAAATTTAAAAATTTTGGGGTGAGATCTTCTTTCTTAGATCAACTGATTAATTTTTCATTGACATATGTAATATCCTCTTCCTAGCTCCACCCGTCAACCTCAGCAAGAAATATATATGTATTAAATTAAGTAAAATAATTTATTTTTACACAGAGAAATTGACAAAAACAACAATGGATATACTAAGGGGGGAGGGAAGAAAATAAAATATTTCCACAGGTCATGTTCAAAGTGAGGAAGAGGTCTGAAAGCAAGGAAGGCCTGCCAAGCTGGGACAGCATATCAATCAAATGTGTACCTGGACTTTCAATCTATTTTTAGCACCAATTGGTAGCCTCCTCCATCCTCTACTTTCTTTGGCACCATGTAGGAACAGCTGCTTAAATCCTGAAAGAGTTTAGAACCACTCCAAGCATAGGACTCTGGGCAATTTTAACCCCTACTTTCCACATCTTAGAGAAGTCTCTGCCTATAGACTTTCACAGGCATCTGTGACAGGTCAAGTCTTAGGAAGGTCTGTGCAGCATTTCAGAGTTCATACTTCTACTGACATAATAGGCAGACACAACTGGTAATTTTCTATTTTTATCTGACCTGACTTGAATGTAATTTCTGTGTAAACAGGGGGAGTGGACTATTATAATCCCTCTAATCTTAGGGAAGAGGAGGAGAATTTCTCCTATTTCCCTATTCTCGTCTTGCAATTTCACACACAATCACACAAAACAGGCACCCAAATGACACAGTTTAGGAAAGTGTGTCAAATAAGTAAGTGGTGTACTAGGATTAGTGAAAGCAATAATGTTGGGATGACATTAGAAAAGAAAGGCAAAAGAATTCTGTGTTAGCATGATAGCATCTTATGTGGTCAGAGAGTTGTAGGCATTTCTGTTTTACTACATTGGTTATCTTTCTTGAGTTGTGTCTTTAAATTTAAGATGGGGTATAAATTTTTACAATGGTTAAATACTGTACCCTTTGAGAATAGAGGAATTTGAATTTTATATTAACAGTATTTCCAATATGTTAAAAGTTAACTACAACCCATGTTCAATATTTTCTTAGATAATGATTGTATTTAACAGGCCATTCTGAAGTGTAATAAATGATGTCTTCTAAATTCTAATAATGGCTGGCATTACTTATGACCCTTTCTATAGCAATAGCCAATAAAAAAATATCATATTTTCAGTATATACATATCATTTTGAAGACCTAATGTTCAGAAGTGAGTCAGTTTATTTACTTTATAGGAATATGAAAACCATTCTAGGAATAACATTTTATGATTCTACTCTCATCGATATCTGATACTCTAAATTTTCTTTTTAAGCATCTCCATTTTCCATTGTCATGTCTGAATTACTTTTATTATTGTATTTTACCTATTTCAATGTCTACTTCTTTTCTTTTATAAATAAATTCACCAGTTGGAGCCAAAATGAGCCTAGAAACCCTTAAGATTTAAAACACACTTTAATTATCATATATCATGCCATTAAGAAAAATCAGATATAGCTCTCTCTAATAAGAATTATGTTTACATTTATCTCATCATTAAATCTGACTTATTAAAAATAATCTTTTAACAGCAATAAAAATGGAAATAACATTAAAAATTTGTATTCTTATTTTATTATTTAAAAAATTTAAAACTATTTGGATGCTGTTGCAACTGTATTTTCATCATTCCCTCTGCTTGTTTTACTTAAGAAAAAAATGTTACCATTGAAAATGTATATGTGATAGAACCTATACATAAATAAATATACATAGAATGACTGTATATACATATGCATATCAGCAGACAAAACTGTAAAATGACTCCGTAAAACTTCTGCTATTAAAAATGCTTCAGGGGGCCTCCCTGGTGGCGCAGTGGTTGAGAGTCCGCCGGCCGATGCAGGGGATACGGGTTCGTGCCCCGGTCTGGGAGGATCCCATATGCCGCGGAGCGGCTGGGCCCGTGAGCCATGGCCGCTGGGCCTGCGCATCCGGAGCCTGTGCTCCGCAACGGGAGAGGCCACAACAGTGAGAGGCCCACATACCGCAAAAAGAAAAAAAAAAAAAAATGCTTCAGGGCCTCCCTGGTGGCGCAGTGGTTGAGAGTCCGCCTGCCGATGCAGGGGATACGGGTTCGTGCCCCGATCTGGGAGGATCCCATATGCCGCGGAGCGGCTGGGCCCGTGAGCCATGGCCGCTGGGCCTGCGCATCCGGAGCCTGTGCTCCGCAACGGGAGAGGCCACGACAGTGAGAGGCCCGCATACTGCAAAAAGAAAAAAAAAAAAAAAAAGCTTCAAATACAGTGATAAGAGAATTATCAGAGATTCCTTTAGAGAACAGCATAATTAATTTCAGATAAGCCCTAATTGGCCAGTTAAGTCCATGAAAACTGTCTTCTTGTTTTTCATTCATCACTTGTGTTTCCCCATTAGTCATTTTATAACAAATCAGAAGTCCAGTTTGTTAAGATCCAAGCATTGTGTTTGCAGTGTCTTATTTAACCCCCCAAACTATAACAGATCCACCCATTTGCCTTCTATTTGAATGGATATTGAGAGAAATGAAAGAGAAAGAGAAATATGGCTTTGTTTCATAAGTGGTAAATATCATCTAAGAAGTTAGTTTATTGGCCATGGTTAAATATTTGACGCTCATGAAGAAATTGCATGATATGCTTTTGAATCACTTTGTATTATTAATTGCATTAAACCTTTAAGTTTTCACTCCCATAATTATTTTTAATTCTCACCCATTCCTTCAATTACTTTTTCCCTTTGAGTAGTTTAATTATCATGTTCACTTTTCTCAAACTAAATTTTGTACTTTCCATAAACTAGGTAACATTATTCTTGCCCTAATAACCTAAATATGTTACAAGATTAGATATTATTAAGTGTGTTGCAGAATTTTTAGGATTAGGTATCAGAGACAGAAATTGTGGCAACAAGGTTGAAGATTTTTAATGGAAAGTTTTTTGACACTATATTCTGGTTGCAACTTATGGCTTAGAAACTTAGAGCAAAATAATACATATACAGATCAACAAGTAAATAACCAACACTGACATAAATGCCTTATTTCATATGAACATGTCTCATCTCGCTTATTAGATGGTTAGTTTTTTAAAGACAGAGTCAAAATAATGCCCCAGCATCTAGCATATACCTAGAAAGTATTAGGAAATAAATGTTTGAGTTGATTTTACTTTTTTAAATTAATTAATTTATTATTATTATTATTATTATTATTATTATTATTATTATTATTATTTTGGCGGTGTTGGGTCTTCGTTGCTGCACATGGACTTTCTCTAGTTGCAGTGAGCAGAGTCTGCTCGTTGTTGTGGTGTGCGGGCTTGTCATTGCAGTGGTTTCTCTTGTGGAGCACTGGCTCTTGGCGTGCGGGCTTCAGTAGTTGTGGCACGTGGGCTCGGTAATTGCGGCCTGCGGGCTCTAGAGCGCAGGCTTAGTAGTTGTGGTGCACGGGCTTAGTTACTCCGTGGCATGTGGGATCCTCCCAAACCAGGGCTTGAACCCTCATCCCCTGCATTGGCAGGCAGACTCCCAACCACTGCGCCACCAGGGAAGCCCAAGTTGGTTTTATAAGACCAATGAATCTTTTGCCATGTATATTTATTTATCCCCAAATGAAATGTTATGCTATTTAAGATGTACAGCTACTAAGTTATTTGCACATCCTGTGAGTTCTGCACAAGTCTAACAGATCGGTTAACTTCATTTTCTATTGTGAGTTTCTGAGTTTACATTTCTTCCATATACCAATCATGAGGGATGGGGTGCTTTTGTTGCCCTTTTCTTAGACTGTGTATCAATCTTCACAATATGGGACAAAGAACATTTCTTTCAGACAGTTTTTGTTCCCAGCTTACCCTTTTTGCTTTTGAGATCGTTTGACATTTCATGTTGGTGGAAAAAAATAAAAGTATTTTAAATGTGCAAGTGAAATAACAGCCAACAAAAAACTGTTCTCTGCATTAGATAATAGAATTTTAATGTATTTCTGCTGTCAGGTTGGTGTATTTGTGTTATAATTTTATGTGACAGTGTAATTAAATTGTAAAACAATTCCCATTTCCTATGTATTTTATCTATTTATCATCATTTATTTCTTTACCTTCTCTTTCTGCAATAAATATTATTGTAAGGAGAGTTAAATAAGTTAAACCAATGCAATTACTTTTACAGATTGAAATTAACTTCATATATCAATTTGTACACATTTATACAAAGTACCTACAACTTGCCCAGTATAAATAAATGTGTTTATTGCAGTATATTTATGATGTCACTGTGGTTTCCATGTTTGCCTTCCTTTTGAGTAATGATGTATATGTTTAAACCTGACATTTTAACAGTATTTTCAAACAATTTCATTCATTATCAAATAACCATTTATTACACTATGGCAATTTCATACCATTTACTCTACCCTTTAGACACTCCTAAACAATGATTTATCAACCAATATACAGATTTTAATGCTTATCACAGCAAATATAGAAAATAACATTAAATAGTGACTTGACAAGAGATAACTAAATTATCTTTTTAAAAGAAATCTTGAAGAGTCATGTTTAGCAATCGCCACTATGCACTTATAGCTGTACGAGTAATTAAAAGAAGTGTATTAAATTGTTATATTCTTCTTCTATTAAGATGGTTAATTATAAAACCTATATGGACATCAACCATATAACCCCAAATGCTAATCTTAAAGAAAAGAAAGAAGAAAGGGTGTTTTAAATGTTTTGGATGCTGACCTACTTGGTAGCTTTTTGTGTCTGGGCTTCTCGATAGGAGGGACAACAGTCCTCAGAAATCATCCCTTGCGACAAGCCTGGAATGAGCCAGATGGATCGTGCCCTGTGAAACCAGTGGCTCTTTACAATGACCCTATCTGCTTGCTTCACACAACACATAGCCAGATCGTCCTCGTGAGGTCATCCTCGCTGGAGCATCCCACAGAAGTTATGTAGCTATGAACTTTATTAGGGGAGAAAATTTAATTTCTCTACCCAAAGGAGCCAAATCAGTGGCAGAATATTATCCTTGTAGGATCACACAGTTGATCCAGTGAAGACTACAGTCCTCAGAGGATGCTGAAAAAGAAAGTTTAGTTTAAAAATAAACAATTAACAAGGACAGGAAGGGAGGAGGGAGAAACAAGACAAGCTTCCTTTCAAGTAGTATCATTTACATAAAACATTAAACCTGATAAAGGTTTCTGTCAGTGTGTGGGAGGGTCTGTATTTCTTTAGTTATCCACATCCAGAATGAATTAATTTGACACTAACTGCAGAAGGATTAAATTTATTCAATCTCTATAGACTACTCCTTGACTATTTAAATTAAATGAAGATAAAAATGAATTATTCTTTCCTAGATCAAAAATTAAACACCAAACCAATTTATGAGGATGTGAGGGTAGATGGGCAGTAAAGGCCTCAACCTGTGAGTTTTTTGTCTTTTCTAAAATAGATTGAAATGAGAAGCTTATTTTTGGATAGATTTATTAATTTAACAAAAAGATCCCTTCTTGAGGAGGCCCCTGGGACACCTTTAGACAATATACCCTAGCTATAAGAACCTAAAAATATATACATTTTTATTAATACTTTTAAAATAGATAGCTATGCCATGATATTGGTTTGCTAGAGAATGGCTTTTTTAGTAGTCAAAACACAGAATTATTAAGATCAAAAAGAGAAACAAGTTTCAAGTGATTTCACTGCAGCATGTGTTTTCTGTACCTCCAATCAAATAAAGAACTGAAGCAAAAACTATTATAAGAAGAGGCATGCCTATAAACTAAACTTTAAAGCAACTCCTCATTTTCAGAATGGTCCTTAGACAAAAAATATCAATTCAAGGCAATTCCTAAGACTCCCTGAGACTACCATCTATTTCTTCATTTGCTGTTGCCTGTTTCCTAGTCTTAGAGTATGCATATTACATGGAGCGGGGTGGGTAGGGAAGGGGGGAGACTTACAAATTCAGTGGTCAAGTTGGAATTTTAATGGAAATTTGCTGATTCTGAGTTCAAGCCTCTGTCTACTGTATTGTGCAAACCTGCAAACTGTAAATACCGATACCCTTGGTAAATATTCAGATTCTTTACAGTATCTTTCCTATCAGCTGGCATGGATTTTATGTATGTATTTGGATTGTCTTCCTTTTTTATGCCATTTTTAGAAAAGATAGATGATAACACTTAAGGCGTGTAATTTTCAGATGTTTGTATTTAAATATCCACTTAACATTTTAGTGAATTCCTAAAATTTAATGAAATGATAAACCCAGCTTCAGACAAAATGCTAAACTAGGTAAAAATGAGTCTCTGGTACCTCATAAATTACTGACAAGGAAACTGAAGTTCTAGGGGACATAGGTAACTTGCCCAAGGTCACAGAGACTGTAGTGGAATAAGGACTAAAATGCCTCTCCCAATCTCAATCCAGTCCTAGCCTTCCATTTTAGCATAAGGTTTATGTATTAAGCCATTCTATGAAAAATAATTGCATTCTAACATGAATCAGTGCCTTTAGCTAATTAAGGAAAGACTAATAATGCAATTTCAGGCATTAGTCATCTTATTGTTTCAAATTCACCCCTACACTCTCTCATATCCCAGACTACACACAAGGCATATTAGATACAGTATTTGTACATAGTGCCTGGGTAAGGTCATTGTCAGATGGAATAGCACCTCATATATATATATACATATATATATATATATATATATATATATATGTATATATATATGTAAAGTTCCTCATAGTAATGGGTAATCTGCTGAAGGGTTAATACTCTACAATTTTAGAGATTAAGGATCTTTTAAAGATGACAATTCATGCTAAACTTCTGTCATTTCATCTCTCCCCATTCTATAAATACCTGAAGCTACAAAGTGTTCTTTTTTTAAAATTTTTTTGGGGTATAATTGCTTTACAATGGTGTGTTAGTTTCTGCTTTATAATAAAGTGAATCAGCTATACATATACATATATCCCCATATCTCCTCCCTCTTGTGTCTTCCTCCCATCCTCCCTATCCCACCCCTCTAGGTGGTCACATAGCACCGAGCTGATCTCCCTGTACTATGCAGCTACTTCCCACTAGCTATCTATTTTACATTTGGTAGTGTATATATGTCCATGCCACTCTCTCACTTTGTCCCAGCTTACCCTTCCCCCTCCCCGTGTCCTCAAGTCCATTCTCTACATCTGCGTCTTTATTCCTGTCCTGCCCCTAGGTTCTTCAGAACCTTTATTTATTTATTTTTTTAGATTCCATATATATGTGTTAGCATACGGTATTTGTTTTTCTCTTTCTGACTTACTTCACTCTGTGTCACAGACTCTAGGTCAATCTTACAAAGTGTTCTTTCTCTTAGTAAGTATAATTTGGTGCATTAGTAATTATATGAGAAGAAAGGCATTTGTCTTTAAGTATAAGGGAACTGTGTAAGTGAAAAAGAATGTTACAATATTAATATTGTCTCCTCGGTTTTACTGAAATTCATTTAAAAAAATGAGTTAGTACATTTTATTTATATACAGAGTCCAATGTTTCAGAATATAAATAATCACCTAGATTCTCTCAGTTCAGGTAGTTACTTTTAGGAGATAAAGTATTTTGGGAAATATGTTTCCAGAACATTTAGCGCATCACAATAGTGAGTTAGATAATACAACCTTTTCATTTTTATATTTGTATGAAATAAAAATGCATTTGCCTAGATAGCCTCATCCACCAGAGGGCAGACAGCAAAAGCAAGAAGAACAACAGTCCTGCAGACTGTGGAACAAAAACCATATTCACAGAAAGATAGACAAGATAAAAAGGCAGAGGACTATGTACCAGATGAAGGAACAAGATAAAACCCCAGAAAAACAACTAAATGAAGTGGAGATAGGCAGCCTTCCACAAAAAGAATTCAGAATAATGATAGTGAAGATGATCCAGGACCTCGGAAAAACAATGGAGGCAAAACAAGAAGATGCAAGAAATGTTTAACAAAGACCTAGAAGAATTAAAGAACAAACAAACAGAGATGAACAATACAATAACTGAAATGAAAACTACACTAGAAGAAATCAATAGCAGAATAACTGAGGCAGAAGAACAGATGAGTGACCTGGAAGACAGAATGGTGGAATTCACTACTGTGGAACAGAATAAAGAAAAAAGAATGAAAAGAAATGAAGACAGCCTAAGAGACCTCTGGGACAACATTAAATGCAACAACATTCACATTAGAGGGGTCCCAGAAGGAGAAGAGAGAAATGACCAGAGAAAATATTTGAAGAGATTATAGTCAAAAACTTCCCTAACATGGGAAAGGAAATAGCCACCCAAGTCCAGGAAGTGCAGAGAGTCCCATACAGGGTAAACCCAAGGAGAAACATGCCGAGACACATAGTAATCAAATTGGCAGAAATTAAAGACAGAAAAATTATTGAAAGCAGCAAGGGAAAAATGACAAATAACATACAAGGGAACTCCCATAAGGTTAACAGCTGATTTCTCAACAGAAACTCTACAAGACAGAAGGGCGTGGCATGACCTACTTAAAGTGATGAAAGGAAAGAACCTACAACCAAGATTACTCTACCAGCAAGGATCTCATTCAGATTCAGTGGAGAAATCAAAAGCTTTACAGACAAGCAAAAGCTAAGAGAATTCAGCACCACCAAACCAGCTCTACAACAAATGCTAAAAGAAATTCTCTAAGTGGGAAACACAAGAGAAGAAAAGGACCTACAAAAACAAACCCAAAACAATTAAGAAAATGGTCATAGGAACATACATATCGATAATTACCTTAAACATGAATGGATTAAATGCTCCAACCAAAAGACACAGGCGTGCTGAATGGATACAAAAACAAGACCCATATATATGCTGTCTACAGAGACCCACTTCAGCCCTAGGGACACATACAGACTGAAAGGGGATGGAAAAAGATATTCCATGCAAATGGAAATCAAAAGAAAGTGGGAGTAGCAATACTCATATCAGATAAAATAAAGAATGTACAAGACGCAAGGAAGGTCACTACATAATGATCAAGGGATCAATCAAAGAAGAAGATATAACAATTATAAATATATGTGCACCCAACATAGGCACACCTTAATACATAAGGCAACTGCTAACAGCTATAAAGGAGGAAATTGACAGTAACACAATAATAGTGGGGGACTTTAACACCTCACTTACACACATGGACATATCATCCAAAATGAAAATTAATAAGGAAACACAAGCTTTAAATGACACAGTAGACCAGGTAGATTTAATTGATATTTATAGGACATTGCATCCAAAAACAGCAGATTACACTTTCTTCTCAACTGTGCATGGAACATTCTCCAGGATAGGTCACATCTTGGGTCACAAATCAAGCCTCAGTAAATTTAAGAAAATTGAAATCATATCAAGCATGTTTTCAGACCACAACGCTGTGAGATTAGAAATGTATTACAGGGGAAAAAACGTAAAAAACACAAACACATGGAGGCTAAACAACATGTTACTAAATAACCAAGAGTTCACTGAAGAAACCGAAGAGGAAATCAAAAAATACCTAGAGACAAATGACAATGAAAACACAAGATCCAAAACCTATGGGATGCAGCAAAAACAGTTCTAAGAGGGAAGTTTACAGCAATACACGACTACCTCAAGAAACAAGAAAAATCTCAAATAAAAATCTAACCTTACACCTAAAGGAACTAGAGAAACAAGAACAAACAAAACCCAAAGTTAGCAGAAGGAAAGAAATCATAAAGATCAGAGCAGAAATAAATGAAATAGAAACGAAAACAATAGCAAAGATCAAGAAAACTAAAAGCTGGTTCTTTGAGAAGATAAACAAAATTGATAAACCGTTAGTCAGACTCATCAAGAAAAAGAGGGAGAGGACTCAAACCAATAAAATTAGAAATGAAAAAGGAGAAGTTACAACAGACACCATGGAAATACAAAGCATCCTAAGAGACTACTACAAGCAACTCTATGCCAATAAAATGGACAACCTGGAAAAAATGGACAAATTCTTAGAAAGGTATAACCTTCCAAGACTGAACCAGGAAGAAATAGAAAATATGAACAGACCAATCACAAGTAATGAAATTGAAACTGTGATTAAAAATCTTCCAACAAACAAAAGTCCAGGACCAGATGGCTTCACAGGTGAATTCTATCTAACATTGAGAGAAGAGCTAACACCCATCCTTCTCAAACTCTTCCAAAAAATTGCAGAGGAAGGAACACTCCCAAACTCATTCTATGAGGCCACCATCACCCTGCTACCAAAACCAGACAAAGATACACAAAAAAAGAAAATTACAGACCAATATCACTGATGAATATAGATGCAAAAATCCTCATCAAAATACTAGCAAACAGAATCCAACAACACATTAAAAGGATCATACACCATGATCAAGTGGGATTTATCCCAGGGGTGCAAGGATTCTTCAGTATATGCAAAACAATCAATGTGATACACCACATCAACAAATTGAAGAATAAAAACCATATGATCATCTCAGTAGATGCAGAAAACGCTTTTGACAAAATTCAACACCCATTTATGATAAAACTTTCCAGAAAGTGGGCATAGAGGGAACCTACCTCAACGTAATAAAGGCCATATAAAACAAAGCCACAGCAAACATCATTCTCAATGGTGAAAAACTGAAAGCATTTCCTCTAAGATCACGAATGAGACAAGGATGTCCACTCTCACCACTATTATTCAACATAGTTTTGGAAGTCCTAACCATGGCAATCAGAGAAGAAAAAGAAATAAAAGGAATACAATTGGAAAAGAAGTAAAACTGTCACTGTTTGCAGATGACATGATACTATACATAGAGAATCCTAAAGATGCCACCAGAAAACTACTAGAGCTAATCAATGAATTTGGTAAAGTAGCAGGATACAAAACTAATGCACAGAAATCTCTTGCATTCCTATACACTAATGATGAAAAATCTGAAAGAGAAATTAAGGAAACACTCCCATTTACCACTGCAACAAAAAGAATAAAATACCTAGGAATAAACCTACCTAAGGAGACAAGAGACCTGTATGCAGAAAACTGTAAGACACTGATGAAGGAAATTAAAGATGATACCAACAGATGGAGAGATATACCATGTTCTTGGAGTGGAAGAATCAATATTGTGAAAATGACTATACTACCCAAAGCAATCTACAGATTCAGTGCAATCCCTATCAAACTACCAATGGCATTTTTTACAGAACTAGAACAAAAAATCTTAAAATTTGTATGGAGACAGAAAAGACCCCGAATAGCCAAAACAGTCTTGAGGGAAAAAAACGGAGCTGGAGGAATCAGACCCCCTGACTTCAGACTCTTCTACAAAGCTACAGTAATCAAGACAATATGGTATTGGCACAAAAACAGAAACATAGATCAATGGAACAAGATAAAAAGCCCAGAGATAAACCCACGCACCTATGGTCAACTAATCTATGACAAAGGAGGGAAGGATATACAATGGAGAAAAGACAGTCTCTTCAATAAGTGGTGCTGGGAAAACTGGACAGCTACATGTAAAAGAATGAAATTAGAACACTCCCTAACACCATACACAAAAATAAACTCAAAAAGGATTAGAGACCTAAATGTCAGACCGGACACTATAAAACTCTTAGAGGAAAACATAGGAATAACACTCTTTGACATAAATCACAGCAAGATCTTTTTTGATCCACCTCCTAGAGTAATGGAAATAAAAACAATAATAAACAAATGGGACCTAATGAAACTTCAGAGCTTTTGCACAGCAAAGGAAACCATAAACGAGATGAAAAGACAACCCTCAGAACGGGAGAAAATATTTGCAAACGAATCAACAGAAAAAGGATTAATCTCCAAAATATATAAACAGCTCATGCAGCTCAATACTAAAGAAACAAACAACCCAATCCAAAAATGGGCAGAAGACCTAAATAGACATTTCTCTATAGAAGACATACAGATGGCCAAGAAGCACATGAAAAGCTGGTCAACATCACTAATTATTAGAAAATTGCAAATCAAAACTACAATGAGGTATCACCTCACACCAGTTAGAATGGGCATCTTCAGAAAATCTGCAAACAACAAATGCTGGAGAGGGTGTGGAGAAAAGGGAACCCTCTTGCACTGTTGGTGGGAATGTAAATTGATACAGCCACTATGGAGAACAGTATGGAGGTTCCTTAAAAAACTAAAAATAGAATTACCATATGACCCAGCAATCCCACTCCTGGGCATATACCCAGAGAAAACCGTGATTCAAAAAGATACATGCACCCCAATGTTCATTGTAGCACTATTTACAATAGCCAGGTCATGGAAGCAACCTAAATGCCCATCGACAGACGAATGGATAAAGAAGATGTGGTACATATATACAATGGAATATTACTCAGCCATAAAAAGGAACGAAATTGAGTCCTTTGTTGAGACGTGGATGGATCTAGAGACTGTCATACAGAGTAAAGTAAGTCAGAAAGAGAAAAACAAATATCGTATATTAACGCATATATGTGGAACCTAGAAAAATGGTACAGATGAAAAAAAAAGAAAAAGAAAAATGGTACAGATGAACCAGTTTGCAGGGCAGAAATTGAGACACAGATGTAGAGAACAAACGTATGGACACGAAGGGGGGAAAATCATGGGGGTCTAGGAGTGGTGGTGTGATGAATTGGGCGACTGGGATTGGCATATATACACTGATGTGTATAAAATAGATGACTAATAAGAACCTGCAGTATAAAAAAATTAAATTTAAAAATTAAAAAAATGCATTTGCCTTACATAGAGCCATGTTAGCGCTTCATTTTGTTAAACAGAATGAAATTCCCAGTTGACCCAGTAATTGTTTGTATATTTTAAAATTCACTTACTTGTCTTCTTGAAACAAGTAAAATTGTACTTTGATTCTAAAGGTGCAGAACAAATTGTTAATGCTTTGTTGAATGACAATGCTATATCTAATTTTGTGCTAATCTGGATGCAGGAACTGTAATTGGCTGAGACAGTTCACTTTAGTTATCAATTCTCACTTTTATTTACCCAGCCCAGAAAGAATTAGAAAAGCATTATCATTGGTAAAAATGAACATCATCACCATCATCATCAATCAAACTCTGCTTTTTGTAATTGGAGGCTATTACTTATTTGTATGTTTCTGATTATAGGTGGTCATACTGCTATTAACATTTCATATCTTAAAGGAGAGAAGGAAGAGTAAAATCAACTTCCCTCTTCAAAATTAATGTTTATTTTAGTCATAAACCAAGCATGGTAATACTATGTCTCATACTTTTGCAAGAACATTAATTAATAAGTGGAGTGATTTTTTGGTAACCACCCCTACTCAGGGTAGATAGATCTCTGTCCATCATCTGCTTTCCAAATGTGAATCACGATCTCCAATCTATTTGTTGCCATGATCTTGCCAAATTTTGTGCTTTTATATTATAAAATGTATACTGTCAGATAGTTTTTACCTCATATTTGCCATTTCTTTTATGACACTGTATTAACATCTTCACAAAGGACTTGACTATGGACTTGAAGCTTTGTTCACACTATTAGTTTTGATCGGTAATCTGAGGTAGTACTAATCTTGCCTAACTTCTGCTGGATGAAATGCACATCTCCTATCATCCCCAACAAACATGACCATGTCTAGATCTGAACTCTTATTCTCACATGACTTTAACCCATAACCTAGCTATTTCCCTGTATGAGTTGAATCCTTAAAGTCCTGCGGACTAAAATTGTCCAGTAAATAAGCCTAGTTTTCCTCTAAAATGGCCATAACCTAACTCTGCCTGTGAAAATATTTCGTAGGAATGTGTGCTGCTGCGTCCCTGTACCTGTCCTGTGGGATGTGGAAGCATCACTCAAGAGTGAGGTGTAATATATGTATGCAGTCCAGTATGAATTTTCTGAAATAGGGAAGCAGAAATTCTCTTTGGAACAATTTCTTTTACTGGTTCACTGTAGAAAAGAAACTTGTCACCATGCCAAAGACAAAACTGCTGCTGGGTTTAGTTTTGAATTTTATAAAGTGAATAAGTGAAAAATATATACACATTCATTTCAGACTCAAGTTATGAATAATTAACTGAATATATAATTGTATCCGGTTTTACCCTCAAGCTCAACCAGCAAAGACATCTTCAGCCCATGTAAAAAGGATACTTCATTTTTTTTTCAAAATTATGAGTGAGCTGCCAAACATCATTGAACTTATATGCTCATAAGCAAGAATAACAATCTGTCTATAAAATTATATAGTGGAGAGTACAGCAGCCTTCAAGAATTTTGTTTAACGTACATTATGTCTTCTGAAATTTGCATTTACACAAGCATTTTCTTAGCATTGTCTCAGATGTCTTCTTCTTCATCACCCCTCATCTAACCTCTGGTCCAAGGTTGGGGTTGGGGTGGAACAGGGACAGCACCTCTTAAGTCCACCTTGACTGAGTGCTTTTGTTTTGATGTATGAAGTATGACAAAGTAACACACATACTAAAGTATATATTCCAATGAGTGTTATCCCTCTCAGAGTTGTTCTCTTAGGACTTAACCTAACGAGGCTGCCATCGTGTAGGACATGTTTCAATTTCTTCTTTTGGAGGGTAATTATAAAGTGATAATTGATTGCTTTTCTATGTCGTTCATTATATTGGCTTGAATAAATCCTTAGTATTAAAAAAATCCCCTTTTACTTAAAAAAATTTTTATTGAAATATAGTTGATTCACAACGTTGTGTTAATTTCAGGTGTGCAGCAAAGTGATTCAGTTTTTTATACATATATATCTTTTTTTTACATTATAGGTTATTAAAAGATGTTGAGTATAATTTCCTGTGCTATACAGTAGGTCCTTGTTGGTTATCTATTTTACATATAGTAGTGTGTATATTTTAATCCCAAACTCCTAATTTATCCTTCCCTCCTTCCCCTTTGGTTAACCATAAGTTCATTTTCTATGTCTGTGAGTTTGTTTCTGTTTTATAAATAAGTTCATTTGCATCATTTTTTTAGACTCCACATATAAGTGATATCATATTATATTTGGCTTTGGCTGGCTTACTTCACTTAGTATGATAATCCATGTTGCTGCAAATGGCACTATTTCATTCTTTTTAATGGCTGGGTAATATTCCATTGTATATATGTACCATATATTCTTTATCTATTCCTCTGTCGATGGACATTTAGGTTGCTTCCACGTCTTGGCTATTGTAAATAGTGCTGCTATGAACATGGGGGTGCATGTATCTTTTCGAATTATGTTCTTCTTCAGATATACACCCAGATGTAGGATTGAAGGATCATATGGTATTCCTATTTTTAGGAAAAAATCCCTTTTTAAAAAATTTACTTATTTATTTATGGCCACACCCTGTGGCATGCAGAACTTCCCTGACCAGGGATCAAACCCGTGCTCCCTGCATTGGAAGGGTGGAGTCTTAACTTCTGGACCACCAGGGAAGTCCAAAAGTCCCTTTTTAATCTGGCCTTTAATTACTTATTATTGTTAGTAGCCATTCATACCTGCTTATCTCACTGCTTGTGATGATGAAGAGTGGGCACTTCCTAGAAGACTCCATGCATTTGCATATGCCATTCCCTCTGCTTGGAAGATCCTCCTTTTATTCTTAAGCTCGATATCATTTCTTTCAGAAAGTCTTCCTTTCCTGACCCTACCTTCCACTCCCCCCCCAGTCTGTTTAGCTCCCTTCTATTTAGCTGCACCTTGGAAGTACCAACATCACCTCAATCCACCAAATTGTTTACCGTCTTCATTTGCCCCTCTCCCTGACTAGTCTATGAGTTTCTTGAAGACAAACATTGTGTCTTTTTCACCTGTAGGGCCCAACCCTCAGGACTCACAATATTGTCCAATAAAGGTTTGTCCAATGATGGTTTGTGAATGGATACAAAGGTTTGTCAAAATGTTTGTGAATGGATACTTGAACGAGGTGGGTAACCTTAGACCAGGGGTCCCCAACCCCTGGACTGCAGACCGGTACTGGTCCATGGCCTGTTAGGAACCGGGCCACACAGCAGGAGGTGAGTGGCAGATGAGCAAGCGAAGCTTCATCTGCCGCTCCCCATTGCTCGCATTACCGCCTGAACTATCCCCGCCCCACCCCGGTCTGTGGAAAAATTGTCTTTGATGAAACCAGTCCCTGGTGCCAAAAAGGCTGGGGACCATTGCCTTAGATGATAACTTTGAAGGTAAACATTCACTTGATTGAGTCCTAGTCAAGTTAAAAAAATTACTGGATTATTTAATAAATGATGTTAGGTGGAATATTTTGTCAGTACAGTAAAAATCAGATTCCTACCTCATATCATAAGCATATGTACAAAATTCCAATTGGATTTAATGTTCGTATTTTTTAAAAAGATGAACTCTAAACAACTATGACTACTTGTATAATTTTAGGGTGAGGAGGGCCTATTTAAACATAGCACCAAAACCAAAAACCACAAAGGAAAAGATTGATGGTGGCTCTGAGCTAAAGTATCACTTTCCAAATGTATCACTTTCTGCTTAGGGTCTGGAAGACACACTTTTTTCCTTTGTGGACTTAAAAAAACTCACAACGTAAAAGTTGCTAGTAGAGTTTATTCAGTGTCTTCCTGAAGACTATAGCCTGGGAGACACCCTTTCAGATAGCTCTGAGAAACTGCTCCAAAGAGGTAAAGGAGGAGGTCAGTATACATGTGACTTTGGCAAAGGGGGTATGTGCAACCAAGCATGGATCTTGGGAGAAGTTTGCTGCTAATCACGAGGAACACACATCTTAAAGGTTTTAGTGCTTTTCTAAGTATAGGCAGATGGAACAATCCAGGTTCATAAAAAATTTCTCCTGAAAATATCTAATTATCTAAAGGCCTGTTCTGCTAGTTTTGTAGCACAGAGTGCCTCATTCCTGATCTCTGCCCTGAACTCCTTCAGAGTCTGTTAAAAGTCAGCAACTGCAATGGCTAATGACTCAATCCTTGTAGGACCACATGGCTAGCAACATTCTTTAGTTGGCACCTCTGAATTATTTTCTAATTTTTAAGAGTCTAAATATCTGCCTATTCAAGGAGCCACATAGGGAAAACAAGTGATTGTAACAGTACACTGAAGGTTGTCCAAAATTTTGGAAACACAGGGAAAATAGTGTCTATTATTCTTTTTTCAGATTAATAATTGAACCCATTGCTTCAAGGTATTTCACCTAAAAGTTGAAGGAAAATATATTGAGCGTATTATTTGAAAATATAACTAGTATATTGTTTGAAAATAAGTTAGTCCTATGTTTCTGACCTTTTGGATACTCCATGCAGTGTTGTCTTTAACAGTGCATAGAGTATCCAAAATTGAGCAACCTAAATGTTCAGTAAGGAGTTGTTAGTACATAAGTTATCCATAATAAAAATTATGGTGTTGAAATATACATATTGACCTGAAAAGGAATTCAGGACATATTTTTTAAATATTTATTTTTTGGCTGTATTGGGTCTTTGTTGTGGCATGCAGGGTCTTTTGTTGCGGTGCAGGGCTTCTCTCTAGGTGTGGAGCACAGGCTCAGTAGTTGCAGCGTGCGGGCTTAGTTGCCTTGCGGCATGTGGGATCTTAGTTCCCTGACCAGGGATCAAACTGGTGTCCCCTGCATTGCAAGCCGAACTCTTTTTTTTTTTTTTTTTTTTGGCTGTGTTGGGTCTTCATTGCTGCACGCGGGCTTTCTCTAGTTGCGGCGAGCGGGGGCTGCTCTTTGTTGTGGCGCACAGGCTTCTCATTGCGGTGGCTTCTCTTTGTTGTGGAGCATGCGCTCTAGGCACGCGAGTTTCAGTAGTTGTGGCACACGGGCTTAGTTGCTCTGTGGCATGTGGTATCTTCCCAGACCATGGCTTGAACCTGTGTCCCCTGCATTGACAGGTGGATTCTTAACCACTGGACCACCAGGGAAGTCCCCAGGATATATTTTTAAATGAAAAGAAAATATGAGATTATAAACTGTTAGGTAAATTATTTTATTTTTATAAAATATATGCTATTTTTATAGTTATATGTGTACAAAAATCTGAAAGGATATACATAAATGTGATAATAGTGACTACACTTCTTGCCTTATCTGAGTTTCTAATGTTTCAGCAATAAGAATAGATAATTCATGAGATAGGAATTAAAAGTCAAATAGTAGAATGGCTTACTCAAAACCAAAGCAAATACTGACCAAACTTATTTAAACAATAAAGTTAGTGAAATGAAAAAGAAACTACAGATTGCAAAACCACATAACTGTACACGATTTCAAATGATTTTCTGCCACCCTGTGGAGAATAGTACTCATTGCAGGACATGGAACTATGAAAAATCTAACTGAAAATGAAATTGTTGTCTAGGGGCATGGTCCAAGAAGTTGTTTAAAGCTCTGTTTATTAGGGCTTCCCTGGTGGCGCAGTGGTTAAGAATCTGCTTGCCAGTGCAGGGGACACAGGTTCAAGCCCTGGTCCAGGAAGATCCTACATGCCATGGAGCACCTAAGCCCATGCGCCACAACTACTGAGCCTGCGCTCTAGAGCCCACAAGCCACAACTACTGAGCCCACATGCTACAGCTACTGAAGCCTGCACGCCTAGAGCCCTGCTCCGAAACAAGAGAAGCCACCGCAATGAGAAGCCCGCACACCTCAGCGAAGAGTAGCCCCCACTCGCCGCAACTAGAGAAAGCCCGTGCACAACAAAGACCCAATGCATCCAAAAATAAATAAATAAAATAAATAAGTTTATTTTAAAAAAACCCTCTGTTTATTAGTTGATCAGTTTTGTTTGTTCACTCTGCCAGCTACTTAGCAAAATTGATAGGAGGAAAATAATAATACCTAACACATATATAATTCCAACGCCATGCACTGTTCCAATATACATAGGACTTTATCTCACAAAGATCCTATGAAGTAGGTATTACTTTTTCCCCATTTTATAGATGAGACACAGAGAGTTTAACCCCCAGCTAGCAGTAAATGTTGCCAAAGCAATGTAAACCCGGGAGCTGCATTTTGGGTCAATGACTTAAAATTTTGAGCTTTTCAGTTCCCTCAAACCCCACCATTCCATAATGCCTTACCCAAAGAGCTGACTGCTGGGCCTTTGCAGGGATTTAGTGTTTGGGATTTAAGAGGGATCATTACATTCTCCAAACTAATTTTAGTTCCTTGAAGCTGTAGAGCAGTGTTGCTACTCAAAATACGGCCCGTTGACCTGAGCCCTTCAGAGAACTGTTTGTTACTGGTCCACAGCGAGACAGGTAGTACAGAAATTGAGAATAAGTGTTTAGGAAACTTTACGGCGATTTTGCAGGTAATTTTATGGCTGTTGACTCTAATGATGAACTGTTTCTAATATTTTTATCTTACCAAAGCATGGTCCACAACTAATTGGAAATTTTTAAAAATAATAAGTTGATCGTTCTCTACATATACTTTTGTAAGCAGATAGGGTAGTGGGTCCCTGGAAAAAAAGAACTAGATCCAGCTTTTTTGACGTAAGAGAAGCCATTTTAGGCCTAAGCCATTTTGTGATCCAAGCCTGGCCACAATGCTTGCCACTGAACAGGTGTCAGTAATAAGGATCTTAAAGGAACAAAAGAGCAAATGACTGTTATCTGGCAAGAGAAGAAACAATAGCAAAGATGATAAATCAGTTGTGAAGACTCCCAGCTCCGTTTCAATGGTGAAGATTAGCCTGAAGCACTCAACCACCAGATCAACAGGAACCTAAGAGATGATGATGTTGGCCTTTTCTCAGTCTCAAGTGACTTCAATCAACTAAAGCTTGGACTCCGTCAACCTTTACCCCAGTTCTATGCCGTTGTCTCCTCTGCTCAAGCCCCTTCATGAATGGCATGAACCCTTAGCTTAAAACTTCCCCAAGTTCTCTGCTTGGCAGACACTGCTTTGGGAAAAATTCCCCAGCTTCCTCCTTACTTGGTGCCAGTAATAAATCTTTCCTTCTCCTGATCTTTACCTTGGTTGTCTTTTGACTCAACTCCCTCTAAGAGGTGAACCCAATTTTCTGGTAACAATTTGAGAAGCACTGTTATAAAGCTGTTTTTCCGGGACAATTTTACCAAACTCTAAGGATTTCTTCTGAGGTTAACTTCCCCAGTGAGACATCAGATATTTTTCCTCCTCTTTTTGCATCCATTTTATTATATAGCGCTATCATAATGATCAGTAAAGCGAACATAAAGAATATAAAAATGGCTCCTTGAGACTCGAGGGCGGCGGTCCTGCGCCGGGCGAGGAAGCGCCTGTAGCCTCTCAAGGACCGCAGGGGTGTGTAACAGGTCGCCTGCCGGACAGAAACGCTTGACAGCCCCACGGGCCAAGTCGCGGGCGCCTGCGCGCAAGCATTAGCTCCTCCCTCCGTCCCTCCCACCCCACGGCTGAGGGTGTGGTCGGGAAGAGGGACCCTGAGGCTTCCCGAAGAAGCCACGGCTCCGCCTCGGCTTCCGCCAGCTGCGGCGTCTGGAGAAGATCGGGATGTTGTCACTTCCGCCGGAGCCGCTCTCTGCATCCGGGTCGGCTGCTGCCGCTGCCGCTGTGGCTGAGGGACTGGGCCTGGGTCTCACCGTCGGAGGGGAGCGGGCTCCGCTCGGGGCTACCTTCTGCGACCTGGCCGTCAGCCCTGCGTCGCCGGCCTGGAGGGGCGAAGAAGACGAGGAGGCCAAGGGTTCCTCCGGGGTCAGTGCGACTCGGGAAGGCTGGGCACGGCGGGTCTGAGCTGGGAACAGCCCTGGGGTGGACGGTGGGGACGTCCGAGGGGCGCGTATCCTGGACCGCCCGACAGAGGAGCCCAGAGCGGTATCCGCTGTAGGAGGCGCCGCGGAAACTGCCCGGAGGCGCTTCCCGGATCCCCGCCCCGCTTAGGCCCCCGCCCTTGGCCAGGCTTCTGTTTGCTTTTTGCCACCCTTGCGTCCCCCCCCGCCTTCTCCCACCCCTTTTCCGTTTGTAGGGGTGGTGCCCTCTTCTCTGTCCCTCTGCACATTCCCCGCTCTGGGGGCAGTGACTGGGCCACGTTGGTCCCTTATTTGTCACCAGCGTGGTCTTGGTGCAGAACAAAGAAACTTGGACGTCCAATGTGCTCCACACCCTCGGGGAATATAGACACGGAAGCGGCATTTGTAATCAGGGCTTTAGTGGACCTTGATATGTGAAAAGCCCAGTTCCTGCGTGGATTCAGACACTTGCCTTTTACTTCCGTACCTGGCAAAAGTGGTTTGAGTTTCTTGATGCTACTGGAGATCTACTAGAGCAACTCCTATTAAATCAGAAATGTATTTGGGTCTGTTACGTTGCTTTGAAACTTTCCCTTGGTCTTCCCTGTTCTGGGCAGCTCTTTGAGAGCACGGCTTTTGTCATCTAGGTAGTCGTAGCGCCTTCCATATAGTTAGTTTAATGAAGTGTGATTGTGTTTTGGTGGTGTTTTTTTTTTTCGCACTTTAAAAAAAATCAGGCTATTTCTCCTAATGCTTAATTACTTAATTTTTAAAATTAAACGTATTTTTTCTCTAAAATTATATAAGAATTTCTGCCATTTGTAAATGGGTGTTGTTTCCTCAAAATTATAACTGAAGTTACCGTGTCTAGTTACCCTACAGACTGTTTTCTTAGGATTTTGCATATCTCCTCCTTAGTTCTTATCATTTTACATTTTATCCATCCTCTCTTTTTGATTTTCATGATCTCCTCTATTGCAGCCTAATATTGTTGGGTTTAGACAGGAAGTATGACAGGTCCACTTCTGCAAACATGGGGCTCGAACTAGATCATCATAAGTCCGTGCTATCGTAGTCTTTAGGCATTACAGGACCTTTGAAGCTAAGTGTAGCCAAATCTGGCATTGCAGCCTTATTCTGTAGAAAGTTGCCAGTGAACTGGAGACGGTGTGCTGTATTAGAAACAGCCTAGGTCTAATATGGAAACCAAAATGTGGTGTTATTTGCCTCATATATAAGATAAAATGGGGTTAATAACATCAGTGTTTTATACGACACAAAGTTTTTGGGTGGGATGCATGAGATGATGGATGTACAAGTGGTTAGTAAAGGGGAAAAGCACTCTTTGGGAAAGTAGTTCTCTTCCTTCTTCTGGTGTAATGCTCGTAGAAGGAGCAGTGGTGGAGAAAGGCACCTAAGAAAGGAAGTATATGGATAGCCAGATCCGATAATTTAACTTTGGCTGATAGTGGATCAAAAGATGCTATGTGAAGTTTGCATCCTATAAAGCAGAGTGCTAGTATAATGTGATGATAATAATATTCCAAAGTTATAATTTTATGTTACATCCAATATTTGTAACTCCACAGCAAAGTGTTACAGATCAGTTTTTAGACCTTAATCTTCTTAAAGGTCTCAGAGCATTTCCAGTACGTTCTGCATACTGATAATATAATGTACCTTGTACAGTTGGCATAATTATCCTGTGCTTTATCTTCACAATTTTGAGAAACAGCACTATTGTAATTTCTCTTGAATTTTGTGTTAACATTTCTGATAGGGTGTTACATTTAATTGCGATATATAATTGACATGACTTTTTTTTAGTTTCAGGTGTACATCATGATTCGATATTTGAATATATTGTAAAATGATCACCACAATAAGTCTACTTAACATCCAAACTTAGTTACAAAATTTTTTTTCTTGTGATGAGGACTTTTAATATTTACTCTCTTAGCAACTTGCATATATCTAATTCAGTTTTATTAACTATAGTCACTATGCTGTACATTACATTTCCAGGACTGACTTATTTTATAGCTGGAAGTGTGTACCTTTTGACCCCCTTCATCCATTTCACCCACCTCCCACCCCACGACCTCTGGCAACCACCAGTATGTTCTCTGTATCTATGAGCTTGGTTTCGGGGGTTTTGGGGTTTTTTTCTGTTTTTTTGTTTTTTTGTTTTTTTTTTTTTTTAAAGATTCTACACATAAGTGAGATCATATGGTGTTCGTCTTTCTCTGTCTGAATTATGTTACTTAGCGTAATGCCCTCAGGGTCCATCCATGTTGTTGCAAATGGCAAAGTTTTTTTTAAATAGCTGAATAATATTCCTTTGCGTGCGTGTGTGTGTGTGTGTGTGTGTGTGTGTTTATTCATCGATGGACACTTAGGTTGCTTGCATATATTTGTTATTGTAAATAATGCTGTGAATGTGAGGGTACAGATATCTTTTCCAGTTAACGTTTTCATTTTCTTCTGATAAATACCCAAAAGTGGAATTGCTGGATCATATGGGAGTTCTGTTTTTAATTTTTTGAGGAACCTCCTTACTGTTTTCCATAGCGGCTGCACCAGTTTACATTCCCATCGAGGATTCCCTTTTCTCCTCATCCTCGCTAACGTTGGTTATTTCTGGTCTTTTTGATAATAGCCGTTCTAAGGTGTGAGGCGATATGATATCTTTATGTCATTTCATTCTTAAAAACCTGCACGACCCTGCTCTCAAGGAAACAATGACAAGCATATAGGATTTTTACAGGTGTTTTGGTGACCTTCCTAAACACATAGGCTGGCCTAAAGCATTTTCTTGTAGTGCTACCAGTATTGCTAGCTTCTTAGGAAAAAGTGAACATAAATATTTAGAATGAAGCCCTTTCCTTTAAATGGGGATGTGAAAGCCTTGCCTAAACATTTCCTTTTGCCACATTGATTTCAGCATACGTGTTGGTTATTAGCACCTATTCCAGCGTCTAGGTTAAACTACATAATAGTAAAGTTGTCATGTAAAATTGTAAGTTATAATTCAGGCAGTTCTAAATATGATCTTAATATTTAATTTTTGCTTAATTGTTAGGCTGCATGGGGAAATCCCCGTTTTCATCTTGGTTGAATTTACCACCACACCTCACTTAGGTCATCTACTGTTTTTGAATTTGTCTCTGTGACCTCCACTGCTAACTGGCATAAGTAATGATGTGCCACCACTACAACACATTTGTTGAGAAATCAGGGTATTCCTGCTGCATTTGGTTATTTTAACAGTTGGCATCTTAAAGTATTACTTCCCCATTCTGATTTACCAAATCAATGAACAAAAAACGGGAAACAGCCGCGATTAACTTGTGAATCAGCAGTATCCTGATTTCCTTCAGAGTAGTTGTGCTTATATTGCTCCTTTCTTGTTTCCTGTTCTTACAGCTACTGATAATGTACAGTCCTCTCTCTGTCATTTAAACTTTACCTAGTGTACTTTTCCCCTAAAATTTGTGATGAAATGGTTAAGAGTGAATCTGTATTTCTCTCTCCTCCTAGGTTTCGTTTAACTAGCTTAATTAATGATCCCCAAACTAAATATCCATGTCCATATGCTGGGGTGTATTAACATCACATGACTCAATGATATTAAAGTAAAAGTTGAATGAATCAGCTAAATGAGCTGACAGACTCTGGCTGTCTGTGTCTAGAGAAGTATTTTCACGTCGTTGACTTGTTCACGTGGTAAAGCAGCTAAAAGACATGGTTTATCTTGTAGAATTTCACAAGGTATGTATTTTCTCTTACAAACAAGGAATAATTTTACCAACAGAAATAGACACTGCTTGTATGTAGCTTGCCCCAAGTATTTTCACTACTCTTTTTGAGGGGTAAAACTTAACAGGAAGACTATTTATGTAGTTTAATTCGAAAAAAATGCTTAAGAGGTTGAGCAAAACAAATGCTTACTATTCAGTGCTAAACCTTACAATTAAATGTTTATTTTTAAATTTAACTAATGTTTAAAGACTCATTATGTGCTGGACACTGTGCTAGATGTTGGGACTATAGTGGTAGCAACTTCCAGTCACTGCTTATATTTTTGAAATAGTAAATGTTTTTCTGAGTATGTGGGGTATTTGAAAAAAGATACTCAGAACATCCTAATATTTTTCCAACACCCAGTAAAAATGTGAAACTAAATAATGAAAGCTCTGATTATTAAGTCTAGGAAAAAACATTAATTCACTTTATAGTGAGTATCAAAGATTTGAAAAAACACTGAGAAGTGTAATGAATTTAAAAGTTGAGAGACTTCCCTGGTGGCACAGTGGTTAAGAATCCGCCTGCCAGTGCAGGGGACATGGGTTTAATCCCTGGTCTGGGAAGATCCTACATGCCACGGAGTAACCAAGCCCGTGTGCCACAAGTACTGAGCCTGTGCTCTAGAGCCCGTGAGCCACAACTCCTGAAGCCTGTGCTCCGCAACAAGAAAAGCCACTGCAGTGAGAAGCCCGTGCACCTCAACGAAGAGTAGCCCCCGCTCGCTGCAACTGGAGAAAGCCCGTGCGCAGGAATGAAGACCCAACGCAGCCAAAAAAGAAAAAAAGTTATAAAAGTTGGAATAGACTGTCAGTTTTCAACCTTTAGTAATAGAATGCTGCAGTCTCACTTGAACCTGAATTCTAGAGTAATAAGTATTAAGTATTTGGGTTTTATTGATCATAATTTGGGGGTCTTTTCTAATAATTCTGTGTTCTAAATAGAAAATTATTTGTTAAAGTAGGTATCCCTTTTTTGTTTGTTTTCCTCTCTACAGAGAGTAAGAGTTGCTGTCAGAGAACAGTCTATGAAGTGGTCCTTGAAGGTGTGTCAGATTACTTTATAGGTTATGTATCAGAAACAGAGAAACTGCTAAATAAGTCAAGATGATTATATTTTAAGTGTGTTTTCCACTCATTTCTCAAAATTGCCTGGCTCAGTTTTTCCCGGAGAATTAAAAATGCCTTACTCCTATGTATAAATTAACTGACTTTTCCCAGCAAACATGTTGGTGAAGAAAAGACAGCATTTGCTTTTTTCTATTTGCAAGTGGTTCCTCAAAAATTTAGACCTTTTGAGAATGTTTGAAATCTCTTGAGCATAAGTAAGAATTCAAACTGGGAAAAGAGCCTCCCAGTCTTGGCAGAGATATGAATTTAGTTTATTATGTGAAATCTAACACTTTAGAAAATTTCCAATGTAATTTTGTTGTTGTTGTTCTGGAACATAATAGTTTTTTGGTACAACTTTGTGTATCTCTTGAATGTTGTAATGACACAGCAGATAAGGCAACCATAAAATATGACCACAAGTTATACATACATGGTTTTAAAAGTTAAATAATTTAGAAGGATTTACCATGAATAGCATCTTCTCCCCCTCCCACCTTACTTCTTCTTCCACTGGCGTCAGCCACTTTTAACTTTGTTTTAAAACTGCTAGTGTTAACTAGTAATACTTTCTATCTCTTAAGACATCTATGTTTTACTTCTTTTTTAAAAGATACCTTTAGACATCTATTGACTTATTCTAATGTAAGTGAACTAAATATTCCGTTTATACCTCTTGCCCCCTAAAGTTGTCATGATTTTTGTTGCACTGTTAACCAGTTGATGTTAATGACTTCTTAAATAATATACTTAAACCTGTATTTCTTATTCCATCAACCATATCAAACTCTAGATCCTTCATTTTGTAAACTGAGGATAGTGACACCCACATCCTTTCTTGGAAAAACTGAAACTAAGTTAAAACATGGAGTTACGTGAATAGAAATATTCACTAAATTCAGTGTCTGAAAACTCATGCTAAACTACATGAGAAAAGCTTATTATAGATATGAAGCAAATCAGAACGTAGCATAATTCATTTACTGGACAGGTACTGAATAGCCTTCTTTAAGTGGCTCAGGAATTATGTCATTGGAACTATAGAGAAGTAAGATAAGAGACAGCACACCACTTGGACTCTGCTGAATCAAGCGAGTCTAAATGCTATTTACCTAGTGTTCAATTTCTAGAATTAACCTCTCTCCAAAGGACAGAAAATTTAATTATGGGTGTAGAACAGAGCATATATTTATTTACTTTTATTATTTGTGCCCCCCATCCTGCAAATTGCTTTTACATAATTTACAGTACCTAATAAATTTTAAATCGTGTCCTGGGGCACACATGCATATATGCAAATGGAAGCAAGTACTTCACTGCACAATACCCTTATTACAAACAGTAATTACTAGAATATATACACTCTGTTTTCTGTTCTAATTCTTGGGGGGGAAAAGTTGTAGTTGCAACCAACTAAATTTATTTCATGATCAGGGTGGAAGTATGAACTAAGGTATAAGATTATTGCATCTTTTCAGCAGATAAAGTGAAAAATAAGCCTATAATTTTTTTTTCTTTTTTACAGGACCTTGGCTCTCTGGATTATCAGGAGCTTGTAGTTGACATTGAGTCCAGGCTGAGGATGGAAGGTGTTGAACTTAAGGAAGAATGGCAAGATGAAGATTTTCCAATGTGAGCAATGCTTTTAAATGAAAACAAATAAATAAAACTTCACAGTTTCTTTATTGAGATGTCACTTACTACAGGGGTCCCCAACCCCCAGGCCACGGACCACTACCGGTCTGTGGCCTGTTAGGAACCTGGCCGCACAGCAGGAGGTGAGCGGAGGGCGAGTGAGTGAAGCTTCACCTGCCGCTTCAGCTCCATCGCTCGCATTCCTGCCTGAACCATCCCCCCACTGCCCTTCTGTCTGTGGAAGAATTGTCTTCCATGAAACTGGTCCCTGGTGCCGAGAAGGTTGGGGATTGCTGACTTACTAAATGAATATCGGGCTTCTTAAAGAAACCCAGTGTTGCAAAGTATTCATTTAATACTAGTAATAGAGACTGAGGGGTTTCTAGGGGAAGATGGTCTTTAGAAGTCTATAGGAATTGTTAAGTTGTATGCTTTTATTTTCAGAAAAAGCTTGTTAAGTAAACAAGGAAGAGCTTTCTAGGTTATCTGGCAAGCTACCTTGACACATTTGCATTGGCACCAGTTGGGTTAAGAGAAAAAGAGCAAAGGCAGACTTTATATTTAAGTGATGCTTCCATGTCATCTTGGTCAGAAGACCATCCCAGTGCATAAGAAGGTTCCTTAGCAGTTGGAATATGGACAGCTGGTGAGAGTACTGACTCATTGCATAGCATAGCATGATAATAGTAATAAAGAAATGTAGAGCTCAAAATATGTAATCATCATTACCATATTCCCATTGTGAGTGACAGTTCAGCTTCATTATACATTGTATCATGCATCACATTAAATTCATGCATTTGAAGTATATTTGTTTTGTAGATTAATGATTTTTTAATTTGTAGTTGTATTTAAGAGCAGTTACATAAGGAATATATATCTACTTTTATGTGTTGCTTATGTAAATATGTAAGTCAATTCAGACAGTCTGAAAATTTTCTTTAACAGTGGTTTGTAAATTACTAAACCTTAAGAAACATTGGTTTATTCAGTTTTCCACATAATTGTTTCTATAAGCTATTTTAATAGATCTTTGAACTTCAAAAACTTTTTTTTTTAATTTCTGGATTAAAAATTGTGTCTGTGTGTTCTAGACCTTTACCGGAAGATGATAGTATTGAAGCAGATATAGTAGCTGTAACTGGATCAGAGAGTCAGCCTGGTAAGAACTTGACACTTAGTGATAGACTTTAACTGTGCTATTTTTTGAACACATTTCTTTGTCAAGATAAAAAATATACTCAGTTTTTATTCCATCATAGGGTGCCAAAGGGTAATTTGAATGTTTAGGAAAGCGTTTTTGTATTGCTTTGGAATACTTTCCAGAAACATACCTTTGAGTTTTAGAAATTTCAACCATAAAGGGGTGAGAGGAGATAATTTTTAATAGTAAAAGGTGACTATAAGGTCTGCTTCTGTTATTTAAAAAGGCATATCCTTGCTGGGATGTGTCACCTTGCTGTGATACAGAAGCAATAGTGATCAAAATCCAAAGTTTGTAAATAAGTGCTTTGGAATTGTGTTTAATGTTACTTTCTCAAGAATAAAGTGATTAAAGTTTTTCTCTTATTCAGTTTATACATCTAAGCATTTTTTCTAAATATATCTTTCACTTTTTTTTTTTTTTACCCATTCCAGGCTCACTAGAAGTTAATGGCAATAAAGTGAGAAAGAAACTAATGGCTCCTGACATTAGCCTAACCCTGGATCCTAGTGATGGCTCTGTGTTGTCAGATGATTTGGATGAAAGTGGGGAGATTGACTTAGATGACTTAGATACACCATCGGAGGATAGTAATGAATTTGAGTGGGAAGGTAAGTGTTTCATTATTTTTACCTGATTTTTATTAATGAATGTTCGTGTTTATATACATACATAGTGGCATTTTCATATTAGGATAACTGGAAAAACTTAAAACTTGATCATGAAACCAGCTAAGGGATTTTGTTGAAAAAAATCAATGGCTAAGGGATTTTGTTGAAATGTTATACTTTCTAAAGTTCATATATTTGTTGCAAAGATATGAAATTTGGCTAAACACCGAATATGATGGCTTTCAAAACTGTTTATAGTAGATTACACATGTGGCTCTATTTTTTTCTTAATTGCCCAATGCTGTAAACTTATGTGTTTCCGTGTTGCTCCCAATATTGCTTGATAATTATGGCATGTTCTTTTATTCAGTAGATAACTAAGAAGAAAAGCTTTGAAGAAACTTATGCTTTAGGGAATGTGCGTGCTAAAAGTAGTTAAGAATTTGCAGAGAGGGAGTTCTGAAGGGAGTGGTTTTTTTTTTAGGGTTTTTTTTTTTTAAATAGGTTTGCCTGATAGTGCTGCACTTTGTAAACAACTACCTTGAATTAATGTATTCTCCTAGCCTCCACCCTTATATTCTTTATCATTAGTTATTTGGAATTGAAAGGAATTGGCATGTGTTTTGCTTTGCATGCTTTCTTTAATTAGATAACTGCTGTCTACAGTATCTTTATAGCTGTTAATAATTTATATATGTTTAGTTCATCTTTAAAGTGATTTTTATTTCAAAGCAGTGTTTATCACTAGTTATGTTATCTGCAGTAAAGAGTAAGGTCCTTAATGTGCTGTTATCTTTTGCTCCTTTTTTCTTCCCTGTTTCACTGGTTCAGTATGCAATCCGGTAATAAGCAATATTTTATATAAAGATACTGAAATAGTTTTCTGCCTATGTGTTTTGTCTCTTCTTTCTTTAATGCTGCTGTAGTCATTTCCTGGAAGGATATTTTCCGTTAACAGCTTTGTCTTGGAAACAAACAACTAACATACAGTAGGTTTCCCCTTCCCCCATCTTTTGGTAAGGACTATGATACTAAAATTTCAAAAATCATTGCTTCATTAAAAATCAGCTAAAGTGCAATCTTAAAATGTAAATTATACCTAATCATTGTTGCTTGTGCTTTGACTAATGTCAATTTAAAATAGACTTTTGCATGTACACTTCAGAATATTATCAATGATTTTGTGCTTTATAAGACTGATCAAATGAGAAATAATCATTGACTCGTTAACCACTTTCTATCTGGTATTATAATGTTTGGGGAATAATTTATGTGCTCAACAACAAAAAACATTGGCTCCCAGAGAGTTGTTTTAAGTAACCTATAGTGGTAACTGTCTGTCAAGGACAATGTTGTAAATAGAATCTGGAAAGGCATTGTAGGGCCAGTGTACTAAGATTTTGATGGCTGTATGAATTATCGTTTCTGAATTTGTGGATGTACGTTGTACTGCGATTAGGTCCTTTCTGAATTAAGCAATTCAAAAAAAGTTAAAGAACCATGATTTCCAAAAACAAAATGGCCTTATATCAAGAATAAGCCTTTTCCTCTATTACGGAAGAAATATTTAAAATTCCACACACAGGGAACTCTGCTCAGTATTACGTAACAACCTAAATGGGAAAAGAATCACTTTGCTGTACACCTGAAACTGTCACAACATTGTTAATCAACTATACTCCAATATAAAATAAAATGTTCAAAAATAAATAAATAAAATTCCACAAAAGGTATAATAAAAAAATTCTCTGAACAATCTAATTAGATAGTAAAGTGGTTAACATGTAATTTGATTTTTATTTTATAAAAAATAATCTGTGATTCAAAAACCTTTTATTTTGATAGATGATCTTCCGAAACCCAAGACTACTGAAGTTATTAGGAAAGGCTCAATTACTGAATATACTGCAGCAGAGGAAAAAGAAGATGGACGACGCTGGCGTATGTTCAGAATTGGTGAACAGGACCACAGGGTTGATATGAAAGCAATTGAACCCTATAAAAAAGTTATTAGCCATGGAGGTAACGGTTACCAAAGATTTTTTAGATTTTTTAATACAATATCAGAAATCTGAATGCTTAAGAGAATCTCTCCTTTGAGGTATTACATAATTTTGAAAACATAATAAACATCATGTCCTTTTAGAAATGTAACAGGTTTGAAGTAAAAGGCTAAAGCCAACATTTAAAAATTGTTAACACGTGCATACAGTAAGTTCAGAAGGTGTAAGAGTGTACAGTGAAAACTGTCTCCTTCCACCCTTATCCCTAGACACCCCTAAATTGGGACTTTCTCCCTTTTTTATCCATTTATAATTTATATACAGTGGATTACTCTAATCCTTTTTTTGTAGCATTTGCATATTCCTTTTTTTTCCACCTTCATTGAGATAAAACTGACATAGTGTATAAGTTTAAGGTGTAAAATATGTTGATTTGATACATTATATATATATATATATTTTTTTAATATTTATTTATTTATTTGGCTGCCTCGGGTCTTACTTGCAGCACGTGGGATCTTTTGTTGCAGCACGTGGGCTCTTTCGTTGCAATATGGGTTTCTCTTTAGTTGTGGCCCTCGGGCTCAGTAGTTGTGGCATGTGGGCTTTAGAGCGCGCAGGCTTAGTTGCCCCACGGCATATGGGATCTTAATTCCCCAACCAGGGATCGAAAATGCGTCCCCTGCGTTGGAAGGTGGATTCTTTTTTTTCTTTCTTTCTTTTTTTTAAAAAAAGTTTTATTATTAATTTTATTTATTTTTGGCTGCATTGGGTCTTAGTTGTGGCACGCGGGATCATTCGTTCCAGTGCGTGGGCTTCTCTCTCGCAGTGGCATGCAGGTTTTCTCTTCTCTAGTTGTGGTGAGCAGGCTCCAGGGCGCCTGGGCTCTGTAGTTGTGGCACGCAGGTTCCAGAGCACATGGGCTCTGTAGTTTGTGGCACGCAGACTCTCTAGTTGAGGCACGCGGGTTGCCCCGCAGCATGTGGGATCCTAGTTCACTGACCAGGGATCAAACCCGAGTCCCCTGAATTGTAAGGCGGATTCTTTACCATTGGACCACCAGGAAAGTCCCTGGAAGGTGGATTCTTAACCAGTGGACCATCAGGAAAGTCCCTGATACATTATATACTGCGAGTGATTGCTACCATAACATTTGCTAACACCTGTATCACATCACATAATTACCATTTCTTTTTTGTGGTGGGAACATTTAAGGTCTACTCTTAGCAACTTTCAAGTACATAATACAGTATTGTTAACTGTAGTCACTATGTGGCACATTAGTCCCCAGAAATTATTCATCTTCTAACTCGAAGTTTGTACTTTGATCAACATCTCCCCTTTACCCCCAGCCCCTGGTAACCACCATTTTAGTCTCGGTTTCTGTGAGTTCAGCTATTTTAGATTTCAGATACAAGTGACATACAGTATTTGTCATTCTTCTGTCTGACTTATTTCACAAGAAATGCTCTAATCTTAAGTGTACAGTTCACTGAATTTTGATGATTGCCCATATAACCATATACACTTATAATCTACACCCCCAGACAGACAGAACATTTTCATTGCCCCAGAGAATTCTCTGGTTCTCCCTCTCAATGAATACCCTTTCTCCAATAACCACTATTCTAATGCCTACCCCATGATTAGTTTTGCTTGTTAAAGAATTTTATGTAACTGGAATCATAGTTTACACTCTTGTCTACTTTCACTCAGCATAATGATTTTGATATTTAACCATGTTGTTGCATGTATCCATAGTTCATTCCTTGTCACTGCCGGTTTGCTTATCCATCGCTATTTTGATGGCCTTGTGAGTTATTTTCCAGTTAGAGCTATTATGATTAAAACTGCTGTGAACACTCTTTTTTTTTTGTCTTTGCCATTCATTTGTTCTTGGCGGCGGGGGAGCTGTGTTGGGCTGCACGCAGGCTTTCTCTAGTTGCAGCGACGGGGAGCTACTCTTCGTTACAGTGCACAGGCTTCTCATTGGGGTGGCTTCTCTGGTTGCAGAGCACAGGCTCTAGGCACAAGGGCTTCAGTAGTTGCGGCTCACGGGCTCTAGAGCGCAGGCTCAGTAGTTGTGGCGCACGGGCTTATTTGCTCCGCGGCATGTGGGATCTTCCAGGACCAGGGATCAAACCCGTGTCCCCTGCATTGGCAGACAGATTCTTAACCACTGCACCACCAGGGAAGTCCCCTGTGAATGTTCTTATACTCTTTTGTGCTTACAAATACAACCTAGCCCTTTAAAATATGAATCTTAATTTGCCTTAAAACCCTGAACAAATCATTTAGCTTTACCACAAAGTAGAGAATTAGTTCGTTCCACATTGTTTTGGAACACCCACTTTGCATATTTATGGAATATATAAAAATAAGGCTTTGTTCCTTAAGAAATTTACAAGTCAAATGGGAAAAGCTATGAAGTGCATTTATAACATCTATCAGTCTGACTGTCTTGTATGTAGAAGTTTACATAGTCACTGTGTAAATAGCACCAGAATGTTAGTGGTAGTCAAAATACAACTCTATAGAGCATGTCATACTACCTGAAATCCTCCTAATTCAGGACAGGGGGCCACATAGGTCAAGCAGATGGGTTTTTTCACATAGTCATTTCTGCTTAATTTACCCTCTGCCAAATGCATTCTGCTTATTTCTGTAGTCTTCATTCATCTGAAAGCAAATCTCTTGAATATTTGCAGTTAACATTATTCTGCCTAATTTAGTCTTACTCAGTGAAGAAAACAGGATAATATGGATCACGAAGTCCACAGACATGTATTAATTCATCTAGTTCATTGGAAGCAAGTTGTGAGACCTGCCTCATTGTTTAAACCTAATATTTTTGAGAAATAGCACTTTATTTTTTTAGGAGAAAATAATTAGGGCCATTTTATCCTATTGAGTTACCACAAGGTGTTTTGTGACTAAGGGATTAAGCAAGGTAGTGAATATTCTAATGTACTTGAAATGTTCCTTTTTAGTGCATGTTTGTAAACAATAGGAACGAAAGTTAAAGCAGAAGTATTTGTTGCTGGTTACAGCTTAATATCTGTATGAGAATTAAAACATTTATATTTTAGAGATTGTAATTAAAACATATATTTTAGTGCTGTTTTTCTTCGCTTAGACTTATGTCAGACATAATCTTTTCTTACTTTTTAATACCCTAAAAGCTACAAAATGCTAGACATTGAATGTAAAACTATTTTTTAAAGAGCAACTACTTTAAGCAGAAGTTGCATAAGAATGTTTTATTGCAGATGTTGTATCTGGTTGGATTATTATCTACCTACTTGCTAAAATAAGGCAGCTTTCTCAGTATGATAATTTAAGTGGATTTCTGGTTTTTACGCCCACTCTTTCCTCTTTACATTTTATTCTCTTTTTGAGAAGAGAGGATTTAAAGATCTCTGTAAGACTATACAGGGTCAGAACAAAAAAAAAACCCATACTTTTTGATTCAGAAATGTGTGGAACATGCACCACTGTAATTTATCAACCATAAATGATATCCCCTGAAAAATCTTCAGAGTATAATCATGCTGGTTTCTTTTTCAGGATATTATGGGGATGGATTAAATGCCATTGTTGTGTTTGCTGTCTGTTTTATGCCTGAAAGTGGTCAACCTAACTATAGATACCTGATGGACAATCTCTTTAAGTAAGTAGATCATCACAAAAATGTTTGGACAGAATTGAGTACATTTGATCTCCAGTTTAAGGAAGGGAACTTTATTTAGCTGGGTAGAAATTATTGAGTTGGCCAAAAAGTTCATTCGGGTTTTTCCATAAGATGTTACAGAAAAACCTGAGGGAACTTTTTGGCCAACCCAATATAAATAATCCTAGTTCTGATTCCTTAAGTCTCTCCCTTGGCATTATAAAAACTATCCATTTTCCAACTCAACAGAAGAATTGTCATTTTAAAACTGGAAGAGATATTACAGATTATGTGTTCCAACTTCATTTTACACTTGAGGACACATTAAGTGCTTTATTGGGGAAAATTTCAAACATATACAAAGGCAGAGAGAAGTATATTAAATCTTTGTGTAACAATCACCCAGATCCACAATTATCAGTTTATACTTTATTCCCACAAATACCTCCCCATGACATAATTTTGAAACAAATCCCAGACATCATCTCATTTATAAACATTTTAAGATGTATTTCTAAAAGAAAAGAACTTTTTTTCTTTAAATAACCATAATACCAACTAATGCTGTTTAAAATTTTTGCTCTCACTGAAGGGGAGGGAAGGGAATTGCGTTATTTGGATAACCTGGTTTGGTTCTGCATAGCAGTGTTTCTAAGACTTTATTTTTACAGGTACGTTATTGGCACTTTGGAGCTGTTAGTAGCAGAAAACTACATGATCGTTTATTTAAATGGTGCAACAACTCGAAGAAAAATGCCCAGTCTGGGATGGCTCAGGAAATGCTATCAACAAATTGATAGAAGGTATTGTAAATGCAAGTGGAAAGCTAATCTGAATAATGTTTATTATGTCCTATTAGATTAAATTTTATTTTCTGTTGCCACTTAAAGTCACCATGTATTTCTTCAGAAATTACATTTATTAATTTCATAGTAAGTTTCTATTTTCAAACTTATAAAATAGCTCTTTATTTCTCCTTTGTACCACATCAAACATTTTCCTATAATTTACATTTTGGGAAAGGATGGAGAATTTAGTACATTTCCTATTTTATTACATTCTGGATTTTGCCTCATTTATAGTGCTTAGTATATTTTGTTACTTAAGACGCTTATTTAGGCGTAATCTTTCTTTGGAATGAGATCTAGAAATGTATTCTCCTGGGAGTTAGTCATCCGTGCTAATGGAAGGAATTTTGATCCTCTATTTGGTTTGATTTGACCACAGCTAATTCAAACTAGGTTAATCAACTCAGATCCAGTAACAGGTTTCTCTTCATACCTGAACATGACATTGGCTGGTTCTTGTGATTTTTAAAAAAAAAATACTTAGTCATCACTGTAAGTGTGAAATATGATGATAAAAACAGCAGTTTTTATTTCATCTTTTTTTTTTTTTTGCGGTACGCGGGACTCTCACTGTTGTGGCCTCTCCCGTTGTGGAGCACAGGTTCCGGACGCGCAGGATCAGCGTCCATGGCTCACGGGCCCAGCCGCTCCGTGGCATGTGGGATCTTCCCGGACCGGGGCACGAACCCGCGTCCCTTGCAACGGCAGGCGGACTGTCAACCACTGTGCCACCAGGGAAGCCCTATTTCATCATTTTAAGTTGTCTAGGATAATGCTTTTAACTTTTAATCAAAATTTTAGACTCCATAAGAATACATTAGATCTGATTCATGTTGCCTGTTCCTGTGGTGATCTCTCCCCTCACCTTTCTGCCTGCCCAGTGCCTTTCATGGTGTTGAAGAAATTAATAACAGTTTCCCCTCCATCCTGAAAAATGAGAAGAGCTTACTTCTATATTCAGTATTGGCTTCTACCCCTGGTTGACAGTCTTGAAGACAAGTGAATGTATACTAGGAGACATTTAATAACAGGCTACACTGTGGACATAAATTTAGGCAAATGAAGTAGAGTTCATTTCGTGGCAGTGGGAAGGACCATTGGAATTCAGGAGTGCATTTTCTTTTGTTTGTTATCTTTTGTTGTCTTTAGGAATATCATATCCAAATGACAACTCTTGAATGAGGATTTTTTCAATTTTTTGTATAGACTTGCACATACTTACTGATGTCTTAGCTTTTCTTCTAGCATTAGAATTTGTAGAACTTTTAAATTTTTCTTTTTTTTAAACTCCAGGTTACGGAAAAACCTAAAGTCTCTAATCATTGTACATCCCTCTTGGTTTATCAGAACACTTCTGGCTGTTACAAGACCATTTATTAGGTAATTTTCTGAGAACTATTGACTCTTAAAAAACCCCCCACAGACTCCTTGTATGAATTTCTTGTCAGTTCTCTTGGTCAGAAATATTAAGGTAATTATCTTTATTTCCTTCCATAGCTCAAAATTCAGCCAAAAAATTAGATACGTCTTTAATTTGGCAGAACTAGCGGAACTTGTCCCCATGGAATATGTTGGAATACCAGAATGCATAAAACAGTATGTTTTGTTTCATTTCTTTAATTGTATTGGATCTTTATATTTTGATGTGCAAGAGGTAAATATTTCAGTACCCATTCTTTCTCCCTTCATATATTATAATTATTTTATAACTGCTCTTGTTTTTATAACAAAGAAAAGGGGAAAGAAGACACTTCCCAACACTTTCCCCATAAGTCACCATTTTCTTCAGGCTATCAGTTGAGGAGGAGGAATTGTTTCTGGTTTGGTTCATTTATATTTTTAAAGATAGTTACAGTCTTAAGAGATGGTTTCTTGATTGGTTAGTACTAAGGAACATTCTCCAGACTTGAACATGCTGGTCTCCAGATTTGAGTAAGCTTGTCATGGCATCAAATAATATTATTAGGGAAGTAAAATATTTATATCAGTCTAACCTTAATACTTTCCAGTGGCTGGAGTTTGTTCTGTTTACCAAATTCACTTATCTAACTTCTAAAAGGAATTGGTAGAACACTGTTAACATAAATACTTGAGTATCACAGTGCTATAATATAGAAAAATGTTTCTTTGTTCTATTAATGTGAGGTTTTAGTCTGTTGAATGTGTCAAAACCACATTTCTTAAGTCAGTTCTGACTTCCTGTATAGTATGTTAAATATTTTTGGGTTTGCCTGCAAACTTACGAGTTTATTTTTAGTGCCTTTTTTGAGTTTTTGTTCATCTTCATAACATGTATGTTTACTAAAATAACTCTTCCCTACCAAGGTATGAAGAAGAAAAGTTAAAAAAGAAACAGAAAAGGTATATGCACACCTTGACTGGGTTGCATCTAGACTAGTCCATTTGCATTGCACAGACTAACTCTTCCTTATTGGTTGGTTAGCTCGTAGACAAAGATAATAGCATTTGTAAATATAAATATACCCCAGGATTCAAATATAGAGTGAATCCAAAGTTCCTGATGCTGAGTATGGCTTGGATTCACTCTGTTTTAATACCATAATAATGCCAGTTACAAAATAAAGACCATACCTCCTCCTCCCTGCTTTTGGTATAAATACTGACAGTAAATTCCTAAGAATACTATTTGGAAAACCAATTATTTATAATACCTTACCAGTTTCACCATACTTTAAATCTCTAACTTGTGCTTTTGAAATATTTATGCACTTTTTTAATGTATCAGTTTTCCCCCCTGGGGTTGATGATTATATTTGCAATGCACATATTCTTTGGCTAACCAACATTGATTTTCTTGTATGCTTAAATGGCCTGCTAACTAGTCAAATTCTACATGTGATAAAATACCTAAAAGTTCAATGTACCATTTAATAGTTAAACACTCTGCTTTCCATCTTTAATTTAATTTTGAATACTTCTGCTTTGAGCATAACAAACTGTCATCTGTTAATATCTTGGCATAGAAGATGAAAGGCAAGTGTATAAAATAGTTACCATTTTATATAGTAATTTAGAAAATTATAGGATTTAGATCTAACTTGTTAATGGATTTTTAAAATATTAACAACTAAATTAGCAAAACAGTTTGATACAGTCTCATAAGAGTTAAGGTGAGAGATTTGTATGTAGTTACCATTTGGACCATTGTAAGGAACTGGAGCTGGAATATTCTTAACTTTGAACAAATTTTGGCTCTGTTGATGAGCAAGAATTCTGTTGACCATGTGATAGAGTCATAGCTTTACATTTCTATGTGACACTTTACAGCTAAACATTTTAAGATAGAGATAAGGACAGTGATTTTAAATCTTGCTAATTTCTCGTTCCTCTCAAGACATTGGTGTGAATTTGCCAGACAAGTGGCTGAAGTTTAAAATGTAGTCTATAATTGTAGAATATTTTGAAGCCAGCTGCTTCATGAATTTCAAAATGAACTGCCTTTGTTTATGAAATCTGCTATGTTGTGCCTTTTTACAAAATTCTTAGTTAAGTAACTTAGGCATCAGAAAAAAAGTAGAATTGTACTTTTTTTTTTTTTTTTTTTTGCTGTACACGGGCCTCTCACTGCTGTGGCCTCCCCCATTGCGGAGCACAGGCCCAGCGGCCATGGCTCACGGCCCAGCCTCTCCGCAGCACGTGGGATCCTCCCAGACCGGGGCACGAACCCGTATCCCCTGCACCAGCAGGCGGACTCTCAACCACTGCGCCACCAGGGAAGCCCCTGTACTTTTTATTTAAATGTATTGTTTGAAACCTACCAATATTATTTTATCTTGATTTTTTTTTAACTTTTGTTTCATTTAATCTTAAATAGAATCATTACATATATCTTTTAGGCACTTCTAAGTTTTTGTACAAAATTTCTTTAGCCTTGAAAAATAATAAATCCTTGTCAGCTTGAAAAGGGTAACACTCAAGTTTTAAAAATAGAAGGGCATGTTTTTAAAACCGAGTTAACAGAAACTGCATGGGGGAGCTTATTACCCAAGGTGAAATTTCTATGAGTACTAGTGATAAGGATTCAAAAGTGAGTGTGCTGAAATATAGCAGTTTTAAATGTTTTAGATGTTTGTTTCAAATAACTCAGTGCAAGTGTAGCCAGGTAGATGTTGACTGTTAAAATATTTGAACAGAGTTTAAAAATAAAGTGATTATGAAATTATTTCATACCGATATTTCACATGTTGAAAAGATTGATGTGTTTTGCATGCCTTATCAAGAATATGTACCTTTCAAATTTTTGTTACCAATATAAAAAATATTTTAAAGTGTTGTTAATCTGGCTTTACCACAGGCCAAGGCTTTTAGGTCTGACTCACTAATGTTCAGGTGATTGTAGTAATGGAAACAAGCGTGAAAAGTATCTTCGTATATCATACCAAGTTGTTTTAAACTCTCCTCCATCAGTGATTCAAACTACTACAAATATAAATATACAAATATAACAGTAAGAGATTGTTGTACATTATCTGTGAAGGGTTGTCTGTAATTTTTGTGTGGTAATTACATAATTCTTCTAATCCCCACTTGCCTAAGTTTTGATGTGATCTCTATGCATCCCACTCCTGATCCAGTCATATTTTTAATCTACATCTAGATACTTCTGATTATTAAATTCTGTGGCTTCTTACTATCAAGATAAATAAAAAGTATTCACATTCTAAGTGTACCAATAACTTTTGGAGAATAATTATGGCATCCATAAATATGTACTTTTACCACTGAACTTAAAAGTTGATCAGTTGATGGCATTAGTGGCATTTAAATATTTCAGTTAACATCATTTTGGAGGGAGTTACTTTTCCTGCCACTCAGATCACTTAGCTCCCTGCCTCAGCCATGCTACAGTTCAACATTTTAATATGCCTGTTGTAATTTGAACTTTTAATCAAGTTTATATGCATTTGTATATAAAGTATCTTACAATCTTTTTAAAAAAACAAGTCACATTCTTGCCAGTGTCCTCTTGCCTTTAAAAATTATCTTTCCTGGTTGGGAAAATGTTTGGTAACCTTTTTACTATGTCTGCTTCTTTGCAAAGCTTTGTTTTTAACAGAATAATAATCTATGGTAAAATTAGCCATTATTTTTAGAAAGAGAATTGTTCATTTGCTGTTATCTTATTATCTATATTGTTTTTCATTAAACAGAGTTGATCAAGAGCTTAATGGAAAACAAGATGAACCGAAAAGTGAACAGTAAGTTTGGCATCTAGTCCAAACACGACTGAAGAATGTGCTGATGAAGCAGTGCTTTTTTGCATTTATAATGCATTTATTGGTCCTGATTTTTATGTAACCTGTTACAAAACTGACTTGACTTTTTCTTAATGGACTTCTGTATAAGGGACTGTTCACTGCTGTACTGGTTTGTAGATCTCTTGAATTTAGCTCTTTACTAGCTAATTATATTGTAATCATTTTATATTTTATATTGCTAAATAGCAGAGAACCACACTTTATATAAAGCAGTTTTTGCATTTGTTTATTAAATGATGCATTTTCTTCAGTAAAATATTTATATGCCTAAATGGAAAAGGAAAGAGATAATATATATTTTTATGTTTTTGAGCAATATTTTTTAATGTATACCTTTCTTATGGAAGAATATGCAGGTAAATAAGACCATGATTTTGTAAAATGCATGTTAAAATTTTTGTTTTTGTAAATGGTTAAATACACTTCCTGGTCACTTAGAAAATATGCTCATAAAGTGAGGGACAGTTAAACTGGTTCTCATGAATACCCAAAGGTCATATACATAATCTAAGTAGATTAGTACCATTCTGAGTTTTTTTCTCACTTAACATTTATTTCTTAATTCAGACACAAATACAAGTGTATTGCACACTTTTTTTTTTTAAACATAAAGACAAGTCAAAAAGCCATTTTTAGAATTAGAGAATTTAAGAGGTTAAGAATTGGGGTTTGTATATATGTATATATCAGACATTTTATCTTCTGGCCAAAAGTCAGAACTTCATAAAAGTTTTAGGTTTGTTCACTAATGTGAAATAAGCTGTGTGTCCAGGGTATCACTCTCCTGAATTTGTGTGAGTGCAGTGTAATATTCAGAGAATGTGATGAGTTATTCACTGTCACTACCTTTCTTTAGAAAACAGGGGCTGCTTTTTTAACTACTTTCAATGTGGGCACTTTACCAAAATGCTCTCATATCAGGTGTTTGACCCAGTCAGATAAGGTGTGTTTTCCCATTTTCTGTTGAATTATGTTGACAGTACTGTAAATTAAGTTATTTTGTAAGTCTTAGAGCATCATCATATTATGGTGTTTTGCGTTTGGTGTAAGCATATAAACTCCTTGTTTAATTTGGTAAGTACCTTGACTCTACATTGAAATTGTATTTATGCCCCAGATAGAACTTAATTACCCACAAAATCATTCAAAAACAACAGGTTGGTCTAATACTGTGTCATATACTTGTGTGACTTATACATTTGGTAAACTTAGTACCTGCCTGATTTAAGGGTCACACCACACTCCAGCCCTTCTTATAAGGTAATTTACAAAAGAGTAGTAAAATTGAGGTGCAGGAGCTAAACCTCTAGGATTTATTCCATCCTAGACTGGCTTTTATCATTGCTGTTTTTAGTGTAAAGTTTTCTATTACAAAAGAGAATTTCCTTTACTTTTTGTCCTCCTCAGTCGTAAACTTGACACAGTAACCCAAGTCCAATTATGGCAGATGCTGGAGGATTCCCAGGATGAGACTTTCCTTAGCAGCCTCCTGACTTCACTTGGATCCAGCTGCTGTAGGCAGATCCTGAACTAATGTCATTATAGTCAGTAAATCTAAAACCATTATTGCTTGCTCAGATCTTAGAAATACTTTGGGTTCAAAAAGCAAACTAACAGTAACAGTTTAGGCATTCCTTCTGAATTTACGAATAAAAGATCATATTGAATTTAATTGTGATTAGAGTCTATATTTGTAGAGTGCTTTAAGTGACCTTTCATCAGTAAAAGTAGTCTTGCATCTATAAATTTGTGTCTCAGTCAAACCTGGCTGAGCTTTTTAAATAGGTGGCTTTCCTCCACATTTAAGTACCCAGTTCTTCAATTTCAACACGTTACTGTTTATTGACTTTTGCATTTGCAAGCATTGTCCCTGATTATAGATACAACTCGTTACAAAAGTGGTGCATTTTCCTACATATTTTTTTAAAGTAGAGGTAGCCTATATTCTATCAGAACGTTAAAATTTAGAGGGAACAGTGATAACATTTGGGATATAACCAAAGGGATGTGCTGTGAATCACTAGATTTAAAAGAATACCTGTTCTAACCTATACCTAGATGAAATCTGGTATGGGGACATGCCCCGTAATGTTTCATAGCTATGAGACTTAAGATCATAACAAGTAGGTCAGAGGAAAAGCATTTATTAAACTGGTTATTTGTAATTACTAGCTATGTGACATTCTCCCCATATCATTCAGTTTTGATTTTCCATTACTGATTGAGGTGAAAGTACATATAATTGTGTTATTTTATCTTTCTGCTGGGATCATGGTTCTAACTTGTTTAATTTGATGCTTATGCCACTATTTTTTGTTGTGTTTGGGTTCTGAGTGCCTCTTTTTAGTCCAAAGTTTCTCTTATAAAGTAAACTGATTGTGTTCTGCTTGGTCATATTCCTTATTACCACCAAGGGAAGACACTATATTGATCCCACAGTTTAAGCTTAATAGTCTTTAACTGGGGGTGGGGGGAGTATAAAGAAATATGATTCCAAGTAGGGCCTAGCAGGACCTGGAAAGGAAGATAACAAAACAAGGAAGTAAGAGAAAGAAAACTATAAAGGGATAATGAGTTAGCTAAGATTCCACTGAATGTGTCCTTGTTAAGGGAAGTGCTGTATATGGCAGCGGTTGGTACCATTTTTGTATCAATCAGGAAAACCTGCAGGCTACATACAGAATATGTGAATAAGACTGGAGTGAAGGGGGCAAAGGCTGGTAATACTTACAGTGAAAATTCATATTTTCCTCTGCTTTGTCTCTTCATACAAAAGCAGGTTTTAAACAGGGAGGGTCAGCAATTACAATGCTCAGATTAAAGTGTAGGGTTACGTTACTTTTGACATTCATAGCTGGTAAACATTTAATGTATTGTTCCAAAATGGACATCACTCTTTAGTAACTATACTGAATACTGAAATTTGCTGATTGACAGGTATATATAGGTTGCTAGACTTTCTTCAACTGCAATTCCAGAATTTAAAAAGGTAAGGAATCTGCTTTTTTTTTTTTTTTTTTTTGCGGTATGCGGGCCTCTCACTGTTGTGGCCTCCCCCGTTGCGGAGCACAGGCTCCGGACGCGCAGGCTCAGCGGCCATGGCTCACGGGCCCAGCCGCTCCGCGGCATATGGGATCCTCCCAGACCGGGGCACGAACCCGTATCCCCTGCATCGGCAGGCGGACTCTCAACCACTTGCGCCACCAGGGAGGCCCGGAATCTGCTTTTTTGATAGTCTTCTTTTAAATGACTGTGTTACTCTGGCTGTTTTTATGTGATTGCTCAGGGAATTTGAAAGTGTTTGAATTAAAGGAGAAGGGGCTTCTTAGATTTCTTCAATTGATAGTTAAAAATTAGCATTAGGATATGTCCAGTTTCCTAATGAGATTGGTAAAGTTGTGTATAAGGTGACAGTAGCTTCATCCTTTTGCCCGTGTGATATGTGATATGTGGAAAATTGCTAACATTGCTCCTACAGGAGGAGGAGGAGATAGACTGAAAATAGGTAGATATGGCTACCACATTCTGTTTTGTTTTCATGCCTTTTTTTTCTCATCCTGTATAGCTATTTGAGAAGTGGATCACAAATGTCAGAAGGGTGGGATAGCTAGAGGAATTAATGTACTTAAAAGTTAGACCAACTATTCTGTTAGAGTTTATCTTGTAGGAACAGGGATTGTGTAATTTGAGTTGCTGGGAGAAAGAGTTAAGGACTTAGACTTGCATGAGAAGGTCAGCTGGTAAGAGAAGTGGGAGATTCTCAATGTTCTAATAGTAAGGAAGAATTACCTGGAGAGCCTTTCATCCCCCTCTTCCCATCCCAAGATCCTGAATGAATTAGAATTAATATCAGTGGTGAGTCCCAGTAATGTAATCCTTTAAAATTCTCAATGGTAATTGAAAATAATGTGTTGACCAGCAAGGAGTGACACTAAAATTTGAACAGAACTGTTACTTTGTTGCAGCTATATATGATAGATCTACTTAATTTCTTATGTTTTGAGAGCTACTTTTATGAAAAGTTTACATGAAGCACTTAATATAACACATCAAACACCAGAAGAAAATCAAAGTTTAATGCTTTCATGTTACTAAAGAATTATTATAATATCTCTCTAATTCTATTTTATAAGACATTCTACAAGAGGTTAAAACATTTGCATTTTGAAATTTTTATGCGTTTTCACATTCAGTGTGGCTAAGGAGGAACTTGGAAAATAATGTTAATTAGCTACTCTACTGCACTTTTTGTATTTGAATTTTCTGAAATTATGCCCCTTAAACAGTTTATTTACATAAAATAGCTAGTAAATATTTGTGGTGTTCAGGGCACTGACTTGCACAGCCCTTGGGGCACATGGAACACAATTCAGAGTTCGCTAGACACTAATGCACTTTGATATATATTTCAAAGATTAATACATTTTTCTTACCATAAATTCGCATGCTGTCATTTAGACACAATTAATGTACTGTGATCATTTACCACTGTTCAGATAATGTTGCATAGCCTAGTGCTCTCCTTTTACAGTGAGAGAAATTCAGTTCTGAAGACTGTGTGTGCAAGATGTTGTGGTCCCTGTAAGAAATACTAAGGTTGGTCTTGATTTACTAAGAAGATGTAATATTTTCTTTTTCTCTGACTTGTTAGGAATACAATAACTTGTGTCCTGATTTGTTGCACATCGTATTTTTGCAACGTTAATGAATTTAAATAAATTAATTGTAAAGTTTTGGTTTTGACTCATTTGCCACATTTTTCTGTCTCCCATTTCACTACTGAATTTTTACAGAGTTTATCTTGTAAGCTTTTCAAATAGTTTTAGACCTTTTGTTTCTGTAGTTTGGGTGCTGCTTCCTATTCAAGTGGGTGAAGAGTTCATCCTGCTTCAATTTTAAACATTATCTTAACTATAAGCACACTTTGTATTTCATAGTTTAGAATTATTTTAGTTATGGGGAATCCACCAATGAAATCAGTTCAATAAGTGGCTGAAAACACGGCATAAAAAATAACCTGTTTACTCTGTGGACCTGCGCAGAGGTTCAAGTTGGTTGCAGTTGTTTTGCATTTACTCCTTAATCACTGTTCAACTGCTTAACGGCAAACAGCTGTGCACATTACTGCTGCCTTTAATCCAGTTAGGATACCGTTTGGGATTACGTAAACGCAAATACAAACTGAAGTATTTGTCTTGCATTAAGCATAAATTTTAAATACAGATTCTCCCGAATTGAAATTCTGTGATTCACAAACTAAACGCTTGCAGGGTTAAATGAATTGCCGCCCTGTTTCGTTAAGAAATACTTGGCTATAAACTTAAGAATTTGTCTTCAATTTTGTATTACTGGGTCTTCAACAGTATTACGCTGAACACACTTGAGAAATAAAATGTGACTGCCTTACATTTTCTACTTGTGCGTCTAACAGTGAAGAGTCTGTAAAATTGTAATTCTCTTATTAACGATTTAGTGAACCTGGTGAATTACTTGGGAGCTAAACCTGTTCAGCGGTCTGAGGCTTGAAAACTGCGGCCCCACGCTCCTCCTCTCTCCACATCCCTCCCCTCTCACAAGACTTGAGTGGTTGGCGGGAGCAGGAATGGGCGGGGCTCACGGGCCTACGCCATTTCCAGCTTCTGCGAGTGCTTCCGGGTCGTCGACCTAACGCTGCTTTCTCTGCGGCGGCCGGAGAGGTACTCCGGCGAAGAAGGTATCTCTTGCTGGGTTTCTGGCCGACCCACTTCTGTCGGCTCCGAGGCGGGAAGCGCCTTTTCCACAGGTACTGGGTGAGCCGGCCCGCGCTCTCTGCCACCATTCAGAGCAGGCATTGCGTCCGTTGGGTCTTCTGCGAGGGCCTTTTCGGCCTGCGTTCGGCCCGTTACCGACTTTGCTGCCGGGATGACCCCGCGGCGCTTACCGGGGTGGGAAGGGAAGGAAAGGAAAGGGAGGCGGCTGGGAGGCTTGTTGTACTCGGGGCGCCATGTGAACAGTCCGGAGGGTGGGGGATTGGGGGGCAGGGGTCCTCAGCCCAGCACCGTATTTTTAGCCAGGTGGAAGTCTTAAAGCTTACATGGTGATTTTTCCCCACAGTATCGGGGCGGGCTTGCCGGGGTGGGGGCCGGCGTTTCTTAAGTGTCTCATTCTGTGTGTCTTCGGTGCTTGAAGTCTGCTTTTCAACCTCATGTGAACTCGTACCGGAATGAATTTAAACTGGATGGTTTGCTCAAGAAAGACTAGGACTATCAGGTTACTTCCGAATGTGGAGCCTTCTACTTTAATTTTCTAAACTGCAAAATGGAGTAATACTAAATTTACGTGGCTCATACCACATCTGAAAAAATAAAACATTTCACAAGGAATTTTTAGAAATCTAAGATTATTAAAGCAAGTAACTTAAACTAGCATTTAAATAACATAGCTATTTCTAAAATTATTTTTTATTGAGGTATAATTGACATAACTTAACTACATTACTTTCAGGTGTACAGCATAATGATTCAATATTTGTACACATTGTGAAAAGATCGCAATAAGTCTAGTTAACATCCGTCACCAAACATAGTTGAAAAAAAAATTTTTTTCATATGATGAGGACTTTTAAGATCTACTCTCTTAGCAACTTTCAAATATGCAATGCAGTATTATTAACTCTGGTCACCATCCTGTACATTATATCCCCATGACTTACTTATTTTATATTTGCAAGTTTGTAGTTTCACCCATCCTTTTCCCCAACTCTCAATCTTTTATCTATGAGCTTAATTTTCTTCTCTTGTTTTTTAGTTTCCACATGTAAGTGAGATCATGTGGTGTTTTTTTCTCTGACTTATTTCACTTGGTGTAATGACCTCAAAGCCCATTCACATTGTGCCAAATGGCAGGATTTCATTTTTCTAAATGTCTGAATAATATTCCATTCTATATACCGCATTGTTTTTATCCATTCATCCATGAATGGACACTTTGATTGTTTCTGTATCTTGGCTATTGTAAATAATGCTGCAGTGAAAGAAAAGTGCATGCACCTTCTTGGGGTTTTTTTTGGGGGGCGGATATAGTTGATTTACAACGTTATGTTAGTTTTAGGTGTACAGCAAAGTGAATCAGTTATACATATATCCACTTATTTTTTTTTTTTTAAGATTCTTTTCCCACATAGGTTATTACAGAGTTTTGAGTGGAGTTCCCTGTACTTTACAGTAGGTCCTTATTAGTTATCTGTTTTATATGTAGTAGTATGTATATGTCAATCCCAATCTCCCAATTTATCCCCCCGCTTTTCCCCCGGTAGCCATAAATTCGTTTTCTACATCTGTGACTCTGTTTCTGTTTTGTAAATAAGTTCATTAGCACCATTTTTGTAGATTCCACATATAAGTGATATCATATGATATTTGTCTTTGTCTGACTTACTTCACTCAGTATGACAATCTCTGGGTCCATCCATGTTGCTGCAAATGGCATTATTTCATTCTATTTTTTTTAACATCTTTATTGGAGTATAATTGTTTTACAGTGGTGTGTTTCTGCTTTATAACAAAGTGAATCAGTTATACATAAGGTCCCATATCTCTTCCCTCTTGCGTCTCCCTCGCTGCCACCCTCCCTATCCCACCCCTCTACGTGGTCACAAAGCACCGAGCTGATCTCCCTGTGCTATGCAGCTGCTTCCCACTAGCTATCTACCTTACGTTTGGTAGTGTATATATGTCCGTGCCACTCTCTCGCTTTGTCACAGCTTCCTTACCCCTCCCCATATCCTCAAGTCCATTCTCTAGTAGCTCTATGTCTTTATTCCTGTCTTACCCCTAGGTTCTTCATGACATTTTTTTTTCTTAAATTCCATATATATGTGTCAGCATACAGTCTTTGTTTTTCTCTTTCTGACTTACTTCACTCTGTATGACAGACTCTAGGTCCATCCACCTCATTACAAATAACTCAATTTCATTTCTTTTTATGGCTGAGTAATATTCTATTGTATATATGTGCCACATCTTCTTTATCCATTCATCCGATGATGGACACTTAGGTTGTTTCCATCTTCTGGCTATTGTAAATAGAGCTACAATGAACATTTTGGTACATGACTCTTTTTGAATTATGGTTTTCTCAGGGTATATGCCCAGTAGTGGGGTTGCTGGGTCATATGGTAGTTCTATTTGTAGTTTTTTAAGGAACCTCCATACTGTTCTCCGTAGTGGCTGTACCAATTCACATTCCCACCAGCAGTGCAAGAGTGTTCCCTTTTTTCCACACCCTCTCCAGCATTTATTGTTTCTAGATTTTTTGATGATGGCCATTCTGACTCGTGTGAGATGATATCTCATTGTAGTTTTGATTTGCATTTCTCTAATGATTAATGATGTTGAGCATTCTTTCATGTGTTTGTTGGCAGTCTGTATATCTTCTTTGGAGAAATGTCTGTTTAGGTCTTCTGCCCATTTTTGGATTGGGTTGTTTGTTTTTTTGTTATTGAGCTGCATGAGCTGCTTGTAAATTTTGGAGAATAATCCTTTGTCAGTTGCTTCATTTGCAAATATTTTCTCCCATTCTGAGGGTTGTCTTTTGGTCTTGTTTATGGTTTCCTTTGCTGTGCAAAAGCTTTGAAGTTTCATTAGGTCCCATTTGTTTATTTTTTTTTTATTTCCATTTCTATAGGAGGTGGGTCAAAAAGGATCCTGCTGTGATTTATGTCAGAGAGTGTTCTGTCTGTTTTCCTCTAAGAGTTTGATAGTTTCTGGCCTTACATTTAGGTCTTTAATCCATTTTGAGCTTATTTTTGTGTATGGTGTTAGGGAGTGATCTAATCTCATACTTCTACATGTACCTGTCCAGTTTTCCCAGCACCACTTATTGAAGAGGCTGTCCTTTCTCCACTGTACATTCCTGCCTCCTTTATCAAAGATAAGGTGACCATATGTGCGTGGGTTTATCTCTGGGCTTTCTAACCTGTTCCATTGATCTATCTTTCTGTTTTTGTGCCAGTACCATACTGTCTTGATTACTGTAGCTTTGTAGTATAGTCTGAAGTCAGAGAGCCTGATTCCTCCAGCTCCATTTTTCGTTCTCAAGATTGCTTTGGCTATTCGGGGTCTTTTGTGTTTCCATACAAATTGTGAAATGTTTTGTTCTAGTTTTGTGAAAAATGCCATTGGTAGTTTGATAGGGATTGCATTGAATCTGTAGATTGCTTTGGGTAGTAGAGTCATTTTCACAATGTTGATTCTTCCAATCCAAGAACATGGTATATCTCTCCATCTGTTTGTATCATCTTTAATTTCTTTCATCAGTGTCTTATAATTTTCTGCATACAGGTCTTTTGTCTCCTTAGGTAGGTTTATTCCTAGATATTTTATTCTTTTTGTTGCAATGGTAAATGGGAGTGTTTTCTTGATTTCACTTTCAGATTTTTCATCATTAGTGTATAGGAATGTAAGAGATTTCTGTGTATTAGTTTTGTATCCTGCTACTTTACCAAATTCATTGATTAGCTCTAGTAGTTTTCTGGTAGCATCTTTAGGATTCTCTATGTATAGTATCATGTCATCTGCAAACAGTGACAGCTTTACTTCTTCTTTTCCAATTTGGATTCCTTTTATTTCCTTTTCTTCTCTGATTGCTGTGGCTAAAACTTCCAAAACTATGTTGAATAAGAGTGGTGAGAGTGGGCAACCTTGTCTTGTTCCTGATCTTAGTGGAAATGCATTCAGTTTTTCACCATTGAGGGCGATGTTGGCTGTGGGTTTGTCATATATGGACTTTATTATGTTGAGGAAAGTTCCCTCTATGCCTGCTTTCTGCAGGGTTTTTATCATAAATGGGTGTTGAATTTTGTCAAAAGCTTTCTCTGCATCTATTGAGATGATCCTGTGGTTTTTCTCCTTCAATTTGTTAATATGATGTATCACATTGATTGATTTGCATACATTGAAGAATCCTTGCATTCCTGGAATAAACCCCACTTGATCATGGTGTATGATCCTTTTAATGTGCTGTTGGATTCTGTCTGCTAGTATTTTGTTGAGGATTTTTGCATCTATGTTCATCAGTGATATTGGCCTGTAGTTTTCTTTCTTTGTGACATCCTTGTCTGGTTTTGGCATCAGGGTGATGTGGCCTCGTAGAATGAGTTTGGGAGTGTTCCTCCCTCTGCTATATTTTGGAAGAGTTTGAGAAGGATAGGTATTAGCTCTTCTCTAAATGTTTGATAGAATTTGCCTGTGAGGCCATCTGGTCCTGGACTTTGATTGTTGGAAGATTTTTAATCACAGTTTCAATTTCAGTGCTTGTGATTGGTCTCTTCATATTTTCTCTTTCTTCCTGATTCAGTCTTGGCAGGTTGTGCGTTTCTAAGAATTTGTCCATTTCTTTCAGGTTGTCCATTTTATTGGCATAGAGTTGCTTGTAGTAATCTCTCATGATCTTTTGTATTTCTGCAGTGTCAGTTGTTCTCCGTTTTCATTTCTAATTCTATTGATTTGAGTCTTCTCCCTTTTTTTCTTGATGAGTCTGGCTAATGGTTTATCAATTTTGTTTATCTTCTCAAAGAACCAGCTTTTAGTTTTATTGATCTTTGCTATCATTTCCTTCATTTCTTTTTCATTTATTTCTGATCTGATCTTTATGATTTCTTTCCTTCTGCTAACTTTGGGGTTTTTTTGTTCTTCTTTAATTGCTTTCAGTGCAAGGTTAGGTTGTTTATTTGAGATGTTTCCTGTTTCTTAAGGTAGGATTGTATTGCTATAAACTTCCCTCTTAGAACTGCTTTTGCTGCATCCCATAGGTTTTGGGTCATCGTGTCTCCATGGTCATTTGTTTCTAGGTATTTTTTGATTTCCTCTTTGATTTCTTCAGTGATCACTTCGTTATTAAGTAGTGTATTGTGTAGCCTCCATGTGTTTTTTTTTTTTTTTTTTGGCGGTATGTGGGCCTCTCACTGTTGTGGCCTCTCCCATTGCGGAGCACAGACTCCAGACGCACAGGCTCAGTGGCCATGGCTCATGGGCCCAGCCGCTCCATGGCATGTGGGATCCTCCTGGACTGGGGTACGAACCCGTGTCCCCTGCATCGGCAGGCGGACTCTCTACCACTGCGCCACCAGGGAAGCCCCATGTGTTTGTATTTTTTACAGATCTTTTCCTGTAATTGATATCTAGTCTTATAGCGTTGTGGTCAGAAAAGGTACTTGATATAATTTCAATTTTCTTAAATTTACCAAGGCTTGATTTGTGACCCAAGATATGATCTATCCTGGAGAATGTTCCATGAGCACTTGAGAAAAATGTGTATTCTGTTGTTTTTGGATGGAATGTCCTATAAATATCAATTAAGTCCATCTTGTTTAATGTATCATTTAAAGCTTGTGTTTCCTTATTTATTTTCATTTTGGATGATCTGTCCATTGGTTTAAGTGGGGTGTTAAAGTCCCCTACTATGAATGTGTTACTGTCGATTTCTCCTTTTCTGGCTATTAGTATTTGCCTTATGTATTGAGGTGCTCCTGTGTTGGGTGCATAAATATTTACAATTGTTATATCTTCTTCTTGGATCGATCCCTTGATCATTATGTAGTGTCCTTCTTTGTCTCTTCTAACAGTCTTTATTTTAAAGTCTGTTTTGTCTGATATGAGAATTGCTACTCCAGCTTTCCTTTGGTTTCCATTTGCATGGAATATCTTTTTCCATCCCCTCACTTTAAGTCTGTATGTTTCTCTAGGTCTGAAGTGGGTCTCTTGTAGACAGCATATATATGGGTCTTGTTTTTGTTTCCATTCAGCCAGTCTGTGTCTTTTGGTGGGAGCATTTAATCCATTTACATTTAAGGTAATTATCGATATGTATGTTCCTATTCCCATTTTCTTAATTGTTTTGGGTTTGTTATTATAGGTCTTTTCCTTCTCTTGTGTTTCTTGCCTAGAGAAGATCCTTTAGCATTTGTTGTAAAGCTGGTTTGGTGGTGCTGAACTCTCTTAGCTTTTGCTTTTCTGTAAAGGTTTTAATTTCTCCATCAAATCTGAATGAGATCCTTCCTGGGTAGAGTAATCTTGGTTGTAGGTTATTCTCTTTCATCACTTTAAATATGTCCTGCTACTCCCTTCTGTCTTGCAGAGTTTCTGCTGAAAGATCAGCTGTTAACCTTATGGGGATTCCCTTGTGTGTTATTTGTTGTTTTTCCCTTGCTGCTTTTAATATGTTTTCTTTGTGTTTAATTTTTGACAGTTTGATTAATATGTGTCTTGGCGTGTTTCTCCTTGGATTTATCCTGAATGAGACTCTCTGTGCTTCCTGGACTTGATTAACTATTTCCTTTCCCATATTAGGGAAACTTTCAACTATAATCTCTTCAAATATTTTCTCAGTCCCTTTCTCTTTCTCTTCTTCTTCTGGAACCCCTATAATTCGAATGTTGGTGCGTTTAATGTTGTCCCAGAGGTCTCTGAGACTGTCCTCAGTTCTTTTCATTCTTTTTTCTTTCTTCTGCTCTGCAGTAGTTATTTCCACTATTTTATCTTCCACGTCACTTATCCGTTCATCTGCCTCAGTTATTCTGCTATTGATCCCATGTAGCGTATTTTTAATTTCATTTATTGTGTTGTTCATCGTTGCTTGTTTCATCTTTAGTTCTTCTAGGTCCTTGTTAAATGTTTCTTGCATTTTGTGTATTCTATTTCCAAGATTTTGGATCATCTTTACTATCATTATTCTGAATTCTTTTTCAGGTAGACTGCCTATTTCCTCTTCATTTGTTAGGTCTGGTGGGTTTTTATCTTGCTTCTTCATCTGCTGTGTGTTTTTCTGTCTTCTCATTTTGCTTATCTTACTGTGTTTGGGGTCTCCTTTTTGCAGGCTGCAGGTTTGTAGTTCCCGTTGTTTTTGGTGTCTGTCCCCAGTGGCTAAGGTTGGTTCAGTGGGTTGTGTAGGCTTCCTGGTGGAGGGGACTAGTGCCTGTGTTCTGGTGGATGAGGCTGGACCTTGTCTTTCTGGTGGGCAGGTCCACGTCTGGTGGCGTGTTTTGAGGTGTCTGTGGGCTTATTATGATTTTAGGCAGCCTCTCTGCTAAGGGGTGGGGTTGTGTTCCTGTCTTGCTAGTTGTTTGCCATAGGGTGTCCAGCACTGTAGCTTGCTGGTCGTTGAGTGAAGCTGGGTGCTGCTGTTGAGATGGGGATCTCTGGGAGATTTTCGCCGTTTAATATTACATGGAGCTGGGAGGTCTCTTGTGGACCAGTGTCCTGAAGTTGGCTGTCCCACCTCAGAGGCACAGCACTGACTCCTGGCTGCAGCACCAAGAGCCTTTCATCCACACGGTTCAGAATAAAAGGGAGAAAAAGTAGAAAGAAAGAGGGGTGGGGAGAGGGAGGGAGGGAGGGAGAAAGAAAGGGAGGAAGGAAGAAGATAAAAGAAAATAAAGTAAGGTAAAATAAAAAAATTATTATTAAGAAAAAAAAATTTTTTTAAGTAAAAAAAAAAAAGGACAGATAGACAAATGGACAAATGGTGGAAGCAAAGCTATACAGACAAAATCTCACACAGAAGCATACACATACACACTCACAAAAAGAGGAAAAGGGGAAAAAATAATAAATCTTGCTCTCAAACTCCACCTCCTCAATTTGGGATGATTTGTTGTCTATTCAGGTATTCCACAGATGCAGGGTACATCAAGTTGATTGTGGAGATTTAATCCGCTGCTCCTGAGGCTGCTGGGAGAGATTTTCCTTTCTCTTCTTTGTTCACACAGCTCCCGGGGTTCAGCTTTGGATTTGGCCCCGCCTCTGCGTGTAGGTCGCTGGAGGGCGTCTGTTCTTCGCTCAGACAGGACGGGGTTAAAGGAGCCGCTGATTCAGGGGCTCTGGCTCACTCAGGCCGTGGGGAGGGAGGGGTACGGAGTGCGAGGCGAGCCTGTGGCGGCAGAGGCTGGCATGACGTTGCACCAGCCGGAGGCGCGCCGTACATTCTCCCGGGGAAGTTGTCCCTGGATCCTGGGACCCTGCCAGTGGCGGGCTGCACAGGCTCCCCGGAAGGGAGGTGTGGTGAGTGACCTGTGCTTGCACACAGGCTTCTTGGTGGCGGCAGCAGCAGCCTTAGCGCCTCATGCCCGTCTCTGGGGTCCGCGCTGTTAGCCGAGGCTCACGCCCATCTCTGGAGCTCCTTTAAGCAGCGCGCTTAATCCCCTCTCCTTGCGCACCAGGAAACAAAGAGGGAAGAAAAGTCTCTTGCCTGTTCGGCACGTCCAGGCTTTGTTCCGGACTCGCTCCCGCTCCCGCTCCCGGCTAGCTATGGTGCACTAACCCCTTCAGGCTGTGTTCACGCCGCCAGCCCTCTCCCTTCACTCCAACCGAAGCCCGGCCCGCCCCGGCGGGTGAGCAGACAAGCCTCTCGGGGCTGGTGAGTGCTGGTCGGCACTGATCCTCTTTGCGGAAATCTCTCCGCTTTGCCCTCTGCACCCCTGTTGCTGCGCTCTCCGCGGCCCTGAAGCTCCCCAACTCCGCCACCCGCAGTCTCCGCCCGCGAAGGGGCTTCTAGTGTGTGGAAACCTTTCTTCCTTCACGGCTCCCTCCCACTGGTGCAGGTCCCGTCCCTATTCTTTTGTCTCTGTTTATTCTTTTTTCTTTTGCCCTACACAGGTACGTGGGGAGTTTTTTTGCCTTTTGGGAGGTCTGAGGTCTTCTGCCAGCGTTCAGTTGGTGTTCTGTAGGAGTTGTTCCACGTGTAGATGTATTTCTGATGTATCTGTGGGGAGGAAGGTGATCTCCGCGTCTTACTCTTCCGTCATCTTCCCCCTCTCCCTATTTCATTCTGTTTTTATGGCTGAGTAATATTCCATTGTATATATGCCACATCTTTTTTATCCTCTCCTCTGTCAATGGACATTTAGGTTGCTTTTGTGTCTTGGTTATTGTAAATAATGCTGTAATGAACACTGGGGTGCATGTATCTTCTCGAATTACAGTTTTCTCCAATTATATGACCAGGAGTGGGACTGCTGGATCATGTGATAGCTCTATATTCAGGGATTTTTGTGTGTTCTTTTGTGTGTGTCTTTTTTTTTTTTTTTTGCAGTACGCGGGCCTCTCACTGTTGTGGCGTCTCCCGTTGCGGAGCACAGGCTCCAGACGCACAGGCTCAGCGGCCATGGCTCACGGGCCTAGCTGCTCCACGGCATGTGGGATCTTCCCGGACCGGGGCACGAACCCGTGTCCCCTGCATCGGCAGGCGGACTCTCAACCACTGCGCCACCAGGGAAGCCCCTCATTGCAGCTTTGATCTGCATTTCTCCAATAACCAGTGATCTTGAGCGTCTTTTCATGTGCTTCTTGGCAATCTGTATGTCCTCTTTGGAGAAACATCCATTTTGAACTTCTGCCCATTGTTTGATTGTTTTCTTTGTTTTGTATATTGAGCTGCATGAGGTGTTTGTATATTTTGGAGATTAATCCTTTGTAGGTCGCCTCGTTTGCAAATATTTTCTCCCATTCTCTGGGTTATTTTCGTTTTGTTTATGGTTTCCTTTGCTGTGCAAAAGCTTTTAAGTTTAATTAGGTCCCACCTGTTCATTTTTGTCTTTATTTTTGTTACTCTAAAATGTGGGTCAAAAAAGATATTGCTGTGATTTATGTCAGGGAGTGTTTTGCCTTTGTTTTCCTCTAAGAGTTTTATAATATCCAGTCTTATATTCAGGTCTTTAATCCATGTCAAGTTTATTTTTGTGTATGGTGTTAGAGAGTGTTCTAATTTCATTCTTTTACATGTAGCTGTCCAGTTTTTCCAGCACCACTTACTGAAGAGACAGTCTTTTCTCCATTGTATATTCTTGCCTCCTTTGTCATAGACTAGTTGACCATAGGTGCATGGGTTTATCTCTGGACTTTCTATCCTGTTCCATTGATGTATATTTCAGTACTATACTGTTTTGATTACTACAGCTTTGCAGCACACTTTGAAGTCAGAGAGCCCGATTCCCGCAGCTCCATTTTTCTTTCTCAAGATTGCTTTGGCTGTTCGGGGTCTTTTGTGTTTCCATACAAATTGTGAAATTTTTTGTTCTAATTCTGTGAAAAATGCCATTGATAATTTGATAGGGATTGCATTGAATATGTAGATTGCCCTAGTTAGTATAGTCATTTTGACAGTGTTGATTCTTCCAATCCAAGAACATGTTATATCTCTCCATATGTTTGTGTCATCTTCAAGTTCTTTCATCAGCGTTTTATAGTTTTTAGAGTACAGGTCTTTTGCCTCCTTAGGTAGATTTATTCTTAGATATTTTATTCTTTTTAATGCGGTGGTAAATGGGATTGTTTCTTTAATTTCTCCTTCTGATCTTTCGTTGTTAGTGTACAGAAATGCATCAGATTTCTGTGTATTAATTTTGTGTGCTACAACTTTACCAGATTCATTGATGAGCTCTAGCAGTTTTCTGGTAGCATCTTCCGGATTCTCTATGTATAGTATCATGTCATCTGCAAACAGTGACAGTTTTACTTCCTCTTTTCCAATTTGTATTCATTTTATTTCTTTTTCTTCTCTGATTGCCGTGACTAGGACTTCAAAACTATGTTGAATAATAGTGTTGAGAGTGGACATCCTTGTCTTGTTCCTGATCTTAGAGGAAAGGCTTTCAGTTTTTCACCATTGAGAATGATGTTTGCTTTGGGTTTGTCATATTTGGCCTTTATTATGTTGAGGTAGGTTCCCTCTATGCCCACTTTCTGGAGAGTTCTTAAAATAAATGGGTGTTGAATTTTGTTAAAAGCGTTTTCTGCCTGTGTTGAGATGATCATATGGTTTTTATTCTTCAATTTATTGGTGTGGTGTATCACACTGATTGATTTGTGGATATTGAAGAATCCTTGCATCCCTGGCATAAATCCCACTTGATCATGATGTATGATCCTTTTAATGTGTTGTTGGATTTGGTTTGCAAGTGTTTTCTTGAGGAATTTTGCATCTATGTTCATCTGTCATATTGGCCTGTAATTTTCTTTTTTTGTGGTATCTTTATCTGGTTTTGGTATCAGGATGATGGTGGCCTCATAGAATGTGTTTGGGAGTGTTCCTCTGCAATGTTGGGGAATAGTTTCAGAAGGATAGGTGTTAACTCTAAGTGGTTGATACAATTTGCCTCTGAAGCCATCTGGTCTTGGACTTTTGTTTGTTAGAAGTTTTTAATTACAGTTTCAATTTCACTACTTGTGATTGGTCTGTTTATATTTTCTGATTCTTCCTGGTTCAGTCTTGGAAAGTTGTACCTTTCCAAGAATTTGTCCATTTCTTCCAGGTTGTCCAGTTTATTGCCATATAGTTGCTTGTAGTAGTCTCTTACAATCCTTTGTATTTCTATGGTGTCCATTGTAACTTCTCATTTTTCATTTCTTTTTTTTTTAACATCTTTATTTACAATGGTGAGTTAGTTTCTGCTTTATAACAAAGTGAATCAGTTACACATATACATATGTTCCCATATCTCTTCCCTCTTGCATCTCCCTCCCTCCCACCCTCCCTATCCCATCCCTCTAGGCGGTCACAAAGCACCAAGCTGATCTCCCTGAGCTGATCTCCCTGTGCTGTGTGGCTGCTTCCCACTAGCTATCTGTTTTACGTTTGGTAGTGTATATATGTCCATGCCACTCTCTCACTATGTCCATTTCTAATTTTATTGATTTGAGCCCTCTCCCTTTTTTTCTTGATGAGTCTGGCTAAAGGTTTATCAGGTTCATCTTTTCAAAGAACCAGCTTTTAGTTTCATTGATCTTTTCTGTCGTTTTCTTCATCTGTATTTCATTTACTTATACTCTCATCTTTATGATTTCTATCCTTATACTGACTTGCAGTTTTGTTTGTTCTTCTTTCTCTAGTTGCTTTAGGTGTAAGGTTAGGTTGTTTGAGATGTTTCTTATTTCTTGAGGTAAAATTGTAGTGCTATAAACTCCCCTCTTAGAACTGCTTTTGCTACATGTCATAGGTTTTGGATCGTCGTGCTTTCATTTTCAGTTGTCTCTAGGTATTTTTTGATTTCCTCTTTGATTTCTTCAGTGATCCATTGGTTGTTTAGTAGCATATTGTTTAGCCTCCATGTGTTTGTGTTTTTTACAGTTTTTTTCTTATGGTTGATTTCTAATCTCATAGCATTGTAGTCAGAAGAGATGCTTGATATGATTTCAGTTTTCCTAAATTTACCGAGGTTCACTTTGTGGCCCAAGATGTGATCAATCCTGGACAGTGTACCATGTGCACTTGAAAAGAATGTGTATTCTTCTGCTTTTGGATTCAATGCTCTATAAATATCAATTAAGTCCACCTGGTCTAATGTCATTTAAGGCCTGTGTTTCCTCATTGACTTTCTGTCTGGATGATCTTTTCATTGATGAAACTGGAGTGTTAAAGTCCCCCACTATTATTATTGTGTTACTGTTGATATCCCCTTTTATGGCTGTTAGCATTTGTTTCATATATTGAGGAGCTCCTGTGTTGGGTGCATATATATTTACAATTGTCATATCTTGGATTGATCCCTTGATCATTATGTAGTGTCCTTCCTTGTCTCTTGTAACATTCTTTATTTTAAAGTCTGTTTTATCTGATATGAGTATTGCTACTCCAAATTTCTTTTAATTTCCATTTGCATGGAGTACCTTTTTCCATCCCTTCACTTTCTGTCTGTATGTGTCCCTAGGTCTGAAGTGGATCTCTTGTAGACAGTGTGTATACGGGGTCTTGTTTTTGTATCCATTCATCCAGTCTTTGTCTTTTGGTTGGAGCATTTATTCCATTTACATTTAAGGTAATTATCTTTATGTATGTTCTTATTGCCCTTTTCTTAATTGTTTTGGATTTTTTTTTTTTTTAGGTCTTTTTTCTCCCATTCCTCTTTTGTTCTCTTCTCTTGTGATTTGATGACTAACTTTAGTGTTGTGTTTGGATCCTTTTTTCTTTTTTGTGTGTGTATCTATTGTAGATTTTCAGTTTGTGATTACCATGAGGTTTTGATATAGCAGTCTGTACATAAACAAGATTGTTTTCTGTTGCTGATCTTAATTTCAAATGTATTTCCCATATCCTGTATTTGTGCTCTCCTCACAATTGCTGATTTCGATATCATATTTGTGTGTGGATGATTTCCTACCTTTACTGTATGTTTGCCTTTAACAGTGAGCTTTTCCATTTGTAATTTTCCTGTTTCTCATTGTGGCCTTTTCTTGTCTGCCTAGAGAACTTTCTTTAGCATATGTTGCAAAGCTGGTCTGGTGGTGCTGAATTCTCTTAGCTTTTGCCTGTGTGAAGCTTTTTTTTTTTTTTTTTTTTTTTGCGGTACGTGGGCCTCTCACTGCTGTGGCCTCTCCCACTGCGGAGCACAGGCTCCGGACGCGCAGGCTCAGCGGCCACGGCTCACAGGCCTAGCCGCTCCGCGGCATGCAGGACCCTCCCGGACCGGGGCACGAACCCGTGTCCCCTGCATCGGCAGGTGGACTCCCAACCACTGCGCCACTAGGGAAGCCCTGTGTGAAGCTTTTGATTTTGTCGTCGAATCTGAACAAGAGCCTTGCTGGGTAGAGTATTCTTGGTTGTAGGTTCTTACCTTTCATCACTTTAAATATATTTTGCCACTCCCTTCTAGTCTGCAGTTTCTGCTGAAAAATTAGCTGATAACCTTATGGGAATTCTTTTGTATGTTATTTGTTGCTTTTCCCTTGTTGCTTTTAATATTTTTTGTGTGTGTTTAATTTTTGTCAGTTTCATTACTATGTGTCTTGGCATGTTCCTCCTTGGGTTTAATCCTTTATGGGACTCTGTGCTTCCTGGACTTGGGTGACTTTTTCCTTTCCCATGTTAGGGAAGTTTTCAGCTATTAATCTCTTCAAATATTTTCTCAGGTGCTTTCTGTCTCTTGTCCTTCTGGGACTCATATAATGTGAATGTTGGTGCATCTAACAAAGTCCTGAGGTCTCTTAAACTGTCCTATTTTTTTTCATTCTTTTTTCTTTTCTCTGTTCTGTGGCAGTCATTTCCGCCGTTCAGTCTTCCAGCTCCCTTATCCGTTCTTCTGCCTCATTTATTCTGCTATTTATTCCTTCTAGTGTATTTTCATTTCAGTTATTTTACTGTTCATTTCTGTTTGTTTCTTCTTAAATCTTCTAGCTTGCTCTTAAACATTTCTTGCATCTTTTAGGTCTGTGCTTCCATTCTTTTTCTGAGATCTTGGATCGTCTTTACCATCATTACTCTGAAATCTTTTTTGGGTAGATTGCCCTTCTCCGCTTCATTTAGTAGTTGTTCTGGGGCTTTATTTTGTTTTTTTATCTGGGACATATTTCTCCGATATCTCATTTTGTCTATCTTTCTGTATTGTGGTCCTGTTCCACAGGCTGCAGAGTTGTAGTTCTTCTTGCTTCTGCTTCTGCCCCCTTGTGGATGAGGCTGGTCTAAGAGGCTTTTGCAGGTTTCCTGGTGGGAGGGACTGGTTCCTGCCCACTGATGGGTGCAGCTGGGTCTTGTCCCTCTGGTGGGCAGGGCTGTGTCAAGAGGTGTGTTTAGGGCTTCCCTGGTGGGGCAGTGATTGAGAGTCTGCCTGCCGATGCAGGGGATGCGGGTTCGTGCCCCGGTCCGGGAAGATCCCACATGCCACGGAGTGGCTGGGCCCGTGAGCCATGGCCACTGAGCCTGCGCGTCCGGAGCCTGTGCTCCACAACGGGAGAGGCCACAACAGTGAGAGGCCTGCGTACTGCAAAAAAAAAAAAAAAGAAAAGAGGTGTGTTTAGCAGGCAGCTGTGGGCTCAGGAAGACTTTTGGCAGCCTGTCTGCTGATGGGTGGGGCTGTGTTCCCACCCTGTCAGTTCTTTGGCCTGAGGTGTCCCTGCACTGGAGCCTAGAGGGTGTTGGGTGGGGCCAAGTGTTGGTGAGAAAATGGCGGCCTCTAGGAGGGCCCACACCAATGAGTACTCCCCAGAACTACCTCCACCTGTGTTTTTGTCCCTGCAGTGAGCCACAGCTGTTCCCCGCCTCTACAGAAGACCCTCCAATACCAGCAGGTAGGTCTGGCCCAGGATTTTGTGAGTTCACTGCTTTTTCTCCTGGGTCCTGGTGTGCACAAGACCTTGTGTGTGCTAAGAGTGGAGTTTCTGTCTCCCCCAGTCCTGTGGAATTCCTGCAGTCAAAAGCCGCAGACGCTCAGAGCCAGATGCTCTGGGGGCTCCTCCTCCCATTGCCAGACCCGGCCCCAGGCTGGGGAGCCTGATGTGGGGCTCAGAACTTTCACTCCTATGAGATAACCTCTATGGTAATCATTATTTTCCAGTTTGTGGATCGCCCACCCAGTGGGTATGGGATTTGATTTTACTGCGATTGTGCCCCTCCTGCCGTCTCAATGTGGTTTCTTCTTTGTCTTTGGATATAGGATATCTTTTTCGGTAGGTTCCAGTCTTTTTTTGTCAATAGTTGTTCAGCAGTTAGTTGTGATTGCAGTGTTTTTGTGAGAGGAGGTGAACCCATGTCCTTCTACTCTGCCATCTTGTCTCCCATCCCACAATTTCTTTATCCATTCATCCTTTGATGGACACTTAAGTTGTTTTCATATCTTGGCTATTGTGAATAGTGCTATAGTGAACATGTGGGTGCATATATCTTTTCCAGTTAGTGTTTTCTTTTTCTTCCGATAAGTACTCCAAAGTGGAATTGTTGGATCATATGGGAGTTCTCTTTTACTTTTTTGAGAAACGTCCATACTTTTCCATAGTGGCTGCACCACAGTTTGCATGCCTACCAACAATGCACAAGGGTTCCCTTTAATCCACATCTTCACCAACACTTGCTATTAACTGTCATTTTGATAATAGTTATTTTACCAGGTGTGAGGTGATATTTCTCTGTGGTTTTGATTTGCATTTCCCTGATAATTAGTGATGTTGAGCAGCTTTTCATGTACCTGTTGGCCATCTGTATATGTTCTTTGGAAAAGTTTTCACATCTCTTGCCCAATTTTTTTTATAGAAGTATAGTTAATTTACAACATTGTGTTAGTTTCAAGTGTACAACAAAGTGATTCAGTTATACATATATATAAATATATGTTTTTTCAAGTTCTTTTCCCATATAGGTTATAACAAGATATTGAGTATAATTTCCTTTGCTATACAGTAGGTCCTTGTTGCTTACCTATTTTATATGTAGTATTGTGTATATGTTAATCCCAAACTCCTAATTCATCCCCTGCCCCCTCCCCTCCCCAATTCCTTTGGTAACCATAAGTTTGTTTTCTGTCTGAGTTGATTTCTGTTTTGTAAATAAGTTTATTTATATCATTTTTTTAGATTCCACATGTAAGTGATATCGTATGATATTTTGTCTTTCTCTTTCTGACTTCACTTAATATGATCATCTCTAGGTCCATCCATGTTGCTACAAATGTTCTGTCCAATTTTTAATTGGATTTTTTTTTGCTATTGAGTTTTATGTATTCTTTATACATTTTGGATATCAGGCCCATATGAGATACATGATTTGCAAATATTTTCCCCCATTCAGTAGGTAGCCTATTTTTTTTATGGTTTCCTTTGCTGTGCATAAGCTTTTTAGTATGATCCTGTCCCACTTATTTATTTTTGCTTTTATTGCTTTTGCTTTTGGTGTCAGATTCAAAAAATCATCACCAAGACCTGTGTCAAGGAGCTTACCACCTATGTTTTCTTCTAGGAGTTTTAAGGGGTTTATGGTATTAGGTCTTACATTTCAAGCCTTTAATCCATTTTGAGTTCAGTTTTGTGTATGGTGTATGATAATGGTCCAGTGTCTTTTTTCTTGCATGTGGATGCCCAGTTTTCCCAGCACCCTTTATTGAAGAGACTCTCCTTTCCCCATTGTTCTTCCTTCCTTCCTTCCTTCCTTCCTTCCTTCCTTCCTTCCTTCCTTCCTTCCTTTGCTGTGTTGGGTCTTCGTTGCTGCACGCGGTCTTTCTCTAGTTGCAGTGAGCAGGGGCTACTTTTCATTGCGGTGCGTGGGCTTCTCATTGCAGTGGCTTCTCTTGTTATGGAGTACAGGCTCTAGGCGCACAGGCTTCAGTAGTTGCGGCACATGGGCTCAGTAGTTGTGGCGTGGGGGCTCTAGAGCGCAGGCTCAGTAGCTGTGGCGCACGGGCTTAGTTGCTCTGCGGTATGTGGGATCTTCCCAGACCAGGGCTCGAACCCATTCCCCTGCATTGGCAGGCAGATTCTTAACCACTGCACCATCAGGGAAGCCCTCCCAATTGTACATTCTCACCTCCTTTGTTGTTAATTACTTGACTGTACATGTGTAAGTTTATTTCTGGGCTCTTTATTCTATTCCATTCATCTATACATCTGTTTTTATGGCAGTAATGTACTGTTTTGATTACTATAGCTTTGCAATAGAATTAGATATCAGCAAACATGATGCCTCGAGCTTTGTCCTTCTTTCTCAAGATTGCTTTGGCATTTTGGTGTCTTTGTGGTTTCATATATGTTTTAGGACTGTTTGTTCTATTTGTTTGAAAAATGCCATTGGAATTTTGATAGGAATTGTGTTGAATCTGTAGATTGCTTTAGGTAGTATGGATATTTTAATAATATTGATTCTTCCAGTCCACGTGCATGGAATTTTTTTCTGTTTATTTGTGTTATACTCAGTTTCTTTCATCATTGTCTTATAGTTTTCAATGTCCAGGTCTTTCCTCTCTTTGGCTAAATTTATTTCTCTTTGGCTAAATTAATTTCTAAGTATCTTATTCTTTTTGATGCAATCGTAAATAGGATTATTTCTTTCTGATAATTCATTATTAACTTATAGTTATTTTCCGGTAACTCTTAGACTTTCGTTAAATGGGCAGGACACAAGATTCTGTACTCTCACTTTATCAAGTTTATATCTTCTTACTGGGACCCCTTCTTGCCCTTTTTATCCCCCCTCAGCTACCCACATACATTTTACTAACTGATTTTTTTGTGTTCATTTATTTATTGAACAAATATTCCATTGTCTCCTATTACGTCTCAGGTAGTGTTTGTTCTAGGCGCCTGGTTTACTTCAGTGAACAAAAACAGACAAAAGTCCCTGCCCTGGTAGGTTGTACAGTCTATTGAAGGATGCAGAAAATAAACATAAACTAAGGAAACTATATAACATGTTAGAAGGTGATGGTGCCATCAAAGAAACATAGCAGGGTGAGGGGGATTGGGCAGTTCCAGAGTGGAGGTGGGAGTTGGGCTTTTAAATATGGTGGTCTGTTTAGGCCTCATTAAGTACGTGCTATACTTGAAGGAATTAAGAAAAACAAGAGGATATCTGGGAGAAGAGCATTCCAGGTAAAAAGGAGAGCCTTTACAAAGGCTTACATAGGCAGGAACATGTCTGTCATGTTCTAAGAAAAACAAGGAGAAGCCAGTTTGTCTGGAGAAGGGCAAGAACAAGGGGGAGATGGCAAATGAGGTCAGTGAGATAATGGGTAGCCAGATTATTATAAGGACTGAAGGTTTGCACAGAGAAGAGATATGTTCTAACCTTTGTTTTAAAAGATCACCTGACTGCTGAATTGGGATTAGAATCTAGGGGGCAAGCATGGAAGTAGGGAAAACAGTTAGGAAGCTATTTCAGGAATCCCAATGACAGGTGATGGTGGCACATACCAGGGTGATAACAATGGACATGGTGAGAAATGGTTGGATTCTGAATCCATATTGAAGGTAGAGTTTACAGGTTATGCTAGGGATTGGATGTGGAGGTAAGATGGCCAGACTGGGGGTAGGGAGGGGTGGCCGGGAATAACTTCAAAGGTTTTTGCCTAAGCCCATAGAGGTATGGCGTTAATCAACTGAGATGGGAAGGACAACACACAGAGATGTTGAGTAGGCAGTTGGATCCAGGAGTGAGAGTTCAGGGCAAGTTCTGTTCTAGTATATGAATTTGGGAATCATCAGCAATGGTATGTAAAACCATGTCACAAAGCGATATCACCAAGGAACAAGTGTAGACAGAAAGCAGAGAACCACAGAGGTGTCTTGTGACATTAAGAGTTAAGGGAGAAGAGCCTCAACCAACAAACAATATTGAGAAGGATGAACCAGTGAGTTTAAGAGAACAACCCAAAAAGTGTACTGTCCCAGAAGCTAAACCAAGATCCTTTATCAAAGAGGAGGGAGTAATCAGCCATGTCAAATGATTAAGTCTGGTGAGAACTAAGAATTGAGGATTATTAGTTTTAGCATTGCCAGTGGTGACTTTCACCATCTGTTTCATTTGAGTGCTTGAGGCCAAACTGTATAAGGAGTGAGTTTAAGAGAAAGTGTGAGAAAAGGAATGAGAGACAGTGAGTACAGACAACTCAGGAGTTTTTGCTGCAAAGAGGAATAGAGAAATAGAGTGAGCTGGCCAGAGAAGCGAGTTGAGACTTTTTTTTAAGATGGGAGAAGTAGCTGCCTGTTTGTTTGCTAATGGGAAGGATCCATAGAGATGGGAAATTTGATAGGGATAGAAGGAATAATTGAATTGTTGGAAAAATATCCTGTCCGTAATAGGGGGGATAGGACCTGATCCACAGGTAGAAGGATTGTATTTAGGTAACAGCATGGCTAGTTTGACTATAGTGACAGGCAGAGTATATGGGTGTAGATATTGGTAGGTAGTTAGATGTAGTTTTTTTTTGGTTTTTTTTTTTTTTTTTTTTGCGGTATGCGGGCCTCTCACTGTTGTGGCCTCCCCCGTTGCGGAGCACAGGCTCCGGACGCGCAGGCTCCGGACGCGCAGGCTCAGCGGCCATGGCTCACGGGCCCAGCCGCTCCGCGGCATATGGGATCCTCCCAGACCGGGGCACGAACCCGTATCCCCTGCATCGGCAGGCGGACTCTCAACCACTTGCGCCACCAGGGAGGCCCTAGATGTAGTTTTGAGAGTTGAAGTTTTCATTGCTTCACTTTCCTCAGTAAAGTAGAAAACCTATTATAAATGCATGTAAGTGCAGTACAGTTTGATATTAGCATTTTGACATATCACCAGGTTATTTATTCACTAACAAATACTCACTGAATTCATACTAGGCATTGTTCTAGATAGTAAATATATAACTGAGCATAAGTCCTATCTTGAGGGAACGTCTGTTTTAGTGGATGGAAATAGAATAAGCATATATATGTCAGCTTCAATTAGTGATATAAATGAAAATAAAGCAGTGTAAAGGGGAAGGGAGGTAGTTCTTATACATTGGTCACAAAAGTTATTTCTGATGAAGTGACATCTGAGCAGAGATCTGAATCAGATGAGAGGTAAACCCTGCAGGTGTCTGCGCATTACATTTGAAACAGAAAGAACAGCCAGTGCAAAGGCCCTAAAGCAAGAACATCTTGCCGTATTGGAGCAAGGGACTAGTATGGCTGAAGCAGAGTGAATGACGGAGTAGGTGGAAGAAGTCAAGTTCAGAGAGGTGGCGGGGGGGGGCGCCAGATCATGCAGGCCTTGTAAACCATTAGGAGGACCTTGGTTTTTACTCTGAGATAGGATGCTGCCTTGGGAGGTTTTGAACAGATGAGTGATGAGATTTTATTTGTGTTTTAAAAGGCTCAGTGTGGCTGCTGTGGGGGCAGGGGTGGGATAGACAAGGGTAGAAAGAAGGAGACGCCTTACTTGGCTATCACCATAAATCTTAGTGACAGATTGATGGTGACTTAGTGCTAGCAGTGGAGATGGTCAACGTTGTTGGATTCTGGTTATATTCAGAAGGAAGAACTGAAAGGATTGGCTGACAGATTGCACGCAGGGTGAGAGAATTTGACTATAAGGTTTTGGGGCCGTCTTACTGGAAGACTAGATTTACTGTTAATTGAGGTGGACAAACCTAGGGCAGAAAAGGTTTGGAGGAGTATCCAGAATTTGGTTTGTAACTAATTTGATCTACCACTTTATATTTCCATCCAGTGTCAAGTAGGCAGTTTTATATATGGCAACATGGGAATATAAAAGGTCAGGACTGGCAATGTAAGTTTGCACGTCATCAGCAGATAAACAGAACGTATTTAAAGCCATAAGCCTAGATGAGGTAACTAAGGGAGTAAACCATATAGAGAAGACATGAGAAGCCTTGGGGCACTCAAGTAGTTAGTTAGAAGTTAGATTGCTGAGGAGCAACCAACAGAAGGAAACAAGAAACAGTACTATCCAGTGAGGTGGGAGGAGAAAACTGAGTGTGGGGTCCCAGAAGCCAAAGAAAAGACTTCAAGAAGGCAGAAATGATCAAGTGTATCAAATGCTCACAAGGTGTGTAATGTGAAGACTGATAACTATTATTTTTGCTGAGTTTTACCTGATGTTTACTCCTGAATACAGCTGTCTCCTTCTGTCTATCTCTAAACTGAAAGTGCCATGAGGTCAGGTATCTAATACATGACATGTAGTAAAAGCTCAGTATTTGCTGAATATGTTACTGGCACCCTCTTCGAGCCCTCATCCCTCATCTCTTTCTAATCTTGCACTTGAGTACATTGTTTACATTGCTGCCCATTTGTCTGACCTTTCCTGTCTAGAAAGCTTCAGGGGCTCCCCATTACCTGCATTATAAAATCCTGGCACCTCTCCTGACAAATCCATCCATGTCATCTTTTTCAGCCTCATCTCCTACCACTTCCTATTCATACCTATACCTTAATATGGAACAATTTATAGTTCTGTCTATGGACTGTATTATTTCATCCTTCTATGGCTTTACTCATTCTATTTATTTTTTCAGCCTAAGATGACTTTCTTCCTTTGCTTGGCCTAAAGTCTAGCTTGAAGAATCAGGAAGCTTTTGTGATGAGCCAACTCATTCAGTCCACAGGCAGCCTCCATAATAACTGTATATAATCTCTATCACAGTTCTTATTCTCTATTTAACTTTTTTATGTGTCTGTTACCTTTTCTAAAGTATAAATTTTTTAGGGTCAGAAGTGTATCTTTATTTATCTTCCTCTCCATGGTACCTATCACAGTGCTATCTTCTGGGTAGGCACTCTATAAATACTGAATTTTAAGAGAACAGGAAAATGAAGGGGAAGGCATTCAAATGTGAGCTGAAGATTGGATCAGTGACTTGACAGTAAGTAGAAAAGAATGGTACATGGTAAATTCTAGACTAGGTCAAAAGGTAGATATTTGAAAGAAATGGTAAAGATGTATATTTTAATATATATATCTATACTTTGTACAAAGGAGTATAAATGCCTACGTCAAAATAATAGAAAAAATAAATAGAAAAACTATTTTTAACTATTCCTTGCAATTCCTCAGTTATTATGTAGTATGCTAATAGTATATATTAGAAAATATGAAGTAGACTATGTTACATATGTAATTTATAATTTTTTTAATAGTTTCATATTAAATTTTTAGGATATCAATGCAAGCCTGAATAAGAAGAAGAATTTCTCCTTCCTAAGCCATGGCATATCAGTTGTACAGAAATACCACTTTGGGAAACAGTCTTCAGGAGAGCCTCGATGAGCTTATACAGGTGAGGGACTAAAAATCAACATTTTTATTTAGATGGATCTATAGTAATTCTTGTTCTCATGAGAATGGCATAGTCTACGTAGCTTTAAGATAACTTTGGATAAGTTAATACAAGTCTTGAGATTTAAATTAGAATTTTGAATTTATATTTTAATTTTAGGAAAATTAACCTTTTTATGTAAACCTCTCATCCAAGAACATATTATATATTTCCATTTATTTTCATATATAAGATTAGACTTTTTTTTAATGTATTATTGGTCCCAGGTTTTTTATTTAAAAGAAACTTGGTTCCTTCAATTTATCGAACACTTCTTTCCAGATACTGTGAAGGAGTGATAGACAAAGTTTTGTCCTGGTGTTGTAACATCACTGCATGTTTTCTTTTTAAAATTATGTTTGTGTCAAGATAATGCAAGAAAATATTGTCAGGCTTTGCTTCTTAGTTGTCAGTTATGGCAAAAAAGAATAAGGAATTCTAGTTTAGAGACTCTGGTTAACCTCAGTTAAATTTTAGATGATAATTCATGATTTTTTGGTTTTTTAGCTTTTTAAAAAAAATTTGTTTTATTTTTGGCTGTGTTGGGTCTTCATTTCTGTGCGAGGGCTTTCTCTAGGTGTGGTGAGTGGGGGCCACGCCTCATCACGGTGCGCAGGCCTCTCACTGTCGCGGCCTCTCTTGTTGTGGAGCACAAGCTCCAGACACGCAGGCTCAGTAGTTGTGGCTCACGGGCTTAGTTGCTCTGCGGCATGTGGGATCTTCCCAGACCAGGGCCCAAACCCGTGTCCCTGCATTGGCAGGCAGATTCTCAACCACTGTGCCACCAGGGAAGCCCTATAATTCATGTATTTTTGTTTTATTTTTTCTTTAATGTTCTTCTCTAAGAAGATTCATGACCTTTATTTTTTCTCAGTCTCAACAGATTACCCCCCAACTTGCCCTTCAAGTTCTACTTCAGTTTGATAAGGCTATAAATTCAGCGTTGGCACAGAGGGTCAGGAACAGAGTCAATTTCAGGGTAAGGATATTTTCTTAAATCTACAAGCTGCACCATGATTGTTAGCAATAGTGCTTTTTAGGACACCTACATATTTATTAATCATAAAAAGACATGTCTTAATCAAACTTTGGAACTTGTTTGATAACTGAATTCTGCTTGATGTTTAAATCTGTATACTAAGTTCATCCACTTAATGTGAGATATAGAGTTGTTTTTAGATTCTTGTTCTGTTGTTTCACAAATCAGCCTATGTATGTTTGGCTACCTTCCCTAAAGAGTTACTGAGATTTCAAATGTCTGAAACATTACCTGCAAGATTGAAGGTAAGTGAGAGTAATCTCTAAGGATCAGTTATGTTTTTTAAACTCTGACCAGGGAAGCTCAGAGTTATTTCTAGAAACTTCACATTGCCTCCCACCTACTCTTAGATAACATGGCTTATAAAGACCTGACCTGTTGGCAGATAATGGTCTCTTCTGGTAGCTTGATCTCATTTGAATCATTTGTACTTTGAACAGTAATCCCAAACTGAACAAAACTGTCTTTCTCAATTGGATGGCAAATTCAGATTAAAAGATATGAAAATCAACAAATGAAAAGAATATAGATGTTAATTTGCATTTAAGAGAACATCAGTGTTTGGGGTTTTTGGTTTTAGTTTGTGATGAAAAGCACAAAAGAAAATTATCATTTATTCAACGAACATTTCAATGCCTATTAAATACGAGGCATTGTTCTGGCTATTGGGTATACACGGCAAAAGAAGACAGGCCCCATTTGACTTATTTTAGTGAAGGGGTAAAATCTGCATGTATTTTATATTCATATAAATAAGTCACATCAGTTTCACATGCCTAACAATGATCTGGAGTAAAACATGTCTTTATAAAATTTTATCAGTGGATTCTTGAATTTTTAACAGTAATAATGCCAGCAAAGTTTCCTTTTTGTACAACCATACATACAAATGTGCCTGGTTTGTCATTCAGAATCTGATCCTTTAATTCTAAATTGATCCATGTTGATACATACTTGCCCATGTAGAAAATTTGTTTGACTACTTATCAGAGTTGTAGGGTTCACAAGGCCCGAGTGGTCTTCTAGTTGTATTATTGTAGGTTTCTAGTTTGGATCTCTTTAGCTAAAGGTAAATTAAAAAAGTGTTATTCAGTAGATATATGTAAAAAATATATGTATTTATTAGAGGTGCATTAAAGATAGTTTAGCCACATGTTATCATATAGAAGGAAATTTTTAATATAAAGAACAGAATTTCAGCATATTTGAATGTTCACGTGCTAATCATAAATAGCAGTGACTTGCCTGGTTCAAATTATTGACACATCTGCCACCAACTGGATATGACAGTAACCTACACACTTATAGGATCATTGATTACACACAAGCCAGAAATGAACATTGAGGTTGGCATTTGGTTGTTCAGCCTTCCAATGGCTCAAGCTGTAGTCAAAGGAACAGATCTAATTAAACAAATTTTTTTTTTACATTTACAACTCTGCATCTTTTTACTTAATATGTCCTGAGTGATTTTCTATGCATTACTCCCACCTCTCCACTGAAACTTCTCTTGGCAAGTTATTTATTGCTAAATCTAATGCATAATTAGTGATAACTATTGATTAGTCTCTTGAAACCCATACTTCCCTTGAAATCATACTATTTTGGCTTTTTTTTTCCTATTCTCTGGCTCCTCTCTCAGGCTACTTTGTATCACTTAATTGCTGGTTTTCCTTAAGGGTTATCTAGGGCTCCACATATTCTCCTTGAATGATCTCATCCAGTCCTTGGCTTTAGAATTGATATGCTCCCATGCTTGCTTCTAGACTCCAGCTGCTTACTGGATATGGTAAGATGTAGCTAAAACTCAAATTTAACTTTCCTCCCAAACCAGTTTTTTCTATGAATGCGTTGTTACACAAGCCAGAAACTTGGGAATAACAAAGATTTCTCTCTTCCCCACCCGACCGTATCCAGTTGGTTATCAAGCGTTGACAGATCTACCTTTTAAAATCTCTCCACTTCCCTCGACCCCCTTGCCTCTGCTATTGCCCAGCCACTTTCAGCTGTCTGATTCAGCCAGCTAAAAGCTATCGGCTTCTCAGCTTCTCTCCTTCCTCCAGTCAGACTCCCCTCTAGTCTGTTCATGTTATCACCAAAAATGCAAAATGCAGATCTCATCATGTTACTCCTCTGCTTGAAATCCTTCATTGACGTCCTAATGCCCTCACAATAGGGAAAAGCTTTCCCAAGGTTCTCCATGATCTCTTTCACCTTAGGACCTCCTGTCATATTCTCCTTTCAGGAACTTACTATCCCATTCCAAGTGTTTGTCTTCCTTTCTGCTGTCCCACCTTTCCCTTGACTCTTTTTCATTCTTTGGGACTCAAGCTTTCTCTGTCCTATCTCCTGTACCCTTGGATGCCTCTACTGTACTCCCATTGTACCCAGTAACAATCTTTCATAGCACTGTTACACTATGTATTTACTTGTTTTAGTGATCTCCCCTGCTAACCTAAGCTTCTTGGATGGCAGGGATCATATGTGTATTGCTTACCATTGTATCTATCCTTAGTGCCTAGTATAGTCTAACAAATAGTATTTATTCATATTTATGAAATTTATTCATTCATAGCCATTATAATATCCCTAATCATTATAACTTAAGCCATTAATGAGAACTCAATTTTTGATATTACAAGTAACACTGCAGGGAACAGTTTTGTGCTGAATTTTTTTTCTGAAGGCATATAAATGTCTCATTGAATACTAAATTTCATATGTAAATACTTGTACATGTATATCTCTCAGGTTTTGATTATATTCTGTTAGTGTCCACCCTTTCACCTTCATCACACATCACACTTTTCAAAAAGTTCCTTTTAATGTTCAGATAAAATTTTTTTAGGAGAAATATGTATTAATTAGAAGAATGTCAGTTGCACAGGACAATAATGTTGTAATTTTAGTGGCTAATACAGTAACTCATCTGAGCTAAGTCACAGGATGAAAATTAATGTTTCTAGGAATTCCCTGCTTTTGTACAAATTCAGAGAACCAACATACACAATAAAATCTGTTGCTTTTAAAAAGTAGTCATATAAAAAATTCAAATGAATTTTCATAATTTAGCCACATGAGGGCAGTAGAAATACAGATTCAAATTTCCATTCAGTTTTTCTTCAGATTTCAGGTAAGTAATTTCAGGCTTTTCCAGTGCTGAAAATAGTCTGCTAACTAAAATATTTTTTAACTCTTCCCTTAGCAAATTTATCTAGAATTTTTTCTTTAAGTGATAGTATGATTAACACTTAAGATTGATTGCCTAAGATTTTCCTTAATTTTCATCCTATTTTGAGAATTATGTACTTGTAGCTAGGTTTTCTTAAATTGTCTGGAGAAAAATGTGAGGGGGGAAAAATGACTTTTCATGGTTTGTCTAAATGTTTTGTTTTAAAGGGCTCTCTAAATACATACAGATTCTGCGATAATGTGTGGACTTTTGTATTGAATGATGTTGAATTCAGAGAGGTGACAGAACTTATTAAAGTGGATAAAGTGAAAATTGTAGCCTGTGATGGTAAAAGTAAGTGTTTGCCCTTATTACTGTGAAAGCAAAGATACTTGAAATCTTGTTTTCATGAGTCTTTAAAAAATTTTCATATGAAATTAAGGGAGAAAATGCCCAGTGATCCACTCCCAGATAGAGACCAGGCTTCTTTCTCAGCTAGATTCTGGATTCCAGATCTCACATAGTCCTCTTACTAACTTCAGGTATAAACATTTCATATGACACATAGACTACTTCCACAGGTTGACTTTGTGTGCGGGGGCAGGGGGGAAGCATATTGATAAGCTTTTCTTCCCTATTTCAGTTGCAGATTTGAAGTGTTTCTAAAGCTTTTCTTTTTCTTTAAGGAAGTGTTTAATTTCAGCAATTTATCCAATGGTTTCTGTTTTGTTGGATACCTATACATTTTATATTTTAAAAATGATTATTTAAAAGACTTTAAATAACCATAAGAGCCTTATCAGTCATAATGGTAAATATCTAGTTCTCTGGTCTGTTACATGCAGATATTTTTACAGCAGACCTAGGAACTTCTTCAGGTCCTTAAATGTTTCAAAACCTATACATCTCTGCTTTCTGTTTCATGAATATTTTCTTTTTGCTAATTGAATTTTAAATATATAAATTGTATTTGAAATATACTTACTTTTATTTTGTAATCTGAACAGTTTGTGTTTAAAGCAGCTATTCCTGAAATGAAATAGAGAATACTGTCACTTTCCAAGAAGGGGAATTTTGAAAAACAAGAGAAATGTAGAAAGCAGTACCCTACGTTTCTCAGGTTGTAGGTTAGGTTTTTATGTTTTGGGTTTCAAAGAAATGCCCTATCACTGAAAAGATATAAAGACAGAAAACCACACAGAAGAAAAATGTCATTTGTAACATCATCTGGAGATAACATATCACTTAATATTTTAATGTATAACCTTCTAGTCTTTATTTCTACATATCTTTACAGTAATATATGTATGCATGTACTCATTTGCAAATATATCATTTTCCACACATAAGTCATTAACTGTTCTCTTAAACCTGATTTTTGATAGCTGCCTAAAATTATATACCTTTATCCCTTTTTAAAGAAATCATCTCCAGATGTCAGAGTGTCTGAAACTAGTAATGTTACAGTGGTTCATACATTTCGGAAGGTTAACTAGGGATAACCATTCTAAGAACTTTAAGATGACTTTTTTATATAACTACCAAATAACTTTGTTCTTTGCTGTAACAACAAAAAAAATCTATGTTTATAATTTTATAGTTCCTGGATAACATTTCTGTATGTCAGATAATGTATACTTTTTTTCATGTTTTTCTTATAATTTAGGCTAATAGTACCCTTATAACCCTTAGGTTTTCATATTTTTACTAGACTAAAGAATTTGAGCATTGATGTATAATTTCTAGACCACTATCAAAATGAGTTAATGCTATGGATCAGTACTGTTCATAAAACTTGCATGCTGATGGAAATGTTTCCTGTCTGTACTCTCCAATAGCCACATCTGACTGTTAAGCACTTGAAATGGATTAGGGCAACTGAGAAGTTTAATGTTTTAATTTTTATTTAATTTTCTTAACTTTAAATAGCCACATGTGGTTAGCCAGTAGCTACCACATTGGACAGCACAGATGTAGACTAGTAGAGTGTCAATCAATCATTTGAAACATAGCTAAGAACCAAAAAGTCAGTGAAGGCCCCTGAGCAAACTTAATAAAATCGAAGAGTCCATGTAAACATATGTATTTTCCTTATAGGTAGTCCTTAGAGTGTATTTCTCTTGCTTCTTAAAGATATAAGATTATCTGTTTTTTTTTCAAACTTCAGTGTATATAAAATACAAATCAGCCTTACCTACTGCAGTGGCTTCTGAGGAACTTGCCCCACTTACAGCACAGTACAGTAATTGTTCTTCAAAGAAAAGACTGTTGAGTATTCAAGGAAAGCTAAGATTGTGTTCCATGCACTCTGTGTCAGCAGAAAATAATACAATCAATCATTAAAATATAAATAGTCGTGGCATTTAGAGGTAGAAGCTTAAGTAATAATTAATACCATTCCTTAGTAACCAGATAAATGCAGTACTACTGTGAAATAAGCCCATTTCTTCTAAAAGCCAGCTTTCTGAAATAAAGTTCAATTCCAAATAGAGAAGCAGAGGAAGTGATTGATAGTGGCTAGAATTTGGGTCTTTTTCTTGCCAGGAATTAAAACAATTCTGTGTTATAGTCCTCTGCAGTTTTAAATTTTTGGACAGTAGAGAACTTGAAAAAAAGTATAGCAGCTATATGAACCAAATATAGTATAACTTGATTTTTCTTAACATAAATATGGAGACTAAGTGTTAACTTTCCTTTTAAGGCAGAGGTAAAAAGACATTTACATGCACAAGATATTACTGTGGTCAGCTTTTCCTTTCCACCCTTGTCTCCCCTTCTTCACCACTGTTAGTTCCTGTTTTACTTTTGAAAGAAAGATTTTCTCAACATATTTAAGTTGCTGCTTGAATTTACTGTTTCTCTCCTCTGTTTCCTAGATACTGGCTCCAATACTACAGAATGAATAGGAAAAAAATGGCTTTTTAATGCCATCCTGTTATTGTTCATCACTTTTTGAAGAGAAGCATAGAAGAGACTTTTTTTTAATTTATTCTAGCATTGCAGAAATGACTACACTGTGCCGTACTATCAGAGAATTCCAGTAGAAAGAAGCTTATACTTCTGTACCTTGTTAAATTACCTTGTTATACAGCATGAAGAAACAGAACTTTTTTTTAATGACAAATCAAACATTGTGGCCTTCCTAAGACCATTCTTTAATAAATTCATTTTAAAACTCAACGTGAGTAATAACTGCTAGAGCTACTAAGCAATATGGAGATATTAGATAAGGATTTTGAAAGAGCACCGTGTTCCTTGCAAAGGAAATTAGAAAATGCATTCATTTCAGTAAAGTTAGTTTTTATCAATTGTTTGTTAGTTTAGCTGATGAAAGCATTAGCAGGGGCAAGACCAAAATTCCAGACTGGAACTTTCCATACAAAAAAAATTTTTTAAGTACAAAACCAAGGGTAATTATTGGTGTGCAAAATCTAAGTAGAACTCAACTAGGAAAAATTAAACAACAAAATAGTCTTTACATGTAAATTATTTCTTAAATTGTCCATATCAGTCAGGTTTCATTTTTAGAATATTCTACATCTTACCAGTTATTAGACTTTCAATAAAAAGTCCTATTAAATGTATCCCATATCTTTGTGTACTTGAAGGAAAAAGTTTTTTGTCAATCTAGGAATATATGATGAAGAAAGTGGCATTTCTAAAATGTCACAGAGGGAGAATGTTTATCATTTAGTAGAAGTAGGCTTTTACAGCCCCATCCTGTGGTCATTCCCAGTTCCACCCTTTTCAATGTGAAGCCGTCCTTTCACTCTCACTCTGCTGAGAGATAATAGAGTTGGCAGTAATCGTCAGCAAAATAGCTTTTCATAAACCTATTAAAGTACTAAAAAAGATCTTTATATTGCACACTGTCCCCCTATTTTTTAGTTGTAGAAGTATGTTATATAATAGGTTTCATCATTTCTAAGTAATCAGTGCTCAGGTCTGATCTATGTAAGATAATGGCCAACATCACTAACTTCATTATCAGTACTGTGTTACATATATTCTTCTAGATAATCCTCACAACAGCCCTGGAAAAACTTTGTTCCCCTTTTACAGATTTAGAAGCTTAATTACCAAAGGTTACATAATTAGGATTTTTCTTAATTGCAGTGAGTCAAGATCAATACCTTTTTATTTTGGAGGTTCAACATAATGGTTAGGAGACAGGTTATGTTGATAGTAAACTTACAATGGTTGTAGAAATTTCTGTTTCTTAAAGAGTAAATTATGGTTTAAACTTTTTTCATGTTATTAACTGTCTCTGAGATATTAAGAAAAGTATAGGGCTGGAGGTGTATACTTTGGGGGATTTTAAATCCTATAAATGATGTCACTAGATTGTGCTTTCAAACATACAAAAGTAACGTTGACCTAGATGATGAGTTTCTTACAGGAAATGGTTGACTGCCATGACCTATTAATTGGAGTAATGCCTTCGTGCTCCTAGTATTACCTCAGCACGTCAGTGTAGTCCTTGATTCTTAAATTAAAACTAACTTTCATCCTTGTAGCCCATTCTGCACAATCTTTTCCAGTGTTCTTTTCCTGACCTTCCCTACCAATGAGCACATAATCTGCTCCAGTTCAATTTGAGAAAGAAACAAGTCAGATCTCAGATTTCTCTTTTGTCTTGGTTATGCTGTTTCCTTCATTTCTCATGACTTACCTTTCAGAATCAAGATCCTATCCATCATTCAAAACTTAAACCCACTTGTATCTGAGTACAACCCATATTGAGCTCTTCCCTTGTGAGCTCTTAACAAAGGAGTCATGAGAAAACACAGCAAAGGACAGGAAGAACTTACATCACTCTCAGTACTCACTCGTATTCATCCAGGTAACTGGTGTGGAATACCTAGGGTTTATAGTGTACCTAGGTGTAAATCCTAGGGATTATACCACATTCCACCAGTTGAAACCAATTCTTGTACTTAGGACAGCCACCACATACACACCTCTCTTTTCGCCTGGGCAGGAGTACAGAAGTCATAGCCTGACATTTCCGCCTCTCAGTTCTAATTAGTTGTATACACATGGCTAACATTTGCATAGTGATATAGGTGTTCTAATCTTTCCCACAGCAGTACTCAGACTTCACTGGAAATTACAGAAGAGACACGGCCAGAGCTTACACCACTTTAGTGTAAGCTCTCCCACCTGGCCACAGACTCAGTGATAATAAGCTTACTTGCCTGTTAATGTGGAAGAAGAAAAAAAGTCCATTAATTCATCTATTAGTAGAACTAAATAAAATCTGGGCTTTGTATGGTAACTTACAGTTAGTTGGTCCTGTCTCAATGTATTACTGAGTACTACTTTAACACCCAAATAGTGGACAAAGAATAGCTTCTTTGGGTCTAATGCCTGACTGGTCATTGTTTGGTTTGTTTATAGTGATCTGTCTTCAGCTGATGTTAAGGGGAAAAAAAGTATTTTTCTCTCTTGGTAGACATCAATCCTAGTGTCAAGGTACGTTATCGTCAGTTTTGAGTGGGTCATAGTTGAATCACTAATAGTAAAATATGTAAAATATGTACATATATTGGAATGTATGTGTGTGTTTTCACTCAACTGGAGAAGCAATTATTTGTAGCATAGTTATAAAATTTGGAATCAAACAAAACAATGCATGGTAAGGGAAAGTGCAAATTCTCCATAAGAATTTGCAACATTTGTTTTGTCGATCCATTCTAAAAATGCCCCCTAATTTGGTGAAAATTCATCTAGCTATTTTTTATATGCTGTAGTAATAATAGAATCTTAGTTTTCTAGTACATAGGTAGATAGAATGTGCTTGGGGTTTGGGGCAAGGCATTCTACCTTGTAAGAGGTATAAGAACTTTGCAACATACAGCAAAGGATTTAGCAGCGTTAGTTTAAGAGAGCATTTGTGCAAGAAAACTGTCAACAGTATTCTCTCGTGAATGTCCCAACTCTTATTCTCTGATACTTTCTTCCTCTGCTTTTACGCATTCTGTTTACCAAAGTGAGCCACAAAACACCTTGAATAGCCAAAGCAAGAACAAAGCTGAAGGCATCACGCTCCCTGCTTTCTGACTATTACAAATCTGTAGTAATCAAAACAGCATGATAATATTGGCATAAAAACAGACACATAGATCATTGGAACAGAACAGAGAGCCCAGAAATAAACCCACACATATATGGTCAATTAATTTATGACAAAGGAGGCAAGAATGTACAATGGGGAAAGGACAGTCTTGTGCATAAATGGTGTTGGGAAAACTGGACCACTCTCTTACACTACACACAAAAAATTAACCAAAATGGACTAAAGACTTGAACCTAAGACCTGAAGCCATAAAACTGGAAGAAAACATGTGTAAAGCTCCCTGACATCAGTCTTGGCCGTGATTTTTTTGTATTTGATACCAAAAGCGAAGGTAACAAAAGTAAAATTAAGTGGAACTACATCAAACTAAAAAGCTGCTCTGCACAGCAAAGGAAACCATCAATAAAATGAGCAGGCAGCCTACAGAATAGGAGAAAATATTTGCAAATTATATACCTGATAGATTTATATCCAAAATATAAAGAATTCAGACAATAGCCAAAAGACAATTCTGAATAGACATTTTCCCAAAGAAGACATAAGTACAGCCAACAGGTACATGAAACTATGCTCATCATTAACCAGGGAAATGCAAATCAAAACCACAGTAAGACATCACCTTACACCTGTTAGAATGGCTACTGTCAAAAAACAACAAACATTGGTGAAGATGTGGAGAAAAGGGAACCCTCGTGCACTGTTGGGAAGAATGTAAATTAGTGCAACCAGTATGGAAAAGTATGGAGAGTCCTCAGAAAATTAAAAATAAAACTTACCTTATGATCCAGCAATTCCACTTCTGGGTATTTATGTGAAGGGAATGAAATCACTATCTTGAAAAGGTCTGCATCTATGTTCAAAGCAGCATTATTTACAATAGCCAAGACAGGAAAATACGTGTCCATTGATGGATGAATGCATAAAGAAAATGTGTCATCTATGGCCCACAAGAACCAGATTATTCAGCCATTAAAAAAAGGAAATCCTGTCATTTGCAACAAAACAGATGGCTCCTGAGGGCATTATGCCAAGTGAAATAAGTTAGATATTGTATGACCTCATGTGGAATCTAAAATAAATTGCACTCATGGATACAGAGAACAGATTGGTTGTTGCCAGAGGCAGATGGTGACGGGGTGAGCAAAATGAGTGAAAGTGGTCATAAGATACAAACTTGCAGTTAAAATAAGTCCAGGGAATGTAATGTACAGCACAGTGACTATAGTTAACAATACTGTATTGTACACCACCAGTTTGAACTGTGCGAGTCCACTTACTTATACAGGGATTTTTTTTTAATAGTAAATACTACAATGCTACACAATCCACAGTAGGTTGAATCCACAAATGTGGAACCACAGATACAAAAGAACCACATATACAGAAGGCCAACTATAAGTTATACATGGATTCTCGACTGCAGAGGATCAGCAACCCTCATTGTTCAAGGGTCAACTGTGTATATTTAAAAGTCGCTGAGAGTAGATCTTAAAAGTTCTCATCATAAGAAAAAAGATTTCTAACTGTATGGTGATGGATATTAACATTATGGTAATCATTTTGCAGTATACATGTATATAAAATCACCATTTTGTACACCTAAAACTAATGTTATATGTCAATTTTAATCTCAATTTTTTTTTAAGTTCCCATCTTCAGAGACTTCTAGTCATTCCAGAATAACAAGGACAGGACGTGACTTCCTTCCATAAACAACTAGAAAAGTAGACAAAATATATGAAAGTGTTTTTCAGACATTGGAAAACAGGCAGCACAAGGCTGTAATCTCTGAGAAAGGGGGCAAAGAAATAGTTGAGGTCTACAACCTTCCATCTCACTGCATGGAGGCAATACCCAGACTATAGGAACTTCCCTGGTGGTTCAGTAGCTAAGACTGGGTCCCAGTACGGGGGGGGCCCAGGTTGAATCCCTGGTCAGGGAACTAGGTCCCACATGCCGCAACTAAGAGTTTGCATGCCACAGCTAAAGATCCCGCATGCTGCAACGAAGATCCTGCATGCCACAACTAAGACCTGAAGCAGCCAAATAAATATATATTTTTTTTTAAATACCCAGACTATAGACACAGGGAGAGGGGAACCTAAACAGAGCCTGACAACCTTGCTGAGTTGAGAAGACACTGAGATCAGAGAGGAAAACTGAGGTGATTGAAAGATGCAGCATTCTAGAAAGGAATCAAAACAGGGGTCCCCTAGAGTGTTTGCTGTGTACTTGGTTGCACATAAGTAGAATGACGCATTACAAAACCAAGCAAACAGTAGCTAGGGAGTTAGTTATAAACAGCAATTCCCAAAGCTCACATAGGGTGGGGAACCAGAGTAAACAGTTCTCAGTAGTCACCTAAGGCATCAAATAGAGTGAGACACCAGAGGGTCATGCCTCAGTAGTAGGCTAAAATGGAGTAAAAGCTACTCTAGCTTAGAACCACCCTAGCAAAGGTGAAAAACAGGATTTGAGGAAATCAAACTGATTAATAAATAATTGTCAAAATTATTTATATTTATATATATGGCATTTTTCACAGAATTAGAACAAAAAATTTAACAATTTGTGCAGAAACACAAAAGACCCCGAATAGCCAAAGCAATCTTGAGAAAGAAAAATGGAGCTGGGGGAATCAGGCTCCCCAACTTCAAACCATACTGCAAAACTACAGTAAACCAAGGCAGTATGGTACTGGCACAAAAACAGAAATATAGATCAATGCTACAGGACAATGCCCAGAGATAAACCCATGCACATGTGGTCACCTAATCTATGACAAAGGAGGCAAGAACATACAATGTAGAAAAGACAGCCTCTTCGATAAGTGGTGCTGGGAAAACTGGACAGCTACATGTAAAAATGAAATTAAAACACTACCTAACACCATACACAAAAATAAACTCCAGATGGATTAAAGACCTAAATGTAAGACTAGACAATCTAAAACTCTTAGAGGAAAACAGGAAAAATACTCTTTGACATAAACCACAGCAAGCTCTTTTTTTGACCCACCTCCTAGAATAATGAAAATAAAAACAAAAATAAACAAATGGGACCTAATTAAACTTAAAAGCTTTTGCACACGGGGCTTCCCTGGTGGCGCAGTGGTTGAGAGTCCGCCTGCCAATGCAGGGGACACGGGTTTGTGCCCCGATCCGGGAGAATCCCACATGATGCGGAGCGGCTGGGCCCGTGAGCCATGGCCGCTGAGCCTGCGTGTCCAGAGCCTGTGCTCCGCAACGGGAGAGGCCACAACACTGAGAGGCCCGCGTACAGCAAAGAAAAAAAAAAAGCTTTTGCACAGCAAAGGAAACCATAAACAAGACGAAAAGACAACCCTCAGAATGGGAGAAAATATTTGCAAATGAAGCAACAGACAAAAGACTAATCTCCAAAATACGCAAACAGCTCATGGAACTCAATATCACAAAAGCAAACAACCCAAGCCAAAAATGGGCAGAAGACCTAAATAGACATTTCTCCAAAGAAGACATACAGATGGCCAAGAGGCACATGAAAAGATGCTCAACATCACTAATTATTAGAGAAATGCAAATCAAAACTACAATGAGATATCAACTCACGTGAGTCAAAATGACCATCATCAAAAAATCTACAAACAATAAATGCCAGAGAGGGTGTGGAGAAAAGGGAACCGTTTTGTACTGTTGGTGGGAATGTAAATTGATACAGCTGCTATGGAGAACCTAAATGTCCAATGACAGATGAATGGATAAAGATGTGGTATGTATATACAATGGAATATTACTCGGCCATAAAAAGGAATGAAATTGGGTCATTTGTAGAGATGTGGATGGACCTAGAGTCTGTCATACAGAGTGAAGTGGGCCAGAAAGAAAAATGAATATCATATATTAATGCATATATGTGGAACCGAGAAAAATGGTACAAATGAACAGGGCAGGAATAGAGACGTAGATGTAGAGAATGGACATGTGAACACGAGGGGAAGAGCAGGGTGGGATGAATTGGGAGATTAGGATGGACATATATACACTACCATGAGTAAAACAGATAGCTAGTGGGAACAAGCTATAAAGCACAGGAAGCTCAGCTCGGTGCTCTGTGACGACCTAGATGGGTGGGATGCGGGGGTGGGGGGGTAGGAGGGAGGTCCAAGAGGGAGGGAATATAGGTATACATATAGCTGATTCACTGCATTGTACAGCAGAAACTAACACGACATTGTAAAGCAATTATACTCCAATTTAAAAATTATACAGCACAGAGACAAAAAGATGAGAAAATGAAGAGCCTCAGTGACGTGCGGGATTATATCAAGTGGAGATTTCTACATATTGTGTGCCAACCCCCCTCCCCCACCAAGAAGGAAAGGAACAATTTTTAGGAAATAGTCAAATGTTTCCAAATTTGATGAAAACGATAAATCAACAGAGAAAAGAAGCCTTAATAAACTCTAAACAGGATAACCACATACCTCATAATATCATTGCTAAAAACCAGTGATAAAGAGAAAATTTTTTTAAGTAATCAGAGGTAAGTCACTTTGTAACCACAGAGACAAAGATAAACTCATGGGTTTCTTGTTAAAAACTATGTACTTAGAAAACAATACAACAAAATCTTAGAAGTGCTTAAAAAGGGCCACCGCACGTCCATTAAAATGGCCACTATCAAAAACAGAAACACAAAATATGTGTTGGTGAGGATGTAGAGAACTTGGAACTTTTGTACACCGTTGGTGTGAATGTAAAATATTGCAGCTGCTATGGAAAACAGTATGGCAGTTCCTAAACAAGTTAAAAATAGAATTTTGATATAATCCAGCAACTCTACTTCTGCATTTATACCCCAAAGAATTGAAAGCAGAGACTCATAAATATTTGTTGTACACCCATGTTCATAGCAGCATTATTCACAATAGCCAAAAGGTGGAAGCAACCCAAGTGTCTATCAACAATTGAATGGATAAACAAAATTGTATATACGTATACAATGAAATATCATTCAGCCTTAAAAAGAAATCCTGACACATGCTAAAATGGATGGACCTTGAGGACATTATGCTAAGTGAAATAAGCCAGTCAAAAAAAGATAAATATTATATAATTCCACTTATATAGAGAGCAGTCATTTTTAGAGAAAGAAAGAATGGTGGTTGTCAGGCTGTGAGGGCTGGAGGATTGAGTTGTTTAATGGGTGTAAAGTTTTGGTTTTGCAAAATGAAAAAGTTCTGGAGGTTGGTTGCTCAAAATCATGAATGAACTGTACACGTAAAAATGATTAAGATGGTAAATTTTATGTCTATTTTACAACTGTTATTAAACTTATAAAAAATGCCGAGGGACAAATCTCTCCTCCCGGCCTATCACAGATCTGTTTGCTCTACTCAAGCCTCACCACTTCTAAGATTTCCTCACCATTCTGCTTCACAGGTCTTCTTAACCTCCCCTGAAATCCCAGACCACCATACACAGTGTTATGTAATCTACCTGTGTTGAAATTTAACCTGTAGGAGCCTTGAAAACGACTAAGTCTTCAGCTAGTTTGGGGGCCTCTCTAGTGCCTACTTTATTTTTTTAAAATAAATTTATTTATTATTTTTGGCTGTATTGAGTCTTTCGTTGCTGCGTGTGGGTTTTCTCTAGTTGCAACGAGCGGGGGCTACTCTTCGTTGCGGCTCTAGATGTGTGGGCTTCAGTAGTTGTGGCTCATGGGCTCTAGAGCCCAGGCTCAGTAGTTGTGATGCACAGGCTCAGCTGATCCGCGGCATGTGGGATCTTCCTGGACCAGGGCTTGAACCCATGTCCCCTGCATTGGCAGGCAGATTCTCAACCACTGCACCACCAGGGAAGCCTGTGCCTACTTTAGAGGAAATGTATCAGTCATTGTCCACTCGGAAAAAGAAACCACATTAAGTATTTCAAACGGAAGGAATTTAATACAAGGAGTTTGTTACATAGGTGTTCAAACAGCTTGAGCAACAGATGAAACGTAAGTGTGTCTAAAGAATAGGAACTGAGGAAGCAGCTAACATCCCTAGTGCTGGAGGAAGCAAAAAGGAAAACAGTATGACTTGGAGCTCCCAGTCACTATGCCACTGAGGCTACTACTGTTGAACCATGTGCCTGATCAGAAACTAATTGTCCTACACTAACCAGCCACAGCTGCCACTGCATCTACTGTCACTTCTGCTATCACTGCCGTTGCTTGTGACACTACCAGAATGTCTAAGAAACATAGTTTCTCCCTTCTTCTCACCTTCCAGTATCCCAGTAGTGCCTCTCAAAGGCAGAACTAAGCAGAAATCCAGCTGCAGGGAGTCTGGGAAAGGTAGCTTGTGGATCTCCTCCTGCCACAGCAGTTCAAAGGGAAATACAGAAGAGTTGATGCGGAGCTGAAAGAAAAGAGAATATCCAGCACCCTCCTTTGACTATTCAGCATATATTCCCATCCTTTTGCCTGTTTTGAGACTTACATACAACAACAAACTACCTCTTCTACAAAATATGCTTAATCTATCCCCTACAAGAAAGACACAAATTCCTACCACTATGAACATCTGCTAGAGCTGTTAATTCATTTCCTAGTTAATTCAACACACATACCCACTCCCCAGATATTTTGTACTGTTAAGACTAAATTATAAAAATGAGTCACCACTGAAACTTTTATATGTAACAACAGAAGAGAGAGGGAAATGATTAACATGTAATGTTTACACACACACACACACACACACACACACACACACGGAACAGACAGCATAGTCCTCATTTTTATAAATTAAATAGCCATCAGACTGATCTTTCTTTTCATAGCCCATATCTTTTTCCAGTTGCCTTCAGTCAGCACCTTAGCTGACTGGGGTTCTTTACCTGGTGGGGAGACCCTAAACTTCATTCCTGAAGTATTTAAGTTCTTAGTGAATTTTCCTTTAGTGAATTGCTATAGCCTTCCTTAACTTTTACAACTGAATTTGGGGGCACTAAGGAGGCACTCCAGAGAGTCACATTTTTTAGCTGCAGCCATATGTTCCTTGATAATTGGGATCAAGCACCCCAGTCAGTATAATAACCCCCTTCTTTTCCCATTGGTCCAGTGGCACAAGAACCCTAAATGCTCAAATGGGAGTCTCAATATCCAGTTCAGTGGGAGCATTGTTGGTTTCCTAGTGGATGTATTCTTCCTTTGGGACCCAATCAGCAGAACCCAAAATTGCAGGTACAGGAAGCAAAAATTCTTTGAGTGGGTTATTAGATGTAACATTGCCAAGTGTCATTCTCACTTACCCCCTTGATTCCTGGACCTTTTGATTCAATGACAACCCATTAGCAAAGAGCATCCCTAATGCCCAAATTGTGGTTTATAAATACCATTCACACTTTAAAAAAAAAAAAAACTATGAGAATGGCTGATTAAAGGTAAGGGATAGGAAATATAATAAGCTTCAAAAGTCTTCTTGTAACAGAAAATAAGGAAGTTAACCAAAATTACTGGAGTCATGTCACAAGGAAACAGGAACCATCTTTAAAGAGTTCTCACTAGTTTTCATATGCTGAATAATGGTCCCCAAAGGTATCAGGTCCTAATCCCTAGAATGTGTAAATGTTTCCTTATATAGTAAAAATTTTGCAAATGTTACTAAGGATCTTGAGATGGGGAAAGTATAGGATAATCAGGATAGGTCCTAAGTGTAATCACGTGTATTTTTATAAGAGAGATGCAGAAGGACATTAGACACGCAGGAGAAAAGAAAGCAATATGACCATGGAGGTAGAGATTAGAGTGATGTGGCTACAAGCCAAGGAATGCTGGCAACCACCAGAAGCTGGAAGAGACAAGGAACAGATTCTCCCCTAAAGCCTCCAAAGGGAGTGTGGCCACGCCAACACCTTGACTTGGCCCAGTGAAACTGATTTTGAACTTCTGGCATCCAGAACTGTGAAACAATAAGTTTCTATTGTTTTAAGCCACTATGTTTGTGATAATTTGGTACTGTAGCCATAGGAAAATACACTAGCCAAAGATGGAGCATTTTGAGCATCATCAAATAATTGCAGTGAATCACAGCACATAAAGTATGTGGTTGTTTTTTTTTTAACAATTCTTGAGTTCTAAATGAATACACATAAATGTTTGTCATTAGGTAACCAATTCATTGTTCTGAAAACTGGTAACGGGAAATAATTGTTCTTCAGAGTAGCAATACTGTTGATAAGGAAAAGTTCTGCTTTATAGAAAATTTTAAATAAAAAAGGATTTGTAGAATTAGGATACCACCATTTTGCAATTTGTTATGAAATATAAAGAACTAAACAATGATCATCAATGGCTACTAAAACGATTAGGTGAAAAGGTTATGGGAAATGTATAATCGGGCTGACAACTTCCAAACCCCACAGTTCAATCCCAACATTAAAAAAAGAAGAAAAAACAGACCAAACAGACATATGTACCTCCTGATGTGATGGAATAGGAAATACAAAATACCAAAATGAAATTTTCTTGACAAAAATTCAAACCTGAATCCCTTCAAGCTTCTAACTCTAAATACCAGTTTACAAGAAATACTGGGGACAAGAATATATTAAATAATATTGCTGAGATCCTATCAGCAGAATCTAAAATATGGGGAACTGTTGAGGAAAAAGACCGAGTTTATTCAACAAATAAACTGCCAATACAATAAAGGTAGAGGGTGGAATCTACAATTAAAAGAGATTTAAGAGATACATCAACCCAACGTGTCTTAATTCAAATAACCCACTGTAAAACATAATTATGACACAGTGGGGGAAATTTAAAAACATTTGGTATCATTAAATTAAGGAATTACTATTACTACTTTAGGTATGATATAGTTGGTTTTTTAAAATGTTTATTACTTATCTCAATTGTGATATACATACTAAAGAATAAATGAAGAGAAGAATGTATTTGGGCTTTACTTCAAAAGAGCCCAGTTGGGGTTGGAAAGTTAGGCCAAGGGTAGATAAAACAAGGTTGGTCAGGAGTTGATAATTTTTGAAACTGTATGATGGGTACTTGGGAGTTTCATTATGCTATTCTCTCTATTTATGTATATGCTTGAAGATTTCCATATTAAAGATTTCTTTTAAAAGTATCTTCTACAGGCCCTCATTGCTTACAGATAAAGTCCAAACTACTTGACAGAAGAAGAACACTAGGTTTTCTGTAATCTGGCCACCTTCTAGGCTCATCTTCACCTGCCCTCATTCCCAGCTACCTCCTCTTTACCTGTAAGGAACTACATTTATTTCCCTGAACATACCCTGTATTTTCATGCATTTGGTAATCCCATTTGCTTACCCGGAAAACCCTTCATTACTTTCATCATTTGGTGAACTACAAGACCTAGTTCAAGTGTCACTGTTTCTAAAAATCTTCAATAGACTCCTTGAAGTAGGATTAATCCCTCACTTCAAAGCAATCCCAACACATCATGGACATGACACTCCAGTACACCCCTTATATCATCCCATCATCATCCCCTCCCCTCCCCATGTTACTCAGATAAAATTCTATGGTCCATCATTATGATCACTCCCTTTAACATAACCTCAACTCCTTTGCCTCTCTCTCATACTTGCTAGGATAAATCACAAACCTGAGTAAATGCTACCCTCTGCCTAATGTATGCCTGTACTCTTGCAGCTGAATGTGAATGAATGGCTGATTTCTTTTCAAACTCACTTTCCCTAATGTCAGTGGGTTCTTAATACTGCCAGCCATCTTTTTTCCCCCTTAATCTGGCTGCTTTTCCAGTTTTCAATCTGAAACCATCATTTAATACATTTTCCTCTTTCTAAATCTCCAATATCTCTTCCCCCATACACATCTCATAAAATCATCTTTATTTCACTGAACAAAATAAAGGTAATCAGAAGAGAATTTCCAGGATAACCAAATGGCAATAAGCATATGAAAAGCTACTGGGTTGGCCAAAAATTTCGTTTGGGTTTTTTTCTGCCATTGTACAGAAAAAACCCGAAAGAACTTTTTGGCCAAACTGATACTTAACATCATCACTCATTAGGGAAATGCAAATTAAAACCACCATCTGATACCACCAACACCCACCAGAATGATTAAAATGACAGAGAAAGATTAATAATATTAGCAAGGAAGTGAAGCAAATGCAACTCTCACACCTTGCTGGTGAGAGTTAAATTGGTAGATCATGTTGTAAAAACTATATGACAGTATTTACTAAAGGTAAACATATGTATACCTTATGGCCCAGCAATTTCACTCCTACATACCTACTCAATTGAAATGTATGCATATGTTCCCTATAAAACATTTCAAGAGGTTCATAGAGCACAATTCATAATATATAGATAAAAGCTGAAAACAACCCAAATGTTCATCAGCAATAGAATAAAGTATGGTATATTCATATAGGGAATATTACACAGCAGTAAAAATCATTGAGCTATGGCTACACACAACAACCTAGGTGAATCTCAATGTTGAGTTTAAGGAGCGATAAACAAAAGAGAACACAGTATTTATAAAAAATTCAAAAACAGGCCAAAGAACCTTTGGTGTTGTTACTGAACGCAACTTGGGTCCACTCACCTGACACGCAGCTAAGCCAATCTAACACCAGGCTGTGATAAAGGAAAGTACTGCATTTATTTGCAGGGCGCCAAGCAAGGAGAATTAGCAGCTAATGCTCAAAAGACCCAAACTTCCCAATGGCTTTTGGTTTTTAAAGGCAACTTTAGGGGTGAGGGTTGCAGGATGCATGATCAGCTTGCGGACATTCTTCTGATTGGTTGGTGGTGAGGTAACAGGGTGAAGTTTCAGGAATATTAATCATTAATCTTCTGGTTCCTACCAGTCTGGGGTCTATGATCTTGTGATCCACATGTAGTCAACACCCTCCACCAGATGGGAGTCTTAGTTTCTGCAGAACAACTCAAAGATATGCATCAGACTGTTATCTATATCCCTTCAGGAGGAACTAGGAGTCCTCTGACTCTATTGTTCAAGCCCTTTGTTTCGCATTTTCTACTTCTCTAATCATTAATTTGAGTCTACTCTTTGAAACTTCAGGAAGGCCTAGGAAAGGAAAGCTTTTTCTACAAACCAGAACTAGAGACACAGAAGGGCTTGCACCCAGGAGGGCCCTGCAGGGTCCTGCTCAGTTTCAGTGGTGTATCACATTGATTGTTTTGCATATATTGAAGAATCCTTGCACCCCTGGGATAAATCCCACTTGATCATGGTGTATGATCCTTTTAATGTGTTGTTGGATTCTGTTTGCTAGTATTTTGTTGAGGATTTTTGTGTCTATGTTCATCAGTGATATTGGACTATAATTTTCTTTTTTTGTGTTATCTTCCTCTGGTTTTGCTACCAGGGTGATGGTGGCCTTGTAGAATGAGTTTGGGGGTGTTCCTCCCTCTGCAATTTTTTGGAAGAGTTTGAGGATAGGTGTTAACTCTTCTCTAAATGTTTGATAGAATTAGCCTGTGAAGCCATCTGGGCCTGGACTTTTGTTTGTTGGAAGATTTTTAATTACAGTTTCAATTTTATTACCTGTAATTTGTCTGTTTATATTTTCGAATTCTTCCTGGTTCAATCTTGGAAGGTTGTACTTTTCCAAGAATTTGTCCATTTCTTCCAGTTTGTCCATTTCATTGGCATATAGTGGCTTGTAGTAGTCTCTTATGATCCTTTGTATTTCTGTGGTATCCATTGTAACTTCTCATTTTTCATTTCTAATTTTATTGATTTGATCCCTCTCCTTTTTCTTGATGAGTCTGGCTAAAGGTTTATCAATTTTGTTTATCTTCTCAAAGAACCAACTTTTAGTTTTATTGATCTTTGCTACTGTTTTCTTTGTTTCTATTTCATTTATCTCTGCTCTGATCCTTATGCTTTCTTTCCTTCTATTAACTTTGGGTTTTCTTTGTTCTTCTTTTTCTAGTTGCTTTAAGTGTAAGGTTTGATTGTTTATTTGAGATTTTTCTCAAATAAAAGGTGAGAAAATTGAGGTGAGTTTGAATTGCTATGAACTTCCCTCTTAGAACTGCTTTTGCTGTGTCCCATAGGTTTTGGATCAGCGTGATCATGGTGTGTTTGTCGTCATTTGTTTCTAGGTTTTTTTAATTTCTTCTTTGATTTCTTCAGTGATCTCTTGGTTATTTAGCAGCACACTGTTTATCCTCCATGTATTTGTGGGGTTTTTCCTGTAATTGATTTCTAATCTCATAGCATTTGTGGTTGGAAAAGATTCTTGATACAATTTCAGTTTTCTTAAATTTCCCAAGGCTTGATTTGTGACCCAAGATGTGATCTATTCTGGAGAACATTCCATGTGCACTTGAGAAGAAAGTGTATTCTTCCTCTTTCCAGCAGAATATCCTAAAAATATCAATTAAGTCTATCTGCTCTATTGTGTAATTTAAAGCTTGTGTTTTCTTATTTTCTGTCTAGATCTATTGGTGCAAGTGGGGTGTTAAAGTCCCCCACTACTATTGTGTTACTGTTGATTTCTCCTTTTATGGCTGTTAGCATTTGCCTTATGTACTGAGGTGCTCCTATGTTGGGTGCATAAATATTTATAATTGTTGTTTTCTTCTTGGACTAATCCCTTAATCATTATGTAATGTCCTTCCTTATCTCTTGTAACAGTCATTATTTTAAAATCTATTTCATCTGATACGAGTATGGCTACTCCAGCTTTCTTTTGATTTCCATTTGATGGAATATCTTCTTCCATCCCTTCACTTTCAGTCTGTATGTGTCACTAGGTCTGAAGTGGGTTTCTTATAGACAGCATATATAAGGGTCTTATTTTTGTATCCACTCAGCCAGTCTGTGTCTTTTGGTTGGAGCATTTAATCCATTTACATTTAAGGTGATTATCAATATGTATGTTCCTATTACCATTTTCTTAATTGATTTGGGTTTGTTTTTGTGGGTCTTTTTCTTCTTGTGTTTCCCGCTTAGAGCAGTTCCTTTAGCATTTGTTGTAAAGCTGGTTTGGTGGTGCTGAATTCTTGTAGCCTTTGCTTGTCTGTAAAGCTTTTGATTTCTCCGTGGAGTCTGAATGAGATCCTTGCTGGGTAGGTTTTTCCCTTTCATCATTTTAAATATGTTCTGCCACTCACTTCTGGCTTGCAGAGTTTCTGCTGAAAGATCAGCTGTTAACCTTATGGGGATTCCCTTGTATGTTATTTGTTGCTTTTCCCTTGCTGCTTTTAATATATTTTCTTTGTATTTAATTTTTCATAGTTTGACTAATATGTGTCTCAGTGTGTTTCTCTTTGGGTTTATCCTGTATGGGACTCTCTGCACTTCCTGGACTTGATTATTTCCTTTCCCATGTTATGGAAGTTTTCAACTATAATCTCTTCAAATATTTTCTCAGACCCCTGCTCTTTCTGTTCTTCTTCTGGGACCCCTACAGTTCGAATGTTGCTGCATTTAATGTTGTCCCAGACAGCTCTGAGACTGTCCTCAATTCTTTTCATTCTTTTTTTTTTTTTTTGGTATGCGGGCCTCTCACTGTTGTGGCCTCTCCTGTTGCAGAGCACAGGCTCCGGACGCGCAGGCCCAGCGGCCATGGCCCACGGGCCCAGCCGCTCCGCGGCACGAGGGATCCCCCCAGACCGGGGCACGAACCCATGTCCCCTGCATCGGCAGGCAGACTCTCAACCACTGCGCCACCAGGGAAGCCCCCCTTTTCATTCTTTTTTATTTATTCTGCTCCCTGGCAGTTATTTCCACCATTTTATCTTCCAGCTCACTTATCCATTCTTCTGCCTCAGTTATTCTGCTATTGATTCCTTCTAGAGTATTTTTAATTTCAGTTACTGTGTTGTTCATCACTGTTTGCTCTTTCATTCTTCTAGATCCTTGTTAAACGTTTCTTGTATTTTCTCCATTCTGTTTCCGAGATTTGGGGTTATCTTTACTATCATTACTCTGAATTCTTTTTCAGGTAGGTTGCCTATTTCGTCTTCATTTATTTGGTCCTGTAGGTTTTTACCTTGCTCCTTCATCTGCGACTTTTTTTTTGTCATTTCTTTTTGGTTTTTTTTTTTTTTTTTTTTTTGATAGGTGGGGTTGTATTCCTGTCTTACTGGTTTTGGGCCTGAGGCATCCAGCACTGGAGTTTTCAGGCAGTTGGGTAGAGCCGGGTCTTGGTGCCAAGATGAAGACCTCTGGGAGGCCTCACTCCAATTAATATTCCCTGGGGTCTGAGGTCTCTGTTAGTCCATAAGTTTGGACTCGGTGCTCCCAAAACAGGAGCTCGGGCCCAACCTCCGGCCTGGGAACAAAGATCCTGCAAGCCGCATGGCACAGCAAAAAAAAAAAAAAAAAAAAAAAAAAGGAAAATAAGGAGCAGTACAATAACAAAGAATAAAAAATAAAATAAAATTAGAAAGATAAAAAATATATTAGGAAAAATAAAAATATAATTGAAACAACGGCAACAAGGTAAAACAAAACCACAACAAAACAATGAAAAAAAGGGGAAAACAAGCCAAAAGGAGAATAACAAAGTATAAAGCATAAAATAAAATTAGAAAAATAAAAGATTTATTAGAAAAATATATATATAAATGAATCAACAACAACAAGGTAAAACAGAACCCCAACTAAAAGAAGAAAGAAAAAAAGGCCTTGGCTACGGGAGTGGAGTTTAGGTGGGGGTGGAACTTAGGCAGGGGTGGGGTTTAGGGTGGGGCGGGACCTAGGCAGGCAGCAGGGTGATGTTTGAGCATGTGGCGGGGCCTCTGCTTAGGTCCTGTGCAGAAGGGGAGAGGCAGTATGCCCAAAGGGGGGCCTCTGGAGTGTGGACTTCCAGGGTTTGGCGGTAGGGCCCTTGAGCGAGGGTGTGTGGGTGGAGTTTAGGCCCAGCACGCTGGAGGGAGGGGGTCTCCAAGTGTAGAGGTGGGGCCCTGGGTGGGGGTGTAGGGGCGGGGCTTGGGGTCTGCATAGCAGGAGGGAGGCTCCGAGGGCAGAGGATTAGGCCTGGGAGCCCAATAGGCTCCCTGGTGCCTAAGTGGACAGGGAAAGAGCTGGCTGCGTTCCCTTCCGTTTCTCTGCGCCCCCCAGCCAAGGGTCTCCCCCAAGGGCCTCCCCCAGGGTCTCCCCCATTGCCACCGCTAGACTCCTAACTGTGGGTGGGTCCCACTGGGTGTAGGAACTCCTCCCCTCCCCCAGCTGCCCCTCAGGGGTGCTGGTCCCAGAGGTCCAGCCTTTACTTTTGCTCCCCCTTCCCTCCCTCCCACTCCCTCAGGACCTGCGGCTGGAGAGGGCCTCGGTGGGCAGAGGATCAGGCCCGGGATCTCAGCAGGCTCCTGGGGGCCCGAGTGGGCAGGGGAAACCTGTCCACACTCCCTTTTGATCCTCTGCCCTCCCAATGGTCCCCCAATTTCCCCCTTCGGGCATGGGATCCCTTCACCTCCCCCAGCCGCCCCTCAGGGGCACCAGTCCCGTCCCACCTCCACTTCTCCTCCCCCCTCACTCCCCCCCATGCCCCATGTCCTACCTGGTCACTGCGGATTCCTCCTGACCCCTTAGGTGTCCGTGGTCCCCCACTGGTGCCTGACAGGTGCCCTAGTTGTGCAGAAATGCGAATTCTGCATCCTCCTAGTCCGCCATCTTGATTCCACCGTCCTCTGCATTTTGGAGAGCCCTCGGAACTCATTTGGGAGGCTCTTTTCTATTTCTTCCACTCTTTTGGGACTCTCATCCAGTTTCATGGGTTTACATATAAGCTGATGAATACCATATAAGTGTCTCCAGTCTAGACCTCTCTCCTGAACCCAGATTCCTGTCACATTCATCTCCTCAACATCTCTACTCAGATATCTAATAGGCATCTCCAATTTAACATGTTCAAAATCAACCCCCTGATCTTCCCCTAAGAAACCACTCTTTCACAGTGTTCCTCTCTTGGTTGATGGTAACTCTGTCCTTCTAACTTATCATCAGAACAAAAGCCCTGGAGTCATTCTTGACTCCTCCATTGCTCTCATAAACAAATTCAATCTGTCAGCAAACTCTCAAACTGAACCTTCAGAACATTTCCAGAATCTGACCACTTTCACCATTTCTACTGCTACAACCCTGGTCTAAGCCACTACTGCTAGTGCTGAGATTAGTACCATAGCCTCCTAACGAGCCTCCCTGCTCCCACCCCTACCTCCCAACCAGTCTGTCCTCAATGCAGCATTAAAGTGTTAATCAGATCATGTCAGCTCAAAACCTTCCAGGGGACTATAATATCTCTCAAAGACAAAGTCCATGTAATGGGGCACAAGGGCCTTTACAATATATCCTCCTCCCCTGTATTTTTTTGTGGGGGCGGTTCGCGGGCCTCTCACTGTTGTGGCCTCTCCTGTTGCAGAGCACAGGCTCCGGACGCGCAGGCTCAGTGGCCATGGCTCACGGGCCCAGCCACTCCGTAGCATGTGGGATCTTCCCAAACCGGGGCATGAACCCGTGTCCCCTGCATCGGCAGGCGGACTCTCAACCATTGAGCCACCAGGGAAGCCCTCCTCCCCTGTATTCTTAACTCTTTTCCCCCTCCTTTACTCTGCTCTGTTTACACCAGCTTCCTTGCTCTTCCTCAAACGTGGCAGGTGTGGTCGTGCTTCAGTGCTGTGCAAGTCTTTCCTCTAGGCCTAGAATGCTCTTCCCTCATTTATTCTCACGGATCATTCCTTCATCTCCTTCAAATGTTTACTCAAATGTCACCTTTTAATTAAGGGCCTCCCTGACCACACTATTTAACATTTTCCTCCCCACTCCACTCTCCTAAGGTCTCATTTACTTCCTTCAATTTCTCTCCAGCACTCATCTCCTTCTAATATACATATACATTACTTACCCATGTATAGTTGTTTTCCCACTGGTATGTGAACAACATGAACATGGGGATTCCTGTTTTGTTGACTGCACTATCCCCAGTGTCAAAAACAATACCTGGTAAATAGTTAGAGCTTACTTAATATTTGTGGAATGAATGAATGAGTTATTTCATCGCTTATCATACACTCAAGCATCATAGAGATGGGAACCATATCTTTGTAATGACTGACCAACTAAGAGGAAGAAGTAAGAATAGGTATTCAGTTCAATTGAAGGACTTAAGGCAGGCAATGGATTTAATTATTCTTTCCATTTTTAAATTGAAATACTTTTTCTCCTCAAATAAATTATATCTTCTGTTGCCAGACAGGGTTAACTGTCTTTTCTTCCTTTCTTAAATTTTCGCTCAGTCAAGAAAAGAGCAAAGATTGCAATAGGCAGAGTGTGCAACAAAAAATATAGTTATTAAAACGCTTATCAGGACTTCCCTGGTGGTCCAGTGGTAAAGAATCCACCTTGCAATGCAGGGGATGCGGGTTCAATCCCTGTCCGGGAACTAGGATCCCACATGCCGTGAGGCAGCTAGGCCGGCGTGCCACAACTACTGAGCTCGTGCGCCTCAACTAGAGAGCCTGCATGCAGCAAACTATAGAGCCCATGCACTCTGGAACCCACACGCCACAACTACAGAGCCCATGCGCCCTGGAGCCTTTGTGCCACAACTAGAGAAGAGAAAACCTGCATGCCACAACTAGAAAAAAGCCCGCACACTGCAACAAAGAGCCTGCACACCACAATGAATGATCCTGTGTGCCACAACTAAGACCCAACACAGTCAAAATTTAAAAAAAAATCACTTACCAACAGGCCACAAATCAAAAGTAAAGAGGAAATTCAAACCTTGAGAATATAAACATAGTTGCTCAATTCATTAATGAGATTTTTCCTTTCCAGAGAAAGGGTATAGAAACAGATATGACTCAGAGGGAAGGAAAAATCAACAGATGTGTTGGTTTAATTGTACGGTTTCTAAAATACACTCACCAAATGAGGGAGAAATTTGACCCTTCTGATAAGAAGACCTTAGGTTTTTTATTAAATAAAGAGCACTTCCTATTCACCTTTGAATGTATTTCTAGAGGAAATTTCAGTGCTTGGAGAATTCCAGCAACTTGTTCCCCCAAAATGACAAGTTCACATTTTAATCTTTTTAACGTATTTATATAAAAACTTATTTATTTCACATGAAAATTTAAAGAGGAAGTTGACTATGAAGCCAAAAACCCACATTCTTTTCTCAGAACACGTGCACTCGGAAACTTTTCTGCCCCTTGCAGCCCTCTCAGAGGAGGACCAAGGACAGTCACAAAGGCTAACAGGTGGAGAGGTCCACAACCACCACTGCTAGGGACAGACCTTACAGGGATCATCTGTGGAGCATCCGGCTATTCATTAGTCATCCCCATGATGGGGCTGAGAGCAAAGTGAAGAGGACTCAGTGTGACAGTGCAGGTAAGTTGGTGGTGGCAATGCCCATTACCAAAGGAGTACAACCTTACAAAAAGCAATCACTAACTTATTAAATTCACTGTATCAGACACAGTGATATCTATGTCAGAGTACATGGGTTGCAGGGAAAGTTGGTTGTGAGAGAACACTTGATTAACTGAATCAAGATCAGAAAAGAAGAAACACACTAATGACATCACGACATATTAATGGGAACATCATTCAAATTATACAAATTAACTGGTATATAGATCACTTTTGCAGAGCAGATTGTATGCAGAAGACCAGCTCTACCATATACAAGATATGCTTATCTGTTTATGAGGTATCCTTTTCCCATCACAGAAGAATATAACTAACAGCTAATTGCCTTCTGATTACCTGACAATTATCTCTGGAGCTTTAGAAAGGAAGCTGTTTCGCCAGGTAACATTTGTTAGGCAGGCGGATGGAAGTGTGAGGCAGAGAACACATGCACGCACACACACACACACACACACACACACACACACAAACTGTCTCCCCACAAGGAAATATATAAGCCACAGAACTATGAACAGTGACCATTCCATTCACATACTTAAATAAGAGTTTTGACTCAAGAGGCATAAAGATAGAATAACCAGACCTAGTTTATTCTTGTTATCTAACATAATTAATACTATAGCACCCACCCACCTCCAAGTAAAATGTGTTCCAGTTTTGACAATAAATTATACGGTGACCTTACCTAATGGCAACTACCATCTTTCTCATGGAATGTTAAGCTTTGGTTGTGAAGCTTGCAAAATTAGTGCTGTAATTTTCCCATAAGTATATGGATGGTCATATTGGTTAAATCACCCTGCCTTTTCCCTTACAGAAAAGTCATGAATCTGGCAATGTTAACAAAATGAGGAGGGCTTTCAATAATGAAAGAATCAGCTGTGTTCCTCTATATTCTTCTGCATCTGCCATTTATACAGCTTGCCATGATCATTCCAGAACAATGGGGATTCTCTTGCTGGCCACCAGGGATTTTAAATGTCACCAATAGTTATGAGAAAACGTCTCAGAGTTTTATCTTATCTCTGGCTTACTAGACAAAAAGTAGAGTCAGGGATTTGAATCAGAAGCTATTTATCTTTAAGTTAATAGTACAAAATACAAGGCCTTTTTTCCCTCAAGGTCCCCTCCCTACTACCAAGCCTAGAATTATTAGGAATGGCATCTCCAAAGAGTGAAAAAGCCAATACCAAGAATTCAACTGAAATCCAGGGTTCTCCTGCCACACTTCCCCCTCCCTTATTCACCCAAAGAGCTGGTTCTTATTCCCAACTCGGTGGGAAAGTCAGTGGAGGAGCTATTGGAAGTGAGGTGAGTGAACAGTCAGTGTTCAGCCAGGGCAGCAATTTGCAAGGCAACAGATCTACTCACCACACTCCAAGAGCAGCCCCCTGACCCAGGGAGATGCCATGGATTCCAGAGCCCTGGTCTCCCACCCCACACTGTCCCAGCATGTCCAGGGCACGTTTGTACATGTTCCTGCTCCTCGGGTAGCAATCCTCACACGGTGTATCTCAGAGTTCAGTCCCATAGATGGCCTTATAACGTAAATACTCTTCTAAGCACTGAAGAGCATTATCATCCACCTTTGGGTCAAACTTGTTCGCCAAGAGGTGATGATTCTGAAGAATCCAGTGCAGGTCCCCAGCCCCATAAATGCAGATAGCCCGCTGGTGGATTCCAGAGCAAGGTGCATAAGGTGCCCCCATACTGATGTCTCCCTCATGGAGCTGCCATTTGACCAGCCTGGCAATGGAGGTCATGTCTGAGATGTGAAACTTGGGGTGGTAGGGGACAGAGCCAGGCATCCACGGTGCACGCTGAAGGGTGGCCCAGAGGTGTTCATCGGGGCTATAGGTGTCTTTTGCCCATTCAATCAGTCGTTGGGATTTGGGGTTCTCTAAGACATGTTGGACAAAGGCTCGAGAAGCCACAAAATAGGCATTCCCTGTGAACACAGGTAAGTTATCAGGGGGAGGGTCCTTCATCTTGCTGGTTAGGTGCAATGTGTCTGTCACCTCATAGTGGTATTTCCAGCGAGACTTTTTGTACTCAGTAGGTATCTCGGACTCCATACTGTTCTTCCCATTCAACATCTTGAGGGCCAGGACCATCTCAGCATTGGTCTTTATAGGAAAATCTGTCCCACATGTATTCAGTAAGTATTTCCATGGCACCGAGCTCTGGAGCAAGTCTTCCATACAGTTCAGGTCAGCCTGCACCCTGGACCAGGAAGCGTAAACCACCCGGACCAACTTACTGGCCATGAAGACATTTGGGAAGCAGGAAATAATGGCCTTGACTGCCTCTTTGAAAGTTTCTGGGGACTTCTCATCCACATGGATGCAGTATATGTTCTGAGGGGCATACACAGCTCGCAGCAGCCGTTCAAAGTTTTCAATCTTCTCATGGACCACCACAGAGTATGCAATGGGGAAGTCTAACTCTTCTTTGCTCAGTGGGAACTGTATGAACTTCCTTTGGGACTTAAACTGCTCACAATCTCTGGTCATGTTGAGGTAATCGGTGTCTGTGAAAGGCTCCCGCTTCTTCTTGACCTCCAGATTGTCCAGGAGAGCCTCGACCACTGCTTCCTGGTCCCCTCGGGTGACCCCAGAACAGTTGATGGATCTCTTTGCTGGCAGCTTCAGGGACTTGTACAAGATGTCCTTACAGCGCTGGATTCCAAAGTCCCTGGATTCCAGATCCAGGGAATCTATGTCACATTTTAACCTGAGAGAAAGTCTCAGAGCAACAACGGCCAGCAGCATATAGCAGCCCAGGGCCCACAGGTGATGCACCCCGCAGAGTTTCTTCTTCCACCCAATCATCTTCATGAAATGGGAGATCGGTAGAGTTTGGGCACAGGGAAGGAGGAGGAGGATGAAATCCTTGGACAGAACAAAATGCCTTCAGTTACAAACTAACCTGGAACATGCTCAAGGAACATCAAGTTCAACTCCAAAGTGATGGCAAAAATAGGTTTCTTCTCTAGACAAATATCCTCAGTCAAGTCCTGCCTAGGAACTTCATACACCCAGCTCACTGATGGAGGTCTATAGCCTGACACTACAAACCAGCTGATCGTGCTGGGATTGGAATCAGGATCTGGGTCCACCTCCACCTCAGGAGAGAGAAAGGGAAGCAGAGCTGAGTACCTGTTGCTGTAGAGGTGTAATTAATAAGAGGAACTCCCCACGCTTCATTTTTCCTTCTTCCCCCCAAACCTTACCACCCTGTTTCCAACACAGCTCTTAACTGGGGGATAGAATTTCTGATCGGTCTAAAGAGAAAATCCATGAAATTCAAACTCTTAGCTTCAGTTCTAAAAATGTCCTTTTAAAAGATAAAGTACACTTCTTGGTCTTATTTGACAGTTCATATTTTAGGATGCTTTCACCACATATAATTCATTGGTTAGATGTGGCATCTAGCCACGCTTTAAAGAAAATGTTCTTAAACAAGTACAAAAAATTGGATGTAATTCCAAAAGTACATTGTAATCATTCATACAGATAACTCTCAGTCTATCCAAATTTAAAATATATCCACACAGAGACACACAAAGCTATGCATATGCAATATTTAATGAGAACTTTCTTTGAGCCAGAAATTTCTTTACATTTTCCCATTGAATCTTCACAACATGCCTAAAACAGAGTAATATTAGGCCTCTTTTATAGAGAGGAAAACGGAAGCTAAATAACTTGCTAAATGTCATATACATTATAAGAGGCAAATCTGGGACTCTTCCATACTCCCTGTTCCCCCCCAATTTTTTTTTTGTGGCGTGTGTCTGTAAGTCTAATACTTGCTCCTCCAAACCACAGCTACCTTTTAAATACAATACAGGGTACTTAGAAACTACTATGTAAAAAACAGATAAACAACAAAGTCTACTATATAGCACAGGGAACTATATTCAATATCCTGTGATAAACCATAATGGAAAAGAATATGAAAAAGTATGTACATCTGAATCACTAAGGGTACTTAGTACCAACAAAGAAAACCAGATAGTATAGGGGGGGAAAAATCCCTAAAAGGAGAAAAAGAGGAAAAAATGTGACATATCCTGCCAGCAATAATTCTTTTCCCTTATCGCAATCTTGTTCAAAGCATAAGACTGTATCCTCTTTAGTAATAACTTATGGGAATCTAAGAGGAAGAAAAAATGAAAAGTAAAGAAAACTCTCACCTTTAATAGCTTCTTTCCTATTTAGGGAAGATCTTTTTCCCAAGGGAAGAGCTGTTGGGTTCCATGGAAGCAAATGTGAACACCATGTCCCTTCTTCTTTCAGCCTCTCCAAAATATATTTTCTAACATTCATAGGATGTCCAAGAAACTGCGTCAGGCTCCTTAATCTCTGCAAAGTAAAGAGCAGCAGGTGGCTCCGTCACTCACCTTCTGGCTTCCTGCTCTCAAATAAGAGAGCCACTCAGATATATCATTCAGGAGCATAGTCTCAAGGACAAGTCATTCAGGGAGGTGAGCAAGCAGGAAAAACATACTGGCAATGCGTGAGAAGGCAAGCAGCTATTTGATCCAGAATAGCCCAGTTTGTACTCATGCTCTCCTGCCACAAAACCATTCATAAAGACTTGTCAATACTCATAGAAGAACTTGAAAGCTTTTTTTCCCCTTAACACGGAACCGTGGAAACCACACAGGTATGCCCCTATATTCTTTTGGCCTGGAGTTCAAATATCACTCCTCTTATGTTCCCTGAATACTCCCTGAATTTCACTGAAGAGTGAAGCAATAAAAATGACCTTCAAGGATTATTTCTTTTGTTCTTTTACTTTAAAGGAAAAGTCAGTGAAAAACAGACTTTGCTCTTCCATGGCAACTGCTCAAAAAAAATTCATTTGCCTGTCTTTCCATGACTGTTAATAATTTGTAGGTTGGAGAAATATCCTCGGGGCTCCAGATTGTAGATCTCCGTCACTAATGTCTGTGAGTCTAGGGTTCCTGGCAGTCTGAACAAGGCTAACACTAAGGGTGGTTGGACTTAAGTGAGAGCCCCATGGGTGGTTTTGGCAATACAGTGTGAAAAGTTACTTCTTCAAAACTGCTAACATTGTTTGCCTCTCCCCATCACCCCCAAAGCACCCCTCCAAATATGCAGCATTCCTGGCCAAATATTTGAAATAACAAATTTAATAATTTCACATAAAGAACTTAACCAGGTATCAAGTTAAGTAGATAACAGAAAGCAGGGGGAGGGGTAGATGATGCTAAATCATGAAGGAAGTAACAATTGCTGGAAGTAGCTACCACCCCTAGGCTGGAGGAAGGAGGAAAATATTGGGGGATTATTGAGAATTTGGTAAGGGGATGCCAACAAGCGGAAACTCAGACCTCTGGTTGGTGCTGGGGTCTCTGAGCTCAGAGGAGGGCCTCCTAGGCTGAGATCCAGACCTCTCCTGAGGAGCCTGGTGTCTCTGTGCTCCGTTACTGTAAACTAGATTCGGTGCAGCTACATAAAGGAACCACAACTGAGAAGGAAAAGGGTGTTGACATAGTGACGCTCACAGAAGCAGGAAATACCTACGAAGCCAACAGGAAGTCCCGCCTCCAGTCTGTCTTCCTCCAACGCCCCCTATTGGCAGAGCCTAATAAGGGGCAGTTGGCAAAGCACAAACGTGATTTGCAGACTTCCCTCATCCAGCATCACAAAGCTGAGTCCAGGAGGGCGGGCTTCATCTGAAGACAACAGCTTAATAACGAAGATGAGTTAGTGTTGCCTTCCTCCTGCAAGAATTGTTTATGCAGCCCCCAATAAAGCACCGGGAATTTAGGTCTTTTCTTTTTTTGGACCTCCTCTGCCTGTTTCTGACTGTAGATGAAGACAGACCAATGGCACGGAGCCATATGGAGTCATGTGCGCCTGCTCTTTTATTGGCCCCGCTCTGTCTTCGGTCAGCTTTGGTCACTCCGAGGCAAAAACGATTAAAGGATAAACACTTGCTCCAGTATCGGAATCTAGCAAAATCTTTCCAATTTGTTCATATCTTACTTCTCTTTGATGGCCACCTCAAAGTCCCACCTTCTTTCCCATTAAAAAAAAAATCAAAGAATCTCTCAATAGAGAGAAAATATTTTAAATATTTGATTTTTAAGGTAACCAAAACAGGTATCCACTTTTATGTGCTAAATATATGCTAATGTAACATTAACAAATTGTGGATATATTTTGTTAAGATAATCTACGTATGAGTAACACCAAGTGGCTAGTAGTCATGGGCACACCTGGGCTTTGGCAGGAGAGAGCTAGGTCTGAATCCTGGCCCTGCTACTTTCTAGCTGTGTGACCATGGGCAAATTCTGTAATCCCTCTGTGCTTCAGTGATTTCCTTGGTATAACTGGGGCTAATACTAATAGCTATTTTATAGGATTGCTGTGAAGATTAAACAAGATAACACATATGGGAGACTTGACTTAAAACCTGGCATATGCAGGCCCTGGGTGAAGGTTACTGTTAAGTAGTCTCCAGTACCAGCCCACAGAGGCCATTTTGCTCACAGAATAGCTCAAGGAGGGTACAAATAGTGTTCTTTAACTCTGGATCAAGGAAAAGTATTGAGGCTGGTGATGTGGGTAGATCAGGGAAGAGGCCTGGAATTGTCCCCTTCTCTGTGCTCTGGAAAGAGGCTCAGTTTAAGTGGTCAGTGTTAGCAGTGCAGAGGGGAGAGGTGAGCTGCAGCTGACCCCAGGGAAGTGCAAGAGAGGAAACAGAATAGCTGGAGAGAGGCACAGGAAGATCAGGAGCCAGGCAACCTGCAGAGATCACAAAGCAGCAGATTCCACACCTTAACTCAATGCTGGCCTTAAAGAGAAGGTGGGGACCAGGCAAGTTTCAAGGTCTAGGAGCCCAGACCTAAGGAATGAATCCCTTCATGAGGGTTTCTTTTAGCCCTGCTGAGGCCCAACAGAGCCAGGTGAGCCTGGGGCAAATGTGTCCAAGGGTCCAGGATTACATGAAGATACTTACAAGTGCCAAGCACTGAAAATGATGAGGGCACTCAGCTCCCTCAAGTACTGAGAATAAAAGCAACATTAAACCCGATAATAAGTGTAAACCTAACACAGTCCAGAGTTCCCACAACGACTACTGCTATGGTGTCGTTTCTGAAATAGCAGACTTTTCCCGCTCAGACCCCTCCATCCTTTTCTCCTAATCATGAGTCTAGTCTGATTATTGGGCAGATAGTTTTGCCTCCTTCTGCTATTTTGAACTGTAAATCCCTGTATGTCTGTGAAATGGTCTAAGCATTCCAATAATGGGGAGACCAAGCCAGGCTCATCAGGGTGGATCTGAAAGAATCCAGTGGAGTTTGGTGTTAACTTTGATGGAGGTACAGGGGACCCTGCAGTCCCAACAAGAGGGTCAGAGGAAGGCCCCGGCAGCAGGGATCTGACCTTTTTTTTTTTTTTTTTTTGCGGTACGCAGGCTGGGCGCGCAGGCTCAGCGGCCATGGCTCACGGGCCCAGCCGCTCCGCGGCATATGGGATCCTCCCGGACCGGGGCACGAACCCGCATCCCCTGCATCGGCAGGCGGACTCCCAACCACCGCGCCACCAGGGAAGCCCAGGATCTGGCCATTTTAAGCTGAGTTTACAAACTGGCAAGTGCACCCTTTTACTTATTTCAACATGGTGGTGTTTATCTCTAGTATGTGTCAGTTTTGTCCTCTCATTAGACTACAAGCTCCTAGAAATCATATTCGTTCTCTCTCAGCACCCAGCACAGTAGGTGTTGGCAGAATTCTAAGGCTGCGCAGAAGAGAAAGGTTGCATGTGGTCACGGAGAGCAAGGAAAGCCCCACTGACTGGCTAAAGAGAAGAGACCATGACTCAGAGAGGCAGGAAATAGAAAGACATAAGCAAGCCAAGTTAATGTGTTACCAGATGGGTGGAGCTGGAGTCTGAAAGAGACAAAATGCACTGAAGAAGATGGGGTGTGGGTACTTTGAGCCCTAACCTTATTCAATGTTCTGTATCAGTAGGCTCTTGGAGAAGATGGGCTATGATCTCTAGCCACAGAGAAGTGGTTCAAAGACTCAGTATGACCATCTTTGTCTCCAATCAGGGATGTAGGACACAGCTCAGGGTCAGCCGAGATTTGCTGGCTGGCTGGGGGCACTCTCCAGTCCCACCCAGACCTCCACTCCCTCTACGCACCCAAAGCTCTCCCTCCCCCTGGACACACTCCACCTAGAGTGAAGGAAAAAAGAGATTCAAGAAAGAAAAGAAAAGAAAAGAAAAACAGCCCACAGAACTCAGTAAGTACTTATTTGCTGAATGCAGAGGAAACTTCTGAGAGCAGAGAAGAAACCAATCTCCTTGGGTGAAATAATCCAACTTGTTCCTCCCTGCTTCTCATGTTTCCAAGGTGAATCATTTGCTAAATTATAAAGGAGGCCACCTTTCCTTACTCCCCATGCCCCACCTTTGGGTGATGCTCTGATTTCTACCAAGGCCAGGGTTCATGCTTCTCAGCAACACAAACCGAGGGGCAGCCACAGCTAGGCTGTTTCTATGCCACCCCCGCCCCATGAACTCATCAAAACTCACCCATCTCTGGGCTTCCCTGGTGGCGCAGTGGTTGAGAGTGCGCCTGCCGATGCAGGGGACACGGGTTCGTGCCCCAGTCCGGGAAGATCCCACATGCCGTGGAGCGGCTGGGCCCGTGAGCCATGGCCGCTGAGCCTGCACATCTGGAGCCTGTGCTCCACAACGGGAGAGGCCACAGCAGTGAGAGTACCGCAAACAAACAAACAAACAAAACCCTCCCTCATCCTCATTGTGGTGTCCTGACCCCAAGGGCAGAGACCATGTCTAACTCAGCTCTGCCTCCTTAGAGTAGCTATAGCATGAGAACTTCCACGTGACAGACGCACCAGGAATGTTTCCGGAATGAACAGCTTCACCAGGGTCCCTGAGAGGTCCTCTGATTACTGGAGTCTTGAAACCCTGGTTTACTAATAGTTACTGGAATTGATGTATGGAGGTGCCCTCCAATTGTCCACAAAAATACAATGCCACAGAGTTGAAACCAACTGAAATCCAAACAGCATTAATGGGATTAATTTTGTTTAGGAAACTTCCTCAGAAGTAACCTCCCAAAAATGAGATTTAACTTGGAGATTAAGGTACCTCCTACTGAGTCATTAGAAAGTAACCTTTTAAAGGGAACTAGTAACAAATGGCATGTAACATGACACTCTTTCATTTGTTCAGTCAGTTTAACATTGATTGAGGAAGCTGCTAAATTTTCAATGTTGGAGATACCAAGTGGATTAAGACAGTCCCTACTCTCAAGGTGCTCACAGTCCTGTGTGGGAGAAATGTTTCAAAATGGATTATAATGCCATGTATGAGTGCAAAAAAAGACATGTGTTGGATACAGTGGAGGTCCAGAGGTTAAAACTAAAAAGGGAATGGTTAGCAATACAAGTGTGAACAAATTAATGTAGGTCTGAATGAAATATAGAAAAAAAAGATTAAGAATTTGTCTGGGTGCCTCTTGCACTGTCTAGGGAAGGATCTTGGCTAATGGCTACAAGAGGAACAGATATTGTGGGTTAAAGAAAATGTCCCTTTACGGCAGCCATTTGGAAAAAGAATGTTAGATCTCTACCCCACACTATAAACATAAATAAATTTCAGATTAAAACTAAAAAGAAAAAACAGTCCTAAAATTCCAGAAAATATACAGAATACTTTAATGATACTGGGTTGGGAAGATATTTTTACTATTACACCAAAACCTGAAAATTATAAACAAAAAAGAAACAGATTTGACTATGAAGAAATCATAAATAAAATTACAATTGAAAGTATAAAAGGGGACTTCTGGGAAAGCTTCTTAAAAGGGAGAGGCTAAGCCCTTCTTCCCTTCCTTCTTTTATTATCATGAATGCAGATGTAATGGTTGGAGCTCCAGCAGCTATCTAGGACCTGGAGGCAACAATGAGAAAGGAAGTCATGAGCTGAAAGATAGTCATACCATAGAGCCACTTCACCAGTTCTAGACTGCCTACTTCTGGGTTTCATTTATATGAGAAAGAAACAAATTTCTGCCTTATACAGCCACTACTTTTTCAGGTCTCTTATATGAGTCACAAATTCTTAACCCATACAGAATCTGTTTCCTAATTCAGGGACATTTAGAAACATAGGTATGAAAAAGGCATACGTTTCAGGGAAGTAAAAAGAAGTTAGTCTGAAGCCTGCAGAGTACAGAACAGGAGCTCTAATTCCCATTCTCTCTACCACCACTTCTCCCATCCCCATACAACCACCACCATTGTTTGTGTCTTATTTAAAAACACATTTCAGGAAAAAGTCTGGAAAGGAATACACTAAAATATTAAGCACGGTATTCTGGGTTGTGTGATTGCTACTGGTTTTCCATTTCCTTTTTTTTTTTGCCTCATCAGTTTTCTAATTTATCTAGAATGCACAGGTATTATATATTTTTAAATTTAATTTAAAAAGCTATTTTAGAATCATCTTAGGAAGCAAAACAAAATAATGCCTTCTACTATTTACAATAGCCAAGACATGGAAGCAACCTAAATGTCCATTGACAGAGGAATGGATAAAAAAGATGTGGTATATATTTATACAATGGAATACTACTCAGCCATAAAGAAAGGATGAAATAATGCCATTTGCAGCAACATGGATGGACCTAGAGATTATCATACCAAGTGAAGTCAGTCAGAAAGAGAAAGACAAATACTATATGATATCACTTATATGTGGAATCTACAATATGGTACAAGTGAACTTATTTACAAAACAGAAACAGACTCACAGACATAGAAAACAAACTTATGGTTACCAAAGGGCAAACGGGGTGGGGGAGAGATAAATTAGGAGTTTGGGATTAGCAGATACAAACAACTATATATAAAATAGATAAACAACAAGGTCCTACTGTATAGCAAAGAGAACTATATTCTGTATCCTATAATAAACCATAATTTAAAATTAAAAAAATATATATATACATATATATGAATCATATTATATATATATGTGATACATCACATATATATATATACTGAATCACTGCTGCATACCAGAAACTAATGTAACGTTGTAAATCAACTATTCTTCAATAAAAAAAAAATCATGCTGTCCTTGATTGCAGAAGCCAACCATGATTTTACCTCTGTGCAGGTCTATGTGAACAGATCTAGTCTTTATTTTGGGGGGGAAAGTAGGATCGTGTGCATGTGTATATGTATGTATGTGCATGTATTTATGTCTAACTGGATACTAATAGAAGTACCTTTTTAATGAATGTAAAATTGGAAGTTTTTATAATGAGAGCAACTTAAACAAGATAATTGAAATACTTGCACCACCTAACACTCACAAAATGCCACTTCACTTACTCATATGATCTTTTAAAGGAAAATGACCACCATGCCAACTAATATGAAAATATAAAAATGTATTAAATGACAAAACAACACACAGTGCATCTTAGTTCTATTTTCTTGGTCTTAAAAAACAAAATAGAGGGCTTCCCTGGTGGCGCAGTGGTTAAGAGTCCGCCTGCCGATGCAGGGGACGCAGGTTCGTGCCCCGGTCCGGGAAGATCCCACATGCCGCGGAGCGGCTGGGCCCGTGAGCCATGGCTGCTGAGCCTGCGCGTCCAGAGCCTGTGCTCCGCAATGGGAGAGGCCACACAGTGAGAGGCCCGCATACCGCAAAAATAAATAAATAAATAAAATTAAAAAAAAAAAAAATAGAAATAAGGACACTACCGGCTCTTCATGCCATCCTTTTGGATAGCACATGAAGAAAGTATTTCTAGGGTAGGGCCCTCTCTAGGCTGTCCTAGCCCATAAGGTCCTATCAGCTGTGTACACTCTAGACCCCTAGAAGTTTTCATGTGTGTGGTTATGGTCATTGCCATCTTTCAGGCATAGACCATTGAGACAACATGCTGGGCCCCAGGCAGAGAGAGTCTACCTTCTTGGGTGGGGAGCAGATGGAAAGGTGAGGAGGGGGAATGCAGGCCTGTAGGAACCAGTGGTGTCTACGACTTCTCTCCAACCCACACCTACCAGTCAGGAATGCAGAGTAGATTCCTGAGCAACTGAGAGGCCAGACAGACTGAACTTGGTCCTCGGTACCTCTCAAGCCCTCAAATACCATAGTTCCAGCTCATCAGAGATGGGCTTTGTCTTTTTTTCTTTTTACTTTTTTTTTTTAAATTGAAGTCTAGTTAATTTACAATGTTGTGTTAATTTCAGGTGCACAGCACAGTGATTCGGTTTTATATATAGATGCACGTATGTGTACATATATGTATATTCCTTTTCAGATTCTTTTCCCTTATAGGTTATTACAAAATATTGTGTAACGAGCTTTGTCTTTGCCCTGACCAGCAAAGCTCGGCTGCAGCCCACATCTGGCCTGGGTATGTACCTGCTTCCCGTAGTTGGTAGTGGATGTGAGTCCATGGTGTAACAGTTGTGGAATTTAAGAACTCGAGTGAAAATTCTATCTCCCTTTATCCTTGGGAAGCTCCTGGACCCTCTTCTGGCCTCTGTTAGCTCATCCATACTAACAGATATGCATTGGTAAACAAGTGCCATGCATATATCACCATGGAGGAGCTCCTAGTTTGGTAGGAAGAGCAATCAACAAGCAGGGACAATAAAGTTTGGAAAGTACCAAGGGTACTTGTACCAAGTAGACATAAAGCTCTGTGGGAAAGTGGGATCCCTGGAAGACATCCTGGAGGAGGTGGCATTTAGGCTAATACTTGATGGGTAAAGAGATCAGTCAGGCAAATAGCAGGGGTAGAGGAAACAATCAGGCTGAAGGTCCACCTTAGTCGCCTTATCCTCAAAATCATGATACCTGTGCTCAGGGATTTCTCCTGCTTTACTTTCAGTTCCTGGAAATAACAAGGCTCAATCTCAGCTCTGGACTTTGACCCCGGCTGTTCAGTCCACCCAGAGGGAATGACCACCTCCGCCTCCTCTAGGTCTCAGCTTGGCTGTGGCTTCCCCTGGGCAGCCTCCCCTGACCCTCCAAGCCTGGGTTGGAGGCCCCCCTTCCTTGCTCTCTTAACATCCTGAAACATTACCTCATCATAGTATTTCCCACACTCTATTCTCCACTGTGTCATAAATTCCTTCAGTTACAAGGACTGTGCTTTCTGGTCCACCTTTTAATCCCTAGTACCTTGCAAATAATAATCATCAGCATAGACTGAGACATATTGTGTGCTGGGCACCGTCTTAAGCACTTTACATTTAATTCTCACAACAAATCCTGTAAGGCACAGAGATACTGAGCAATTTACCCAAGACTACACAACTAGTAGGTGGCAGGGCCAGAATTTGTACCCTGATGTCTGGCCCGGCTCCCACCCCCTTATCCCCTCTGCACGCCAGCTGCCCACACTAGGAATACAATTCCTAGCCAGGCTGCCTCTCCTGGGACAGTTCTAGCTCAGCCTCAGCCTCTCCCTAACTGGGAAGCCACCTAGGATGCAGCCTGTACCTTCACTGGGCCTCAGTTTCTCCACCCATGATGGAAGGTAGAGTGGATCATGTGTAAGGGAAGGAGTTAACCTGCCCGAGAAGAGCGCCATGTGATGGGTTCACACTTAGGCAATCCCATTTCAGAGTCAGTTTACTTAACCTCACTCACTGCCTCAGGTGCACAACGAAAGTTTGTGCAATTAGTTAGTGAGCAGGTGATTGAGTGGCTGAACCCTGACCCTCTCTGAAAGGACGGAGGATCACTGAACCTATTAAGAGCTATTAACCCAGCAACCTAATTATTGACTCATGGTATCTTTGTAGGAATCTTCTAGAAGAATGCATATCAACAGCAGTCAAAAAATATTATTCGGGCTTCCCTGCTGGCGCAGTGGTTGAGAGTCCGCCTGCCGATGCAGGGGACACGGGTTCGTGCCCCGGTCCAGGAAGATCCCACATGCCGTGGAGCGGCTGGGCCCGTGAGCCATGGCCGCTAAGCCTGCGCATCTGGAGCCTGTGCTCTGCAACGGGAGAGGCCGCAACAGTGAGAGGCCCGCGTACCGCAAAAAAAAAAAATAATATATATATATATATATTATTCTAATGATGATGCAAAAAATTGGATTCTGTTTTACCTGCCCTTTTGAATCTTGCTTTTTCTCTTTACAATACACATTGAAAGTCATTCAATGTCAGTACATTTTTATCTATGTAAATGAAGTTATTTCCAATGCATTTTCAATTATAAAAATTGCTGCATTAAAAATTATAGTTTTGTACATTTGTTATTTTTATAGAATAATTTATTCTATAAAAAATAACTTCTAATAATTTATTAGAAGAATAATTTCTAGGTCAAAGATTATGCAGATTTAAGATTGTTTAATTGGCACTACCCAAAAGGTTTTACCCACTTTAACCATAAAAGTACCTGTTTCCCCTCATCATCACCTGGTATTATCTTTCATTTTTTGTCTTTTCCACAATCAATAGATGACAAATGATAGCCTACTATGATTTTCATCTACTTTTCTTTGATTATTAGTAAGCTTGGGCTTCTTTTCATGATTTTGGCCATCTGCATTTTTTCTTTTTTTGGCCATGCCTTGTGGCTTGCGGGGTCTTAGTTCCCCAACCAGGGATTGAACCCAGGCCCCAGCAGTGAAAGCATCAAGTCCTAACCACTGGACCGCCAGGGAATTCCCTATATTTCTTTTTAAATTTCTTTCCTGTTGATTTTTTTCTACCCATTTTTCTATTGGAATGTTAGTTTTTCTTATTCATTTGTGAGAGCTCTTTGAATTTATCAGTTAATTATCCTTTGTTCTGGTTTTGGAGGTATTTCATCCCAGTGTGTTGTTTGACTTTGATTATGTTTTATGGGGTTCTTTCCAAGGCGCAACATTTGATACGTAGAAGTTTGCAGTTATTTTCTGTAGTTAAATTTATCTATCTTCTCCCTTTGGCTTCCGAAATTCATATAATCCTTAGAAAGCCCAATTCCACTCCAGGGTCATACAAATATTCACCCACACTTTCTTTTAAAAAACGTTCTGTGATTTGTTACATTTGAACTTTGGATCCATCTGGAATATATTTTGATGTATGGAATGAAATAGTCAAGGTAATGATTCTGCTAGGACCCAACAGCTATGCTTTGAAAAAAAGCTATGAACCTTTTGGCTTGGCACGTCAGGAAAAAGCCAAACACCAATGAATGGAAGGAGGAGCTGGCATGGGGACCTAAGGACACAGTGCTGGCTTGAAGGGGAGGTGTCACTAAGTTCCAAAAATGCATTCAATTTTGATTATGTAAACACCAGTCAGTGATTTTGAAAAACCACACAATGCTGGCGATTTGGGAGGGGAAATCAGAACCTGGCTAAAGAAAGAGAAAGCAAACAAACTAAATCTTAGTTGGTATTACACATGGGACTTTATTACCTCTATTAAGGACCATCTAATCTTGGCTACATCCTGAGTGGCAGAGTCCAGATAACTCAGGTGTTATTTAAATAAATATTTTTGTGGGCTCTAATGATGACCCCAATTGCAAGAAAGTGGATACGATGTGTACTGTGATCTAGGCAATCGTGCAAAGATAAACAGCATCTAACACAAAGCTGACTCAATTATAGTTGTAGGGGAAAAGTTTAAGGGACTAACTCACTTACTGGTTCCCTGTGGGAGAACCACAAAAAGAAGAGGTTAGAAGGTAGTATTCGTGAAGGAAGAGAGAAGTAGCATTGGGAGGCCAGAGGGCTGGAAGAAAGCAGAAACAGACAGTGGGGAAAAAAAAACAGAATTAATTATGGGAGTATCAGGAAAAAACAGCCACATGATCCAATGAGTGGCAGAAGAAGGAAGCCAGCCCTTTCTGGGGTAGAAGTGGGCAAGATACTAAAGCCAAAGGAAACGGGTCAGGACGGCTCTGGGAGGTGCTGATTGAAGCCAGAAAAGCTTGGATTAATTGGCACTCCCTTCTCCATGCCCATTAATGGAAATATTTTCTGCCCTGTACTTTGCAATGGAAGTGACGGGGGAACAGGCAATAGCTGGGATTTATGCACAAAGCCCGTTTCCAGAGACTGTCCCAGCACATTCAACCTGATTGCTAACCTCTTCAAAATGATTCCCCTCCCTCCCTGTGTGACTTTAACTGGGTCTCTGTTTCCTCACTGTGTGGGAACCCTAACCCTAAACCTTAAGCCTAACCCCTAACCCTGAATCTGAAGGACCAGCTTTTTCATAGCAGCACTATTTACAATATCCAAGACATGGAAACACAAACTAAATGTCCATGGACAGGTGAATTGATAAAGAAGATGTAGTACATATACACAATGGAATATTACTCAGCAATCAAAAAGAATGAAATAATCCTATTTGCAGCAACATGGATGGACTTGGAGATTATCATACTAAGTGAAATCAGTCAGAAAGAGAAAGACAAATACCATATGACGTCACATATATGTGGAATCTAAAATACAATATAAATCAACATATCTGTGAAAAAATAGACTCACAGACATAAAGAACAGACTGTGGTTGCCAAGGGGGAAGGGGAAGGGGGTGGGGGAGGGAAGGAGTGGGAGTTTGGGATTAGCAGATGCAAACTATTGTATATAGGATGGATAAACAAGGTCCACTGCATAGCACAGGAAACTATATTCAACATCCTATGACAAACCATAATGGAAAAGAATACGAAAAAGAATATATATGTATAACTGAGTCACTTTTCTGTGCACCAGAAATTGACACAATATTGTAAATCAAGTATACTTCAATAAAATCTAAAAAAAAGAAAAAAAGAAATTCTGTGTTCCTGCTACCTGGTGTCTTTGTCCTACAAACATCATGTCAGAGCCACAGTTCAAAAATCCTTATTTGGAGGTGGATCTTACCAGGGATGGAAGGAAGGGGCAAAAGACTGACAGTGAGGAAGCCTGTGGGGCAGATATTACAGTGGTCAAGTGGATATGATGAGGGTCCAACCAGGTGGGTGGCTGGTCGATGTGGATAGCAAGAGGAGAGGGCTGTGAGGGACAGGAAGAATGTAAAAGCACCAGAGAGAGACATCTGAGAAGGCTTGGGAACCAAATCTGAAAGCTAGGAGCCTTCTGACCCAAAGTTCACAGTGGCAACCCCAGATCATAGGACTGCCAGGAAAATTAACCATGCTAAAGCATAACTTTCCCTAAAGTTAAAAAACCACTCTCCCCAAATATACATTGAACGTGCATCAAATGCTCAGCTCACTACTTAATGGACACAATAAGATGGTAAATCTGGTTCCAAGAGGATTTTGAGAAACTGGCTATTTGTACGCACTTATAAAGGAAGGTTAGAGTCAAGTTTCTAGTGTACATGTACTACTGGTTAACGCCCTACAAGATAATACAAAACCATAACATTTGGAATCTCCCTTCTCCTGGGGAAAAATTATTTGCTTCTCAACAGAGTAAGATCTGCAAATTGAGAAGTAACTTGACTGAGTCTGAGCCCTTAACAGCAAACAGCAAATGTTCAACAGCAAATAACAAATGTTCATTCTTCTAAATCTGTGGTTCTCAAACAGGGGCAATTTTACCTCCCAGGGGACACTTGGCATTATCTGGAGACACTTTTGGCCACAACTCAGCCAGGAGTAGGGAGTGGGGAGAGGGATGGCATCTAGTGAGAAGAGGCCAGTGATGCTGCTGGACACCCCACAGCACACAGGACAAGCCCCAGGCAAAGAAGTATCCTGCCCAAAAGGTCAGTAGTGTGAAGGTGAGAAGTCCTGCCCCAGAGAATTAACGAGCCCGCAGGTAAGCTTGTTAAAGAATGCCCTTGTGTGGGACTTCCCTGGTTGGTCCAGTGGTTAGGACTCTGTGCTTCCACCACAGGGGGCACGGGTTCGATCCCTGGTCAGGGAACTAAGATCCCGCATGCCGTGCAGCATGGCCAAAAAAAAGAGAATACCTTTTGTGCAAAGATATGCTGCCCCCCTCTTTTCCTTATTTCCAAGTTCTAAATAATCTTTCTTAATGGTAATAGTCAACCATCTGCCTTCAAAGGAAAGTAGACTTCTTTTTACGAATATTTCACCTGAGTATGTTAGAAAGGTTTCTAATTTACCTGAAGGACATCAGAAAAATTCAGTTAAACAGCACACCCTTTCCCAGTTACTGAGCCTTTTGTCTTATTAAGATCTTACTACAGTTGCTGTCCAAAGACTATGGGATTTTTCCAGGGAGCATGCAAACACCTGGAACTTTCTTAAAAACAAGAATATCCAACCCCCCCAAAAAGCAACAACCAAAAAGATGCGCTGACATCACTGGGAGAAGTTGGCAGCAGGGCAGAAGCATCGTCACAGGAAGTACAGCTGGGAAAAGACAGACAGAGGCTGATGACCCCTCCGCCGACCCAGCTGGGACACATCTCCTTCCTCCCTGTTCCTGCTCCAGCCCCATTGTTCCAAATCTTGGCCAACTCTACCGTCTACCCAGGTACCCAGGCCAGACTTTGCAATGATGCCTTAGCTTCCTCTTCTTTCCCTCCCATCCACAGGAATTCGCTCATTCAGTAAGACATTTATGGATGGAGCAATGACTCCCAGGCACCACGTATATACAGAGCAGTGAGCACAATGGTCTTGCAGCAGATTGCCAAGGCCCTCGGATTCTTCCTTGATTAGCTCTCCATTCTCACCACCCTCCTTTCTTGCCTTTAAGCTCTGTAGCTGCAGCCTCTTAAATTATTCCCCTGCCCGAGTCTGGCCTCTCCTGTTTTCAGATTATCACCCTGAAACACAGCTCTGCCTGTACAGCTCCCCTGCCAAAAACAACTTTGAACTTCCCTTTGCTCAGGGAATGGGCTCAAAGAATAAAATCCAGACACCTTTGCACAGCAACCAGGTTCCTTCATACTTAACCCCCCTTGCTCAAAGACACTACTGACGAAAGCAGCATTCACGGCTCCCAGGACAGATGGCAGGCTTTCCCACACCCAAGCCTTTCTTTCTGCATCCTCATTTTTGTCAATTCCCTCATCCATAGGTATCAAGATGTACCAATTAACATATCTGCCATGCTAGATAAATATTTGCCGGCCCCCAAATAAATATTCCTAGTGTGAGAAGACAATTTATGATAATCTACAGCATGTCTGTAGGTTAATAACACATTTTAAAAGGTTTTTCATTAAAAAAATAAATTTTGCTACTTTAAAACGATCAGAGGTAGAGTTTTAAAAACCTAAATATGAGGAGTAAATTCTCTGGAAAAAAGACATTCATCAAGGGAAGCAAGTGCTACGTTCTCTTTAGGAAATTTTCACAAAGAACATTTATCATTTCAATATTGCATACAAGGGTGTTCTTGGTGGCCCAAATGTGGGCTTATCTCAAGACATAACAGACTTCTAGAGAATACAGGCAGGTATGAGACCGTGAGTTAGGTGATCGGATAATGTGCTTTGGAAACAAGTATGTGGGTCAGAGAGGACTCGCGAAAGAGGTCATTTCTAGGCTGAGACCTAATGTTTGTTTCTTTTAAGTTTTTTCATTTTGTTTTATAAGCAGAAAGCTAATTAAGACTGGATTGTCCAGTTCAAAACCTGAAACTCTTTTAGCACTTGTCAGAATGCAGCATAGAGAGTCGTTTAATGTCTGGCCTTGCACCCCACTACCTCACTCCTTTGGCCTGCCACCTTGTTGCAGATAAAGACTGTATCTTACTCATTATGTATCCCCAGGACCTAGGATTGTGGCTAGTATCTGTGCCAAACAACTGTTGTTGGAACAGACTGGAATGAAATGAATGGAATGGAAAATAAAATCATGTGGTTATATTGGTGAACAAATTCAACTAATAAGTGATTGATTCACCTATAATGGAAAAGAATCTGAAAAGGAATGCGCGTGTGTGTGTATATATATATATAACTGAATCACTTTGCTGTACACCAGAAACATCGTAAATCTGCTATACTTCAATTAAAAAGAATGTGATCCATCCAGTCCAATCATTGCCTTGACTTCCCTTTTCTCCACTGAAGTGAACTTACCAAGCCAACCCTTCCACAGGCAATTGCCACTTAAAGTGCTCTAGAGCACAGCTGGCCCAGAATGGAGAGTGGTTAAATAAATCTACATATCTACCTTCTCTCTTTCTCAAGTGCTATGTGTGAATCCCAGAAATGAACAAGAGGCAGTAAATATTTATTGGTGTGTGAGAGACTGAACTCACTTACACAGCAGTTGAAAGGTATGAAGGGCTGGGCATTTAACCATACTTCTCTTATTTCAGGGAAAACTCGCCGAGTTTGAAGTTATCCGGCTCACCTATGAACAACACAGGTTTGAACTGCACAGGTCCACTCCTATGTGGACTTTTTTTTTCAGTAAATACATACTATAGTACTCCACGATCTGTGGTTGGTTGAATCCATGGACGTGGAACTGCAGATATGCAGGGTTGACTGTAAAGTTATATGTACTTGGATTTTTGACTGCACGGAGGTCGGCGCCTCTAACCCCTGTGTTGTCCAAGGGTCAACTCTAGTTTGAATACATGTGAAATATTTCAGATTGGACTAGTAATAATACATAAAAAGGACTGTCTAGGTCTGGTCGACCAGGTGAATCTTCAGACCAGGTGGGATCCCATCCTGTGCTGCTTGTACCCAAGCTGCCCCTAAGACCTAGGGTGGAGGACACAAAGGCATCTCAAGAAGGAAGTGACAACCAGAAACGTCTCACTTGGAAGCTTGAAACTCCCTTTCATATCTTTTCCTAATCACTGCCTTTCTTCAAATAAGATACCGTTGATTAAAAGATGCATCGCTTTTTTATGAGCCACTGAGGAAGAACAAATGCCACAACAGATAAAGCTGGACACGAAGCTTTCTGGTCATTTATTTATTTATTTATTTATTTATTTATTTTCATATCACATTTTAGTGGTGTGAAAATAAATAAAGGTAATTTTTAAATTTTAATTCATAACGCAATCACAGAGCACTTAGCTCTCTTAATGAACATACTTCTCATACTCCAGGGAATTTTTAAAATCTCTCAGTTCAATTACAAAATACTCAGTGAGATTCAATCATACTGAGAGCTTGTTCTATATTCCAAGGGTAAATAATACATTAGTGCTAACATATACATATGGAATCTAAAGGAAAAAAATGGTTCTGAAGAACCTAGGGGCAAGACAGGAATAAAGACGCAGACACAGAGAATGGACTTGAGGACATGGGGAGGGGGAAGGGTAAGCTGGGACGGAGTGAGAGAGTGGCATGGACATATATACACTACCAAATGTAAAACCGATAGCTAGTGGGAAGCAGCCGCATAGCACAGGGAGATCAGCTCAGTGCTCTGTGACTACCTAGAGGGGTGGGATAGGGAGGGTGGGAGGGAGGGAGATGCAAGAGGGAAGAGATATGGGGATATATGTATATGTATAGCTGATTTACTTTGTTATAAAGCAGAAACTGACACACCATTTTAAAGCAACTGTACTCCAATAAAGATGTTAAAAAATAAAATAAAATAATCAGGATAAGGAATAATAGAAAAAATAATAATATATTAGGACAAGCAAGAGGTACAAGATGGGGAGTAGTTAATTAACATCCAATTCAAAATGCTTATATGTACATCAAAACAATGAACTAGCTGTTTTTTGTTTTGTTTTCATAAATAATGCAAAATATTCCAAGAATCAAGCAAATTTGTACAAAATACAATAAATGTGACTGGAAAAGACTGAGTAGTTGTGCAGCCAATTAAATGAATAAATTATTTCAGTATTTCAGGCAAGCTCTCCTTTTTTAGTCAAAAAGGCTGTGCCTTGGTCAGTGATAGTTAAGAATGAAAATTGTCTTCATAATTTCACATAAATGTTTGAATTTCATATCAGGAAAACAAGACAACATTATTTCTGTAGGGAGACACTGGTGAGTAATACTTACCATATATCACTAAAAAATAATTTAACTGTTGGAATTTGAGTATAAACTGAAAAATAAAAAGTGAGTTTGTTGGGTTTCTAGACTATTACTAGTTCAAAAAACTTAGAATCTTTTCAGCTATAGCCAGATATTTTAACAAGTAACATATTTTAATTCAGCAGAAAACAATTCTTTTGAGTTATGCTCAGAAATAATAAACACAACACATTTTATTCAATGGGATAAGAAACAAAGCAGCAGCAATGTTGTACAAATTCACATTATTAATGTAACTCTTACATGACAAGGATTTTTATATTAAATAGAAACAGATTGCTTTGCCTTAGCTGGAATGCCCATCCTGGTTGGACTACTTTACATGGTAAAGTAAATTTGGTCAATAGAAGGTTTGTTTGAATTTTAGAACATGGAAGAGTTTAGAGACAACCTACATATACCCTCTATTATGTTTTCTGTTTTGCTGTTCCCTCAATTTCTCTTTTCCTATCCAAACCCATTCTTTGATTGCTGTACACCTGAAACTGACACAACATTGTAAATCAACTATACTCCAATAAAAATTAAAACAAACAGAGCAACAACAAAAAACCCCATTGTTTGAATAGAGTAATAGCCTTTGTTAAGTGCACCTAGCACAGCAACACCAAAGTATCTTCCTCAACAATCTTCTTGATTCATTTCAACCTCTTTGGGGTCATATTGTTATTATTATTACCTATAAAGGTTTGGTAGAAATTCCTTGAGTTAATTTTCCTCCTCTTTCCCTGCTTGTGATTTCTTGACAATCAGTGTGACCCTTAGACAAGCTTGTTTTCCACTCAGATTTGTTCATGCTGTTGAAAGAAACGTCTTGTAAACATGACTAGGGCTGTTGCTAGTAGAACCTTCCTATAAATACCTTATTTTTATTTTTTTTAATAAATTTATTTTATTTTTATTTATTTTTGGCTGCATTGGGTCTTCGTTGCTGCACGCGGGCTTTCTCTAGGTGCGGCGAGCAGGGGCTACTCTTCGTTGCGGTACGCGGGCTTCTCATTGCGGTGGCTTCTCTTGTTGCGGAGCATGGGCTCTAGGCACGCGGGCTTCAGTAGTTGTGGCACACGGGCTCTAGAGCTCAGGCTCAGTAGTTGTGGCACTTTCTGGTCATGTAGAATGTTTACCTTATGCTTATAGAAAGAGCTCCTTCCTGTTTGAACATATTTGAACACAAATGACCTGTAACCTGTGCTCTAACATTTAGCATTTACATTGTAATTTTAAGGATGAAGAGCCCTGGGGTTTAGTCAGCATTTTATATTTGGCTACATTTGTAGTTTGGGTTTTGGCTCCACTGAATCACTTGTCTCTGGATTTTGAGCAGCTTCTGTTCAAACTCAGCAGGAAGCTCCCAACGATTAACGATCAACTCCTTAATCATAGTTCAGTGTGATGCACTTCACGTTGACATGTCATGGCTTTGAAATTTGTTTCAAGGAATTTGTCAATTCTTCCTAACTTCAGGTACAGTGCTTGGCCTTGTATCAGTAATAAAATACAAGTTTTTATGACCTTATAGCTAACCTTCTTTGTTATCTCTCATAACATACTTTGCTGATGTTGCAAGAAAATATTGGATTGTGATTATTCCTCTAACAATGAACATGTGCTTCTCTAATATATAATCTATGCCCCTTTTGTACTCTTTTTGTTTTAATGCTGTATCATAAAGTGATTTTTTTATTGAGATGATGATTTTATGGAGATATATAAATAGAGAGATATAGATATATATAGATATATATATCCCTACAGGTGTGCCTTGGAGATATTGCAGGTTCAGTTCCAGGCCACGACAATAAAGCAAATATCACAGTAAAGCAAGTCATGCAAAATTTTTGGTTTCCCAGTGCATGTAAAAGTTGTGTTTACACTATACCGTGGTCTAATAAGTGTGCAATAGCATTCTGTCTGAAAAAGATGTACATACCATAATTATTACTTTATCACTAAAAAATGCTAACTATCATCTGAGCCTTCAGCATGTTGTCTTTTGGCTGGTGGAGGGTTTGAAATATCACGAGAATCAACAAAATGTGCCACAGAGACACGAAGTGAGCAAATACTGTTGGAAAAATGATACCAACAGACTTACTTGATGTAGAGTTGCCAGAAACCTTCAATTTTTTTTTAAACATCCTTATTGGAGTATAATTGCTTTACAATGGTGTCTTAGTTTCTGCTTTATAACAAAGTGAATCAGTTATACATATACATATGTCACCATATCTCTTCCCTCTTGTGTCTCCCTCCCTCCTACCCTCCCTGTGCCACACCTCTAGGTGGTCACAAAGCACTGAGCTGATCTCCCTGTGCTATGTGGCTGCTTCCCACTAGCTATCTATTTTACGTTTGGTAGTGTATATATGTCCATGCCACTCTCTCACTTTGTCCCAGCTTACCCTTCCCCCTCCCCGTATCCTCAAGCCCATTCTCTAGTAGGTCTGTGTCTTTATTCCTGTCTTGCCCCTAGGTTCCTCATGACCTTTTTTTTTTTTTTTTTTTTAGATTCCATATATATGTGTTAGCCTACAGTATTTGTTTTTCTCCTTCTGACTTACTTCACTCTGTATGACAGACTCTAGGTCCATCCACCTCACTACAAATAACTCAATTTCATTTCTTTTTATGGCTGAGTAATATTCCATTGTATATATGTGCCACATCTTCTTTATCCATTCATCTGTTGATGGACACTTAGGTTCAAACCTTCAATTTGTTAAAAAAAAAAAAGAAAAAGAAAATGCAGTATCTGCTGAGCACGATAAAGAAAAGCACAGTAAAATGAGGTCTGCCTGTATGACAGAGAGAGAGTAGACTTGAAATATGTGCAGTTTACTGTATGTCGATTATACCTCAGTCAAGCTGTTTTTAAAAAGCACTGTAAATCATCAATAGGTGAATGGATAAAACAATACATGGTATATACATATATATATATATATATATATATATATATATTCAGCATAAAAAAGGAGGGAAATTCTGATACATCTACAGCACATAGTCAGCTCTTATACTCATCTGGCACTGGGGTTTTACGTCTGCTGCCCAGGGGATGATTCTGGATCCCCTGGCTCTGGTGGCCAGGGAGGCTTGCATTCCTGGGTCCCTGGAAACTAACAATTCTAGAGACAATCCTTGACAAGTTAACACCCCTAGGGCATGGCACAGAGCAGACTGAAACACAACCCTGTTTTTCCATGAAAGAGGCCTATTTACTTGTCCTGGAGCTTTGGCCTAAGGGGCAGTTTCAGGTTTGGCTCACAACTAGAGGCGGGTGGAAGTGCACTCAGAGAACACAGGCTGGTGGACACCATCTCTACATCCTCCCTTTGCCTCACTGCAGCATTTTGGTACCTCCCAGAAAGTAACTTATACACTTGTCTGGAGCCCTGATTTTTCAACTGCTTCCCACAGGACACCTCCAAATTGCCAGGCTCTCGTGGACAGGGAGGCTTACCCTTACAGTCCCACATGACTCCATTTATTTGCGTACTTTATAAAAACTGCTGCCTGAGGGTCTGGCTTCTAATCATCCTGAATCTAGGTGCTGACTGAGATCCTCCCCTTTGGGACACTGACAGGCCTTGGCATAGCCTCAACTACTGGCAGCAATTAAAAAATAAAATAAGGGCTTCCCTGGTGACGCAGTGGTTGAGGGTCCGCCTGACGATGCAGGGTACGCGGGTTCGTGCCCCGGTCTGGGAGGATCCCGTGTGCCGCGGAGTGGCTGGGCCCGTGAGCCATGGCCGCTGGGCCTGTGCATCTGGAGCCTGTGCTCCGCAGCGGGAGAGGCCACAGCAGTTAGAGGCCTGCATACCGCAAAAATAAATAAATAAATAAATAAAATAAAATAAGCTGCTTGGACAATCACAAAGGTTTGAGAGACAACCAAGAGCTAGGGCAGGGTTAAATAATAAGGCTTAATCTGCTGCACGAGGCCTCTTATTTAAGAATGGGACAGGGCCTCCCTGGTGGCGCAAGTGGTTGAGAGTCCGCCTGCCGATGCAGGGGATACGGGTTCGTGCCCCGGTCTGGGAGGATCCCATATGCCGTGGAGCGGCTGGGCCCTTGAGCCATGGCCGCTGAGCCTACGCGTCCGGAGCCTGTGCTCCACAACGGGGGAGGCCACAACAGTGAGAGGCCCGCATACCGCAAAAAAAAAAAAAAAAAAAAAAAAAAAGAATGGGACAGATGGCTGTTTTATCTACTGCATAGAAACCAACACAGAGAGTCAAGCAAAATGAAGAAACAGAGAACTATGTTCCGAATGAAAGAAAAAGATAAACCTCAGGGGAAAAAACCCTTAATGTAACAGAGAAAAGTAATTTACCTGATAAAGAGTCCAAACTAATGGTCATAAATATGCTCCCTGAACTTGGGAGAAAAATGGATGACACAGTGAGAACTTCAACAAAGAGATAAGAAATATAATAAAGTAACAAATAGAAGTCAGAGAGCTGAAGAATACAATAACTGTATCAAAAAAATACACTAGAGGGATTCAACAGCAGACTAGATGAAACAGAAGTAAGGATCAGTGAACTCAAAGCAAGGCAATGGAACTCAACCAATGAGAGCAGCAAAAAGAGAAAAGAATGAAAATAAAAATGAAGATAGCTTAAGAGACATATGTGACACATCAAGTGGACTGACATTTGCATTACAGCGCTCCCAGGAGGAAGAGAGGGGAAAAAAATAGCAGAGAACTTATTTGAAGAAATAATGGCTGAAAACTTCTCTAACCTGAAGAAGGAAACAGGCATTCAAATCCAGGAAGCCAGAAAATTCCAAATAATAGGAACCCAAAGAAACCCACACTGAGGCACATTATAATCAAAATGTCTAAAGTTAAAGACAAGGAATGAATCTTAAATGTGGCAAGAAAAAAAAAACTCATTACATACAAAGGATTCCCTGTGAGAATATTATCAGGAATTTTGCAACCAGAAAGGAATGGCACTATATATTTAAAGTGCTGAAAAGACATAAAACAAGAATACACTACCTGGCAAAGTTATCATTCAGAATTGAAGGAGAAATAAAGAGCTTTCCAAACAAGCAAAAGCTAAAGATGTTCATAACCACTAAATTAGCTTTCCAAGAAATATTAAAGGAAGTTCTTTAAGCAGAAAAGCAAAGGTGCTAATTAAGAACAAGGAAACATCTGAAAGTGTAAAGGCAAATAAATAGTAAAGATAGGGGATTAATCACTTTTAAAGTTAGCATGAAGATTAAAAACAACTAGCTACAATAATTAGTTAAGGGAGAAACAAGATAAAAATATGTAAAACTGTGACATCAAAAATATAAAACATTGTGGGGGGAATAGAGATGTGGGGTTTTTAAATGCGTTCAAACTTAAGTTGCTAACAACCTAAAATAGACTGTTATAAGTTGTTATATGTAAGCCTTATGGTAATCATAAAGCAAAAACCTATACTAGATAATCAAAAGGTAAAGAAAAAGGAATCTAAGCATATCACTACAGAAGGTCATCAAAACACAAAGGAAGAGGGCAAGAGAAGAAAAAAGAAACAGAAACTAAAACAGCAAGAAAATAATTAACAAGATGGAATAAGTAAATACCTAAAAATAATTACTTTAAATTTAAATGGACTAAATTATCTAATCAAGAAAAACAGAGTGGTTTAATGGATAAAAAACAAGACCCATCTATATGCTGCCTACAAGAGACTTGCTTCAGAAGTCACACACAGACTAAAAGGGAAGGGATTGGAAAAAGATATTCAAAAGATATGCAAATGGTAAACAAAAGAAAGCTGGAGTAACTATGCTTATATCACACAAAATAGACTTTAAAGCAAAGACAAATAAGGGTATTACATAATGATAAAGAGGTCAATCCAACAAGAGTATATAACATTTGTAAATATTGATGCACCCAACATATGGGTACCTAAGAATGTGGGGCAAATATTAACAGACTTAAAGGAAGAAAAAGACAGCATGATAGTCCTGATGAACAATTCAGTGTAACAGATCAAATCACAAGAAGAGCAGGACTAAAGGAAGTGCAAGCTGCTAACCCTTCCCAGAATTGGAATTCTGTTGAAATTAATGCTCCTCTAAAGGAACTGCAAAAATTAAGAAGAATTTGAATATTCCACTTAGTTCAGCCCCTGGATGCAGTGTTGGATGATGGCATTAGCTGTGCTGTCTGGCTTGTTCTACAGAAATTGGGTGGTTCGTGACCCAGGATGAAGCGAAATCATATCAGAGAAATGCAAAGGTAGTTCTTACTGGACCTGGTGTAGATGAGCAACTTGCAGCTTATCATCATCATCAGGTCCATTTTTTTTTATTTTTTATTTTTTTGTGTGTCCATCCTTTTTATTTTTATTTTTATTTTTATTTATTTATTTATTTTTTCATCAGGTCCATTTTGAGACAGGTGGGCTGGACAGATTGAATAAAGAAATTGAGATGGAACTGGGTCAGATTTCTGCTAGAAATCTTGGTTGTGAAGACAGAATTATTACTTAACATGGTAAAGCAGCAAGATCTCCTTTCCTGGATGAAAATGTTGTCTCCATTCTAAATTCCGCACAAGTTTGGGAAAGGGCAAACTTGACTTTACCTGGTGAAATTGGTAAAAAACTATTTCTGTGTCTTGCAGCAGTGGAACTTGACCTAACTATCTCTGTTCTTCTTCTGAAACAGGCCATGAAATTTGGATCCAAAAGTGCAAAAATGGAAAAAAGTAATGAAAAGCCATCTGATAAATGTGGAAGGCTCCAAGTCATTTCCTCAGAAAACCTTTCTATTGAAAATGAGATTAGAAGATGGTGCAGTGGGAGGACGTGGAGGTCATGTCTCCCCACAAGTAGGGCACCTACCGGATGCTGGTGGGAGAACTTGAAGCCCAAGGAGATGGGAGGAATCCCTGAGCGATAGGGTTGGACATTGGGGAGGAGTGAGGGGGGAGGAGAAGTGGAGGTCGGAAGGGACGAGCACCCCTGAGAGGTGGTTGGGAGAGGGGAGGGGCATGCCTGGAGGGACCCTCAGGGGCTCGGAGAATCAGGTGGAGCACAGCTAGCGTTTCCCCTACACAATTGGGCCCCAGGAAGCCTGCTGGGGTCCCGGGCTGTGTCCCCTGCCTTTCAGGGTCCCCTCTGGCTACGTTGGTCCTAGGGGCAAGGTGGGGTGGGGGGGAAGAGAGAAGAGGAGAGGAGAAGAGAGGTGGATGGAGAGGGACCATCCAGGATCAGAGGATCAGGGGGAAGGCACCTAGCATTTCCCCTGCCCACTTGGCCCCAGGGAGTCTGCTGGGCTCCCAGGCTTGGTACTCTGAGCTACAAGGCCCCTCAGGCCACGTGGGTACTAGGGGTGTGAGAGGGAGAGAGGCAGGGGGAAGAGGAGGAGAGGCAGACAGTGGTGGGGGGGCTCTCAGGGATCGGAGGATCAGGGGAGACGTGGCTAGTTTCCCCTGACCACTCAGGCCCCAGGAAGCCTGTTGGGTTTCCAGGCTTGGTTCCCAGCAAGGCTGTTGGGCTTCCAAGCCTGTTCCCCAGCCTTCCAGGGCCCCCTCTGGCCAAGTGGGTCCTAGGGGCATAGGAGGGAGGGAGCAGGGAAGAAGAGGAGAGGTGAATGGGGAGGGACCCTCTAGGATCGGAGGATTGCAGGAATGCATGTAGCATTTCCCCCACCCACTTGGGCCCAGGGAGCCTGCTGGGCTCCCAGACCTGGTCCTCCAGCCTGAGGCCAGAGGCACTGCTGGGTCCCTCCAGTCTGCTCTGAGCCTAAGCCCCACCCCCAGGGCCTTTTTGACCCCACCCACTGTCTAAATCTCGCCCCTGCCTAAGCCCAGCTCCCCACAGCCAAGGCCTTTCTCTGGGTGGTTTTTTTTTTTTCCCTCCTTTTTGCTATTGTGGTTCTGTCTTAACTTTCAGTTGTTGTTTCATCTATATTTTTATTTTTTCTAACATATCTGTTAGTTTTCTAATCTTATTTTATTTTTTACTCTTTATTATTGTTCTGTTCCTTTTTCTCTCTCTTTTTTTTTTTTGCGCCACCCTGCATGGCTTGTGGGATCTTGGTTCGCAAGCCAGTGGTCGGGCCTGAGCTCCTGTGGTGAGAGCTCTGAATTTGAACCACTGGACTAACAGAGAAACTGAGACCCGAGGGAATAGTCATCGGAGTGAGGTCTCCCGAAGGTCCTCATCTCAGCACCAAGACCCAGCTCTACTCAACAGCCTACAAACTCTAGTGCTGGAAGCCTCAGGCCAAGCAACCAGTAAGACAGGAACACAATCCCATCAGTCAAAAAAAAAAAAAAAAATGAGATGACGAAAAACTACGTTACAGATAGAGGAGCAAGGTAAAAACCTACAAGACCAAATAAATGAAGAGGAACTAGGCAACCTACCAGAGAAAGAATTCAGAGTAATGATAGTAAAGATGGTCCAGAATCTCAGAAATAGAATGCAGGCGCGGATTGAGAAAATACAAGAAATGTTTAACAAAGATCTAGAAGAACTAAAGAACAAACAGACATGAACAACACAATAACTGAAATGAAAAATACACTAGAAGGATTCAATAACAGAATAACGGAGGCAGAAGAACAAACAAGTGAGCTGGAAGACAGAATGGTGGAAATAACTGCCAAGGTGCAGAATAAAGAAGAATGAAAAGAATTGAAGACAACCTCAGAGACCTCTGGGACAACACTAAATGCATCAACATTCGAATTATAGGGGTCCCAGAAGAAGAAGAGAAAAAGAAAGGGTCTGAGAAAATATTTGAAGAGATTATAGTCAAAGATTTCCCTAACACAGGAAAGGAAATAGCCACCCAAGACCAGGAAGCACAGAGAGTCCCATACAGGATAAACCCTAGGAGAAATACACTAAGACACATATTAATCAAACTAACAAAAATTAAATTCAAACAAAAATATTGAAACCAGCAAGAGAAAAGAAAACAATAACATATAAGGGAATCCCCATAAAGCTATCAGCTGATTTTTCAGCAGAAACTCTGCAAGCCAGAAGGGAGTGGCAGGATATAGTTAAAGTGATGAAAGAGAAAAACGTACAACCAAGATTGCCCAGCAGGATCTCATTCGGATTAGACTGAGAAATCAAAAGCCTTACAGACAAGCAAAAGCTAAGAGAATTCAGCACCATGAAACCAACTCTACAACAAACGCTAAAGGAACTTCTCTAAGCAGGAAACACAAGAGAAGAAAGACTCACAAAAACAAACCCAAAACAACTAAGAAAATGGTAATAGGAACATACATAAAGACAATTACCTTGAATGTAAATGGATTAAATGCTCCAACCAAAAGACAAAGACTGGCTGAATGGATACAAAAACAAGACCCATATATATGCTGTCTACAAGAGACTCACTTCAGACCTAGGGACACATACAGACTGAAAGTGAAGGATTGGAAAAAGATATTCCATGCAAATGGAAATCAAAAGAAAGCTGGAGTAGCAGTACTCGTATCAGATAAAATAGACTTTACAATAAAGACTGTTACAAGAGATAAGGAAGGACACTACATAATGATCAAGATATCAATCCAAGAAGAAAACATAACAATTATAAATATTTATGCACCCAACATAGGAGCACCTCAAAACATAAGGCAAATGCTAACAACCAGAAAAGGGGAAATCGTCAGTAACACAATAACAGTAGGGGACCTTAACACCCCACTTACACCAATGGACAGACCATCCAAACAGAAAATAAATAAGGAAACACAAGCTTTAAATGACAGAATAGACCAGATAGATTTAATTGATATTTATAGGACATTCCACCTGAAAGTGGCAGAACACACTTTCTTCTCAAGTGCACACGGAACATTCTCCAGGATAGATCATATCTTGCATCACAAATCAAGACTCAGAAAACTGAAGAAAACTGAAATCATATCAAGCATCTTTTCTGACCACAATGCTATGAGATTAGAGATCAATTACAGGAAAAAAAAACTGTAAAAAACAAATACATGGAGGCTAAATAGTGTACTACTAAATAACCAAAAGATCACTGAAGAAATCACAGAGGAAATAAAAAAATACATAGAGACAACTGAAAATGAAAGCATGATGATCCAAAACCTATAGCATGCAGCAAAAGCAGTTCTAAGAGGGAAGTTTACAGCAATAAAATCTTACCTCAGGAAACAAGAAAAATCTCAAATAAACAACCTAACCTTACACCTAAAGCAACTAGAGAAAGAAGAACAAACAAAGCTCAAAGTCAGTAGAAGGAAAGAAATCATAAAGTTCAGAGCATAAGTAAATGAAATAGAGATGAAGAAAATGACAGAAAAGATCAATGAAATTAAAGCTGGTTCTTTGAAAAGATACAGCTGATAAACCTTTAGCCAGACTCATCAAGAAAAAAAAAGGGGGCTTCCCTGGTGGCGTAGTGGTTGAGAGTCCGCCTGCCAATGCAGGGGACATGGGTTCAATCCGTGGTCCGGGAAGATCTCACATGCCGCAGGGCAACTAAGCCCATGTGCCACAACTACTAAGCCTGCGCTCTAGAGCCTGCACAACTACTGAAGCCCACACACCTAGAAGCCATGCTTCACAAGAGAAACCACCACAATGAGAAGCCTGTGCAACGCAATGAAGAGTAGCCCCTGCTCGCTAGAGAAAGCCCATGCTCAGCAACAAAGACCCAATGCAGCCAGAAATAAATAAATAAATTATATATATATATATATATATATATATATATATATATATATATATATATTTAAAAAAACAACCCAATCAGATAATGGGCAGAAGACCTAAATAGACATTTCTCCAAAGAAGACATACAGATGGCCAAGAGGCACATGAAAAGATGTTCAACATGGCTAATTATTAGAGAAATGCAAATCAAAACTACAATGAGAAATCGCCTCACACCAGTCAGAACGACCATCAGCAAAAAGTCTACAAACAATAAATACTGGAGAGGGTGTGGAGAAAAGGGAACCCTCCTACACTGTTGGTGGGAATGTAAATTGGTACAGACACTATGGAGAACAGTAAGGAGGTTCCTTAAAAAACTGAAAACAGAACTACCATTTTATCCAGCAATCCCATTCCTGGGCATATATCCAGAGAAAACCATGGTTCGAAAGGATACATGCATCACAATGTTCATTGCAGTGCTGTTTACAGTAGCCAAGACATGGAAGCAACCTAAATGTCCATCGACAGATGAATAGATAAAGAAGATGTGGTACATATATACAATGGAATATTACTCAGTCATAATAAAAGAATGAAATAATGCCATTTGCAGCAACATGGATGGATCCAGAGATTATCATACTGAGTGAAGTAAGTCAGACAAAGAAAGACAAATATCATATGATATCACTTATATTTCAAATCTAAAAAGATGATACAAATGAACTTATATACAAAACAGAATCAGACTCACAGACTTCGTAAACAAACTCATCGTTACCAAAGGGGAAAAGTTGGGGGGAGGGATAAATTAGGAATTTGGGATTAACATACACCCACTACTATATAGAAAATAGATAATCAACAAGGACTTACTGTATAGCACAGGGAACTCTACTCAATATTCTGTAATAACCTATATGGAAAAAGAATCTGAAAAAGAATGGATATATGTATATGTATAAATGAACCCACTCTGCTATATACCTGAAACTAACACAACATTGTAAATCAACTATACCCCAATAAAAAATAAATTAAAATAAAATAAAACAATCATACACCATGATCAAGTGGGATTAATTCCAGGAATGCAAGGATTGTGCAACATGCACAGAGTAATCAGAGTGATAAACCATATTAACAAATGAAGGATAAAAATCATATGATCATCTCAATAGATGCAGAAAAGGCATCTGAAAAATTCAACATTCATTTATGATAAAAACTCTGAGAAGATGGCGGAGTAGAAGGACATGCTCTCACTCCCTCTTGTGGGAACACCAGAATCACAACTAGCTGCTGGACAGTCATCAACAGGAAGACACTGGAACTCACCAAAAAAGATAACCCACATCCAAAGACAAAGAAGAAGCCACAATAAGACAGTAGGAGGGGCGCAATCACAGTAAAATCAAATTTCATAACTGCTGGGTGGGTGACTCACAGACGAGAACACTTAAACCACATAAGTCCACCCACTGGAGTGAAGGTACTGAGCCCCACGTCAGGCTGCCCAATCTGGGGGTCCGGCAACGGGAGGAGGAATTCCTACAGAATCAGACTTTGAAGGCTAGTGGGATTTGATTGCAGGACTTTGACAGGACTGGGGGAAACAGAGACTCCACTCTTGGAGGGCACACACAAAGTATTGTGTGCATTGGGACCTAGGGGAAGGAGCAGTGACCCCAGGGGAGACTGAACCAGACCTACCTGCTAGTGTTGGAGGGTCTCCTGTAGAGGCGGGGGGTGGCTGTGGCTCACCGGGGGGACAAGGACACTGGCAGCAGAAGTTCTGGGAAGTACTCCTTGGCTTCAGCCCTCCCAGAGTCTGCCACTAACCCCACCAAAGAGCCCAGGTAGGCTCCAGTGTTGGGTTGCCTAAGGCCTAACAACTAAAAGAGAGGGAACCTAGCTCCACCCATCAGCAGTCAAGCGTATTAAAGTTTACTGAGCTCTGCCCAGCAGAGCAACACCCAGCTCTACCCACCACCAGTCCCTCCCATCAGGAAACTTGCACAAGCCTCTTAGATAGCCTCATCTGCCAGAGGGCAGACAGCAGAAGCAAGAAGAACTACAATCCTGCAGCCTGTGGAACAAAAAACACATTCATAGAAAGATAGACAAGATGAAAAAGGCAGAGGGCTATGTACCAGATGAAGGAACAAGATAAAACCCCAGAAAAACAACTAAATGAAGTGGGGATAGGCAACCTTCCACAAAAAGAATTCAGAATAATGATAGTGAAGATGATCCAGGACCTCAGAAAAACAATGGAGGCAAAGATCAAGAAGATGCAAAAAATGTTTAACAAAGACCTAGAAGAATTAAAGAACAAACAAACAGAGATGAACAATACAATAACTGAAATGAAAACTACACTAGAAGAAATCAATAGCAGAAAAACTGAGGCAAAAGAACGGATAAGTGACCTGGAAGACAGAATGGTGGAATTCACTGCTGTGGAACAGAATAAAGAAAAAAGAATGAAAAGAAATGAAGACAGCCTAAGAGACCTCTGGGACAACATTAAATGCAATGACATTCTCATTAGAGGGGTCCCAGAAGGAGAAGAGAGAGAGAAAGGACCCAAGAAAATATTTGAAGAGATTATAGTCGAAAACTTCCCTAACATGGAAAAGGAAATAGCCACCCAAGTCCAAGAAGTCCCATGCAGGATAAATTCAAGGAGAAACATGCCAAGACACAAAACAATCAAATTGGCAAAAAATAAAAACAAAGAAAAATTATTGAAACCAGCAGGGGAAAAACGACAAATAACATAAAAGGGAACTCTCATAAGGTTAACAGATGATTTCTCAGCAGAAACTCTACAAGCCAGATGTGAGTGGCATGATCTACTTAAAATGATGAAAGGGAAGAACCTACAACCAAGATTACTCTACCCGGCAAGGATCTCATTCAGATTCGATGGAGAAATCAAAAGCTTTACAGATAAGCAAAAGCTAAGAGAATTCAGCACCACCAAACCAGCTCTACAACAAATGCTAAAGGAACTTCTCTAAGTGGGAAAGACAAGAGAAGAAAAAACCTACAAAAACAAACCCAAAACAATTTAAAAAATGGTCATAGGAATATACATATTGATAATTACCTTAAATGTGAATGGATTAAATGCTACAACCAAAAGACACAGGCTTGCTCAATCAATACAAAAACAAGACCCATAAATATGCTGTCTACGAGAGGACCCACTTCAGACCTAGGGACACATACAGACTGAAAGTGAGGGGATAGAAAAAGATATTCCATGCAAATGTAAATCAAAACAAAGCTGAGTAGCAATACTCATATCAGATAAAATAGACTTTAAAATAAAGAATGTTACAGTAGACAAGGTAGGACACTACACAGTGATCAAGGGATCAATCCAAGAAGAAGATATAATAATTATAAATATATATGCACCCAACATAGGCGCACCTCAATATATAAGGCAACTGCTAACAGCTATAAAAGAGGAAATCGACAGTAACACAATTATAGTAGGGGACTTTAATACCTCACTTACACCAATGGACAGATCATCCAACATGAAAATAAATAAGGAAACAGAAGCTTTAAATGACACAACAGACCAGATAAATTTAACTGATATTTATAGGACATTCCATCCAAAAACAGCAGATTACACTTTCTACTCAAGTACACATGGAACATTCTCCAGGATAGACCACATCTTGGGTCACAAATCAATTCTCAGTAAATTTAAGAAAATTGAAATCATATCAAGCATTTTTTGGACCACAATACTATGAGAGTAGAAATGAATTACAGGGGAAAAAAAGTAAAAACCAGAAGCACTTGGAGGCTAAACAATACGTTACTAAAATAACCAAGAGATCACTGAAGAAATCAAGGAGGAAATCAAAAAATACCTAGAGACAAATGACAATGAAAACACAAGATCCAAAACCTATGGGATGCAGCAAAAGCAGTTCTAAGAGGGAAGTTTATAGCTATACAAGCCTACCTCAAGAAACAACAAACATCTCAAATAAACAATCTAACCTTACACCTAAAGGAACTAGAGAAAGAAGAGGAAACAAAACCCAAAGTTAGCAGAAGGAAAGAAATCAGAAAGATCAGAGCAGAAATAAATGAAATGGAAACAAAGAAAACAATAGCAAAGATCAAGAAAACTAAAAGCTGGTTCTTTGAGAAGATAAACAAAATTGATAAACCTTTAGTCAGATTCATCAAGAAAAAGAGGGAGAGGACTCAAACCAATAAAATTAGAAATGAAAAAGGAGAAGTTACAACAGACACCATGGAAATACAAAGCATCCTAAGAGACTACTACAAGCAACTCTATGCCAATAAAATGGACAACCTGGAAGAAATGGACAAATTCTTAGAAAGGTATAACCTTCCAAGACTGAACCAGGAAGAAATAAAAAATATGAACAGACCAATCACAAGTAATGAAATTGAAACTGTGATTAAAAATCTTCCAACAAACAAAAGTCCAGGACCAGATGGCTTCACAGGTGAATTCTATCAAACATTTAGGGAAGAGCTAACACCCATCCTTCTCGAACTCCCAAAAAACTGCAGAGGAAGGAACACTCCCAAACTCATTCTACAAGGCCACCATCACCCTGATACCAAAACCAGACAGATACTACTACAAAAAAAAAAAAAAGAAAATTACAGACCTATATCACTGATGAATATAGATGCAAAAATCCTCAACAAAATTCTAGCAAACAGAATCCAACAACATTAAAACGATCATACACCAAGATCAAGTGGGATTTATCCCAGGGATGCAAGGATTCTTCAATATATGCAAGTCAATCAATGTGATACACCATATTAACAAATTGAAGAATAAAAACCATATGATCATCTCAATAGATGCAGAAAAAGCTTTTGAAAAAATTCAACATCGATTTATGATAAAAACTCTGCAGAAAGTGGGCATAGAGGGAACCTACCTCAACATAAAAAAGGCCCTATACAACAAAGCCACAGCAAACATCATTCTCAATGGTGAAAAACTCAAAGCATTTCCTCTAAGATCACGAATGAGACAAGGATGTCCACTCTCACCACTATTATTCAACATAGCTTTCGAAGTCCTAGCCCCAGCAATCAGAGAAGAAAAAGAAATAAAAGGAACACAAATCGGAAAAGAAGAAGTGAACTGTCACTGTTTACAGATGACCTGATACTATACATAGAGAATCCTAAAGATGACACCAGAAAACTAGTAGAGCTAATCAATGAATTTGGTAAAGTTGCAGGATACAAAATTAATGCACAGAAATCTCTTGCATTCCTATACACTAATGATGAAAAATCTGAAAGATAAATTAAGGAAACACTCCCATTTACCATTGCAACAAAAAGAATAAAATACCGAGGAATAAACCTACCTAGGGAGACAAAAGACCTGTATGCAGAAAACTATAAGACACTGATGAAAGAAATTAAAGATGATACCAACAGATGGAGAGATATACCATGTTCTTGGATTGGAAGAATCAATATTGTGAAAATGACTATACTACCCAAAGCAATCTACAGATTCACTGCAATCCCTATCAAATTACCAATGGCATTTTTTACAGAATTAGAATAAAAAATCTTAAAATTTGTATGGAGACAAAAAAGACCCCAAATAGCCAAAGCAGTCTTGAGGGAACAAAACAGAGCTGGAGGAATCAGACCCCCTGACTTCAGACTATACTACAAAGCTACAGTAATCAAGACAATATGGTACTGGCACAAAAGCAGAGACATTGATCAATGGAACAAGATAGAAAACCCAGAGATAAACCCCACGCACCTATGGCCATGTAATCTATGACAAAGGAGGCAAGGATACACAATGGAGAAAAGACAGTCTCTTCAGTAAGTGGTGCTGGGAAAACTGGACAGCTACATGTAAAAGAATGAAATTAGAACACTCCCTAACACCATACACAAAGATAAACTCACAATGGATTAGAGACCTAAATGTAAGACTGGACACTATAAAACTCTTAGAGGAAAACATAGGAAGTACACTCTTTGACATAAATCACAGCAAGATCTTTTTTGATCCACCTCCTAGAGTAATGGAAATAAAAACAAAAATAAACAAATGGGACCTAAAGAAACTTCAAAGCTTTTGCACAGCAAAGGAAACCATAAACAAGACCAAAAGACAACCCTCAGAATGGGAGAAAATATTTGCAAATGAATCAATGTACAAAGAATTTATCTCCAAAATATATAAACAGCTCATGCAGCTCAATATTAAAAAAACAAACAACCTAATCCAAAAATGGGCAGAATGCCTAAATAGACATTTCTCCAAAGAAGACATACAGGTGGCCAAGAAGCACATGAAAAGCTGCTCAACATCACTAATTATTAAAGAAATGCAAATCAAAACTACAATGAGGTATCACCTCACACCAGTTAGAATGGGCATCATCAGAAAATCTACAAACAACAAATGCTGGAGAGGGTGTGGAGAAAAGGGAACCCTCTTGCACTGTTGGTGGGAATGTAAATTGATACAGCCACTATGGTGAACAATATGGAGGTTCCTTAAAAAACTAAAAATAGAATTACCATATGACCCAGCAATCCCACTAGTGGGCATATACCCAGAGAAAACCATAATTCAAAAAGACACATGCACCCCAATGTTCACTGCAGCATGATTTGCAATAGCCAGGTCATGGAAGCAACCTAAATGCCCATCAACAGACGAATGGATAAAGAAGATGTGGTACATATATACAATGGAATATTACTCAGCCATAAAAAGGAATGAAATTGGGTCATTTGTTGAGACGTGGATGGATCTAGAGACTGTCATACAGAGTGAAGTAAGTCAGAAAGTAAAACAAATATCGTATATTAACACATATATGTGGAATCTAGAAAAATGGTACAGATGAACCGGTTTGCAGGGCAGGAATTGAGACACAGATGCAGAGAACAAACATATGGACACCAAGGAGGGAAAGCTGCAGGGGGGTGGTGGGGGTGGTGTGCTGAATTGGGCGATTGGGGTTGATGTGTATACACTGATGTGTATAAAACTGATGACTAATAAGAACCTGATGTATAAAAATAAAATAAAATAAAATTCAAAAATTAAGAAAAAAAGATTACTGAAACACAAAACCACCACAAAAAAAAACTCTCAACAAAGTGGGTATAGAGGGAACATAACTCATATCATAACTCATGATAAAAGCCATATATGACAAGCCCACAGCTATCATCATACCTAAGGGTGAAAAGCTGAAAGCGTTTCCTCTAAGATCAGAAACAAGGCAAGTATGCCCACTTTGACTACCTATATTCAACACATCATTGGATTTTCTAGACAGAGCAATTAGGCAAGAAAAAGAAATAAAATGCATTCAAATTGAAAAGGAAAAAGTAAAATGATCAATATTTGCAGATGACACATTATAGCTGATTCACTTTGCTGTACAGCAGAAACTAACACAACATTGTAAAGCAACTATACTCCAATTTAAAAAAAAGCAGAGGATCTGAAAAGAAATGTTCCCATACATATGAAAAGACATACAGATGGCCAACAGGTACATGAAGAGATGTTCAACATCACTAATCATCAGGGAAGTGCAAATCAAAACCACACCTGTTAGAATAGCTATATCAAGAGGACAAGAAATAACAACTGTTGGCGACAATGTGGAAAAAAAGGGAACACTTGTGCACTGTTGGTGGGAATGTAAACTGCTACAGCCACTATGGAAAAACAGTTTTTGAGGTTACTCAAAAAACTTAAAAATAGAACTACCATATGATCTAGCAATTCCACTTCTGGATATTTATCCAAAGGAAACAAAAACACTCAAAAAATACCTACACCCTCATGGTTTTTGCAGCATTATTTAAAAATAGTGAAGACATGGAAACCACCTCAGTGCTCATCGATGGACAAATGGATAAAGAAAATCTGGAATATTATTCAGCCATAAAAAGGCATGAAATCCTTCCATTTACAACAACATGGATAGATCCTGAAAACGTTATGCTAACTGAAATGTCAGACAGAGAAAGACAAATACCATATGAAAATATCATATGATCTCACTTTTATGTAGAATCTAAAAAACACCCCCCAAAAAACAAAAAACTGACCTCATAGATACAGAGAAGAGATTGGTGTTTGCCAGAGGCTGGGGATGGAGAGTGGGCAAAATGGATAAAGGAGGTTAAAAGGTACAAACTTCCAGATATGAACTAAATAAGTCATGTAATGTACAGCATGATGACTACAGTTAATAACATTGTATTGCATATTTGAAAGTTGCTGAAAGAGTAAACCTTACAAGTTTTCATCACACATAAAAATTTTTTTAAACTATGTATGGTGACAGACGTTAACTAGACTTATCATGGTGATTGCATACACAAATATGGAATCATTATGTTGTATACCTGAAAGTAACATAATGTGTCAATTATACTTCAATAAAAATAAAAATAAAAACAAAATGTGGTATACTTATGATGTAATATTATTCAATCTTAAAAAGAAGGAAATGATGACACATGCTACAACAAGGATGAACCTTAAAGAACTATGGTAAGTGAAATAAGCTAGTCAAAAAAGAACAAATATTATATGATTCCATTTACACGAAGTCCCTAGAATAGTCAAATTCACAGAGATGGACAGTAGAACAGTGGCTACCAGAGGCTGGAGGGAGTAGAGAATGGGAGTATATTGCTTAATGGATAAAGTTTCAGTTTGGGATGATGAAAAGTTCTGAGATAGATGGTGATCATTTTTACACAATTTGAATGTACCTAATGCCACTGAACTGTACACTTAAAAATGGTTAAAATGGCAAATTTTTTCAACTCATTTCATTCCAACAATGTACCTAACTCAGTTGAAGGAACCATTGGAATAGAGATGCCCATATTTGCAGGCATATGTAAGCAATGACAAATATATCAGGACTGCAGCCAGGCCAACAGGGATCAACAGACTCTGTTGATGGTAAGAGATCTCCAACTGGGAATGAATATGCATCTTAGAATTAATGAAATATGATTTTTTAAAGTTCACTGGTTACTATGTCTTGTGTGAAAGACCTGTTAACCTCCAACTATTTCACATATTCCTGCAAGACCTGGCTCAGCCTCTTTCTTCCAGTGTGCATTTAATTCACATCAGTCAAATGAAAAAACTGAGAATTTGTTAACATTGCAAGGACAAAATCTTATACTACCAGCTTCACTTTACCTAAAATTTTGATCAGTTTTCCAATTCAGTACCACAAAGAGTTATTGACAGCTTCAGGATATGTGTTTCTGCCTTTAATTTCTGATGCTTAATACTAGATAAATACAGTATACATTCTGTTATTTTTTGAAGAAATCAGCCTCTCTACAATAACAAAGAGTGGTAAGTGGCTAGAGAAAGCAAGATAAACTTTTAGAAATGTAATTGATTCTTAATGACGTATTTGGCTAACACTGGAATCTTTTTCAAATACACGTTAACTGCTTTTTCAAAGAGCCCTTAGGAAGTTTACAAAGTTAGAGTTACAGGATCTACTTTTCCCTTCCTTAACGTGTATCACAAAGTCCCTTTGTCTTGCCTTGATTTCATGTGATCTTCTCTGCAGACACAAGACAACACTCAGAAGGGATCTTAGGTCATAATCATCAATAAAATAAGTTCTGTCACTGTGATGTGGTAAGAAACCAGTCTGTGGTGGTTGCCCAAGTATATGATCACTCCTCTCCATTTGTCCCACCATGCAGTTCTTAGAAATAATCTCAGAGTGTTGTGACATTCTGAGTCTGTAGTCTTTTTGTCGCACGGCAAACCATGGAACAGGCTGACCTACTTTTTGTCACCCAAAGTCGTGCAGAGTACTACGGTCAATAGTGCCGTTCTTTTGCTCACACAGGCTCATGTGACTGATATGGGTGTTTCTGACCCTGTGGAGACCATTAATGATGACCTCCAGATTGGGTTCTCATTTCCTGGTAAATATCAGGGAGTCAGAGTTTCTACCTGGTATCTCTCATGAGCAGCGCCCCAACTGTGAGTGGTTCTTCAGCTCTGCTCCTGGCTCTGCTGTGGACAGTCCCCACAGCCACTGCCTAGAGCTTTACTTTCCATGAGAAGATGGCACTCCCTGTCCTCAGGCACCAGGAAGAAGGTTGACTTCATTGTCCTCCAAGAAACAACCACCACACAATATTGTCCTAGTGTATTAGGCTTTCCTGAAAGATTTGGAAGAAACTCAAAGGAATTCAATCTATAAGTGGTGTGATTCTAACTTTGCACCCAGGAAGTTAAAATTCTCTCAAAGCACTCCCCAAGTCCTAATTTGGATCTCTTGCCCACCTCATATTGCCTCTGCCTTCTGTCCAAAATAACCAGGCCCCCTATCTGTAGGGATTGATTTTACTTCAGTATCCCCTGTCCTCCACTTGCTATACATTTTCCAGAGTCTCAATCCGGAATCACAAGTCAGAGTGTGTGTGATTCACAGGGTTCATGGCTCAGCAGGACATTCAGTGAAGGCAATTATCACCCCCAACCCTTCAGAATAGACTCCCCAGTTTTAATTTTCAGACAGTCCACTCTCCTCTCTCAGCAGTCCAGCACAGAACAACATGGAGAAATAATAGTTCTGAGACAATATAGTATAAATCCCAAAGGAGGAAGAGAATCCATCTCCCAACTGACTCATTCTTTGCAAGGTAACTTCCTCTCAAGATATAGTCAATAGCTCACATTATTACACAAAGCAGCTTTAGTTTTTTTCCTTTGATCTCTGCTTTCCAAAATGGGCATAATTCAATTAGGATAATGTCCTCCACCTGAAAATCTTAAAGTCCAAACTTTCAGATTTTGACCATAAAAATGGGATTACATTTTTAGTCCAATATCGTCTTTATGTTTTCTGAGGATGTGTTTGTGGGCAGAGATAAAGGAAGATTATTTTATTATTCTAGTTATACATGATTTTGAACAGACCATATTACTGTACTTCGAAGTTTTTGATACTGTCCTGTTAGGATACAAAGAGAAAAAAGAGGAAAGGGATGTTTGTGAAACTTCTATAAAGATGTAATTCTATACTGTATACGGGGTGTGTATTTTCTATGCAATTATGTAAATTACACATAAGTTACATATATAACCATTATATATATTTGTGTGTAAGTATTTATTTGTGTATATATATAATATTGTAGAGCTGTTCAAGAATGGAGGCCCTTTGTAAATCAAAGTATACAGACTTGGGATAGATAGACTCTGAAGTCTATATAATTCAGTGATTCCTGAAAGAATAATGTAGGAACCCTAATTTCTAGGAAACACCAGCTCTCCTGAGTTTATGTTTCAAACTGTGTATGAGTGTGAGCCTTCCACTCAGTAGCTGAGCCCTCCAAGGTGGTTTCCATGACTGGTGTAAGGTGACTGCTTCGTGTGCGGTCTCTGTGTGAGCTCTGGGCTGCTGCCCTGTTTGGGCTTGTCTAGAGGACAGGTGAGAAGGATGGGCCAGGATTCTGTCTGACTCATAGAAGAGACCACAGAAGGAAGATAATTACCCTCTTCCTTCCTTGGAGAGAGGGACAACTATGCTTTGGAAAGAAATTACATGAGAAATGGCATCGCCTCCAGGCCCTAGGGAGGGGAAATTTTTTTAAACATTTTTATTGGAGTATAATTGCTTTACAATGTTGTGCTAGTTTCTGCTGTATAACAGAGTGAATCAGCTATATGTATACATATATCCCCACATTCCCTTAGGGAGGGGAAATTTTACATACAGAAGAGAATCAACTGCTCAGTTTCAGCAACCTCAAAGTGCTGGTTCAGGTCCTTTGAGCTGCTGACACTAAAATGGAATTGAACATGCAGGACAATCATTATTGGGGAAGTTGCCTGTGAAGAATAAGGGGGACGGGGGCGCTTTCAAACAGCAGTCTAGGTCCTATTGTCAAAGAGAGAGAGAAGGAAGGATTATGTAGGAAGAGCGTCAGCCCACAGTGCGGTTCTGAGAAACTTTTGGCAAGGATGATGGGGAGTCAAAGTTGCCTGATGGAGGAGTCCCATGCTTGGCAGGAATCTGTGGGCACACATACCCCCACTGTGTGCAGCCCATAGGTTGGAAGCAGCCTTGGAGAAGTGCACCTTCAACATTCACGGGGCAGCATCTGGGGCTGCCGGCAACCATCCTCCCCAGCAGCTTCTCTTAACAGGTGATGTGAGTGGGGTGCTCCTTGGCCAATACATAGCCACTTCTTAAACTTGTTCAGGAAGCAAGCTTCCAAGGTTCCTGTGGGCCTCTCTTCCTGAGAGGAAACTTAAATGAGAAGATTGGCGGGATGAATTAGACCCCCTTTGGTCCATCTCAGCAATGGACTTCGTACTCACTCAGTCCTTTATCTACAGTCTACTCTAAATTTCCTTCACCTTCATCTATCACCTCATAGTCCTTGGTGTCTTATTGATGATGTGACACAAACCTTCACTTTCTAGGGTCTGCACTTTTGGTAATCAGACCCTTCTTATGTCGGTTCATGTTACAATGAGGGGAGGGAAGCACCCAGAGTCTCTATACATATTTCTACCTGCCCCTATTGTGTGAAAGTAGCCTTGACTCTTTCTAATGATCAGGGTCAATACTCCTGCTAAGATGATGACTCCTCACCAACTGTCCTTGAACTCAAGTAGTTCAGAGGGTCTTGGTGACTGGTATAGATTATAGGCTTTTTCTCCCAACAAGAGTCCATCCCTAATAGGAACCAGAACCTCCAGCCCCGTAGGACCCAGAGCTGTGAGGATGGAAGCACAAAGTCCCCCTTTGGGACTGGTCATTTCTGTCAGTGCAAGTCCTCCAAGAAACAGAAACAATACAAGATTAGATATCTATAAGCTTTGTTGGGGGAAATGCCTGTGATGGATAAAGGGGAAGGAGGCAGACTAGGTAGGGAGAGCCTTTGGGCCACAAAGCAGGTCTGACATCTTTGAAAAGAGAGAGGGCAACGGAAGTGTTCTGTGCCTTGATATCCATTCATCAAACCTGACAGAATGATACATGTAAGAATGAGCAGTTTACTATATATCAATTATACCTCAATAAAATATTTTAAAATATGAGATCTAATCGTAAAGAAACTTTTCAAATAAAGATAGAAGGTAGAAGATAAATAAATTCCTATATAATCTGGGTATAGGGAAAGACTTTCTATTAATGACTCAAAACCCATGTGCCGTAAAAGAAAAGACTGATACATTTAACTACATAAATATAAAAAGCTTTGCATAGGAAAAGTAGACCAAAAGCAAGGTAAAAAGATAAATAGGTAGGAAATAGTTGCAACATATATCACAATTAAAGGACTAATATCCATAATACATAAATTTTTAAATAGAAGGAAAAGAGACCAAACATTTTACAGAAAAATAAAAGACACAAACAGAAAAATCAAATGCTATAAAAATGGCCCTTAAATATGTGAAAAGATATTTGACTTCACTCATAAGAAGTATACCAGTTAACAACTCCAGACCTTGATAAAACATATGTTGATGAGTCTATGGGGAAACAGACCCTCTCAAATATTTCTGGTGGGAATGCAAAATGGTGTAATCTGTTTGAGAGAGGAATTTGACAGTATCTAACAAAATTACATATACATTTATCTTTTGATGTAACAATTTTCACTACTAGGAATTTGCCCTGAAGTTATATACTCAGTAATTTGAAAATACAAATGAACAAAGCTATTTAGTACAGTATTATTTATAATTGCAAATTACTATGTAAGTGGCCAAATATAGGAGATGTTTGTACTGTGATACATCAACACAAGGAATATTCTGCAGCTGTAAAAAGGAATGAGGAAGACCTCCTTAAACTAATATAGAATGATTTCCAGGATATACAGTCAAGTGAAAAAAGCTATGTACAAAAAGTATATATTGAATACTACCTTTTCTTTGTAAGAAAAGAAGGGAAAAAAGAAAAAATATATGTATCTACTTTTTAAAATATAATATAGAAAAAGAAGTAATGAAATTGGCTAGCCTGAAAGGAAAGGTGGAAGAGGGAAAAGACGGAAAGTATATGGGAGAAAGGGACACTTCTCTCTGAGTGTGTATTTTTGAACAGTTTTGACTGTTGGAAGTATGATAATGTTCCATATGTTCAAAAAATAAAATTAAATAGATGAGGGTGGGGTGAATAAGACTAAAGACAAATAGAAATAAATAAATCCCATTGTATTTCAAATGAGTAACATAACCAATGAAGATGGTGAGGAGAAATAATCCCAATGACTTTGAATGCAGTACTTTGACTATGTACCTTTAGGCTAAAGACAAAGGAACTACAAACAAATCTTGAATTATTTCTAGGAAGTTTGTTTTACACAGTGGTTGAGTGTGAAAATCTAAAATTATTTTATGCACACTGTAGGACTGAGCAAATAAGCAACATGAAAAATACGTTGACATTGTTGGCAGCCAGTGTTCCCACTGTGGAAGAAGGGAAATATAAATGTGGAATGAAAAAAGGAAAAGAAGGACCTTTGTGGGGTAAAATTCAAAGTACCAAAGTGAATTCATGGTTTCTAGAATCTGGGTATGTAATTTTAGAAATCATGAATCAAACATTATGTATATACATATTTTCCTTAGCTCAATCCATTGACAGAGCCTGCGAACAATGATACCCACCAAACCATGAGCACAGCTAGTGCCCAGATCTTGGCTTCTAAATGTTGCTCTCCCCTAAAAGGAATCAGGGCTCCTTGGAGAAGTGGATGATTCTAGGGCTGGGTTAAGGAAGGCACAACATAAGACTGGAATATCTTATTGTGCCAGAAAGTAAGAGAGTACGCAAAGCATAATGGAAGTGTGTTAAAAGGATACAGAAATCAACTTGAAGGGAGTTATCTCAAACAATTGAGCATTAAAATATATTAGAACAGGGATTTCCCTGGTGATCCAGTGGTTAAGAATTTGCCTTCCAATGCAGGGGAGGCAGGTTCGATCCCTGGTCAGGGAACTAAGATCCCACATGCCACAGGGCAACTAAGCCTACGTGCCACAACTACTGAGCCTGCGTGCTGCATCTAGAGAGCCTGCACACTCTAGAGCCCGTGCCCCACAACAAGAGAAAAGCCTACGTGCCGCAACGAAAGATCCCACGTGCTGCCACTAAAACCTGTCGCAGCCAAATAATATTATATATATATATATATTAGAACAGTGATGGAGTATAACAAATTGAATAAAATAGGAATCCATAGGTTCATATTCATAAAAGAGATCAATAGATGATGGGTAGATGGATGGGTGGATGGACAGACACACAGGCAAGCAGGCAAATGAGAGAGGAGGGAGTACGCTTCCCTACAGTAGAATACCAGCTGATAAATGTGCAGGGAGTGGTAGAGTGGGAAAATCATCATTTTGCAACTATTACATTAAAGGTTGGTCTATGTAGGGATCATCAATGGTTTCTAAATATAGGGCAGATTCTAAATACAGGGTAGAAAATTTGAAGAGGAACTGGATATCTGCATGATCTTAAAGTGCCCACACAGATTATTTATCGATTGCAAGGGGTAAAATAATTAACACAGTGGAGAAACCAGACAACACCTTGACACCCAGACCTGGTGATAATTATCACAACCAGTGAGGGGCAAATAGACATAACTTGCTTCCAGATGCAACATCCTGGGAAGGACACACACTCTCTTACATAATGTTCCAGTCAGACCTGACTATAGTGAGGAGGAAACATCAGGTATTCCCAAATTGAGAAACATTCTGTAACATAAATAGCCTGCATTTAAAAAAAAAAAAAAGTCAATGTTTTGAAAGCTAAAGAAAGGCTGAGCAAGCATTCCAGATTGAAGGAGCCTAAAGAGATTGGACAGCAAAATGTAACACATGGTCCTGCACTGGGACAGGAAAAATACTGGATAGAAAAATGCACTATAAATAAAAATGTGCTGTAAAGAACACTAATGGAAAAACTGACAAAATTAGAATATGGACTATAGGTTAGATAAACATGCAGTATGGAGGTCAGATTTCCTGAACTTGCTATCTGTGCTGTGGTCATGGAAGAGGATATTCTTATTACAAAATACACAGTGGGGCTTCCCTGGTGGCGCAGTGGTTGAGAGTCCGCCTGCCGATGCAGGGGACACGGGTTCATGCCCCGGTCCGGGAAGAGCCCACATGCCACGGAGCGGCTGGGCCCGTGAGCCATGGCCGCTGAGCCTGCGCATCCGGAGCCTGTGCTCCACAACAGGAGAGACCACAGCAGTGAGAGGCCCACATACCACAAAAAAAAAAAAAAAAAAAAAAACACAACGCAGTGAAGTAAGTCTTAAGGGATAGGGATCAGGGGTATGAGTATGTAAACTACTCTCAACTTATGTACAGAAAAAAAAGAACACCAAAAAACAGTATTTTCGTGTGTCCAGAGAGTTGGGGAAAGGGAGGGAGACAGAGAGAAAAAACAATAAAGCAAAAGTAGTGAAATGTTAACATTTAGAGAAACTGAGTGAAACATATGGGATTTTTTGGTACTATTTTTACAACTTTTCTGTTAGTCTGAACATATTTTTTTTATTAAAAAAGAAAAGCAGGTTGAATGTATTTTCATTACAATCTAAAAAGTTTTTAAAACCCAGTAAGGAGTCTACCAAGAGGAGAGAAAAGCGGAGGAGGAGGAGGGAGAGAAGCAGAAGGGGGGAAATGGCACGGGACCCTCCCCCTCCCTCCCCCAGGTCTCTTTCCTGTGTGTGGTAGCAGGCCAGGGCAAAGGCGAAGCCTCACGTTAGTTTGGTTCGATGGTATCAAGATTATTTTCTATAGAAAGAGAAAAGTGAGTCACTTATGGAGTTATATGAACTACGCATGAATTTTTACAAAACCCTTCACTACTTGAAAAAAAATGTGATACTCAGTGAGGGCTTCTTTTGTCCAGGCTGGGAACCCCCAGGGTTGACCAACCTCAATTCCCTGATTCGAGAACACACAAAGAGTATGGCAAGGCCAGTGCATACAGCAGAGGACTGGAACCAAAGTTTTCGGAGCAGGGATTTGCCATTTCTAGAATTTATGCCAAAGGTAGTTTCGTAGACAGAGCTGGTCTTGGCCAGCCTCAGGTAAAGCCATGGCGCGGGGCCTCTCTGGGTCAGGGGTCAGAGGAGCTGGCCGTGGGCCTCCCTGCTTCAGTTCTCTATTACTCCATGGGTGGCACAATCCCTGTCTCTCTCCTGTCACCCCACTGCTCCCGGGAGCAGTGAAATGGTTCCTGAAGTCATTTAACAACCCCATCTAGATGGCAGGTTCAATGGTCAGAACAATTCCTTCCACATGTTCAGTGTTTTGGCTGCTGTCCAGGTTCCCATAATCCTGTGGGGCAGGTTGGGATCCCTGGGCTGAGGTGAGACCACCAGGATGCAGAGGGGCTGAGTACTACACTGTTGGTGGGCTGGGGTCCCAGCACTCAGACGGATCTTCTGGTTCCAGGTTCAGTGGATGTGGCCTCTAAGGCCCCTGTTAGCCAGATCGACCTCTGTTACTATTTTTGGAGCACCTAACTTTTTCTATTTTTACAGAGGTGAGGATGGGGGTGCTTAGGAGCACTTTTCCCACCTTCCCCCCATCAACAACCTTTTCCTCCTTTTTGGTTTCCCCTACCCATTCCTGGAACTCCTCATTTTTCCCTGTCACTCCCACACAAAGATCTACCCTTTGTATAATGGCAAGACACTGGAAATAACCTAAATACCTATACTACAGGAAGAGGTTAATAAAGCAGGCCACATCATTATGAAATATTAAACTACTTAACATTATTATTGTGAGAGTTCATTAGACACATAGGGTAGTGCATATGATAGTAATTAGAAAATAAAGACAGAGTATAGATAGAAAAAAATACAGATTACGAAACTGTACACACACTATAATCATGAGAATGTAAATCGCATGTCTGGGTGAGGTCTGGAAGAGAAACTGAAAAAATGAGCATCATTCTCTTTTGTTATTAATATTTAATTGGTGCTTGCCACATGCTAGGCCCTGGGCTAAGAGCTTTAGAAATATAACTTAATCCTCGTAACAACCTCCTAACAAGGTAGGTACTACCATTTCCCCATTTTGTGGCTGAGGACACAGAGAGGTTAAATTGTTAAAGGTTACACAGCTGCTTAGTGGTAGGACCAGGACTTGACCCCATGCCATCTGGTTCTGTATCTCCCTGATACTCCTTTACTACTCTTACACTGTTGACCCTTGAACAATATGGGGTTTAGGAGTGCTACTACCCTCGTGGTTTAAAATTTGCGTATAACTTTTGACTCCCCCAAAAGTTAACTACTAATAGCGTACTGTTGACCAGAAGCTTTACCGATAATATAAACAGTCAATTAACATATATTTTGTATATTCTTACAAGAAAGTAAACTAGTGAAAAGAAAACATTAAGAAAATCATAAGGAAGAGAAAATACAGTATCAAAAATGACAGTACTATAATGTAAGTTTACATTGTCTGTTTACAAGATGAATCGTCTGTTTGTCAGTACCTACATCAATATTGCCTCATATGATACAAAATACTGTAGATGTTATATGTATTACTAACATGAGACATCAAAAGTGAAAAGCTAATGTGAAAAAGAAATTCATATTTATTTACAGGTGTAATGATTCATGCACTGATAACAAAGCAGCAGCAGTATGATTGCTTTATGGTAGCCTAGTATAATCAATATACTTGTTTCACGATAGCCTAGCCTATACCCTAATAAACAAATCATTATACAATTTTTCTTTTTTTTTTTTTTGCGGTACGCGGGCCTCTCACTGCCGTGGCCCCTCCCGTCACGGAGCACAGGCTCCGTGGCCATGGCTCACGGGCCCAGCCGCTCCGGGATCCTCCCGGATCGGGGCACAAACCCACGTCCCCTGCATCAGCAGGCAGACTCCCAACCACTGCGCCACCAGAGAAGCCCCATTATACAATTTTTATGGCACACTGCATTACAGTGATATTCATAAAACAGTATTGGAAAGAGTGTTACTTTTTTTAAAAAAAACCACTTACCTTTGATGACAGGCTGATACACTGTTTCTCCAAGGGAAAGAGAAAGCTACACTATTCACCTGCTAGCTTTTTCAAATTGTTGCTCATCTCCAAAAAATTTTCCAATATACTTAGTGAAAAAATATAAGTGCAACCCCACAGTTCAAACCCATGTTTTTCAAAGGTCAACTGTATTACTAGAGTAGTTCCATTATACTACTCTAGTCTACCTCGTAATAAGAAACTACAGATAAGTTCCTCTTTTTGTTTTGTTTTTTTCCTATTACCCTTATTCTTTATTACTTAAAAATTTAAAACAAACAAAAATATTTAAGTCAACATGACCATGTTTGATAATGTTACATATATATATAATGTGTATAGTTTCAAAATCAGATCCATTTATTAGTGAATTTTTCCTAGGCAATGTTTTCTAATGACAGTGAGAGAAATATTTTCATGTTATGTCAACTGAAAGACATTTAGCTTTATCTGAGCAAACCTAGTATGTGATTATTTGAGATTTGATCTATTGACAAGGAATTTCAATAGAGGTAGCCCAAAACAATGACTCAAATAAGTGAACTGTGTCTTGCTTTTATGTCCTAATTTAAGAATATATTTACAAATAAGATGGTGTCATATCTGGGAATGCTTCAAATTAATAGTGAATTGAGGTATGAATAGGACAAGACTGGCCAATGGGTTAACAAATACTGAAGCTGCATGATGGGTTCATGGAGGTTCATTTCACTATTCTGTCCACATTTTGTGTCCTCAAAATCCTTCAAAATGAAGGTTTTTTAGAGTACATTTACTATCAAAAAATGATGAAATCCAATGTTATTGATGCAATGCTGATGTGATTACAATTCTCAACAACTATTTCTTGGAAATTTATATGTACCAAAGAATAGAATAGTAATGGACAAATCTGATATTTTTAAGGTAGTTGCATTTTAAAAAATCCAAAATATAAAAAAAATTCAAAATATAAGTTAGTCCAAGTGAAATTTTAGTAATATGGGTTTGAACTATCAAAATATAAATTTCAAGAAGTTTAAGACATGACATAAATTAATAGTGAGTATAGGTCAAAGACATACTTAACTCATTAATAAGGGAATCAGCAGGATATTAGAGCTGGTTCCAAGGAGGATAGGATTGGTAAATATATAATTAAGGGAAAAAAGAATGCCAAAATAAACCTTCTGGTTAATGTCGTACAAGATATATCAACTGTAAGTTTTCAGATTATCATTTCTAACAGACAAAATCATTTGCATCTATTCAAGACAAAAATCCACAAGTTAACATTAATTTCATGGACTCTGGGCCCTAATCAGTCATAAGTAACAGGCTAAACTCTCACCTCTTAGAATCAGATGACTTAGCAAGTGTGTTAGACAATGCTTTAGTGACTAATATGATTTTGAAAGGGCATGCAGCACTCTTTGCCTCATTTCTCAGTTTTACATAGTTTTTCTTAATAAGACCTCACTCCCCAACAACCATGAAGCATTACAGTTCTTTGTAACATCAAGTCTCAACCAGAAAATTAGGGACTAGATTCCACACGTTATCATTTCACTTCAAGTTCAGTGAAATTGGCAAGGATTTACTCAATGTCTTCTTTGTACCCCAGTTTCTATTCCAGGTTCCAGGTTGCCTGAATAAAGAAAGCACTTCCCTAGCCAGTCTGGAGAGGCGAGAACACAGACTCACCCACATTCTACCTGCAGGGTCAGGGTGTGCACATCAGGTGTTTTCAGCCTCAGTGGCCATAATCTCTACCTGACCTGCCTCATAGGCTTGTTCTCTTGCTCATTTATGTCAAAGTTTATGAAAACACTTTGAAACAATAATGGCACGTGAGCATAAACTGATATTACCGTCATTACTCCTTCGTTTTGGCCTAGAGTCTGGAACTATGTTTATCCCCACTACAAATATAGCAATGGGTTGGAGGTTTCCTCTTTTCTAGGGTCTGGTAAGGATCAGTTGCAGAATTTGATGAACAGATCTATATTGGAATCTACACTTTTCATGTATCACACCAGTTCCCCCAGGCTGCACCAGTTTTGAGGTAAAAATGAAATTTTTAGAAGTCTGTCTCTGGCTCCAAATCCCACAAGCTTTGGGGACCAGGACCACCACCCTTTGCCCTTTAAAGTCATCCCTGAGAGTGTGTCCTGTGCTCACTGGGATGCTGTATTCTCCTTTCTTCAACCGCTCTTTTGAACCGTACCCTGGCTGAAGAGCTACCTGCAAGAACCTCATGGCTTCCACTGTAGCTGGTGTCACCTGTTAATGGCATTGTCACCCATGCCAAGTCCCTGTCGCTCACTGCCCCTAAAGCTACTTGTGCCTTCAAAGTCGCAGATGTCTTTAAGATAGTGCTGAGCTGACAAAATGCTGAGCCAGGACTGCCAGGGGACCCTGTGGTGATGTCTGAGGCCAGAACCTCCAATGTTCCACGAAGACAGCTCATTTTAGCTACTGCTGGCAAATGGAGTGTAACGGTGCTGGCACCATCTCTCATCTCTTATTGACACCCAGGACTGGCTACATAATTTGCATGGCCTAGATAAGACAGGGCCCCTTGCCAAGAAAACAAAAGTATTAAGAATTTCAAAATAGTGACAGAGAGCATTAAACCAAAAGCACAGGGCCCTTCTCAGTGCAGGGCCTTGGGCGATGGCACAGGTCACAGGCCCACAGAGGTTATCCTGCTGACACTCTGAGACTGTCTTGAAGATATACCCGAAGAATTCATTGCTTCCTTCACCTATGTGCCCCACAGCATTAAACTGGGCTTGATACAAGCTCAGCTTCTTCGAGACTGTGTGCCTAACCAAAAGAATAAGCTCTTCTGGTTTGGTTGTTACTGTTGCTGTTGTTGTAGTTGCTGTTTCTTTCCCTCATCCTCTGCACTGGACCCGGGCACAGAGTACCGGTGCTGTACTCTCAACTGCCACACTCCTCCTCTTACCCCACGCCCAGCCACAGCCCTGTACTTGAACTTCTCTTTCCTTGGGTGAACTCCTGTCAGCCCATCTCCTCAGCCTCAAGCAAGTGAACTTACGGTGGCCACCTGCACCTTCCACCAGAGGAATCAAGCTCCCAAGGCACCCACACAGTGACGGATGCACCCAACAATTCTGGCAGTCTGATAGCTAGAAGCCAGGAAGACCACTGTGCCGAAACTGCCAGGAGTCTTATGTTTAAAGGAGAGGGAGCATTCAACTTTGGTGCTAAAGTTAATCGTTTATTCTGCAATACTTCATGGCTATTTTGGAGTTGCAAAGGAAACAGCCAGATCCTGCCCAAGAATAGGAGGCTTGAATCTGAAGGGGTGTCATCCTTGAAGATAGAGCCATATATCCAAAGGGGTGCTGAGGACAGAAGGGGAGGATTTCCTCCTACCTGGGTGTGATATTGTGATTTATAATAAGAAATATATATTTGGTCTTTATCCCCTTTTCTGGCACTGGGCTCCTAAAACCCTTAGAATTTTCTAAGTTTTGAGAGCAGCAAAGGTGTCTTTTGTTATGTTAATGGAGTTACTTTTGGAAGGTTGAGGGCTGGGTGCCAGGAACACCAACCATAAGATTAGAGAGTTGGAACTTTCAGTCCCACAGACATGACCCCTGGGGGAGGGGAGAGGAGGTGGAGGCTGAATTGATTGTCAATGGCCAATGAGTTCATCAAATCATGCCTATGTAGTAAAGCCTCCATAAAATCCCAGAAGGACAGGGTTCGGAGAGCTTCTGGGTTGGTGAACACATGGAGATTTGGGGAAAATGGCACACCAGAAGAGGGCATGGAGGCTCTGAACCCTTTCCCCATATCTTGCCCTATGCATCTCTTCCATCTCGCTCTTTCTGAGTTCCATCCTTATATAATAAACCAATAATATAGCAAGTAAGGTGTATGAATTCTATGAGCTACTATAGAAAATTAATTAAACTCAAGAAGTGGGTCATTGGAACCTCCCATCTAAAGCCAGTTGGTCAGAAGCACAGGTGATAACCTAGACTTGCAATTGGTGTCTGAAGTGGAAAGGCGATGTAGGGGAGAAAATCTTGTAAGACTGAGTCCTTAACCTGTGGGATATGACTGTATCTCCAGGTAGATAGTGTCAAATTGAGTTAAATTGTAGGACACCCAGCTGGTGTTTGAAAATTTCTTGGTGGTGTGAGGGAAAACGCACACATTGGAAATTGATATCAGAGCCATTACCGGGCAAAGGAAAGATAAGGGGCTGGATCAAAGGAAGCAAGTCGGCTCCTGCAGCAAGACAGCCAGTAGGAGTCAAGGGAGAGCATGAGCCTTCAAATGGCCCTTCCTGTTATCCCCAAGGCTTTGTTTATTAGGGGAAAAGCCTATGTCCTTGCTTGGGGGCAGGGATAGCAACTGCTTGGAAAGGCTATTTAGTGATGGCTAGAGTATCCCAGGGAGTGTCTGAAGCAAGAATCATGGCTGACACAAGCACGACCTCAGGACAGAGAGGGAGACAAGCTCATAGCATCTGGGCAGTCTCTGAAATACTCATGGAGGAGAACCCAGGGGAAATTCTATCTCCGTTACGGAGGTGAGAATTGTGTTATCTGGGTAAAAAGGGAAGGTGACCCCTACCAGCTGGAGAAGTTTGAGACATCTGGGTTACTTGTGTTTTACCCAACTCAGATATGCTGTTTCAAGGTTGGCGCCTGTAATCTGTCTTGGGATTTCTGGCCCTACTGCCCTTGTTTTTCCCATGACATAAAATTTGCCAAACAAATTTAGGAGAGACCTCCAGAGCAATGGCAAGTAAGTCAAAGTTTCACAAGATTCTTTTTCTAGATATTCTGTTAAATTTTTCATGTCCATTTCCAAGATGAAATACTTCTGCCCACAGCATTGAAAGTAATAAAAAGATTACTGTAAGAGGAGACATTACAACTGACACCAGAGAAATACAAAGGATCATAAAAGACTACTACATTATACACCAACAAATCGGACAACATAGAACAAATGGATAAATTTCTAAAAACATACAAACTACCAAGACTAAATCATGAAGAAATAGAAAATCTGAACAGACCAACTACCAGTAAGGAGAGTGAATCAGTAATCCAAAACCTCCCAACAGTCATGTGATCCAGGACCACATGACTTCACTGGTGAATTCTACCAAACAGTCAAAGAAGAATTAACACCAGTCCTTCCCAAACTCTTCCAAAAATAGACGAGGAAGGAACACTCCCAAACTCATTTTACGCGGCCAGCATTACCCGTATACCAAAATCTGATAAGGTCACTATAAGAAAAGAAAATTACAGGCCAATATCCCTGATTAACACAGATGCAAAATCATCAACAAAATATTAACCAACCAAATTTCACAATACTTTAAAAGGATCATACACTGTAATCAAGTGGGATTTATTCCAGGGATGCAAGTATGGTTCAACAACCACAAAACAATCAATGTGATACACCACACTAACAAAATGAAGGATAAAAATCACATGATCATCTCAACAGATGAAGGAAAGGCATTTGACAAAATTCAACATTCATTTATGATTTAAAAAAACTCTCAATAAATCGGGTATAGAAGGAATGTACTAAAACATAATAAAGGCCACATATGACAAGCCAATGGCTAATATCATACTCAACAGGGAAAAGCTCAAAGCTTTTCCTCTAAGATCAGGAACAAGACAAAGATGCCAACTCTCACCACTTATTTGATACAGTATTGGTAGTCCTAGCAAGAGCAATTAGACAAGAAAAAGAAATAAAAGGTACCAAATCAAAAAGAAAGTAGGGCTTACCTGGTGGCGCAGTGGTTGAGAGTCCACCTGCCGATGCAGGGGACGTGGGTTCGTGCCCCGGTCCAGGAAGATCCACATGCTGTGGAGCGGCTAGGCCTGTGAGCTATGGCCGCTGAGCCTGCGCGTCTGGAGCCTGTGCTCTGCAACGGGAGAGGCCACAACAGTGAGAGGCCTGCGTACCGCAAAAAAACAAAACAACAAAACAAACAAACAAAAAGAAAGTAAAACTATCTCTATTTGCAGATGACATTACAATATATGAGAAAACTCTAAAGACTCCACCAAAAAACTGTTAGAATAAACAAATTCAGTAAAGTTGCAGGATACAAAATCACTATACAAAAATCAGCTGCATTTCTATACACTAATAACGAACTATCGGAAAAAGAAAAAATTTTAAATCCCATTTACAATTGCATCAAAAGGAATAAAATACCTAAGAATAAATTTAACCAAGGAGGTGAAAAACTTACACACTGAAAATTATAAGGTTGATGAAAGAAATTGAAGAAGACGTGACAACCAACAGTAGAGTCAGCAGGACGCGAAGAAAACTTGTGTAACTATGTGTGGTAAGAGATGTCAACTAGATGACTGTGATGATCATTTTTCAATATTACATATATTGAGATCAGGATTGATGGGGACCCATTGCTGGACTCCCAGTCACGCAGCCTGCTCCTGGCCCTCCTGGTACGCATCCCTCTGCTCGAGGTCGTGACTGAGAGTGGGGACTGGAGATCGGGGACCAAGGACTGGGGACCAGGAAACTTTTTTCCCAAATGTCTCTGGGTGAGGTACAACTGCCAGGGAAGGGACAAGTTCTTCCCTCCCTAACACACCTCCTGGCCCATGGTGGGCCCATTCTGGGCACCAGAATTCAGGAATTCACTTCCAGTTTTCACCACAGACCACCCTCACCCAGAGTGAGCACATAGAGAAATTTCACCATCACCTTTGGTTAATATCACACCCTTTGTACATGCATGAAGAAAGTTTCCATGTTTTCCCCCTGCTGCTGCTGGACCACTGTCTTACACCATACACAAAAATCAACTCAAAATGGATTAAAGACTTGACCATAAGACCTGAAACCATAAAACTTTTAGAAGAAAACATAGGGGGTAAGGTCCTTGACAATGATCTTGGTAGTGATGTTTTGGATTTAACACCAAAAGCAAAGGCAACAAGAGCAATCATTTAAAAGTAGGACTACATCAGACTAAAAAGCTTCTGCACATCAAGGGAAACCATCAAGAAAACAAAAAAGCAGACTACAGAATGGGAGAAAATATTTGCAAATCATATATCTGAAAAGTGTTAATATCCATTATTATAAAGAACTCATGCAACTCAATAGCAAAAAATAAGTCTGATTAAAATCAGGCAGTAGTTCTAAATAGACATTTTTCTGAAGAAGAAATAAAGATGGCTAACAAGTACACAAAAAGATGCTCAACACTGCTAATTATTAGAGAAATGCAAATCAAAACAACAGTGAGATATCAGCTCAAACCTGTGAGAATGACTATTATCAAAATATCTAGGGACTTCGCTGGTGGTGCAGTGGTTGAGAATCCGCCTGCCAGTGCAGGGGACACAGGTTCGAGCCCTGGTCCGGGAAGATCCCACATGCCACAGAACAACTAAGCCCGTGCGCCACAACTACTGAGCCTGCGCTCTAGAGCCTGCGAGCCACAACTACTGAGCCTGAGTGCCACAACTACTGAAGCCTGCACGCCTAGAGCCCGTGCTCTGAAACAAGAGAAGCCACCACAATGAGAAACCTGCGAACCACAACAAAGAATAGCCCGCATGCAGCAACAAAGACCCAAGGCAGCCAAAAATATAAATAAATAAATAAATAAATAAATATTTTTAAAAAAAATCTACAAATAACAAATACTGGGGAGGATGTGGAGAAAAGAGAACCCTTGTGCATTTGTTGGTGGGAATACAAATTGGTGCAGCCACTATGGAAAACAGTATGGAAGTTCCTCAAAATTTAAAAATGGATCTACTATAGGATCCAGCAATTCCACTTCTGGGTGTTCATCCAAAGGAAATTAAAACACTAACTTTAAAAGACAACTTCAGGGCCTCCCTGGTGGCGCAGTGGTTGAGAGTCCGCCTGCCGATGCAGGGGACGCGGGTTCGTGCCCCGGTCTGGGAGGATCCCACATGCTGCGGAGCGGCTGGGCCCGTGAGCCATGGCTGCTGAGCCTGCGCACCCGGAGCCTGTGCTCCACAACGGGAGAGGCCACAACAGTGAGAGGCCCGTGTAATGCAAAAAAAATAAATAAATTAATTTTTAAAAAGACAATTTCAATCCCATGTTATTGCAGTATTATTTACAATAGACAAGACATGCAAACAACCTAAACGTCCATTGATGGATGAATGGATATATACACACAATGGAATATTATTTAGCCATAAAAAGAAAATCTTGTATTTATGACAACACGGATGGACCTTGAAGGCATTTATGCTAACTGAAACTGGCAAACTGAGAAAGACAAATACTGTATGATCTCACTTACATGTGGAATCTAAAAACAAACAAAAACTAAACCCAAAGATACAGAGAACAGATTGGTGGTTATGAGAAATATGCAGTGGGGGGTGTGCAAAAAATGGATAAAGGGGCGCCAATTATAAAATAAATAAGGCCTGGGGATGCCATGTACAGCATGGTGACTATAGTTAATAATACCGAATTGTGTATTTGAAAGTTGCTAAGAGAATAAATCTTGTAAGTTCTCATCACAAGAAGAAAAATTGTGTAACTATGTGTGGTAAGAGATGCCAACTAGATGATTGTGATGATCATTTATCAATATTACATATATTGAATCAATGTTGTACACCTGAAACTAATATAATGTTATATATCAATGATCTCTCGATTAAAAAATTTTCTACATGTCACTGGATCTGACAAGAACTTATATAAGTGTTCAGCTCTACAAAGCAGGATTAAGTAGCACCAATAGCTTTTCTAAGATTGGGGGTGGGAAAAAGCAACAATAAAGCTGTTTGCTCTCTCTCTTCCTATTAAAAGAAGGGCATACCCAGCAACATTACCAGTAATTGAATAGTTAATCTTTTGATAAACCAAATAGCCTGTAGCCATACCTTGAAAGTTAAACTCTTAAGCACTACGTGGCAATATAATAAATGGGGACACTTTTATGCAAAGCAGTTAAATTTTAAATTTTTACCTAATTTAGCTACTTGATTGAGGAGGGGGATGGCAGTGAGATGGGCAGAGAGCATGGCTGGGCCCTGACTCTGGCTGCTTCTCCTTCCTTGGAAACATCTCTGAGACCTGTCCATAGTGCTTGCAGCTGCCAGCCCGAACCCCAGTGGGTACTGGCCCAACCCTCAGAAGGAATGGACCAGGCCAGGAGACGCCTACTTGCCCACTCTCTCTCTCTCTTTTTTTTTTTATAAATTTATTTATTTTTGGCTGCGTTGGGTCTTCGTTGCTGCACGCGGGCTTTCTCTAGTTGCAGCGAGCAGGGGCTACTCTTCGTTGCGGTGTGCAGGCTTCTCATTGCAGTGGCTTCTCTTGTTGCGGAGCATGGGCTCTAGGCATGTGGGCTTCAGTAGCTGCAGCACGTGGCCTCAGTAGTTGTGGCTTGTGAGCTCTAGAGCTCAGGTTCAGTAGTTGTGGCACACGGGCTTAGTTGCTCCACGGCATGTGGGATCTTCCCAGACCAGGGCTTGAACCCGTGTCCCCTGCATCGGTAGGCGGATTCTTTTTATTTTTTAATTTTATTTACTTTTTTTTTGCGGTACGCGGGCCTCTCACTGCTCTGGCCTCTCCCGTTGTGGAGCACAGCCTCCGGATGCGCAGGCTCAGCGGCCATGGCTCACGGGCCCAGCCGCTCCGCAGCATGTGGGATCTTCCCGGACCGGGGCATGGACCCGTGTCCCCTGCATCGGCAGGCGGACTCTCAACCACTGCGCCACCAGGGAAGCCCGGTAGGCGGATTCTTAACCACTGTGCCACCAGGGAAGTCCCAGCCCACTCTCTTTTTGCATCAGCAGATCCATGCTCTTGTCCTGTTTTCCACAGTGACTATCATAAATGTGCCTGCTCTGAGCTGGGAGTGCTGCCCTCAGAGCAAGCAGAGACTCAGGGACATTGCCAATGCTGCTTCCAGTGCCCAATGTTGCCTCCCAACCAAGTCAGAGGCTGAGTACCTGCTTCAGGCCCTATGGTTCTAGGGTACCCTGAAATAGAGTGGCATGGACCCCATTACAGCTCTTGGCCTTGAAATCTACATTTGGCTGCCCTGAGTTTCCCCCTGCCTGGCCTCCATCAACTGAGCCAATGCACACAAACTCTAACTCAGGGATGGAAAAGGGAATCTACCTCAGGTGAGTAGATCTGCCCCAATACCTGGAAGGGCTAGACTAGGACAACGCCGAGGGCAAGCTGAGATTTGGGCTGAAGAAACTGACAGAAGAAAGAGACAACCCCAGGCTGTTTGAGCTTCAGCCCCAGACTTGACCACCAAGCCAGCTGGTGAATGGACCCTCTGCAGCAGCACAAGACCAAGAAATGGGCTGGGCTGCTGCATGTCTGCCTGGGAGGGAATCCCAAACAGCCTCTCCTAAAAGAGTGGGTCCCCAAGGAGTATCCAGTTAATTGCAAAGAAATAATCTGGCCCTGTTGAGAAGTCCTACAAAAAATGAAAAGAGAACAAAAACAGAGCTAGAAGGTCAAAATCATCCCTAAAGTAGCTGTCCAGGACACATCTGTTCTATTCTCATCCTTTCAGGTGTAACATGGACCAGGGGTGAGATGGTGGCATTCCCTGGAGGGACAAGGAACCTGGTTCCCCATACGAGCTGTATAGGCCAGCTGACTTTCGCTTGGAAGAATGGGGAGGTCTGGGAAGCGTTCCCAGGGGAAATGACCTAGGTGAGACATTGGAAATCTAGCGTTGACCATGGAAAGGAGGAAAGGGTTTGCTAGACAGAGGGACAACACATAGAAATCTCTGAAGGTGAGAAGACAGAGGGGAGCTTCCAGGACAGATGGTAGGAGGCTGCAGATCTCAATTTGGGACAACAGCAGCAGATGAGGCTGACAATGTGAATAAGTGGCTTGCTCACGAAAAATCATTTAAGCTAAGGTAAGAATTTTACCCCCCCACCCCCCCGCACTGTGGGGTGCAGCTAGGGGAGAGGGACACAGTACAAGCTGTAGAACCATCTGCCTGTTGGTGCGGTGGGCATAAACTGGGGTAAGACTAGAAGCAGGAGGACCAGGTAGGAGCATGTTAGCCCAGCTGGCAGTGAAATAAAACCACCTGGGAGAGCAACACTATGAGAACTTGCCTAACACACCCGCAGAGCTGGACACAGCGCCAAGCACGTCGTCGTTACACATTAAATCGATCACTTAACCTCCGCAACAAGCCCATAAGGAAGGCGCTATTACTAGTATTTCCATTTTACATTTGAAATGAGGCAGAGAGCAGCTGAACGATTTCCCCTGGGCTGCAGAGCAGCGAGGACAGAGCCAGAGTCCACCAATGCTCTCAACCATGACCCGTCCTCACCTGAAGGTGGGAAACAATGGACAACAGATTCTAGAGATGGTTGTCAGGAGGCAGAATTGACAGGACTTTGTGGTCAATGAGGTATGAGGGGGGAAGAGTCAAGAATGACTCCCGGGCTTCCCTGGTGGCGCAGTGGTTGAGAGTCCGCCTGCCGATTCAGGGGACACGGGTTCGTGCCCCGGTCCGGGAAGATCCCACATGCCGCGGAGTGGCTGGGCCTGTGAGCCATGGCCGCTGAGCCTGTGCGTCCAGAGCCTGTGCTCCGCAACGGGAAAGGCCACAGCAGTGAGAGGCCTGCGTACCGCAAAAAAAAAAAAAGAATGACTCCCAAGTTTCTAGCTTGGGTATCTGGATGGAAGGTAATGCCTCTTGCTGAGCAAAGGTGCACAGAAGATGGTCCACATCTGTGGGCATTTCAAGGAGGGCATTCCAAATGCTGCTGGAAAGTCACAAAAGTCTGAAAGGTTTATGGGAGATCTGAGGAAGAGCAGAAGCAGTGGATTAACTGGGAGTGGGCTAAGGCGTCAAAGCAAGGTAGAAAAATAGAGTGTGTAGACAACTCCGTAAAAAAGCTTGGCTAGGAAGTGGAGAGGGGAGCGAAGTGTCCCGAGGAGGGATTTTGCTTTTGCTGTTTTTTGACTATGACAACCCGAGCAGCTCCTACCTCGTGACAGGAGGGACTATGGAGGGGTTGACTCAGGTGGGTTCAGTACAGAGTGAAGGAATTTGCCATTTGGTGGTTCCTATTTTATCTGGAGGAGGGGGGTGGTAATAGAGCACTTCACAAATCTCTTTGATGGTCTGCCCAAGATTATGCAGGCTTCTCATGCTGTGTTAGTTTCTGTTACACAACTTAAAAGGTTTCTTTTGCTTTTTTCTCAAGCAAGTAGCTTTGAAATGTTACCTTCCGTATAAAGTGGAATTATAATATTTAGCATGTAAGTTAATCTTGTTTCATAGATGGCTTTCTCTTTCAAGAGAGAACTTCAAACAGGTTTGTGCAGAAAGTGTCCTTCACATTATTCAAGATAAATGTTCTATTCTGGAGATCGGGAGGCTGAGGGGGATGAGGAATCATTTATGAGTTTTAGGTTGCAATGCAGCCTTTAGAAATTCACTTACAAGTTGCACACCAAAACACTCCAGGAAAAATGAGTAGTTTCTCCAATTTGGATTGTATTAAATAAAAAGAGAAAAAAAAGTAAAGAGTCAAATTAAAGATCATGGAGGCTAGATTGGTTTGGATGATGTTCTTAAACTTTTATAGTGAGAGTTGGGGATTAGACTCAATGTCCAAGAACTACAGTCTGTGTGGTAATATATCTAAATATAGCTAGATGGGTGGTGGCAGGGGGAGAGGGGGAGGGAGAGAGCTACTCATTGTAACAACTTGGAAAGGTCAGTTAAGGACAAAAACGTCATCCCTCTCTCCTAACCCAGAATCATACTGCTCTACCTCCAGTCTTCTTTTTAACGCAAAAAAGTCACTGTACGCATACAGTCATGGAGTCTGCTCTTTTCACTTAGTATTTTATGGCAGGCGGTTACTCACGCCATGAAGACCTTTTGGTAAACATTATTTGAATGGCGGCATGAGGTCCCAGCCCAAGGACATCCTGTAGCCCATTTCCTCAATCAAAGGATCCCTATTGGGCAGAGAGTATTTGCCATCTGCTTGTTTGCATAGTCAGGTGGAGACCAGGGGCTTGTAGCTAAGAGGAATAGGGGCCTTGTCCTCTGAAATACAATTTTTCTTGACTGGCTGTTCTTGAATTTTATTGTGTTAAAACAATAAAAAAAAAATCAACCAGCAGGAAAATGCTAAGTTTGATCATTCACGGATTACAATGTCTCTATTTTTTTCTATTTTCTAGGTTTCTGAGACAATAATTATTTGTTTAAGCTCCCATGGGCTTAGGTCTGGCTGAGAGTTTTGGACAAACTAAGGTGTTGCACTTCACAGCCTTGAGCAAATAGGGTAATAGGTTTAACATCCTTCTGTTGTCCAAGAGGAAAGAGTCAGATGTACAGGCATCTCCCGGTCAAATAATAAATTATAGAACACCCACCCAGATGCTACCCACACACAACGCTGCAGGAATTCTTCCCCATCCCCGCCCTCCCACCCCCAAAAATAGACTAGACCATGCTAAGTCATTCAGCCTAATGACCCCAATACTCGGCCTTGGACCTGCTGGGCTACCCTTCCTGTCCACAATGTAACCTTCCTCCGAAGTCCAAGTTCAAGCCCTGCCAATGCAATTTCCCCTGGCTAAAATGTCATAGGATTTAATCAATTGTTGGGAAGCAATTTATCTGAGCTTCCGCTTCTTCATCTATAAAACGGGAAGAATGTTACTTAATCTTATCGTTCAGGTATCTGAAATTACGTTTACTTCTGCCAAAAGAAGAGTAAAGATGGTGATAAGGAAGTGTTCCCACATGGAAGTGATCTTGATATCCCCAAGTGAAGGATATTGACATTTCTTGCCATATGTTAGTTTCAGTACATGGCCTTACAAAGCTGAGATAAAGGCATTGGACCACTAAGAAGCCACTCCACACCATCTGAAGGTCTGGTATTAGGAGTAACTAAATCCAGTGAGCAAAGAGCCACTGCTTCTGATGCAGCAACTGTGGGAGTTTCAGAGACCTCGCCACACAGGGGCCACTGCAGTGCACACCCTGCTTGCCCAATGCTGAATTACAGGCACAAATGCAGGAGCAGAATGCCTGGGTTCAAATCCCAATTTTGCTACTTCTTAGCAGTATGACTTACTTGGAAGTGTCATATAACTTCTCTGTGCCTTGGTTTCCTCATCAAAAATGAGTTCTACTTCATAGAGTTACAATAAAAAAGGAATATATGTAAAACCCTAAGAGCAGTACAACCAGTATCCGGACACAAAGAAATGCTGTATAGATGTTGGTTACTATTAATCAGATTCTTTTTTTGAGATCTAAGTCAACTCTTTCCTTCCCTTTGAAGAAAGGTCTGATGCTAGAGAAGCAGCAGTGGGTAAACCGTGGTTCCAGAGAAACCACAGTTAATTTGGTCATTCAACAAATTATTGAGTGCCGAGTGCTCTCAGAATTTGAAAACTTGGAGGGGTATTGCAGGGACTACTACTATCTTGCTAATAAAACCTGCTCTAAATGTTACCTACCTAACACTTGTTTAGTGCTTTTTATGGGTTAGACATAGCTAAATGTTTTACTCATTTATTTCCATAGCAATCCTATGAATGTGTTGTTGTTGTTGTTATTCCCATTTTACAGATGAGAAAATAGAGGCTTGGAGTTCTCAAGTAAATTGCCCCGATCAGCCAAGAAGGTGAGGAGGAAGGGCCACTTCAATGTGTGTATCCCATCTTCAGCAGAGGGAAGCATGCCTTATCCCTGGTTTGTATCATTCAGAGCCTTGCATTTAGCAAGCTCTCCAAGGTATTTCTGGAGTAATTAATTTATTAGTGCGCAGCTAGCTTGACCTTTAAGAAAACCTAGACTTGGGCTTCCCTGGTGGCGCAGTGGTTGAGAGTCCGCCTGCCGATGCAGGGGACGCGGGTTTGTGCCCCGGTCCGGGAAGATCCCACGTGCCACGGAGCGGCTGGGCCCGTGAGCCATGGCCGCTGAGCCTGCGCGTCCAGAGCCTGTGCTCTGCAACGGGAGAGGCCACAACAGTGAGAGGCCCGCGTACCGCAAAAAAAAAAAAAAAAAAAAAAAAGAAAACCTAGACTTCACTACTTTTCACTTTTGAATAATACATGTCAATATATCCAGCAAGACACTTATTTAATAAATAGCTCTGGCATAATTAGCCATCCATCTGGAAGACAAAGTTAGATCCATACCTCATTCCATATACAAAATAAATCCAAATCGATTAAAACTTAGTTTCAATATAAAAATGTTAGAAAAACAAAGGATAATATTTGTATTGCTTAAAGGGAAAGGTGATTTTTTTTAAAAGAAAAGACAGGTAACAGAAGCTGTAAATAAAATTTTAAAATCCTGAGATTTAACAGCCTAGAAGTTAAACATTTCAGTATGGCAAAAGACACCAAAGTCAAGTGACAAACAGTAACTCAGGGAGAATATGTTCAGTTAACATCCATAATAAATCACTTCTTCTCTATGACAATTAGAGGTTGCCATGTCCTGCTGAAATTTGCAGGGGTGTGTCTTGTGACCAGCCCATGGTGGGTACAGAGGGTGTGGGGCAATGGTCTTACTTCAGTGGATATGTAACAAACAGAATAAATCAATTCTATTTTAATTAATTTATTAACACTTCAGTAAGTTAATTCTTCTTAAATCTTTTTAGCAGCAACCGGGACTTTTAAAGTGCTTTAACACACGTTGTCCTTAGCCAGGTCGATAGGCACAGCTAGCCCATCTCTGGCTGTATCTGCAACATTTCTCCTCTTCCTCATTCTATTCCTCACTCACTAGTCTCCTTGATATTCGCAAACATTTTAGCACCTCCTGTCTCAGGACCTTTGCACATACAATTCCTTTCTTTGGATACCCTTGTCCCACATACTCTCTTGCTAGATCTGTCATTTCATTTACGTCTCTCCTCAAATGTCCCCTCCTCAGTCAGGCCTTCTCTGACCACAAGGGCAGGGACCCTGTTTTGCTTCTGCTGTGTCCCCAGTGCCTAAAGCAGTGCGCTGCCTGTAACAGGAACTCAAATAAAAATCTGTTGAATCAGGATTTTTTCATTTAATTTGATTTTCACAATAAAAAGATCTGTTTATCCAGGATATTTACATTTCTTCATTTGAATGCAATACACGCCCAGTTTTTCTTTTCTTTTTTTTTTCTTTTATATCCTTCCAGCTCAACACACCTGCCTCCCTGAAGCATGTAAAGGCCAAATGTGCCAATGTGAATTATTCCCACTATAGAGATTCTGCTGTCTAAACAACTCGCGTGAAGCCAACATTGTAACGAATACTACAATGTGACTCATTCTTCTTTCCTCCAGTTGATGACAAAAAGCAGTCAGTATGGAAATTCCAACAGTTTGCCACCTGTTAGCAGGTCACCTCATAGCATTCCTGCCCTGTGATGATTCCAGGTTAAAGTGGCACTTCATTGCCATTTCCTGCAATAATTTCCACCAACACATGAAGCTATCCTGCCCCTACCCCTGTGCTTACCTGCTGTCACACCATGACCAGGTCTCACAACAAGCCCTAGCAGGTCCCAGCAGGGCACAGTGACCTGAGTGTTTTACATCAGGACCACACTTAACGGGCCAGTGATTCTTGGAGAAAGATAAATGCTATTTCCATCATCTAGTCCAGGGCAGGGGGTAAATAAAATATACAAAGTTGTTTAAAATACTTGTTCTCGAGAAGTTAAAATAGGAGATTCAAGTTATGAAACCATGAAGCAGCTTATCACAATGAAAGTCGGAATGAAATAGATGCTAAATAGAAGTGCAAGCACCGTGCTGGGAAAAGGTACCCTGAGGGAGAAAGGAGAGAAAGAGAGGTTTTGTGTTTAAGGATGGGGGTGCTTGAGTTAAACTGAGTTAAAGTTAGACTCAAGGGTGTGGGAGCACTTCCCTGGCAGTCCAGTGGTTAGGACTCCACGCTTCCACTGTTGGGGGAAGGGGGCTTAGACCCCTGGTCGGGGAACAGGATCCCCAGGGAACTAGGATTTAAGATACAATAAAGAAGGGATGATTACTGGTGAAGCAGGTGATCGTGAGTGCTTGGGTGGACAGGACGGTCTCGGGCAAGAGGAAGGATGATTTCCTCCTCTGAGATGTGAAGGCATGAGTTGAAAAGAATGCATGGGGATGTGGTGACCTCTTACTGAAGGCCAGGAAGGTTCATGCCACAGTCTTCTCAGAGAAGTAGAAGGCTAGGTCACTCAGTGAGTGACAGCACGAGGAAGAATGAGGCTGCAAGTGAGAATATTCCAAGCACCTGGGGGGAATAAGAGAGAGTAACTAAGGGTAAAGAAAAGAACCAGACAGCATTCGGGTGCCAGCTAAAGAGCGATCACCTGACTCTGTAATGAAGTCAGGCAACATGGTTCTCTGTTTTTGGTTTTTCGTTTCGCCAGCACTCTCTTATCAGCTTGTGTGCACACGTACAGGAAATTTGCACCTAGGCTTACCTGTGGTGAGAAATTGACTAGGTTCCCAAAAAGAAAGTTAAAGGGTGAGAAGAGGGACTTCCCTGGTGGCACAGTGGTTAAGAATCCGCCTGCCAATGCAGGGGACACAGGTTCGAGCCCTGGTCCGGAAAGATCCCACATGCTGCGGAGCAGCTAAGCCCGCGCGCCATAACTACTGAGCCTGCGCTCTAGAGCCCGCGAGCCACAACTACAGAGCCCGCGTGCCACAACTACTGAAGCCCACACGCCTACAGCCCGTCCTCCGCAACAAGAGAAGCCACTGCAATGAGAAGTGCGTGCACCACAATGAAGAGTAGCCCCCGTTCGCCACAACTAGAGAAAGCCTGTGCACAGCAACGAAGACCCAACGCAGCCAAAAATAAATAAAATAAAATAAATGTATTAAATAAAAAAGGTTAAGAAGAAAGGAGGAAGTTCATGAGAGCAGAAAAATGAACACTAGGTCCACCCTCGATAGCGAAACAAACTAAGCCAGCAGGGACTCAGGCGTTGGGAGAAAAAGGAAGCACTGAGGAGCCAGAAGTTGAAATGCTATCGCAGAGCAGGTCTAGGGGGAAGGAGGATGCAGAAAAGGTAAAAGGTCACCTTCAGAGAAAGCAGCTTCAGGGTTTGTAATTTCAGATTCTGCAAAGGGACCTGTCCAAGCAGGCTGCTAACATGGAGAGGAAGAAACACGGTAGGGCCACATGCTGGATGGATGAGTCATTCATCTGGACACTGGGGACACCCTGGATGGCCATCAGGGACTGAGTACAGGGCATGCCCGAGATCCAGGGGCCAAGATGCTCAAGGCATCTGGAGGTGACCTGGAAGTATGAGCAGCAGGCAATAATGGCTGACTGGTGGTGTCTTAAGAGGGGGTGCTCAAACCACGGTGTCTGAAAGCAGAAATGGAGAGCACAGAGGTGGTGCTGTCCTCCTGGTTCCAGCAATGCAGGGACTATGAGGTTGTGGCGAAATTGATCTTTTTTTTTTTTTTTTTGCGGTACGCGGGCCTCTCACTGTTGTGGCCTCTCCCGTTGCGGAGCACAGGCTCCGGACGTGCAGGCTCAGTGGCCATGGCTTACGGGCCTAGCCGCTCCGCGGCATGTGGGATCTTCCCAGACCGGGGCACGAACCCGTGTCCCCTGCAGCGGCAGGCGGACTCTCAACCACTGCGCCACCAGGGAAGCCCCGAAATAGATCTTTTTAAAATTTATTTATTTATTTATTTATTTTTGGCTGCGTTGGGTCTTCGTTGCTGCACGTGGGCTTTCTCTACTTGCGGTGAGCAGGGGCTACTCTTCATTGTGGTGCATGGGCTTCTCATTGTGGCTTCTCTTGTTGAGGAGCACGAGCTCTAGGTGTGCAGGCTTCAGTAGCTGTGGCACGTGGGCTCAGTAGTTGTGGCTCGCAGTTCTCTAGAGCACAGGCTCAGTAGTTGTGGCGCATGGGCTTAGTTGCTCTGCAGCATGTGGGATCTTCCCAGACCAGGGATCAAACCCATGTCCCCTGCATTGGCAGGCAGATTCTTAACCACTGTGCCACCAGGGAAGTCCCCTATTATTGATTTCTAAGTCAATTTCACTGTGGCCAGAAAACACTTTGTAATACTTGAATTTTTATATTGAGAGCTGTTTTATGTATGGTCCAGAATATGGTCTATCTTAGTAAATAATCCATGTGTACTTAAACAGTGTAGTATGCTGTCATTGGGAAGAGTATTCTATAATCACCTGTTAGATCAAGTTGATATTTTTGTGGCAGAGAAGGGAGAGCTGCAGGGTCCCATACCAGTTCATAAATGCTTCAACCACTACTTAATTAGTCCATTGGTCACAACCAGTTACATGGCACTACCTACCAACATGGGACTGGGAAATGTTGGGGAACACATCATGTAATATGGCCTTGCATGTTTCTTAGAATGGAGACAGGAACGACCTTTCTTAATAACGCAGCCCCAGGAGATGAGATCTGGAATTACAATGCAAATGCATGATCTCCTGAAACCTCCAGAGGGAAAGTAAAACTTGGTTTCCTCGAAAGGATGACACCTGGGAGTGAGGAATATATCAGTTCTTTTTCACTTTAGTTTTTGCTCTAGTCATTTTTAGTTGTTTGATATTTAATCCAAATTAAGTAGAATATTTTTGATATTTCATTTCTTCCATTGGGGGTGTGTGTATGCACGCATCATAGTCCCATCTTCCCCTGGGAAATTTCAGGTTTAGTTATCAAGTGTATTGACTGTGATTTATTAGAGGCATCAAGAGTAAGAGATGAGGGCTTCCCTGGTGGCGCAGTGGTTGAGAATCTGCCTGCTAACGCAGGGGACACGGGTTCGAGCCCTGGTCTGCGAAGATCCCACATGCCACGGAGCAACTAGGCTTGTGAGCCACAACTACTGAGCCTGCGCGTCTGGAGCCTGTGCTCCTCAACGGGAGAGGCTGCGACAGTGAGAGGCCCGCGCCCCACGATGAAGAGTGGCCCCCGCTCGCTGCAACTAGAGAAAGTCCTCACGTGGAGGCAAAGACCCAACACAGCCAAAAATAAAGAAAGAAAGAAAGAATAAGAGATGAGAGCAGAGATCATTGCTGTTTATTGGGCTTAAGAGTCATAATCATTTTGAGGATTTTAATCCTTTCTGATAAATCTTTCAGCATTTCTTTAATATGGGGCAATATTCAGTGACCGCTGTTCCTGATATAGACCAAGATCCTGCGGTGTATGACTCATAACTCCAGCATTCAAGGTCCAGAAAAATGGCAACGCTGGGAACCTGCTGAGCAGTAAGTCTTGCTCCTGTGGTCTCCCTTCAACTCTCCCAAAGGCATTATACACCTCAGTACAGAGGCAAGGATGCAAGGTAAGCACACACAGCCACTCCAGAACCTCAGGCCTAGTGCTGAATCCCTGAAAACCCACATCATGTGGAACAACTGAAATTTACCAGGGTTTCTCATTCTTGTTTCATGACACACACCTATACCCATCCTAAAAGTTCTGTGACTGGGTGAGGGGCAAATTTCTTCAACTCCCAGCCCTCTCCTTTGGAATTCAAATCTGTGCCTTCCTCTCCCCTCAGGTGTCTCACACACTCTAAAAATGTCTCAAGTTAGCATCTTGATTTCCCCTCCATTTACAAGCCCCTCTCTCAACCAAAGCAGCCTCTCTTCTAGGTCTCCCATCAGTAAAGGGTACCAATGGTTTTTAAGAGAAACCCAGGAGTCATTCTTGGCATCCACTTTTTCCTCATACCAATGTATCACCAGGTCCTCTCAATGCTACCCATCAATGCCTTATTTCCTCAATTCTAAAACACTGAGATATTCCTAGAAGCAGAAGTGTCGTGAAGATTAAATGGAGTAACAGAGAAATTGCTTAACAAAAGTGTTCAGTATTTACTGTTTTCTCACAACCTACATCAAATAGCCATTAGGCAGGGGGGGTGGGTTGTGTCACTGAGGTTGTGTCACTGATAACTGTCACTGCTCTGCATGTGGAGACTTGGCTGTGCAGCACATCTCTCATCACATTTGTGGGACACCTCACAATAGAATTAATTTGGATTCTTCATTCTGTCCTAAAATAACTTCCAAAGGCATTATACTGATATTATGCAGGTTTTCTTTTAACTTTTGACACAATTCACTTACAGAAAAACTGCAAAAATTTAGTACAAAGAACTCCCTTATACCCTTCATGAGATTCCCCAAATTTAATATTTTGTTTGCTTTCTGAACCATTTCAAAATCAGTTATGTGACTGGTGAGATGGTGCCTTTTACCCCTAAAAATAAGAACATTCTCTTAAAGTACCCCGATGCAACGACCAAACTCTGAAGATTAACACTGATCCAATTCTGTTACCTAATCTATAGACCTGACTCACATTTTGCCAATTGTCCTAAAAGAAAATCTGGATCACGCACCGAATTTTATTGTCACAGCTCTTTCATCTCCTTTCATCTTGAACATTTCCTCAGCCTCCGTATTTAATGACACTGACACGTTGGAAGAATGTGAGCCAGTTATTTTGAAGAATATCCCTCACCTTGTGTTTGTCTGATGTTTCTCATGGCTGGATTCACATTATGTGCTTGTGTTAGGAAAGCCACAAAGTGAGGTGTTCTTTATGGTCATGATAGTTTTAAACAGTTTTAAAACAAAAATCTATTAAATACACAGATGACTGCTTAGCAATGCAAATATTAAAAATTGCCTATTCTTTTTTTTTTTTTTTTTTGTGGTACACGGGCCTCTTACTGATGTGGCCTCTTCCATTGCGGAGCACAGGCTCGGGACGCACAGGCTCACGGGCTCACGGGCCCAGCCGCTCCGCGGCATGTGGGATCTTCTTAGACTGGGGCACGAACCCATGTCCCTGCATCGGCAGGCAGACTCTCAACCACTGCGCCGCCAGGGAAGCCCTAAAAATTGCCTATTCTTTTCAGACTAGCTGAGTTGGAATGATTTTGAAAGATGGTCAGTCAGGACTGAACATACATTTAAAGGATCCAGGTGAGTTTCAAAAGAAGCCATTTAATTTCTAGCATTATATGATTCAATTAATAAAACCCAAATCTATGAGTTTTTAAATAGAAAATGCAGGTAACCCCTCTCTCCATGCTTTTCACTATCCTTGTAAGTATATACCTTTCAAGGAATATACCCTTAAAAGTATATTTTCGATTCACAGAGGCACTAAAGAAATTGAGATTACAAGCACGGGGGAGGGGTGGGCGTGACAGCCTGAGTTCTTATCTTAATAGATGAAAGTGATTCAGAACTATCTTAAGGCTCCACCAGTTTCAACATCTTAGGCTTTTTGATACTTAAAATAATTATCACTATGTGAATAATCTTATGTGACTGTCAATTAATTTAGAATTAGTACATTTAACATGCAAACACTTTTACCCACAAAAGAATACCAATGTACTTATGTACACACATATGCCTAAAGAGTTTAAAAAAAACCCAGAACCATATAATGGCACAATGGCATGTGACATTAGAATGATTTTTATACATTAACAAATAGTATTAGATAAGGTTGGCACTTTTTCCTAAGTCAGCTGACAATTGACAGAATCCTTAGGGGGAAAAAAAAGTGGTAGAAAAAATCCCATGTCTGTCTTCATTGACTCAGGAAAAGTTACCACCCTAAGATACTCATTTAAAATGTTTCCAATACAGAAAACAATGGTTATTTTCCAAGTTACAGGAAATTGCTGAGTTCAAGGTTTATTATTATGAAATCTGGAGTTCATCTGGCATCAATGATGTGGGTATCATGGTATATTTTCATTTATTGAAAATAAAAGGTGATATTCCTTCTCACACACACCCCACCCAGCCAAACCATGTCCTCTGTTCTTGTAAGATACAACAAATGAGAAGGTGAAATAAGGACTTTTCTATAGTTGTTTTTTTTTTTAATTCAGGCATGTCCTTAGGGCAGAACTCATTCAGCCCAATCTCCCACACCATTTTCAGCTACAGGTTGTACAATAGCTGATGTTAATCAGCATTATGAGGCATAATCAAGCTCAAAGAAGAATAAATTATGTGCCATTAATTTTAGTATAATGTCAGTCTATAGTTCTGGGTTCACTGTTTAAAAACAGATTACCCATGTGTAGTAAACATAGAAAGTCTCCAAAAAAAAATAGAATTTTCAGGGCTTCCCTGATGGCGCAGTGGTTGAGAGTCTGCCTGCTGATGCAGGGGACACAGGTTTGAGCCCTGGTCTGGGAGGATCCCACATGCCGCGGAGCAACTAGGCCCGTGAGCCACAGCTACTGAGCCTGCACGTCTGGAGCCTGTGCTCCGCAACAAGAGAGGTCGTGATAGTGAGAGGCCCGCGCACCGCGATGAAGAGTGGCCCCCACTTGCCACAACTAGAGAAAGCCCTCGCACAGAAACAAAGACCCAACACAGCAAAAATAAATAAATTAATAAACTCCTACCCCCAACATCTTCTAAAAATATAAAAAAATAAAAATAAATAGAATTTTCAGTAAACCAGGCCACATCTGATTTCCTTACCTTTTTGATAAACAGATTTGTGTACTAACAATGCTATGAAATCAAGTAGAACTTAATAAGGGAACACCTAATTTACAGTTTTTGCCAATTTCCATGGTATCAGTACACCTATCATGTCTCATTTCAAGTTATCAATAGTTTACCAACCAGTTCACAAATTTCCTTCATACAAAATTTAACAATAGGTTCTTGTAAGCTGGTATATGCAGGTTCCAGACCACTGCCCACATTCTGAAGAAAATATCTAAATTGAAGCACAGAGTCAAAGGATAGAAAATGCAGGTGAGAGGTAAGAGAGATAAAGGATACAGTGTAAAGTTCTCAGGTTTAATTGTAGTTGCAGAAGGAGAGGGATAGAAATGATCTTCAACAAGGTATTACCTGAGAGTCCTCCAAAACTGATAGAAGACATTAATCCACAGACGTAAGAAGCCTTATTAACCCCTAGCAGAGTAAATTTAAAAAACCCTTTTCTAGACACATGGTAGGAATACTGCTGAGAACCAAAGGCAAAGAGAAAATTCTAAAATCTAGAAGCAGCCAGAGACAAAAAGCTTATTGTTTTCCAAACCATTAGACTAAGAGCTAACACAATAGAACCTAAGTGATAGAAACCAGGAAACAATGGAAAGATATCACCAAAGTTCTGAAAGAAAATATTTGCCAACCTAAAATTCTATAACCAGTAAAATTATCCTTCAAGAATGAAAGGAAGGGCTTCCCTGGTGATGCAGTGTTTAAGAATCCGCCTGTCAATGCAGGGGACACGGGTTCGAGCCCTGGCCCGGGAAGATCCTACATGCCATAGAGCAACGAAGCCCATGTGCCACAACTACTGAGCCTGAGCTCTAGAGCCCGCAAGCCACAACTACTGAGCCCACGTGCCACAACTACTGAAGCCCACGTGCCTAGAGCCTGTGCTCCACAACAAGAGAAGCCACCGCAATGAGATGTCCACACACCGCACTGAAGAGTAACCCCCGCTCACTGCAAATAGAGAAAGCCACGCACAGCAACAAAGAACCAAAGCAGCCAAAAATAAATAAACTAAATAAATAAATTTATTTTTAAAAAAAAAGAATGAAAGGAAAAAAGTTTTAGACCAACACTAAGAATGTTACTGGCTCACTGCTCTAAAGGAAATATTAAAGAATGATCTTGAGGCTGGAGAATTCAGTCCCAGGTAGAAGCAAAGAAATGAAGACTGGAGCAAGGAAAAACAAAAACAATAAACAAAATGAATATAAAATCTAAATGAATATAATCTAAATATAAATGAATATAAAATGGTAACAGCTATGTCTTGTGCGGTCTTAAATGAATTAGAAATTAAATATTTGACAAAAATAGTATATAAGGGCTTCCCTAGTGGCGCAGTGGTTAAGAATCCACCTGCCAATGCAGGGGACACGGGTTCGAGCCCTGGCCCAGGAAGATCCCATGTGCCGCAGAGCAACTAAGTCTGTGCACCACACCTACTGAGCCTGTGCTCTAGAGCTCACGAGCCACAACTACTGAAGCCTGTGTGCCTAGAGCACATGCTCTGCAACAAGAGAAGCCACCACAGTGAGAGGCCCATGCACCACAACAAAGAGTAGCCCCCACTCGCCACAACTAGAGAAAGCCCACGCGCAGCAATGAAGACCCAATGCAGTCATAAATAAATAAATAAATAAATAAATTTATTTTTAAAAATAGCATATAAGTCAGATGGGATGTAAATGGACTCAAAGTATCTTAAAGGTCCTAAGATTATCAGCAATAAGGTAAAAGCACAATTAACATTAGCTTTCCAAATTGATATATAGATTTACTGCAATCAATTCCAATCTAAATCTCAGTCTTTTTTTGTAGAAAGTATCAAGATGATTCTAAAATTCATGCAAAGGACTCAAATTAGCCAAAACAACTTGAAAAAGAACAAAATTGAAGAGCTTAACACTCTCTGATTTCAAGACTTATCATGAAGCTACAGTATTGAAAACAGCTTAATATTAGTATAAAGATAGAAAGATAGATCAGTGGAACAGAATAGAAAAACCCAGGTACATATGAACTGATTTAAGACAACAGCAACATACGCAAAGTCAGTGCATTGGGGAAGGATAGTCATTCCAACAATTGAATATCCATATACAAAAAAAAAAAAAAAGAAAAGAAGGAGGGGGAGGAGGGGGGAGGGGGGGAGGAGAAGAAGTTTGGATACATACCTGTAACTCAAAATCATATAAATGTAAAGTCTAGAACTCTCCTGTCTAGAGGAAATCATAGGAAATCTTTGTGACCTTGGGTTAGGCAAAAATTTCTTCAGTAGGACACTGAAAGCACAATATATAAAAGAAAAATGAAGGCTTCCCTGGTGGCGCAGTGGTTGAGAGTCCGCCTGCCAATGCAGGGGACATGGGTTCGTGCCCCGGTCCAGGAAGATCCCATATGCTGCGGAGCGGCTGGGCCCGTGAACCATGGCCACTGAGCCTGCGCATCCTGAGCCTGTGCTCCGCAGCGGGAAAGGCCACAACAGTAACAGGCCCCCGTACCGCAAAAAAAAAAAAAAAAAAAAAGATAAATTGGATTTCAAAATTAAATACTCCTGCTCCCTGCAAGACACTGTTAAGAGAATGAAAAGGCAAGCCATAGACTGGAGAGAAATATTTACGATGATATTTTAAAAGGACTTGTATTCAGAAAATATTAGAAAAAAATAATTCTCAGCTCAGCAATAAGAAAACCACCTAATTTAAAAATAGGCTAAAGATTCAGACACTTCACCAAAAAGAGCACATTAAGATGCTTAATCATTAGGAAAATGTAGATTAAAACCACAAGATACCACTACACTCCTATTAAAGTGCCCAAAATTAAAAAGATTTGTCCTATCAAGTGTTGTTAAGAACGTGGAAAAACTGCAAGTCCCAACAGGAATGAAAAACAGTACAACCGGTGGTAATGAAAAGATATTTAGTACAAGTACCTCAGAAAACAATTGGCAGCTTCTTTAAAGAGTTATACACCTATGATGTAATCCACCTATTTCACTCCTACGTATTTACCCAGAAGAAAGGAAAATACATGTCCATACAATGACTTGTACACAAGTGCTTATGATATTGGGCTGGCCAAAAAGTTCCTTCAGGGTTTTCTGTACGATGTTTCAGAAAACCCTGAACAAACTTTTTGGCCAACCCAATAGTTTTTGTAATAATAAAAAAATAAACTGCAAACAACTCCCATGTCCAACAGGTAAATGGACAAATCAGAAAATGCCAGCCCATCTATAGTGACAGAAAACTGATCTTTGGTTCTTAGGGAGGGGAGGAGTGGGGAGGGAAAGGGAAGGGTATACAAAGGGACAGGAGAAAAGTTTAGGGCATGATGGACATATTCATTCACTTGATTGTTGTGATGGTTTCACAAATGTTGACAAAACTTAAATTGTACACTTTAAATATTTTCACAGTATTTTATGTCAGTCACAGCACAATGAAGTTTTTTTTTAAAACTACATTAAGGCACCATTTGTTCCCTATTAGATTTGAAAAACTTAAAATATGACAGAACCACACAGATAAGACTGTGCAGAAGCTAAGGAGTTCTCTCTACAGAGAGCCATGTGACACTAATTATCAATATAAAAAATGCAACTACTCTGACCTGCAGTGCTACTTCTAGGAACTTATCCTACAGAAGTACTTCAGCATGCATAAAGACATATTAAGATAAGACCTATTGAAGCATTTTTTGCAATAAATTGTTGCCAAGTAGTAGAAACACTTCTGTGTCCATCAGTAGGGTCTAATTAAAGTTAATTGAAATCAATTATGGTAAATTACTGTAAGAACACACTATAGCTATAAAAAGCAGGGGGGACTTTTTTATGTTCTGAGAATGGAAAGATCCTCAGGATACACAGTGACCCTTGGACAACATGAGTTTGAACTGCACAGGTCCACTTACAGGTGAATTTTTTTCAATAAATATAATACCTGTATTTTCTTTTTACAGATGAACACACAAATCAACTGAGTGTGGGGCAAAGTTTGTTTGATTAGAGATCGCAGCATGTGGAATCACAAGAACTAGAGTTTGAATCCCGATTCTAACCAAACTGTTTCAGCTTCCTGCCCTTGAGAATCATTTATCAATTCCTTCGTTTCTGAGGCAGATAGCAGCACGTAGATTTTTGATTGGGGAGGGGGGAACCCCAATCCCTGTGATGTTCAAGGGTCAACCGTATTTTTAAAGGGCAAGGTGTGGAACAATATGCATATGTTACCAAGTGAAAAAAGCAGGCTTGAGAGTGTAAAGACTAGCCACAAAGGTGAAGATAACATTTGCAATGTAACAAAACATTTCTTTGCACCATGAGAAAAGACAAGAAACTAAGAGGAAAAAATGGTAAGAGACCAGGTATTTACAAGCGAGGACATCCAAATGGCCAATAAACAGGAAAACATGCTGAGCTTCACAAGGGATAGGAAAATACCAATTAAAACCACCATTAAATAGCATTACAGACCTGCTGAGTGGCTTTAAGTTTTAAAGACTAACAATACCAAGTGTCGGTGAGGATGTGAAGTAACAAACTTTCCTACACTGCTGGTTGGAGTATAAGCTGGTACAGCCACTATGAAGACAATTTGGTAGTATCTACTGAAATTGAAGATATTCACTCTCTGACTCAGCAATTCTACTGCTAAGTATATAACCATCAGAAGTCTGTGTACCTGTTCACCAGATACACATACAAAAATATTCTCAGGAGCTTAACCTTCAGTAGCCCCTTTAAGCTCTGCACACTCAATTTCAATGCTTGGGGAGGGTTTTCCTCACACCACCAAGCAATTCTCTGACCCCCGCTGGGTGTCCTACCATTCAACTCAATTCTGACACAGTCTACCCTGGGATAGCAACCGATTCCACAGGTTAAGGACTGAGTGCCACAAGATAGCCCTCCACTTCATATGACACTCACAAACCCAGGTTAGCTTCTGACCAACTGGCTATAAATCAGAAGTTCCCACAACCCCTTCCTTGGGTTCAATTTATATATGGGCTCACAGAACTCAGGAAACCTGTTTACTCGCTAGATTACTGGTTTTTACCATGGATATTAAAGGATACAAATCAAGAGCCATATGAATAGGTACACAGGGTAAAGTCCTGAACAAAGGAGTTTCTTCCTCATGCAGTTTTAAACCCTGCACGGTGGCACGTGGAAACTCTCTGGTTTCCTAACCTGGAAGCTCTCCAAACCCCCTTCCCTTTTGTGTTTTTATGAAGGCTTCACTACGCTGTCACTGTTGAGTAAGTCATTGGCCTTTAGTGACTGATTCAACCTTCAGCCTCTCGCCCCTCCTTGGAGGTCATGGGACAGGAGAAGTGGAAGGGAGACTGAAAAGTCCAACCCTCCAAATATATGATTAGTTGCCTGGCAACCAGCCCCTATTCTTAAGGCGCTTTCCAAAAGTCACCTCATTAACATAAAACCAGTTGTGGTAGAAAGGGGCTTTTTGGGGCTTCCCTGGTGGCACAGTGGTTGGGAGTCCGCCTGCCGATGCAGAGGACATGGGTTCGTGCCCCGGTCTGGGAAGATCCCACATGCCACAGAGCGGCTGGGCCCGTGAGCCATGGCCGCTGGGCCTGCACGTCCGGAGCCTGTGCTCCGCAGCGGGAGAAGCCGCAGTGGTGAGAGGCCCGCGTACCGCAAAAAAAAAAAAAAAGAAAGGGGCTTTTTATGAATAACAAGACACCCATTCTTCCTTTGGGGAAGCTACTAAGGACAAGAGACCAACCATTAGAACAAAAAATTGTTCCCATTGCTCTTATCACTCAGGAAATTTCAAGGGTTTGGGGAACAATGAGCCAGGAACCACGGACAAACACCAAAAATGTATTTCCTTTTTTTTTTTTTTTTTCTTTTTGCGGTATGCGGGCCCCTCACTGTTGTGGTCTCTCCCGTTGCGGAGCACAGGCTCCGGACACGCAGGCTCAGTGGCCATGGCTCACGGGCCCAGCAGCTCCGCGGCATGTGGGATCTTCCCGGACCGGGGCACAAACCCATGTCCCCTGTATCGGCAGGCAGACTCCCAACCACTGCGCCACCAGGGAAGCCCTGTATTTCTTATATATCACAATATCACAGCCCTAAACAGGAAACAACCCAAATGTTCACCAAGAGTAGAATATATAAATTGTAGCATATTTACGTAGTGGAAGAGTGCACCCAGCGGTAAAAGTGAACAAACTATAGCTACGTACAACATGAACCTAACAAAATGGGCAAAGCAGCTCATTACAAAAAGATATGTAGGACTTCCCTGGTGGCGCAGCGGTTAAGAATCTGCCTGACAGTGCAGGGGACATGGGTTCCAGCCCTGGTCTAGGAAGATCCCACATGCCGCAGAGCAACTAAGCCTGTGTGCCACAACTACTGAGTCTGTGCTCTAGAGTCCGTGAGCCACAACTACCGAGCCCACGTGCCGCAACTACTGAGCCCATGTGCCGCAACTACTGAAGCCCGTATGCCTAGAACCCATGCTCTGCATCAAGAGAAGCTACCGCAATGAGAAGCCCGTGCACCACAACGAAGAGTAGCCCCCGCTCACCACAACTAGAGAAAGCCCACCTGCAGCAGTAAAGACCCAACACAGCCAAAAATAAATAATTAATTAATTAAAAAGGAAAAAAAACCCTTGGGTTTTACTCTTTACTCACTGAATATCCTAGAACAAGTCACTTATTCCTTTTCCAAACCCAAATTTCTTTCTCTGTAACATGAAGTAACATCTCTTCCAACTAAACCCACAATTGGATTAAGAGTTAAATGAGATGGGCCTCCCTGGTGACGCAGTGGTTAAGAATCCGCCTGCCAATGCAGGGGACACTGGTTAGAGCCCCTGGTCCAAGAAGATCCCACATGCTGCAGAGCAACTAAGCCCATGCGCCACAACTACTGAGCCTGTGCTCTAGAGCCCACAGGCCACAACTACTGAAGTCCACACGCTTAGAGCCCATGCTCCACAACAGGAGAAGCCACCGCAATAAGAAGTCCACACACCGCAATGAAGAGTAGCCCTTGCTCACCGCAACTAGAGAAAGCCTGCACGCAGCAACAAAGACCCAACGCAGCCATAAATAAATAAATAAATAAATAATGTAAAAAGAGTTAAATGAGCTAATATGTACAAAAGGGCTTTTCAAAACACAGAATTATGATTTAGACTGTGTGGGTGGAGAAGAAGAACAAGCTTTATGCCCTAATCCAATGATTCAATTTAACTACATATAAACTGCCAATCTAGGAAGGTCTAGACAGCCAGGGCAGAGTTGGAACTGGAACCCTGAACTCCAGATGCCAAGTTCAGTGCTTTTTTCCAAGCTGTCATGTTACAAGCCTTTAGCAGGTTGACAGTGAGGCTGGAGCATCACTCAGTCACATAGCCCAGGTTTGTGTCCACACCTGCACCTGTCACTAACAGTGTAACCTGGAGCAAGACCCTCACACCCTCTGGGTCTTTGTTATCTTTTCACACCAAAGAGTTGGGCTACATGCCAATCTAGCAATTACATTCTAAGGTGTGATCCGAGGGCCAACACACACACACACACACACACACACACTCTCTCTCTCCTTTTATTTGGCCACAGAATGGGCTTTGCAATTGTATGAATTCCCACCCCACCCCCATCTTCTAGGACTGCTCATTGCCTTAGATCAAGTCAAGTCCAAATACCTCTTAACATCCAAAGCCCTACCATCACCAAACTGCCCTTCTAGTTCATCACTAAACCACCTGAACTTCTCAGCCCACTGTGCTCCCCACTGTCCCCACACGTACCTGCCACTTCCCCACCTCCGTGTTTTGGTTTATGCTATTCCTGAATTGCCACCCTTTCCCCATTGTTATCAAGACCCTGCCTTTATTTAATGTAGGAGGATGGTGGGAAGGATCCTAACTCACGTGACCCACCACATGCATGTCGCCAGGGTGTAATGCTGTGGGGGGGGACTAGGTCCATGTTCTGTTCTTCTCAGTTTCCCCAGAGTGCTCAGTGATACGCCTCCACACACGTAGCAAGGGCTCCACTACAAACACTTTCTGCTTTTGAGTTTGAAATTTTTTGTGGAGTTGGGGGAGAAAAAAAGGATCCAGAGAAGGGATGGGATTGGCCTAACATTACACAGCAGATCAAGGACACTTCCAAGATAGCTGAGCCAGAAAGGAAGCCTGGCTCACCTCACTTCTAGCCAACAAGCCTGATCTGTTTTTTTCCCTATTGATGAGTAGAATAACTGAGCATTTAAAATGTGTGTGTGTACGTGTATTGGGATTCTATTTTTAAGCGTAAAAAATTGAAAGCCACCAAAATAAGAATACTTTATGGTACTTCTAGACTATAAAAGCTTATGAAGTCATTAAACCATTTTAACAGAGTCATTTGGAATCTTTAAAAAATGGTTTAGAGCATAAAGAATGAGATACATGGGAAAAGAGCCAGGACAGGTTGTCAATGAAAACAAGTGTAGGGGAATATGAGTAACAATTCATCTGCATAAAAAGGAAGCATACACACTCACTTACACACATGTATGCAGGCACACACCAAACACCTGTATTAGAAACCGACCTAAATTATTAAAGGTGCTTTGCTGCACTGGGAGAATTACATGGAAATTTTTCCTATTTTATGTTCATATGTAGTATGTGTGTGTTTTATAATGAACATTCACTATCTTTATAATCAGAAGAAATAAGGATCCAGCCATTTTGAAAATATAAAATGTAAAAATCTTAAAATTTGTATGGAGACACAAATGACTCCCAATAGGCAAAGCAATTTTGAGGGAAAAACAAACAAACAAAGAGACAACAACAAAACACAGCTGGAGGAATCAGGCTCCCTGACTTCAGACTATACTACAAACCTACAGTCATCAAGACAGTACAGTACTAGCACAAAAAGAGAAATATAGATCAATGGAACAGGATAGAAAGCCCAGAAATAAACCCACACACCTACAGTCAATTAATCTATGACAAAGGAGGCAACACTATACAATGGAAGAAAGACAGTCTCTTCAATAAATGCTGCTGGGAAAACTGGACAGCTACATGTAAAAAATGAAATTAGAGGACTTCCCTGGTGGTGCAGTGGTTAAGAATCCACCTGCCAATGCAGGGGACATGGGTTCGAGCCCTGGTCCAGGAAGATACCACATTCCACAAAGCAACCAAGCCTGTGTGCCACAACTACTGAGCCTGCGCTCTAGAGCCTGTGGGCCACAACTATTGAAGCCCACGTGCCTAGAGCCCATGCTCCACAACAAGAGAGGCCACCCGAATAAGAAGCCCATGCACCACAACAAAGAGTAGCCCCCCACTCACCGCAACTAGAGAAAGCCCGCATGCAGCAACAACGACCCAATGCAGCCAAATAATAAAATAAATTTATTTTAAAAAATGAAATTAGAACATTCTCTAATACCATTAAACTCAAAATGGATTAAAGACCTAAATGCAAGACTGGGTACTATAAAATTCTTAGAGGAAAACACAGGCAGAACACTATTTGACATAAGTCACAGCAATATCTTTCAATTCGTCTCTGAGAGTAATGGAAATAAAAACAAAATAAACAAATGGGACCCAGTTAAACTCAAAAACTTTTGCACAGCAAAGGAAACCATAAACCAAACAAAAAAAAAAAGAACCCACAGAATGGGAGAAAATATTTGCAAACAATGCAACCGACAGGGATTAATCTCCAAAATATACAAACAGCTCATGCAGCTCAATATCAAAAAAACAACCCAATCAAAAAATGGGCAGAAGACCTAACAGACATTTCTTCAAAGAAGGCATACAGATGGCCAAGATGCACATGGAAACATGCTCAACATCGCTAATTATTAGAGAAATGCAAATCAAAACTACAATGAGGTATCACCTCACACCAGTCAGAATGGCCATCAGCAAAAAGTCTGCAAACAATAAATGCTGGAGAGGGTGTGGAGAGAAGGGAACCCTCCTACACTATTGGTGAGAATGTAAGTTGGTACAACCACTATGGAGAACAGTACTGAGGTTAAAAGACTAAAAATAGAGCTATCATATGATCCAGCAACCCCACTCCTGCGCAAATATCTGGAGAAAACCATGGTTTGAAAGGATACACACACCCCAGTGTTCACTGCAGCACTGTTTACAATAGCCAAGACATGGAAGCAATGGAATATTATTCAGCCATTAAAAAGAATGAAATGCCATTTGCAGCAACGTGGATGGGTCTAGAGATTACCATACTAAGTGAAGTTAGACAAAGAAAGACAAATATCATGTAATATCACTTATATGCAGAATCTTTTTAAATGATACAAATGAACTTATTTACAAAAGAGAAACAGACTCACAGACTTAGAACAAACTTACAGTTACTGGGGGGGGAGGGCGGGGGCAGGGATAGATTGGGAGTTTGGGATTGACACGTATGCACTGCTACATTTAAAACAGATAACCAACAAGGACCAACTGTATAGCACAGGAAACTCTGCTCAATATTCTGTAATAAGCTAAATGGGAGAAGAATTTGAAGAATAGATACTTGTATATGTATATCTGAATCAATTCGGGTGTACACCTGAAACTAACACAACACTGTGAGTCAATGATACTCCAATATAAAATAAATTTAAGAAAATATAAAAACAGTAGAGAACTTCTTTGACAGGCATACGTCCCACCCAGCAGAGGAAATGACAGAGAGAAATGCAAACAGGCAAGTGGCTCAGCACCGAGACTGTGGCAATCACTCTACTAGGTGATTTCCCACCTGACAGCTTAATTGCTCCCCTGGTTTAAGAGCTTCCCCATTAAGCCCTTAGCAGCTGCGTCAAAGGATCAAAGCCATTCTTTACTGATAGGAACCTGAGGACAGGAGGAGGAGAAAGCTGCAGGAGATTTTCCAGTGTGGCTCCTGAATAGTCCAAGAGCCCCGCCCACACTATTTCTAACAGGCCAATTTGCTTTCTATTCCTCTCACTCCTGAAGATGCTTTCTTGGTTATGGTGGGAATCACAAGGAACTGACCCAACACCTGAGGCTCAGTTCTGTCACTCATTGCAAAACAAGGGGCCAGTCACCTCTCCCTGAACCAGTTTCCTGTTTTACAAAACGACTAACTGCTCATCTCTCAAGATTTTCCTGTCATGTTATTTAAAACAGTACTCCAAGGTCTGAACCTAACCTACGCAGACATTAAGACCGGGGAGAGATCCCCTGTGTGAATGTGCAAAGGGCATGAAGATGGATTATTAAGTGAAAAAAACTCAAGGCACAGAAAACTGTGCTGGGTTGATCTGGTTTGGGTGGGAGATATAAATTGCCTGCTTCTATGTGCTAGATGATTTCTCTCTAGGCTCTTGAAAAACTGGGATGGTCTGAGGGAGACAGGGCTGACATGAGCAAGGAAGCCTTTATTTTTCATTTTCATACCATTTGGCTCTGAATTTTATTTTATCTTGTACTAATTTTCTTATGATTTAAATTAAAATAGAAAATGGTATCTAGTTAAAAAGGTGCATGAGCTAGTTAAAAAGACTAAATGAAGCTGTGTGTATAAAACTTTTCTGTAAAGTTTAAACAACTCACCAATATTTTTTAATACATTTATTTTATTTATTTTTATTTTTGGCTGCGTTGGGTCTTCGTTGCAGTGCGCAGGCTTCTCATTGCAGTGACTTCTTATTGCGGAGCACGGCGCGTGGGCTTCAGTAGTTGTGGCTCACGGGCTTAGTTGCTCCGCGGCATGTGGGATCTGCCCCGGCCAGGGCTTGAACCCATGTCCCCTGCATTGGCAGGCTGATTATTAACCACTGCACCACCAGGGAAGCCCTCCAATATCACTTATCATTCTTAATAGAACCAAATATCCATTTATTGAACTCTGTTCTCTGATTAAATAGGAATCACCTGATTTAGAACTTTCATCTTTACTATTTTTGATGGTTTTAGACAGGAGACCAGTCACCATCTTAGGGTGCTATGTGGGCCGCTGAGGGTTTATCCACCCCCCCGGGTCACCACCCTGAGGCCATGCCCCCATCTAACCAGGCTCCCTGCTTCCTTGACCCTTGCCCTTCTCCATATAGCAGTTACAAGGAACAGCTAAAACTCAAGCCAGATTATGTCACGGCTCGGCTCACGACCTTTTAATGGCTCTCACATCAGCCAAAGCCAGATTCCTTACTAGGCCCCTCATCATCGGCCTCACCCCTTCCACTTTTCAGACCAGTCCTCCCACTCCTCTGGCCACGGCTCCAGCCGTGGGTCTCTTCGCTGCTCCTGGCCCGCCAATACCTCCCTTCCTCAGGGGCTCCGTTCTTCCTTGTATTCTAGTACCTGTACACTTGTCCCTGGTTACCTGGATGGCTCACTCCTGCAGATCATGACTCAAATGCCACCTTCCGAGGACAAGCTTCGCTGAACCCTCACTTCCAAGTTACGTCCCTCCACACGGGCACACACATGCCCTGACCCCCTTTCCTGGTTTATTTACCTACCCTAACGCTTAACGTCACGTCTTTTACTATTTCATTTATTGCCTCTCCCCTCACCGCAAAGTTCACTCCAGGAAGGAAGGAGAGATTGTTTTGTTCACTGCGACCTCCCCGCTCCCTAGAACAGTATGTGACACGTAGAAGGTGCTTGACAAATCATGTTTTACTTAATTCTGGCCATGGGGAGATCAAATAATGAGTTGAGCTCCCTGCCAGAAGAAAAGACAAGAGGAACTTGAGTAGATAGGTGGGACATCCACCTTTGGGGAGTCTTTTAAAATTGGAAGGGTGTGTGTTCGTGTTTGTGTGTGTGTGTGTGTGTGTGTGTGTGTGTGTGTGTGTGTGTGTGTGTGTGTGTGTGTGTGTGTGTGTGTGTGTGTGATGAAAGCAGGAAGAAAACTGGCTAGAGGAGATAATAGAACCATTCTCTTAAACTGACAACAGCGTATGGGCAGCCATGAGTCATGCAGTTGCTAAGCATCATAAAGGGCTTCCAGATATCAGGCAATATTCAGAGTACAGTCCTCCTGGAGGGAAATGAGGAAACATTCTTGCAACATATGAACAGAATCAACACAATTATTAGAATAATGATACTAATGAAAAAACAGGCAAAGTTAAACACTTACTCTGCACTCACAGTAAATGCATTAGATCACAGAGGTTGGGAGATACTGGGGCATTTCCTGGATGAAGCAATAATGACCTCTCCTCTGACCACGTCACTGGGGTAAGTATCCCTAGTGTCAGGATTGCTGTCAGTTTCATAGCTGTGCTCACCCAGCCAGAGGCTCAGGCATGTGAGTTTTATTTGTCCTGATCATGAATATGAAGTTCCTGAGAAATGAACAAAGGGAGGACCTCTAAAAGTCAATGAGTGACAGTCTTCTTGGGGTGGTATAGTCAGTCAGAGCCGGGTGGGACCCCCACTCTTGTGAGTCATGAGGAAACCAGAGGGGTCCAGAACCTGAATGTGAGACAAGACCATTAGATATTCCCAAACCTCCCAATAGAAGAAGCTGCACTTCCTTCAATATACCTGTGCGAAGCACCTATGGCCAGCCAGGTCACTGTGGGAATGTTGTTTGTGTTTCACGAGATCTGATCTTTTTTTTTTTTTTTTTTTTTTTGCGGCACGCGGGCCTCTCACTGCTGTGGCCTCTCCTGTTGTGGAGCACAGACTCCGGACGCGCAGGCTCAGCGGCCATGGCTTATGGGCCCAGCTGCTCCGTGGCATGTGGGATCCTCCCGGACCGGGGCACGAACCGTGTCCCCTGCATCGGCAGGCAGACTCTCAACCACTGCGCCACCAGGGAAGCCCACGAGGTCTGATCTTGTATAGTAAGAGGGGCGAATCTAATCCTTGGAGAAGAGCCATTTCATTCTGCTCCTCTCACCGCTTATTTCCAACCTTCTCTGAAGCCTCTTCCATCTCCTGTCCTTCCCTCCCTCAGTTGTACTTCTCTCCCACTTTCCAGTGACTGTCACAGCACATGACACCTTTGAGTTAGAAGGTATTAGTAAGAAGAAAAAGGGAAACTGTTCTATTTATTCTGGATGTTGTTAATTCCTAGAAGCCTGAGCAAGTTAAGTATTCAGTTCATTTCTTTTCTTACTGGATTAGGATTGAGTAAGAAAGATGAGGCAAAGGCACAAAAGGGACAGGACATAATATGGAATCAGGAACGTGGCTAATACAAAATGTAGGCCAGGACGTCTCACACCTTTAAGAGGGTGAGTTTCAATTCTAAATTTTCTACCTGGAAAAACAACTATCAGTAACATGAGTCCTAGGGTCTATCTGATTCAAAAATAAAATGGTTTTGAGAAACACATACCTGACCTGATACCAATAGGAGAAAAAAAACTTCTTCTACAGATACAGTGTAATGAACAATGCATCATTATCTTTAGAATGTTCAAAATGACAGTTTCACAGAACTACTTAGAAGATGCCTCAAGGAAAACCATGGGCACCTCTCCTCAGAGCTATTTACTGACGGCAATTCTAGGGAAGTCCAGGCCTGGAAGATCAGCCCATCTGACATACGCAGTCACAAACTAGCAGCACACACATGGGTTTGGTGTAGCTGGGACTGGGTTTTTTTTTTTTTTGCGTTACTCGGGCCTCTCACTGTTGTGGCCCCTCCCGTTGCGGAGCACAGGCTCCGGACGCACAGGCTCAGCGGCCATGGCTCACGGGCCCAGCCGCTCCGCAGCATGTGGGATCTTCCCGGACCGGGGCACGAACCTGTGTCCCCTGCATCGGCAGGCGGACTCTCAACCACTGCGCCACCAGGGAAGCCCGCTGGGACTGTTTTGTGATTGTTATTGCTGTTGTTTAAGTTAATGCTCTTAGCAGGGATGTGCATGTCTCAACTCTCCACCCACCTTTGTTTTTATTCCAGTCGTTTCATACTTTTGTAACATAACTGGCCTCTAAAGGCATTGTGTTGGGGATGGTCATTCATCTACTTACTCAGGTATTTGAGCACCTTACTGCCTGATACTGTTCTCTGCAAGCAAGCAAGCAAGCACAAATAACATCCTGCCTCAGAAAGCTTAAATCCTAGAGTAAAGGAATGGGCAATACACAATAAAGTAAAAGTATATGGTATATCAGATGGGTAAGTGTTATGGAAACTAACAAAGAAAAAGGGAGTGCTGGAGGGAGAAAGAGTCTAGGGAGTAGCCAGGAAAGGTCTCAGTGAGAAGGTCACGTTTGAGTAATGACCTGCAAGAAGTGAGGAAGCTATGTGGATACCTAGGGGAACAGCAAGTGCAAAGGCCCTGAGGTAGGGAGGAAATAGTAGGATGAACAGCACACAAGGTAATGTGACCAGAGCAAAAAGTCAGGGTGAGTCAAGAAGCCCTCAAGGGAGGGAAGAAATGGTAGGCCAATATGGGTACCTAAGGAGACAGCCACTCTTCCCCTCACAGAGGCGAGCTGACAAAGCCCACAGAAAATCTGATTCAGCTCAAGACACAGGGGTGACTAATACCCCCCTGGAGTGGGGCTCCAACTGTTGGGTGCAAACTATTCAAGCAGCAGATGCCAACAAAACTTTCATCAACTTCCTCCTAAGACAGGGTGCCCAGGGAACACTCAGCTCTGAGCAAAGGTTACTTCCTGGTGGGCCCAAACTGGAAGGTAAATGAAATCTAACGCTGGCTTCCTGGGATCATAATAATCAGTTAAAATGTGATTAAAAGCGAGGGCCCTTGAAGGTAGGATAAGGGCCTGGAGAACAATAGCCCTTTCTTCTGGTGTGAAAGGGTTTCCATGTGTCCTAGCAGTTAAGACACCTGAGCAGGGAGAGCCCCTCCCCACCTTGAGGTGGCCCAAGCCTCTGTGAGCACCTGTGTGCAATGGACAAGCACCCCTGGCGTCCCAAGGCTGCACCTTGTAGTGGGGAACCTTGGGCAAGGCACGTCTCTGAGATGCAGTGTGTCATCTCCAAATGGAGTTTTATGAGGATTCCATGAGATTATAACCGGGAGGAATGGCACAGATCAGAACGGGGATTCACTCAGTTCGTAGGTTCCCTTTGCCTCCCCCGATCCAGGCTGACCAAGGCGGGGTCCCAAGCAGGGCCCCCAGCACCTCTGACTGCTGTTCCGTCTGACCTGCCTTTCCCAAGCGCTGGCTACAGAAGTCTGAAGCTCCCCCATCTGAGAGTAAGGCCCGAGAAACCCACCAGAGACCTGATGGGTTGCTCGTACGGAAGACCAAGCAGGTCCTCGGCACGTTCCTGCTGCGACCCAGGCCTTCACCACCCCCATCACCACACATGATGTCCCCCAACCTGCCGCCCCACGCACTGCCCTTGCCCAGCACACCCGCAACCAAGGAGAAAGCCCTGAGGAAGGGCAGGAAAGCTCCACACACAGAACGCCCCGGGGCCTGCACACTTAGCACAAGTTCTCTGAATTTCACTCTCTACCAAATACAGACAAAATGCAAGCTTGCCTAAGAGGGCTCCAGGTTTCGAGAAAGATAAAAGAGGAGTTCCTCTGTGGGAGAGGAGAGTTTTCCTGGGTGTTTCACACACAAGCAAAGTGCCCTCAAGCCTCGTCTAGGAGACCGAAGAGCAAGGGCTCAGGCCACAAGCGCCTGGACACAGGATCCCCACCCTCTGTAGCCTCTGTCCTTTGGGGCTCTTGGCCTCTCTCCCAGCCGCCTCCCAAGATTGTGGAAGCCACAGAGAGGCTGGGGATCCCACCAGCAGACACGAGGCACACACTGGGGCAGAGAGGGGAACTGAACTATTGGAAAGACAGAGCCCAAGAAATAAGATCCAGAAAGCCAAGTTGCCAACACCTGTGAAGCTTCCCCGGGGCCCAGACCTCTCCTTCCCAGGTCTCCCTGGGTGGTCCCGCTCGGCTTCTCCTCTTCAATTCACAGGCACAGTGAACCCACACTGCTTGAAACAATGGGAGTCTGGTCCTTCCACCCGAGGACGTCATGGTTCCCCCTCTCCTTTCTAGAGCTGTTTCTACCTAAAGCACCAGGCCACCCCAATCTGAGATCCTCTTCTCTGGCTGGTGCAAGATAAACACCCCTCCAACGTGACCCCAACCCCTGGTCCCGCCTCCCAGCCCATGTCTTCTGGTCACACGTCATGATCTCAGAGACCAGAGCACAGCAAGATGGGGCCTCAGGACTTTGGGGTCACCTCTGCTGGATTTGGAGGTGTCCAGAGTCTCCTCCCACATGCTCTTGTATAAAATACGTCTCCCCTGTAGGGGAGCAGAATTTGCCACCCTAAAATATGTCTCTTTGGCATATTAATTGTTTTAAGCTGGTCATTTTCTGAGAAACAGCAGACATAGGAAGGGCTCTGAAAACCAAATAGGCGTTGCCCTTTTGCAAGAAACACAGTTGTAAGGGAAATCCCCATTTTTACGGGCGACTCCCTCTCTGTACCAGGAAGAAAAGGATGACCTAATCTCTAGAAATTTATCAGTGGAGAGGCACTGATTGCAATCCACATAATAACCTTACCCTCGTTTACTGTGCTTTTCCTGGTCACCGCCCATAACTAAGTCTCTCCAGCTTTAACATCCTCTTGTGTCTTTAGCTGAAGATGGTATTTAAGGTGAGGGTTTCAGCCATTTTGGCGAGTTACTCAATTTTCCTGAGTCTCTCCCACATACACACGTTACTAAGCTTTTGTTTGATTTTTCTCCTGTTAATCTCTCCAATGTCAATTTAATTCTTAGACCAGCCCGAAGAACACTGGCGGGTAAAGGAAAATGTCTTCCTCCCTGACACGGCTTTGTGGGCATCTCCTCACAGTAGGTTGGTTTTTATCAGTTTCACCCCAAAATACTGCATTCACCAGGACCCCAGACTCAAGTTCGGACACATCTCACCTCAGCTCCACAGGCACTAGGTCCCCAGGTGACCCGACAAATTCCACCACTTCAACTCCATAGACACTATTTCAGAGTAGCAAGACAGCTTAGAAATCATCAAATCTTTACAACGCTTGAATTCCTTCTGCCATCATCAATCGAGTGTGACCTCCTTGACAAGAAGCGTAACCCCCATAGGCCCGGGGGCAGCCAACCAACCAGCCAACCCCGCTGGACAGAATGAGTCCCCCTGACCTCCTAGGTCTTCCTCTGGATGACACATCCCTCAGTCCCCTCCTCCATCCTGAAACAGCCTCTCGAGGGTCAAAGCACTTACCTGCCTCCTTCTGTTCTTTCTTCTCTCCTCCTGGCTACACATCCTCAATTCCGTTCACGCCTGCTCAGATGCCGCAGTTCTGAATCCCATCAGTAGCCTCATGGCTCTTCTTTAAATATACCCTGGGCCCAGCGTGCTTCTCACACCTTAATGTGCATGAAAATCACCTGGGCTCTCCCTGGCATTCCTGCTTGGGTTCCATAGGTCTGGGTGGGGCCCAGGAGTCTAAATTACTAAAAAGCTCCAGGTGATGCTGATGTTGCTGGTTACCACTTTGAGTATGAAGGCTTCCACTGGGGATGGCATTTCTGCTTGGAATCACCTGGCGCTTGTTAGAGACATGACTCCTGGGCCCCATCCAGATCATCCAGAATCAGAATCTGCATTTTAACAAGATCCACAGGTGTATAGTATGCCTTTGAAGTTTTGAAAAAATAGAAGCTGGCAACCATGGCTGCGTATTAGAATCATCTGAGAAACTGGAAAACAATCCCATGGCCCAGCAGCCCCGCAGACCAATTACAACAGAGGGTGGGATCCAGGCATCAGCGGTTTTAAACCTCCCTGGGTGGTTGTAATGTGCAGTGAGGGTTGATAACTCTGCCATCAAGTGTCTTAAAGCACAGGCCCTACCTCTGAGACCACTGCCAGGGAAAGGCAGGATGTACTCTGCCACCTTGAACTTCTCAGGTCACAGCCAGAGGTTCCATTTGCTCAGGGCAACCCTCCACAGTAAAACAGAGCAGGACCCCTATGGTCCTCCCCACCTCCATGTCCTCTGCCTGTCTTTTGTCTATACAAAAACTTTAGTCAAAAAATAAATTTAATCAGAGAAGTGAGAAAATGCAGAAGCAAAAGAAAACAGTCAAACAAGACCAAATAATAATAGTTTAATCATTAAGAAAAGTCAAGTGCCTTTAGTTCTCCTTCAAGCTCTATAGATAATATTCTGAGTCATATACTTTGAGCTGTTTTGTAGATACTGAAACCCACACCAGGTGGAAGAAGTTAATTACATGATAGCCAAACTGTAGCCATGACTTAAGCTGCCACAATTCCAAGAACTGGCTTCAAGGAAATAGGAACAAACTGACCCTGGAACTAAAGAGTAGCTGTACTTAAAACAATCAAGATGACACTGATCAGACCACTGCATGACTAATTTCAAGATGGCTGTCAGAGATGACTGTGCTGTTTCTGCATGTACCCCCTCCCTCCACCTATACACCCCTGAAACTCCCCTTTAAAGGCCCTTGCCCAATGATTGTCAGGGGGCAGTTGGCCTTTGGACATGAGTCTGCCTTCCTCCCCATTTGGTGGCCTCCGAAATAACGCGAACTTTTCTTTCCATCAACCTTGCCTCTCGAGAATTGGCTTCCGAGCGGCGAGCAGCCGGACCCCACTTTCGGTAACAACAATGCCGATTCCTTCTGAGGCAGTACAGAGCAGCGGGTACGAGCACTATTCTGGAGTCAGGTAGAGCTGGATTCGAATCCAGAGTCCAACATTAATCAGCTGTGTGATCTCAGAAAATGTACCTAATTTCTCTGTGCCTCATTCCCTCGTGGGTAAAATGGAGCCAAGACAGTACCTACCAAGTAAAGTCATTGAGAGGTTGAATTAAATGAAAAGCAGGCACAGTTCTTAGCACAGTGCCAGCTCCACCAAGTGATGGATCATGGTTAATTGCAGTTATTAACATTGAAGCTAAAACTCCTGATATTTTGCATGTGCAGCTGCTATGCCACATTGATTCAACCTATCTGTTGAGGTTTCCCTTCACAAGCAACTCCAGTTTAACCGATTCTGGCTAAGCTAGGCAGAAAAGAAGTATCTCAGAAGACGTGCCCAAAACTAAGCACAGGAATGGAACCAGCCCCAGGGATCTCAGTGGGAAACTTGCAGGTGGTGTCCTGGGAAGGACACCACTCGGCTCAAGGTTCAGATTTACAAGCCAGAGTCTGATCTGGTTCAGCCAGGGTCACTTGCCCCCTGCGTGGCAGTCAGGGGCCCTGTAACTTATGCTCCCAACAGGACCATCAGAAGGAAGCTAATTCTCCAGAGAAATCAAAGACTGTCACCTAAAGAAGGTAAAGGCTGGCCAGACAAAAGGAGATGTCCACTTCAGCCCCTTTAATTCTTGGACCCAAAGGCAGGACCATGCGTTTATTCTTATTACGTTTTCAGATGGAAGTTTTTATTTCTTCTTTGAGTGTGTTTTTAATGACAGCTTTATTGAGATCTACTCCACTCTTTTATTTTTATTTTTTTACATTTTTATTGGAGTATAATTGCTTTACAGTGGTGTTTCTGCTTTATAACAAAGTGAATCAGTTATACATATACATATGTTCCCATATCTCTTCCCTCTTGTGTCTCCCTCCCTCCCACCCTCCCTATCTCACCCCTCTAGGTGGTCACAAAGCACTGAGCTGATCTCCCTGTGCTATGCGACTGCTTCCCACTAGCTATCTATTTTACATTTGGTAGTGTGTATATGTCCATATATACATTACCACTCTCTCATTTTGTCCCAGCTTACTCCACTCTTTTAAAGTGTACAATTCAGTAAGTTCTTAAGTATATTTACCGAGTATCACCAGCATCAAATTCCAGAACATTTCGCCACCCCAAAAAGAAACCCCATTCCCATTGGCCATCACACCTCATTCCTTCTCCCCCCACCCAAGCCCCTGACAACCACCAATCTACTTTCTAGCTCTACAAATTTGCCTACTCTGGCCATTTCATATAAGTGGAATCATATTATTTGTCCTTTTGTGTGTCAAAATTCCATTCCTTTTTATGGCCAAACAATATTCCATTGTATGGATATCCATTCATCAGTGGATGGACATTTGGGCTGTTTCCACCTTTTGGCTATTATGAATAATACTGCTATAAATATTCTTGTACACATTTTTTGTGTGTACATGCGTTTTCAATATTTTTGGCTCTATACCTCAAAGTAGAACTGCTGGGTCACGTGGTAACTCTATATTTAACCTTCTGAGGAACTGCCAGACTGTTTTCCACAGCAGCTGCACCATTTTACATTCCCGCCAGCAGTGTAAAAGAGTTCCAAATTTCTTCACATCCTCACCAACACTTGCTATTGTCTGTCATTTTTATTCTAGCCATATTAGTAGGATTGAAGTATTTCATTGTGGATTTTATAAACATTTCGATGACTAATGATGTTAACCATCTTTTCATGTGCTTCTTTTCTATTGCATATTATTCTGTTAAATTCAGCCCATCATCTCAACTGATCACATATTTGGACCCTACTCCTATACGGCAATTCTTTCAGTGCCTGGTCAATTGCAAATGTCATGGGATAACCTGTTCTCAAAAAAAAAAAAATTATTGGCCATCTTGGGACAGATGGCAGGACCCTGTAGAATGACACAGGGAATCTCTTAGGTTGGCACTGAACCTCCTTTAGCCATCTCTGAGTGAGATTTAATTCTCTCCATAGCTCTAACCCTAACCAGATCTCTCATCGCCCTCTGCCCTGGGGCTGTTTCTCTGCCCCTCTGTACTTTCAGCAGATGCTCCTTCAGACACCTGGGCCCCTTTCCCCCAACATTTGCCAGCTAAGCCTCCAAACTATAAAGTCTCCACACCACATCCATGGAGAGGAAACCATGTCTGGTTGCTGGAGAAACACCCAACTCCTCTCCTGTTTGGTTGGCTTATTCCTTCCTATGTTCATTCTCTCCCACCTAGATGCAATGCTCAGGAAGGTAAGAAGACCCTTCCTGATCTCAATCTGGCGTTTGTGCCTTAAGTGACGGGGCTTTTTAAATACACAGACTCTCCAGCACCCAGGCAGTGCAGCCATGGTCGACTGAGCAGCCAGAAAGAGGCTCACTGACTGAGATGGACTTGTCTCCTGCTTTTAGTTCCTTCATCCAGAGCACGGCTTTTCAAGTTGTGGTCTGTGGACTGAGTCAGACACACCTGAGGGATGGGGGATAAAACTCCACAACTACTAAAGCAGATTTTCTATGGGGTGGATCCTGAAAAAAACACATTTAGAATAAGCGCCTCAAGGATTCTTACCTACACTAAATTATGAAACCCAGACATCTAGAGGTGATATTAATGTATTGTTAATAGACATACATGTATTCACAGGGCTCTTTAAAAATGTACATTTTTGTCCAAGGTCACACATCCTGTAATCAGTAGTGAGGATGCAAACACAGACCTTCCAACTCCTTGCCTTGAGCTCCTTCTTCCCCAGTGTATCAGCTGCCTCGCTTTTGTCTGTGGAAGCCTCGGGGCCAAAGCCTGAAGCACAGTCACCTGCTTGACACCAGAGAGCCTTGTCACTTCCCTAGAAGATGAGGGGCCTCTGTATCTCACTCCATCTCTGTAAGTCTCTCTCCCTGTCCCTTCCAAGATATAGAATGTACACTAAGCAGCTGTGGGATAAATATCTACATAACCCAGATACTAGCTAATTTATGTCAACCTTCCTTCACCACCTCATCCCCTAGCAAGCAGAAGGGATTGCATGCAAGTTTAAATAACTATAGACCCAACTCAGCTTTTTGCACCAAATCATATTAGAAGTCACTAGTTCACCTCTGATTGGCTGTCTTTGATAGGGTGTCTACCTTGGTCCAATCAGCTGTGACCAGGGGCATAAGCCATCTGGGCAAAAGATTGTGTGCAGAACCATTTCATTTAAAGAGTTGTGGGCAGTCACCAAAACCAACATTTCTAGAATAATTTAGAAGGTGGCCAAGTCACAGAAGGACTCCTGAATGTAAAGTTTATGATAATGAGTGTTCCATACATTTAGTGTTATTTGGTGATGCTTCAAACAGAAACAACACCATCCACTCTTAAATTTCAATACGTGTTCAGTAATAATCATTCATTGAACAGTACTTATTAACTACCTATTAGCTACTGGTCTATTTTCTAGGCATTAGAATAAATTTATATTTTAAGAGGGATTCAGGGCTGTAGTGGGGAGGGGGATCACCATGTAAAGAAAGAACTTCTTATCACCAACAAGTATTTTCAATCTGAGAATAATGAACACCCACAAGGCTTTATTCAAAGGCCCAAGGCCAAGCTACCTACAACTACCTACAACTGGCAGTAGAAAACTACTAAAGGGACGTGTTATGAAAACACCTGAGAAAGGTAGAAGGAGGAGTGAGAAAAGGGAAGAGGGATTTTTTTTTTTCAGGATGAAACTAATGAGTTTTACACACTGATGCTATAAAGGTAACTCTTTCTCATGTTCCTTTCTCCGCCTCTGCAGCTTTACAGGTCCTATGAGATGCAGGCCTAAGTGGACCTGTGCAAAGGAAGGCTCTGACATAGGAATTCCTTTCCAGAAGCTTGAGGGATCTAATAGGTGGTAGTAGGAATTGCATTAGACTTGGTATCAAAGAATGTGGGTGCTCAGCCTTGCTTCGCTGGTTATATGACCTTGACCAAACTCCCCTGAGATTTAGTTTCCCTATTCGTAAGATTTAAAAGGTAATTTCTTACTCATTGTGTTCTTGTCTAAATTAAATGAGATATACAATTTTAAAGTGTCTGGCACATAGTAGGTGTTCAATTAAAATTAGTAACTTTGGTTTCTTTATCTAAGAATGAGAATAATAATAGTAATGCAGGGGTTTTATGAGGGCTAAGTATTTTAGGCAAAAGTGTTTTGTAAATTACAAAGTCCTATACATGTATCAGGTCATCATTATTTAAGAAATTTGAAAGTTGGGGTGGTGGTGGGGGGTGTTGGGGTTTTTTTTTGTTGCTTCTTAAAAATCTACCTTATTGCTCCATCTAATGATAGACTTCATAGCTCTACAGTTTCTATAGTTGAAAAAGAGCCAAAATGAGGTTAAGCTGAAATGATTTCTTCTTCTTGAGTCTTACAAAGCCAGAGAAATTTACTGTCTGGCTTTCGGAATGCCTGTTTAAGACAGGTCTGCCATAAAACTTATTTTTCACAGTGTCCAGAAACAAAAGGTAAACGAGATAATGTGCAAAATGTCACTTTCCATAGGGCATGTGCTTAGTGAATGACTAATGCAGTGGTCCCCAATGTTTTTACCTTCCTTTTGGAATTTTACCCCAAGCACAGACCCTTTAGAAAGATTAGTTTTTTAAACATGCATTAATTAAACAGTTAATTCATTTTACTTTTCATTCATCAAAGACCTTAGCCCATCTGGAACTATTCATTGGAGTCTCTAACTAGTCTGGGGCAGGAAGCTGCCCTACAAGGAGCTGTGATAATGGGAGACAACATAAGGAAACCTGAAACGGTAGTTAATCCATACATCTTTTCATGGTTAGCATCTGACTTCTCTTAGACATTTTGAGATATTTGGGGAAACGTGACCATGCCTTTTAAGTAGATCACAGTCTAGGAGGAGGATATTCAGGTATATGTAATGGGATAATATTTTGAAATAAACTAATTGACTAACTGTGTCATTTGCATACCTTGCCTTCCACCTGTCCCCTATTCTATGGAAGTATCTGTTTGCTGAAGAGGGAACTGGGATGGTGACAGCAGGAATGCCAAGAGAAAGTAGTTCACATTCAGTTTGGAAACCCAGAATAGCTGTCTTCAACACCTAGACAAATCTCAAAAGCCAGGCTTTGTCACAAGAGAAAGAACCTTCTAAATTTCTTTTCCTAGTAGGAGCAACAGCTATGGACTTGGTCATAAACCAAACCTGCCTCCCTGGTGCAGAAAGAACCCCCTTCTACCATAAGGGGCTTGGAATGAGGAGGGCAAGGCAGAGTGGGAGGCCAGTCCAGACAGGAAGCAGAAATAGGACACCCAGCCTTCTCTTTCATCCAGTGGGATATGAGGAGGAGAGAGGACAGCTGACAAACATGCCCTCCCTTTTCTCCCTCTTGGGGTGAAACCCAGAGGTGGAAAACTGGTCCAAATGTCCAGATGGGTTTGAGGATGCTGAGAACATCGTGCAGAGAGTGGACAAGCTGAGGTCCTACTTAAGAAACTCAGTGTGTGGCCCTGTCCATCCTGGTTGGGCAGCAGCACAGCAGCTGTTGGACATATGAGTTCCTGGCCAGATTCTAGAGTGTGCGCCTGAGGGTCTGGGAGCTGCTGATAGACCAGCAGGGGCCTGGGGCAGGGATAAAGGGGCTGCTCTGTCTAGACTTCTTGGCAGATACAGAGATCAGTGCCTAGCACAACGTGGGGCACACTCAAAAAACCTTAGCTAATAGAGGTGCTGTTGGCTTATCAGCAAGCACAAACCTGGAAGTTCCAAATGTCGATGCAAATAATCAATCAACAATCTATAACAGGAACAGAAGAGAGCTGTGTTCAGCCAAACGGAGGATTATAGCCCGGGAGCGCAGCTTTCTTTCCAAGAAAGAAAGCCCTCTGGAGAAGCGTGGTTTTCAGCACAGTTTTGTATCTTGTCAGAATCAAAGAACATCAAATATGACAGAGGTGCGTTCCATCAAGGTTTCAAATGAGGCAGATTGGCACATACATAGCGAGTCAGCATGACCTCGGTATCTGGGAAGGGAAGCTTATCTTCGAAGGAGTACTAGCTGGGGACTACGAAGGGGTGGGGAGAGGCATTTATCCCTATCTTCACAGTGGACGTACTTTACTTTTGGATAATGCATTCTTCTCTTAATGGCTAAGGCAGATGTACAATGCATGATAAACAGGCCATAAGACAGGCCATTCTCATTAACATGAATTCAAGCCAGATTGTGTATAAGCCAGGATGACTTACCCATACCTCAATATGTGAACATTTCTTCCATCACAAAGATCTACATGGCACTGGAGGAAAAGCATGTGTGTGATAGGGCAGAGCAAGTGATAATCCCGGGTGCAATTTACTCGTTATGTCAGCCGGGGTCCATTCAGAAAGACAGAAACCTCCTTAGGTATTTCACACAGGGAATTTACTACAGAGAATTGGTCATCCAGGGTATGGAAACTGAGAAGCCAAATAGGAGACAACGAGGCATCCAGAGATCATAAAAGCAGGGGGAAAAAAAGCTGCTAACTGTTTAGCCAGAAGGACAACATATTAGCAGCTAGATGGATATGGAATGTCTGAATTATAAATAGGGTTATTTTATAAAAATAAGAAGATGTAGGTAAATTCTTCCCCCAGGTAGCTGCCTGGTTCCTCCCTTATCTCCATCAGGCCTTAACATCTCATCAAGGCCTTCCCTGGCCATCCTCCTGCGACTGGCACCTCCCTTCCTGGAACCCCCTACCCCCAACCCCTGCTTTATTTTCTTCCAAAGCGCTTACCATCAACTGACAGGCTTGAGATTTTCTTGCCTGTTGATTTTCTCTCCCTACCCCCACCTCACACTAGACTTGAAACTCTATAAAGGCAGCCAGGGGCTTCCCTCGTGGCGCAGTGGATAAGAATCCGCCTGCCAATGCAGGGCACATGGGTTGGAGCCCTGGTCAAGGAAGATCCCACATGCCGCGAAGCAACTAAGCCCGTGTGCCACAACTACTGAGCCTGTGCTCTAGAGCCCGCTCGCCACAGCTACTGAGCCTATCTGCCACAACTACTGAAGCTCACAAGTCTAGAGCCCGTGCTCCGTAACGAGAAGCCACCACAGTGAGACACCCGCGCACGCAACGAAGATTAGCCCCCGCTCGCCACAGCTACTGAGCCTATCTGCCACAACTACTGAAGCTCACAAGTCTAGAGCCCGTGCTCCGTAACGAGAAGCCACCACAGTGAGACACCCGCGCACGCAACGAAGATTAGCCCCCGCTCGCCACTACTAGAGAAAAGCCCGCACTCAGCAACAAAGACCCGACGCAGCCAAAAATTATAAAGGCAGACATTTTGGTCTGTTTTGTTCATTGCCACGTCCCAGACAGTGCAGAGTTGGTGCTGAGTCACTATTATGATTACAGCTTGTCTATCATACTGTCACGCATCCTCACCTGCAAAGCCCACTTTTAATTTCTCTGGTTTCCTGTTCTAGAAAATGAGAGTGGAGTTCAAGGATCTCCAAGGGCTCTTCCACAGAGGCATTCCTTCGTTCTGGGTTCTTCCTACTGAAACATATTCCCTATATGTGGAATCTAAAAAATAAAACAAATTAGTGAACATAACAAAGCAGAAACAGACTCACAGATATAGAGAACAAACTAGTGGTTACGGGGCAGGGGAAAGCGGCAGGATACGGGTGGGGGATTAAGAAGTACAAACTATTATGTATAAAATAAATAAACTACAAGGATATATTGGACAGCACAGGGAATATAGCCAATATTTTATAACTATAAATGGAGTATAATCTTTAAAAATTGTGAATTACTATATTGCACAACTGAAACTACTATAATATTGTAAATCAACTGTACCACAATTTTTTAAAAAAGATTCCCTAGAAGTTTCTATTCCCTCCACATAGGGGCAGTAAAGGACAGTGAATCCCAAGGGCTGGCCAAGTGGCGCAGCAGAGCTCTCTCTAGGATGACAGCAAGTGACGAGACCGTGCAAGCATTTTCACTCCTCTCCATCCCGCTCCCCTGCCATCCTCCTCTGAGTCTCAGAAAGGTCAGAGCTTTGTTTTCTTTGTGTCCCAACCTACCACCAAGAAAAACTGGGTCACAAGATTGAAAATTAAACAAAGCATGACAATTAGGGATAAAAACAGACCAGAAACCACCTAAAGCAATCAGACATGCCTGTGATAAGCTAATAACAATAATTGAGAACTGGATTTAGCTCCAAATTTCTAGATCTCTGGGCAGGGCCGGGATTAGAATGAGGTGAGTGAGCTCTCATCTCAAATGCTAAATATAAAGAAAAGAGCAGCCAAAACCCTCAGCCGTCAAAATAAATAGTATTTTTGGGCAATATTTCTAAAAATCTAAATTAACAACCAAAAAACCTCATGATGCACAAATGTCAAAAATTTAAATAAAATTACATAAAACATGTATATAGGGCACACATTTTTCTTTTTGCCTCAGGTCCAAAATAGCTCCATACAGCATGGTTTGTGGAGGTTTGGTATTTTGTTCATTGTGCATTTTGTGGCATTAATTTTGATTTTTAAAAAGTACTGCATTGACATACTATTTATCTTAATTACAGAGTATTTGGTGTCCCTTTATATTTTCCACTTTGGCTCACCCTAATCCAGGCCTGCTGGATCCATCTCCCTAGGGGGCATCAGAATCACTCAAGTCATATATACACTACCAAACATAAAATAGATAGCTAGTGGGAAGCAGCTGCACAGCACAGGGAGATCAGCTCGGTGCTTTGTGACCACCTAGAGGGGTGGGATAGGGAGGGTGAGAGGGAGGGAGATGCAAGAGGGAGGAGATATGGGAACATATGTATATGTATAACTGATTCACTTTGTTATAAAGCAGAAACTAACACATCATTGTAAAGCAATTATACTCCAATAAAGATGTTAAAAAAAAGAAAAAAAGAATCACTCAAGTCCCCTGGCTGGCAACCCCTTGCTGGGCATCCTCCACGCCTGGGATGTCCTGGTGAGAATCTGCAGCTGGCCCCGGCCCTTGGGTCTGGCACCAGCCTTCGGATCCTTCTCAACTCAGTCCAGGCAGCAATATCTACTGATCAGGACTGGCAGATGAGACAAAACCTTATAAGGACCTGGGAAATCATCGCTATTAGGGACAACTGACATAACATTGTAGGGATGAGGCTGGAGGAAAGTTCTGGGTCCAAAGCTCGTTCTAGGCTGACCGACTTAGGTACAGAGTTGTGGACAGCTGTCAGTTGAAAAGGTGAGGAAATTATTGCTGTAGATCAGAGCTGTCTAACAGAACTTTCTGTGACAATAGAAATGTTCTACATCTGCACAGGACAATACTGTAGCCACTAACCACACGTGGCTATTGGGCATGTGAAATATGGCTAGTGCAACTGAGCAACTGAATTTTTAAATTTATTTAATTTGGATTAATTTATATTTAAATTTAAATGGTCGACGTGACTAACGGCTATTGTATTACAGTGCAGCTCTAGCTCAGTGATTCTCAAATTCCACTTGCATTGGAATCTTCTGAAGGACTTGTTAAAGTAGGTTGCTGAGCCCATCTCAGAGTTTCTGATCCAGTGGGTCTGGGGTGGGGCCCGAGAGTTTATATTTCTAACAACTTCCCAGGTGATGCCAATGTTGCTGGTCTGGGAACACTCTGAGACCACGGATCCAGAGAGGATTCTGATTCCAATCAGCTTTGGGATTATTAAACCAATCACATTATGTCTTGGTGTTGGCTTATCTTGGAGCAAAATGCCAGCCTGGGCTTTAGAGAAGGACAGATATGGATTCACATCCCTGCTCCTCCACTAATTAGTTGTATGACCTTTCATAATCTGCCCCCTCACAAAATGGAAATAATAGTACATACTAAATAGGGTAATTACAAAGATTAAATGTGATAAGGTATATATGTCATTCAATATGTTTTTAAGGTCATTTCCTGCTCAGAAAGTGTATTAAATAGGATTATATATGTGGACAATGTAATTTGTAACATAACATCAGGCATTTCCACCAAAAAATTCTGTCAACATTCCCCAGTGCTGATGTGTTAATTATTGTATATAACAAATTACCCCCAAATGTAGTGACTTCAAACAACACGTATTTTATTACCTCACAGTTTCTGTGGGTCAAAAATGTGGATGTGGCTTAGCTGGGTATTTCTGGCTCACTGTCTCTCATGAGATTGTAGTAAAACTGCCAGGGCTGCAGTCTCAGCTGAAGTCTTGACTCGGGTGGGTGCAACTCCAAATAAAAGTAATAAACTTATTCTCCTCTTTCACGTTAGTCACACTCTTTATATTAACAATACCAATTATAATAACAAACACCAACATTTACAAAAGCAACAAATAACCACCATATGTAAAAACCCCTATCTCATATGCTTTTGTTACTAGCTTAATTCCAACAATAATATTCATTCATACAGGCCAAGAAATAATTACCTCAAACTGATGATGAATTACCATCCAAACCCTTAAATAATCACTTAGCTTCAAAACAGACTATTTCTCAATAATATTTGTACCAGTAGCATTATTTATAAGATGGTTTATAATAGAATTTTCAATGATATATACACTCAGATTCTAATATTAACTGATTCTTTAAGTATTTACTCCTCTTTCTTATCACAATATTAATTCTTGTCACTGTTAACAACCTTTTTCAACTTTTTATTGGATGAGAAGGGGTCGGAATTATATCTTTTCTTCTTATCGGATGATGATATGGATGAGCAGATGCAAAAACAGCTGCTTTCCAAGCAATTCTATGTAACCTTATCAGAGACATTGGATTTATTAGAGTAATAGCATGATTTCTATTTAACTCAAACGCATGAGATCTGCAACAAATCTTCATACTCGACCTAGGCCACTCAAACCTACCTCTAATAGGACTCGTATTAGCTGAAACTGGAAAATCCCCCCAATTTGGTCTTCACCCACGACTTCCCTCAGCAACAGAGGGCCCTACCCCCATTTCAGCCTTACTCCACTCAAGCACAATGGTTGTAGCAGGTATTTTCCTACTTATCCGCTTTTACCCTTTAACAGAAAATAATAAATTCATCCAAGCAATAGCATTATGCTTAGGGGCTATTACTACACTATTTGCAGCAATATGCACCCTTACCCAAGATGACATTAAAAACAACTGTCGCGGGCTTGCCTGGTGGCGCAGTGGTTGAGAGTCCGCCTGCCGATGCAGGGGACATGGGTTCAGGCCCTGGTCTGGGAAGATCCCACATGCCGCAGAGCGGCTAGGCCCGTGAGCCATGGCCGCTGAGCCTGCGCGTCCGGAGCTCGTGCTCCGCAACGGGAGAGGCCACAACAGTGAGAGGCCCGCGTACTGCAAAAAAAAAAACCCAAAACAACAAAAAAACTGTCGCTTTTTCCCCTTCAAGCCAGTTAGGCCTTATAATGGTAACAATCGGTATTAACCAGCCTTATCTAGCATTCCTCCACATCTGCACACACGCCTTTTTTAAGGCCATATTGTTTATGTGCTCTGGGTCTATTATTCACAGCCTAAATGACGAACAAGACATTTGAAAAATAGAAGGCCTTTTTAAAGCAGTACCTTTTACCGTAACAGCCCTCATTATTGGAAGTCTAGCACTGACAGGAATACCATTCCTCACTGGATTTTATTCTAAAGACCTAATTATCAAAACCACTAACATGTCTTATACCAACGCCTGAGGCCCACAAATAACTCTTTTTTTTTTTTGGTTTATTTATTTATTTATTTATTTTTACATCTTTATTGGACTATAATTGCTTTACTTTGTTATAAAGCAAATAACTCTTAATTGCCACATCCCTCCCAGTTGTTTATAGTACTTGCATTATCTTCTTTGCACTGCTAGGACAACCCCGCTTTTCCACCTTAACTTTAATCAATGAAAATAACCCACTCCTAATTAATTCCACTCCTTTGGTTCTTTTTTTTTCTGAATTATTATTGTGGTAAGCTATATGTAAAATTTACTATTTTAACCACTTCTAAGTGTACAGTTCTGTGGCATTCAGTACCTTCACGTTGTTGTACAACCGTCACCACCATCCATCTCCAGAACTTTTACACCTTCCCCACTTGAAACTCCGTATGGATTAGATATTAACTCCCTCTTCCCCACTGCACCCCTCAGCCCCTGGCAACTATCATGCTACTCTCTGTCCCTATGAATTTGACTCCTCTACGTACCTCGTACAAGTGGGATCATAGAATATTTGTCCTTTTGTGACTGGCTTATTGCACTTAGCATAATGTCCATGTAGTAGCATGTGCCGGAAGTGCCTTCCTTTTATGGCTGAATAGTATTCCACTGTATGCATACGCAATGTTGTGTGTATCTATTCAACCATCAGGGATTGGGCTGCTTCCACCTTTTGACTGTTGTGAATAATGCTGCTATGAACACAGGTATACAACTGTCCAAGTTCCTGCTTTCATTTCTTTGGGGTGAGGGGATTCACTTCAGTTCACTCACATGATGGCTGGAAAGTGTCAGTTCATTTCAGGCTATTGGACTGAAGGCCTCAGTTCTTGGTTACACCACACGGCCCTGTCCACGAGGCTACTTACAACAGGACAGCTTGCCTCCACAGCACAAGTGATGAGACGGGGGTGGGGGGAATCCTTTTATAACCTAATCTCAGGAGTGACAAGCCACAATGTCTGCCATATTCTATTCATGAGAAGTGCGTTAACAAGTCCAGGCCATACTCCAGGGGAGGGGATTGCACAAGGGGTGAATACCAGCAGGTAGGGATCACTGGGAGACATGTTCCATACTGCCTACCACAGCCAGTATTTTGACGCTAATAGGTAGATCTGCAGTGCAAGTATCTATATAAAAGGATGCCTAGAAAAGTCCTTTAACTCTGGATTTATGCAGATGACAAAAAATGTTTTTGACATTAACTGGACCCAAAACTCAGCATGAGAAACACAACCTTCTGCACATTATGCTACGTGTAATTCTACAGTACTGCCGCTATTCGAAGGGATACTGAATTCACCTGGCAGTTTTTCCTTAGCACAGCGCTGACGATTGTCTGCTTCTGATGCACACCTTTTGTCATCCAGCCCAGCCACACACTGAGTCTTCCAGTCTATATACAAAAAAGCCTCAAGGGGCTTCCCTGGTGGCGCAGTGGTTGGGAGTCCGCCTGCCGATGCAGGGGACACGGGTTCATGACCCGGTCCGGGAAGATCCCACATGCCGCGGAGCGGCTGGGCCCGTGAGCCATGGCCGCCGAGCCTGCGCGTCCGGAGCCTGTGCTCCGCAATGGGAGAGGCCACAGTAGTGAGAGGCCCGTGTACCGCAAAAAAAAAAAAAGCCTCAAATGCCAGCCAGCCATTTGGGTTCAGCCCCCATGGTTCTGCATCTCAATTCCCAACCTGAACTCCAGGCTCTGCATCCTCAACCTCCGTATCTGTCTTTACCCCTCCTGATGTGGAGTCTGTCCTTCCCCAGCTCTGATCCCACCCATCACAAGCCTCTCAATGCTCCTGGGGAAGCCACATCTGCTCCACAGATGAGACCAACTAGCTTGAGGATCTACCCAGCCCTTCCCCTCATTCAGGGATTATCCCCACGCTGGTCCCATCTGCTTATTTCTTCATATGGGCTCTACTGCTCTTCTCTGTCTCAGGCTGGGCTATCACTTTCTTCGGAGGTTAATCACTGCCCATACACAGTCCCCGCAGATAATGGGACACTTTGGACCAAAACATGGACCCCCATATATTTTCTGCCCTCCCCAGGCCCCATTTTTCACCATCTGATACCTAATACCTATTGCATAAATTACTTCAGTATTTTGAAAATGATAAACCAGCTCCCTCTTTTAAATTATTTTCATCTCTATTCTGCAGATAAGAAAAATGAGACTCAGAGAGGTTAAGAACTACCCAAAGTCACACAGCAGTGACAGAAAAACTCCACAGAGTTACCATTGAGTTTCCAGGATGTCCTGAGTGGTTTGTGATTTTTCTTTACAGGCTGAAAGCCTAGTGGAATGACCACAATTCAGAAGGGGCTGTCTTTCTATTCTGCTCTGTACTCACCCAACACAACCCATCTCCCAACGCACAGACACAGTCCACTACCTCGGACAGCCAAGAACAGGGGATGAAGTGCCTATAATCCTACAGTCCTGTGGCATCAACTACCTCACCTTCACTGATACAACCAGAGGAAGACATCTGACCCAAGCAAAGCTAATAAGATTGCTTCTCTTTGGTATTTGGAATTGGGGAGTTAAAATGCACAGCAACTCAGATGGCAGAACTGTAAGGTCATGCAGAGATGGGGCTGGAGTCAGTGGCCTGGCAAGTCCGAGTTATGTGGGAAGCAAGGCTGGGGACTTCCCTGGTGGTCCAGTGGTTAGGACTCTGTGCTCCCAAAGCAGGGGACTAGGGTTTGATCCCTGGTCAGGGAACTAAGATCCCACATGCAGCATGGCGTGGCCAAAAAAAAAAAAAAAAAAGTTAGGCAAGGCTGTATCTTTAGGGGTAGGGTAGAGGGTAGGGTAGGGTAGGTGCCCAGACTGTGGAAGTAAGCTGCCAGGTTTGATCATGCCTCCCACTTACCCGCTGCAGGATTTGGGGCAAGCTGCTTCACCTTTACATGACTCAGTTTTCTCATCTGTAAAATGGGGAAACAAACAGTATTTAACTCAACTCGTTGTTGTTATAATGAAATGAGTGAACATCCACCAAGGTCGTAGCATGGGCACACAGCACACGCTAGGAACTGCCAGATATGGTTATTCCAGAGCCAAGAAGACACCCGTAGCTGGAGACCCAAGGATGGAGCAGCTCCCCATGACTTTCCACTTACCAGCAGGTCTGCCAGGACTCAGAGCACTTTATTTCAACCACCAAAAGGTTTCCCCAGAAAAGTAAGAGGAGATTTCCTATGGTATTTTACCTAATTAAATTTCACCTCACACTAAAAGACTAAAAGTCTAAAAGTTTAAAAATCATACGCCACACTGATTTGGAAGTTTTATTCTTTTTATTGCAAATTTCTGATAAAGGAAACTACAGGGAAACTGATTCTCATTTAAACTTTGGTGATAAGAGGACGTTGGAGCTTGGGGCTCACAAAACGTGAGTCACCCAGGGGCCTCTGACGTTTGCGGCCGCCTGCATCCCCTTCCAGAGGTTCTGACTTAGTTGGTCTGAGGGGGCAGTCTGGGCGTTGGTAGCTTTTTGAACTGCCCAGGTGATTCCAACTTGCAGCCAGGGTGGAGAACCCCCACCAGAGCTCGTGACGTGGTGGTGGCAGCATTAGAAGCATCACCCACTCACGTCACCCCTTGACCTGAGTCCAGCTGCTGTCCTCTGTCCCCCTCTTCCCAGGTGTGACACGTGCTGACTCTTCCTCCTCGGTACCCACAGAGGAGAGAGACGCTGGAGGGGCCATGGCTCTCGGTGCTGTGGTTTGTGCTGAAACCAGGAGAACTGTACTAAACACGGCTACTCTATCACAAAAAGAAACTCACTTTCTGATTGCAAAAGAGCATTAACCTTTTTGTTTTTTCATTAAGTGGACATAGTCTTCCTATATAGAGATGCAAAGATTTGTGACAAAATAAGGAAATATATGTTGGATGACATATTCCTAATATGACTTCTCAGGTCCAAATTAAAAAAAAAATTTGTCAAGCCATTGAGGGTAAACTATTATGTACTTCAGCAGCACAATTTATATGGGTAAACAGTAATAGCCAGTTAGAGATTTCATTTATGATTTATTCTAAAATAGAAAATGCTTTAATTTTCCTGAGTCCTAGGCAAACAAAAAAAAAGTTTTTAAATTTTTCAAAGTATCCCTGTTTTCTTTTTCCTGGGCACCCTCATAGTTTAGAATGGCGTGTGTCTCAGTATTAGCTTTTACAGACATAGGTGAACAAATAGCAGTGGCGCCAATTTTCAATGATTAATCAAATATAGCGATTGAAAATAAAACACCCATCATCTACGAAGTTGCTCAAAATGAACGTTTCTTAACATTGTTATAAATGCAATATCAATTTGATTCTCTGGCCGTACAAAAGTATGAATTTCTGTTCCGTTACTGATAGTGAATGATTAACATCTTAACAGTGATAAAATTTTTAGAGCATTTAAAAAATACATAGGATCCCATTTTTACATCATAATTCTGATGTATTATCGTGCCTTCTATTTTGTCCGCAAAACTTTTATAGGGTACAGTGCACTGACGTGATAAAACCAAGGCACAAGAATATAGTTACAATAAGTTTATATAAACCTTAGCACTTTGTGCCAATTTTGGAAAAATTTAGAGAGGAGATCAAAGAGCCTGAAAATTTTTCACATCCCATTACGATTAATGAACAACTAATTGTGTAATAAACAGGCTATTAACCACCATTCCATTACTGACTATATGGCTATCACTATACAGGCAGTGGATAATTGAAAAAAGTTTTCAATATTAAAACCTGGTATAACTAGGTGGTTGATGTAGATAATTGTGCCTTGCATTATCTAGATAATTGTCTTAAGTTTCCATTTTAATTTGTAATCTATATGGCAGTTATCAATTTTTAAACTATTTTCACTGCATAAATGGTAGGTTTTTTTCCAAATGTTAAATCCCCTCCCCCTACAAAAGACAGAAGATTTACAAGAAGATACCAATATAAGAAATGCACAGACAACAATAATAAAATCCAAATGTGGACTCAAAGGTTGAATTCTAATCTATCAGGACATTCTCTTAATTTAGGGTGAGGAACAACACATTCCTGTGATAATTCATTATCTTCTTAATTTAAAAAAATCACCACGACATTTTTCAATAGTAAAGTCTTGGCTAGAGCATCAAGCATTGAAGGAAAATTGTTAAGTCTTTTCTCATTCATAAAACGAAAGGGATAAAAGCCTTTCAAAGGAGGCTTCCCTGGTGGCGCAGTGGTTGGGGGTCCGCCTGCCGATGCGGGGACCACGGGTTCGTGTCCCAGTCTGGGAGGATCCCACGTGCTGCGGGGCGGTTGGGCCCGTGAGCCATGGCCGCTGGGCCTGCGCGTCCAGAGCCTGTGCTCCGTGATGGGAGAGGCCACGGCAGTGGGAGGCCTGCGTACCGCTAAAAAAAAAAAAAAAAAAAAAAAAAAAAAAGCCTTTCAAAATCCAGGGAGGGCAGGATATTCCATTGAATTTAGAGAAGTGGAATAAAGTGGTAAAAACTGTACGTAATACTTTTAAAGAGAGTGTTTTCAAGACTCCAGGTAAACATTTAGAACCATGAAAACACATTTCTCGGCACATGCACGCCATGAATAGAACAATCCTGAATGCAGGTACAGCCTGGCTACAGAGGTATCCAGTTCCCGGCCCCACTGGCAAAACCACCTTTGAAGTCCATGTCCCAAGTCCCTTCACATTGGAGCTTCCGGCTTCTGCATCTGTTGGATTTGCTTCTGTAGCTGGTCCTTGTCCAGCTTCATCTTGGCTTCGAGAACTTGCCTGAGGGATCCTATGCTTTCATAGATGGCTGTAAACCCTTTAAGAAGAGGTAAATTTCATAGGACTTAATATTAAAAAACAAGCCTGTATCAAATCTACAGCAGATAGTAATAATTGATCTGGGCAAAAGATATCAATAGATACTAAAACTACTGGAATAAAAGTTTGATGGGAAACAGGATAGTTACCTAGTTTCAGAGTATCTCCCTACAGATACAAAGGGAAAAAGGAAATATTACAGTGGAGAAATCTGACAGACACCACTTTAATCAAGAGATCAAAGCTAACTTCACCAACACTGGGAGGAACCAACATCATGTATCCTCGATAAGAAAACCCTGGGAAGGACACATCACTTCTGTGGCACTGCTGTTCAAAATGCACACCCTGAATCTAATTAAAAGGAAGCAAACAGACCCAAACTGTGGGACATTCCACAAAATGCTGGCTTGTGTTCTTTAATCATGACAACATTACTGTGGTACTGATCTAGATGAAAGGAGACTAAATAAGGAAACAGGATAACTAAATGTGATATGTGATTCTGGATTAGAACCTGGACTGGGGAAGGTTTGCTGTAAAGGAAACAATGGTGAAACTTGAAAATTGAGTATCGAAAAATGTTTCATCAATATTACATTGTAGGGCTTCCCTGGTGGTGCAGTGGTTGAGAGTCCACCTGCCGATGCAGGGGACATGGGTTCGTGCCCCGGTCCGGGAAGATCCCACATGCCGCGGAGCGGCTGGGCCTGTGAGCCATGGCCACTGAGCCTGTGCACCCAGAGCCTGTGCTCCGCAACGGGAGAAGCCACAACAGTGAGAGGCCCACGTACCCCCCCGCCAAAAAAAAAGTTACATTGTACCATAGTTACTTAAAAGAATGTCCTTGTTCTTAGGGTATATACATTGAAATAATATAGGGGTAAAAAGGTATTCTGGCTTCTGCAACTTACTCCCAAAAGATTTAGGAAAAAAAATTATATTCATACACACACTCACACATTAAGCAAATTTCAAAAGTGTTAACAATTGGTGAATCTAAGTGAAAGATGTATAGTTTTTGGACTAGTCTTAACGGTTTTACTAAATTTGAAATTATTTCAAAATAAAAAACTAAAAATAGAAAAAATTCCCAATCAAAAGGTAATTTTGTATTATTCTATATTCGTATTGGTTTTTTTTTAATTAATTTATTTATTTATTTTTGGCTTCTTTGGGTCTTCGTTGCTGCGCATGGGCTTTCTCTAGTTGCGGTGAGCAGGGGCTACTGTTCGTTGCGGTGCACAGGCTTCTCATTGCAATGGCTTCTCTTGTTGCAGAGCATGGGCTCTAGGTGCACGGGCTTCAGTTGTTGTGGCTCACGGGCTCAGTAGTTGTGGCTCATGGGCTCTAGAGTGCAGGCTCAGTAGTTGTGACACACAGGCTTAGTTGCTCCGCAGAATGTGGGATCTTCCTGGACCAGGGATCGAACCCATCCATGTCCCCTGCATTGGCAGGTAGATTCTTAACCACTGCTCCACCAGGGAAGTCCCCTATTGGTTTTTAAAATAAGTGTCAAAAACATCTTGTCTTCATTAGCATATTTAGAATTTTCTCTCAGAAAATTTTCTTTATGTAACAATTCATGAAAAAGAAGTATAAAAACTACTTATTAAAAATAATTTTGTTGGGAATTCCCTGGTGGTCCAGTGGTTAGGACTCGGTACTTTCACTGCCGAGGGCCTGGGTTCAATCCTGGTCAGGGAACTAAAGATCCTGCAAGTCACGTGGTGCAACCAAAATAATAATAATAATAATAATATTAATAATAATAAATGAGTGAGTTTAAAAAAAATAATGTCCTTACTGAATGAAAAGATACAACATATTACTAAATAAAAGAGTAGGTTACAAATCAGCATGTATTGCATGAGTCTGTATTTGGAAAAGCATATATATATCCTGTATGTATAGAAAGATAATATACATAAAAAATAACTCTGGGTAATAGGAGGGTTTTTTTTTGTGTGCTTTATGATTTTCCACTAAGAAGTCTGTTTTTGTAACAAGAAAAAGTAAATCTTTTTAATTTTTAAAAGGCTCATATGCATTTCTTATTAGGTACTAACTATTCACAACTTCAGTGATATGTTGTATAGCTGATAATAAATCCACTCAGCAAATGATGCAAAGTTAACCATCAATAAAATATTCAAATACCATATTCTACTGGCCCAAAAGACCAAGAAAGAAAATTCATTTTTATCTTCACAAGTTCTAAAATTCAAAAATTTAATGGCATCTTCTCCTTAAATAAAATAGTAACCTTGTGGTGGTTACAACAAAATTATTCTTGGGATAACGAACTACTTTTATCTCCATGTGGCCAAAATAGAACAATTCCATGAAGAAAATTCACAGAACCAAAAAACTGGAAGGAATCAGGAGATAATATAGTTCCCCTTCCCACACTACCCGACTGTCTTCTCTTTCCTGACCATGGTCAACAAGTCTTCACTTAAATACTTTCAGTAAAGAGCTCTCAGGCTCACAAAGCACCCGTGTCTTTCTAGGACTGTTAACTGTAGATACTTCTGCTTCATACTGAGTTAAAATCTGTCTTCAGGTAACTTCCAGTTATTGGTCCCAGTTCTGTATTCCTGAGTTCAGAGGATAAATCTAATCCCTCCTTTACCTGGCAGCACTTCAGAACTTAAAATCATCTGTAACACTGTCTTCTAAACAAGTGTGGAGGAATGGGCCCTGTGGACTTTTGAGCAGAGGAAAATCATTCATTGCCATGGTGGGATACTGCCAGCAGTATAAAATAAGCCTTCAAAGGCCCCTCAAAGATATATGCTTTATATATATACATATAAAATGCTTTTAACAGAGAAGAAAACAATGCATTTTAGTTTTAATAGTATTTAATCTTAAAGAATAAAAATATTCTCTTAATTTTGTTAAGATTTCATTTTGTCTTATTCCCTATATATTCTCTAGTTCTTTGTTGCTAGATTATACAATGGATCAAATAAGCATTGAAGACAAATTTAGTAAATATAGAATAAAGAAAGTATTTAAGCCTAAAAAATAAAAAGATATATGCTTATTTCTGAGGCATATTGACCTTGGCTTTGATCAGAAAAGAATGTGCAGATGGCACTAAAGAAAACGTACATCAGTTGCAAGCTAAGCGATTTTAGGTTTGTTTGCCTGTCTCTCGAGGTCTATCTTCATGTCCTTGGCAATGAAGCAACATTTTCATTCAATATACCACAGCTACTTAGAAAATCACCTAAGGACACTTCAACAGCCAGGTTTGTGGTAGTTGTAGGGTAATACTAATTCATTGGCTTTTAGATCAAATAGAAAATGACCCAGAGAACTGTTTTCTTTTTGGCCTACCTGCATCAACTTCTGCTTTTATTTCCTTCATGTCCTCGGTCATCTGTAACTCAAGCTTGCTGATTCGCCCATGCACCTTCTCCTCTTCTTGTTTTGTCCTCTGTACCTCCATATTCTTCTTTTGACTCTCTTCTATTTTGTCCAGTCTGGCTGACATCTGGCTGAGCTTCTTCTCCATGTCCCTTTCACTGGCTCCCTGAGATCCATGATAAGAATGGCACCTGATTATTCCAAAGAGTCTGATGTATTCGCATCAGTCATAATACCATTTAAGAACAATCTGCAGGGAACAGAATTGCAAAGGTTGCTTGTTGCTCACCCCAATATCCATTCTCCCCTTCTTCCATAACAGATCCCTGAATTTCAGCTGGCTATAAGGTCACCCAGAGTAAAGACTACCTTTTCTATTGTCTCCTGAGTTTGCTGTGGCCATATGATTAAGTTCTAGCTAATGAGATATAAGTACAAACATATGTGGCAACTTCCAGGAAAAGTTAAAAAATAGCTGAGGCATATCCTTGCCTCTTCTTTCTTTCTTCTGTTCTTGGAATTAAGATGTAATGGCTGGAGCGCTAGCAGCCATCTTGAACTATGAGTACAAGGGTCACTCTCTAGGACTGGCAGAGAGTTAAACCAGAAAGATCATGGGTCACTGAGGACTGACAAGCTACCACAATAGCCCTGTGATTCCTACACCCAGACTTCTTTTATGTGAAAGATAGATAAGCTTCTATCATATTAAAGTCACCATTATCCTGGAGTTTATTGTTAGTTATTAAGCCTATCTAGATGTAAAAATAGTGCTCCAAAGACCTAGAAGCCTACAAATGTATTATTATGAATCTAAGTAAATCAGAAGATCTGATAAAAATATGGAGATATGTAAAGAAATATTTGAAACAGAATATTTTCTTTCCTTTCCTCTCCACTATGCTTGGTTCTTATGAGAATCTGGGTCTGCAGGCAAGCTTTAGAGGCCAAGACTGCAAACATCAAGCTGTAAGGGGGCTACAGCATAACAAAACTCTCTTGATGTGTTCAGTGCACAGTCTGCAATTCAACAACTCAGCATCGAGAGAGAGCAGAGCCAGAGATGCAATCTACACCAGTCACTTATGCTCCATCAAAGTCCAAGGGGAGGAAGCAGTGAAAGAAAAGAGAAGGGAGAGGGAGATGGTCAGGCTAGATAACCAAACCAAAAAACAACTGCTTGCCAAGTACTGATATTGAATACTACATGTGCAAGGCTTTCTTGATATGATTTTTGAGTAGTTCTGCAAACCTTAGTTCTGCAGGAGAGTGGGGTAAAATGAGAAGGAACATGGAAAAGAAAACTGGATTCTGTTTAGATCTTGCACTGTGACACCTCATACTGGGTTTATAGTTTGATGGAGGGGCTTGGAGGGAGAAATCTAGTCAACACTGTTTCTACCAGATTGCAGAATTAAAACAAACTAAGATGAAGTATGTAATTGTAAATGTAGCTGGACAATTTGGTTCATTAAGGTCTTGATTTGGCTTCATCTTAGCTGAAAGTACTGAAAATTTCTACTGAGTCTTTGTAACCAAAACAAGCCAAAGTGCTCTGTCTATATAACAAACACAAAGAGTCAATATGAACCATGGAAAGAGATTCTAAGGCAAGAAACAACTGTAACAGCTTAATGTGGTGCTAAATAAATCAATGATAAGTTACGAGGTATTATTCAAACATTGCAGGCCCCACCGAATAACTTGACTATATTTATGGCTGAACATCAACACCTACACTGTTTTCCTTAACAACCAAGGAAAGCTGATCGATTTTCTGTAAAAGTTCTTTTTCCATCCGTTCTTGTTCCTGTTGCAACCAATTCCGTGCAGATAAAATCTGGTTACTGAGTTCCTCAATTGTACCTTTAAATCTAAAATAAGGAAGTTAGCAAGTTAGTCATAAAACCATTTTAATATGACATCAAATAGTCTCAGTCTCTGACTATCAAATCTCTCAGAAATATATCAGCATTAAGTTCAGCTCACTCAGAATTACATGCTTACCTTTTTCTTAGAGTTGCACTTAGCGCTACATTGGGAAGGGCGGAGAGAAGGAGGATATAACAGAAAAGCACCTAATAATACTCCCACCCGTGCACAGCTGACAGTGTGGACACCAAGGTGTCACACAGTGACAGAGAGCCACGCCACGTACTAATCTTTGCAGTTCAGAGGGTCCAGGGTGCTCTTGGCTCAAAGGACACAGTAGCCTGGCTCCCCTCCAGGCTCCCCTCTTGCCCTGGACTCTTCCTCCTTCTCCCTCTTAACTCCCAGGACTGGAGCCTGGCTCCCTATCTCTCTAATGTTCTACAAATTGCTCTTGCCCCATACAGATATTTCTTAATTTAAACCAAACAGAAAATTAAAAAAAAACAAACCCCAACTTCTATTCCTATATAACTCTCCCTTTCCACATACCTTAAAATAACACGCCTTTTATTTTATATTTAAATATTTAATAAAAATTAAATTAAATTTATATTTAAATAAAATCCCCCCTTTTATTTTTATTATGAAAGTAATAAAAGTACACAAGAATATATGTGACTTAATAATAATAATAAAATGAACACCCCCTGTGGTAGAAGCCCCCAATTCTCTGCAGTATCTGTTCTCCTCTTCTTCCTTATTAAGAAACCCTCAAATGTGAACTGGATCCACAGCTACCTAGTCAAAACTACACTTCTCAGCCTCCCTGGCAGCTATGTGTGGCCCTATGGCTAAGCCAGGGAATGGGACACATGAGGAAGTTATAAGTAAACTTCCTGGTCATATCATCAAAAACAAAGCTTCTCAGCCTTACCTGGGCAGGAAGCCAAGCCAGCAGTCCTGCCCAATTATGGAGCCCCACGTAACCTGGGAGACTGACCATGGAGCACAGCAGCTTTACTGAATTCATTTATTCTAATAGTTCTTTGATGGAGCCCTTAGAGTTTCCTCTATAAGATCATATCATCTGCAAGCAGGGATAATTTTGCTTCTTTTTTTCTGAATTGAATGCCTTTCATTTCTTTTTCTTGCCTAATTGCTCTGGCCAGGAGTTCCAGCACTATGTTGAATAGAATTGGTGAGAGTGGGCATCCTTGTCTTGTTTCTGATCTTAGAGAAAAAGCTTTCAAAATTTCATCATTGAGTATTAGATTAGCTGTGGGCTTCTCATGTGTGGACTTTATTATGCTGAGATACATTCTTTCTATACCCAAATTGTTGAGAGTATTTATGATGTTGAATTTTGTCAAATGCTTTTTCCACATCTATTGATATGATCGAATGATTTTTATCCTTCATTCTGTTAATGTGATGTATCACACTGATTGATTTGTGTACATTGAAACATCCTTGCATTCCAGGGATAAATCCCAGTTGATCATGGTGTATGATTCTTTTAATGTGCTGTTGAATTGGTTTCTTAGCATTTTGAGATTCTTGTTCATCAGGGATATTGGCCAGTAATTTTCTTTTCTTGTAATGGCTATCTCGTTTTGGTATCAGAGTAATGCTGGTCTCGTAAAATGAGTTTGGAAGGGTTCTCTCCAACTTTTTGGAAGAGTTTGAGGATGACTGGCATTAATTCTTCTTTAAATATTTGTTAGAATTCACTCACAAAGCTATCTGGTCCTGGACTTTTCTTTGTTGAGAGGTTTTTGATTACTGATTTAATCCCCTTTCTCATCATTGGTCTGTTCAGATTTTCTGTTTCTTCATGATTCAGTCTTAGTAGGCTGTTTCAGGAATTTATTCATGTCTTCTAAGTTATCCAATTTGTTGGCATATGATTGTGCATAGTAGTCTCTTATGATCCTCTGTATTTCTGTGTTATCAGTTATAGTATCTCCTCTTTCATTTATAATTTTATTTATTTGAGTCCTCTTTCTTTTTGTCTGGGTTAGTCTAGCTAACGTTTTGTCTATTTGGCTTAACGCTTAGTTTTATTGATTTTTCCCCCAATTGTTTTTCTGTTATTTCCTATTCTCTATTTCATTTATTTCTGGCCTAATCTTTATCATTTCCTTCCTTCTGCTATCTTTGGGCTTAGTTTATTCTTCTTTTTCTAATTCCTTGAGATATAAAGGTAGGTTGTTTATTCAAGGTCTTTCTTTTTTCTTCATGTAAGCATTTATCACTGTAAACTTTCCTCATAGAACTGCCTTTGTGGCATCCCATAAGTTTTGGTATGCTGTGTCTCCATTTTCATTTGTTTCAAGATTTTTCAAATTTCCCTCTTGATCTTCTTTGACCCACTGGTTGTTCAGGGGCGTGTTCTTTAATTTTCACATATTTGTGAATTTTCCAAATTTACTCTTGTCATTAATTTTTAGTTTCATACCATTTTGGTTTGAAAAGGTACTTAACATGATTTCACTCTTCTTTAATTTGTGAAGAGTTGTTTTGTCACCTAACATATGATCTATCCTGAGAATGTTCTGTGTGCACTTAAGACGAATGTATATCCTGCAGCTGTTGGATGGAGTGCTCTATATACGTCTGTTAGGTCTCTAGTTGGGCAGGGCTGAGGTGTGAGTGGTGGGGGACTGCTGGCTGGGCTCTACGGTCAGGTGATCCTACTGGCTGGGCTCCCAGGGAAGGCAGGGCTGCTGGCTGGGTCGCACAGTCAAATGGAGCCACCAGCTGGACTCTGCAGTTCCCTCTGGTCCGGTGGGGTCACTGTGTTCCCTAGCATGGTGCTGGTGCTGGTTGGACTCCATGATGGGGCCTGAGGCTCCACAACTGGGCAGGCTGCTGGTTGTGCACCACTGATGAGTAAGGTCACTTGCCGGGATCCCTGGTCAGGCAGGGCCACCAGCTGTACCCTGCAGTCAGGTGGAGCTGCAGGCTGAGCTCTGTGGTTGAGTGGGGTTGCTCTCTGGGCTCCCTAGTCAGGTAAGGTCACTGGGTATGTTCTGCTTTTAGGAGGAGTTGTTGGTTGGGTTCCTTGTTTGGGCAAAGCCAAAGGCTCTGCTCGGCAATCAAGTGGGGCCATAGGCTGGGCTCCACTTCTAGGGTTATAGGCTGGACTCCAAGGCCATCTGGGTCACTGTTCAGGCTCCCTGGTCAGGTGAGGCAAGAAGTTACATTTTATTTTCAATGATTATATTTTCTAAAAGCTCAATTTGGCTGTTTGTCAATTCTGTTGGTTTTTTTCCTGGCCACACCATGTCACTTGTGGGATTTTAGTTCCCCAACCAGGGCTTGAACCCAGGCCCTCAGCAGTGAGAGCACAGAGCCCTAACCACTGGACCGCCAGGGAATTCCCCTGACTGTTCATTTTTGGTAAGCTCTCATTCCTTAGTTGTACCTTCAAAATGTGTATGTGTGTGAATACCCACACATACACATACATACATATATACACACACATCATTTTATCCACGAATTCCTATATATGCAGTATTTAGAAGTCTGATTCTGCTTATTGTTGTTTCTTCTCACTCTATTACTTATGTGATTTTTTTTCCTTGTGTTGGCCTACAATTTCTGATGCGGACCATTTTTAAAGTCTTTACTGAATTTGACAATATTGCTTCTGTTTTATGTTTTGGTTTTTTGGCCGCAAGGCATGGGATCTTAGCTCCCCTGGCCTACAACTTCTGACTGTACATTCATGTTCCTTGGAATTTCATGTCTGTGGGAAGACTTGAAGACTGAGTATTTGCATTTGCTTCTGCCAGGCATCTCAGGCCACTACCAAATCAAGCTCATTCTAAGATAAATTACTTATTCTGGTTTCTTCAAGGTGCTTGGGTAATGTGAATTCTAACTCTAAATCCACGTAAAGGTTGTACTGTGGTCCTGAATTTTCAAGGAATACCTTTTACCCTTGTACCCAGAATCAAGATTTCGACAGGAAAGTTTCCTTATGATGTCTCTGTGGGATATTTTTTTTTTCTCCTAGTTCATCCAACCAGGGTTTTACCTTTTGGGTCTCTAATCTGTCCTTCTACCTTACACAGGCCCCAGGCTTGTTCCCCTTACCTCTGTGAACAGCCTTTGTGTCTAGACTTCTGGACTTTAAATTGTAGGAAGAAAAATAAAGATGTCATGACTGCTAATAATATCTACTAAGGAAGAAAAAATACTAAGATATTTATTTTCTTCCTGTGCAATGGAAGGAAGGGGATGGGAGATCTCTCTGTACTTGGCAAGATTGCAGAATCTATGAGAAAGAGTGACGTAACTCAGTAATGATATAAATACAGATAATTAGAGGAAAGGAAACATGGTTTTCATAAGAGAATTCCTGTTAAATCAGCAATAACCCTAAAATGGCATTAAGCATGGAGAGAATGAGATACAAGAACCAGGAGAATAATAAATTTAAAACTTCCACAAGCCTCTAACAAAGTTCCATACTGAAGTCATCTTTAAAAAAATATAATAAGTCAAATACACAAACAAACACACACATACACATATATGGTCACTACTGGCTCTGCTCTGGCAGGAAAATGCCAAGCTCATGAAGATTCATGACAGGGAAACGTGTATGGTTCTGTGACTAAGCAGAAGAGCAGCAGATGAGTTTCACTGGGGGCAAGTCCAGTTTAAAGTGTCACTAAAGCACAATGCAAAGTATAACACATTAGAGGGTCCTAACTAGACAGCTCAGCAGCCCCTAGGTGCAGACCTCTCTCCCCTAGACGCCTGCAACAATGCCCCCCACCAGCCGACGTCCCCATCTCTGCTTCAGCCCCTGTGATCCATCTTCCAACTGCAATCAAGGCCATTTAAAAAAAATAACATACACATCTGACTATATCACCCTATCTGCTTAAAATCCTCCAACGGCTCCTTGTTGCTCCAGGGAAAGAAACAAGATGTCCTGAACACTGTGTACAGGGCCCTGCATGCTGGCCCACCTCCTCTCCAGCCTCATTCCCCACCAGCACGCTCTGTTCAGCGCCCTCTGCACCCTGCAGTTTCCTTCATGTCACATGCCTCCCGCGACGGGCTATTCCATCTCCTGTGTCTTCACCTCACTCTTTCCCTCATGAATGCCATTCGTGCTTCAGCTCTCACTCCCAACATTGCCTCCTCCGGAAGGTCCCACAACCAGGCTTCTGTTACTCATTCTCACAGCACCACCATACTAGCTTCCCACGGCTACTGTGACACGTCACCACACACTTGGTGGCTTAAAACAACACAGACATTCCCTTTTGGTTCTGAAGTCCAGAAGTCTGAAATCAGTTTTCACTGGAGCAGAGGTGGTCCCTTCTGGAGGCTCTGAGGGGAGAAGAGTTTCCTCGCCTTTTTAAGCCCCTAGTGGCCGCCTGTCTTCCATAGCTCATGGCCCCCTCCCCCATCTTCATAGCACATCACACTCCAATCTCCTCTTCTGTTGTCACATGGCCTTCTCTCCTGATTCTGACCCTCCTGCCTCCCTCTTATAGGGACTCTAGGGACTATTACATCGGGTTTACATAGATAACACTGTATCATCTACTCATCTGAAGATCTTTAATCTAATCACATTTGCAAAGTCCCTGTTTGCCATATAATATTCACAGGGATTAGGACGTGGAGATATTTGGAGAAACCATTATTCAGCGTACCGCAACCATGTATCTTTCCTTCAAAGCACTTACCACTATTAGTGATAATACAGCATGCACCATATTGAGTGTGCTATATATTTAGGTCATTTTTCGATTAATACTCATCAGCTTCCTAGACTATCAACTCCACAAGGATAATAACAGAGCCTGTTTTTCTTCATTACTGGATCCTCAGCACCTAGGCCATATTCAAGAAATATTGGTTGGATAAACAGATGGGTTATTATCCAATCACTAAAAACAATAGTTAGGAAGGTAAAGTGGCAACAGGCTACATGGAAATTTTCCTGTGAACTTCCATTATGGTTTTCACTTTGTTTGTGCAATAAATAAAAACCAAAAGGGAAAAAATTATAGTATTGAGTAAGCTCATGAAGAACTTCAACCAAAACCGATGTTTCTAAGTTGATGACTCACTTAGTATCCAAAAGCTGAAGCTGGTGGTTACTGTCTCTGTGGGACATCTTCAGTTTGGTGCTTTGCTCGGATATCGACAAGTCCACTCTGTTCAAAAGCTGAGAAATCTGGAAAAGAAACTTCGCTTGTAAATGTCATATCAAACCTTTTCAGAGGTAATTGCAGAAAACATTAGGGAGCTGTATTCTAGTCAATGGCATTAAATTCAATCTAATTTCATAAATTCATTTAGGAGTCCACCTCATCTCTCCACTTCCATTTTCTTTTATACACACCCACCAAAAATCAAGACCAGGGGCTTCCCTGGTGGCGCAGTGGTTAAGAGTCCACCTGCCGATGCAGGGGACATGGGTTCATGCCCCGGTCCAGGAAGATCCCACATGCCACGGAGCGGCTGGGCCTGTGAGCCACAGCTGCTGAGCCTGCGTGTCCGGAGCCTGTGCTCCCCAACGGGAGAGGCCCGCATACCGCAAAAAAAAAAAAAAAAAAAAAAAAAATCAAGACCAGAGGAATTCCCTGGTGGCCTAGTGGTTAGGATTCTGGGCTTTCACTGCCGTGGCCCAGGTTCATTCTCTGGTCAGGGAACTGAAATCCCACAAGCTGCGTGGCACAGCCAAAAAAAAGAGAAAGACCAGTAGCACTGCCAAAATATTCATCATGCACTGAGCACTTAACTACAGGTCTCTGATGAGCAAGCCCAGCTTCTGCCCAGGAGCACTACTTCCCCCTGCTGGCATATGTGTGGTTGCTAATGTGCTACCATTAGTGTGGTTGCTAATCACAGAATGGAATTCTTATCACTTACAAATTCCATCAAGGTCCCAGATTTACCTCCGTATCAAGTTAAGTTACCAGAATATATAATTTTTAAACTATAACCCCTCTCACTCCTTTGTCCCACTACCTATCCATTTCCCTTCTTACTAAAATGTATTGAATAATACAAAACTAGCCCTTTATGAAATGCCTTTATTTTCTCCAAAAATTCTGATGTTCAATGTTCCTTAATTCGAGATTCACGGAATAAGTACTTATCAGATCCGAAGCAAAGAAAAATTATGTCTCTTTTTATGGATTTCTATATGTTTTTTACTAGAAAGCTTAGTATTTTGGCTACTAGAAAGCTTAGTATTTCCTTAGCATCTATTTTCTGATCTGATAATTCTGTCCTCACATTTCTTTAGAGAAAATTATTGGACTTATTTCATTTTATTCTTTTTTTCAAGGTTTTATAATAACTATTTTTTACATAAGTAGCTTTAGATCCTTATCAGAGGTAGCTAGCACACAAGTATGTTTAACCCAGTAAATTGACTAGATACCCCATTTTATCGAACAGTCTCTCTTTAAATGAAGAATAGCAAGTAAGGCAGACACTGTAGGGAAAGTCCTAGAAGATAGGCCCCATTATGGCAAAGGGGAACTTCTAAGAAGCCAAAAAAAAAACTGTGAAATGCCAAGAGTTTTGCTTTGAGAAATTAATCTGTGAATTGCAAGGTGGAATACTCTGAAATTTATTAGCCAGCCTACTCTCTAGCTTTGTTTTTTTGTGTTTTTTGGGGGGTTTTTTTTGCGTTACGCGGGCCTCTCACTGTTAGTGACCGAGCATTGCAGAACACAGGCTCCAGACGCGCAGGCTCAGCGGCCATGGCTCACAGGCCTAGCCACTCCGCGGCATGTGGGATCTTCCCAGACCGGGGCTCGAACCCGTGTCCCCTGCATCGGCAGGCGGACTCTCAACCACTGCGCCACCAGGGAAGCCCTCTAGCTTTGTTTTAATCTTTTCCCACATACAAACTATGTGATGAGGTAGTCCATAAGTCTCATGAATAAAGTATCTATTTCCTGAACCCCAACTGGGACGAGTGCCCTGTAAAACAATGCTTTGATCACTTATGTGTGTAAGAAGTAGTTTTGGAGATACAATTTAGAATTTTTGGAACATGTTAATTGTTTGAAGAATGAGGAGAAAGAATCTTTAAAATTAGGATTGTACTGAAAAATCTTGGCATTTTGGTCGCATACTTACAAAGGGCCCCTCCAGTGAAACAGAAGGAGGAAGAAGAAAAGGGATGCTCATGCTGGGTGCCCTACCTAGTTTCTCATGCAGGAAATACTCAACACCATGTTATTCTTCGATAAGAACAAATACTCACTTTCAAAAAGGTACCTGAAACAGGTCATACCTGTCCCTCTGCATCTTTGATTTTCGTTTCCAAGATCAGCTTGGCAGCTTGCTGCTCTTTGTTCAAGTGCTGGAGCCCCTCATAGGTCGTTTTGTGCTCAGCAGAGAGTCTGGCTATGCTGGCGTCACACCTATCCGGGCAAACGACAAAGATAACTCTTATCAAAGTCTTCAACACGCGCTAAAGCTTCCTTACACACTATAAAGTGCATGGCCCCACTCGAAGAAACTGCACTATGAAACATGCCTTTTAACAGAGTTCTGAATGAATTCGGGGAGCTGCTCTCATTATGGTTTTTAAGTTAAACCACAGGGATGTTGCTTAATAAGACTAGAGATGTAACCATCAAAGCAACAAAGTCTTTACAATGCTCACAAGTACAAAACTGAATATGCAGTGAGAGCCCAATTATAAAAGCTTACACAGTGAGCCAGATGTGGTCTGTCGCTCTGTAGTACCACTTCCGCCCTCTCAGGTTCGGGGCCTCTCTGGATTTTGGAGGCAACTTCTACTACACTTGAAAGTACGATTCCTAACCTTTTACCAAACCACCTGTAAGGCTGTATGCTTTGAGTGTGGTTCAGAGCAGGAGGCTCTACAGCTGGTCCCAGCTGCTCTGCCCTTGAGCCTTACAGCTTGGCAGTTCCAAAGGTGCCCAAAGTTTCTGCGGCAGATAAGCTGGGTTATGAAGCCTCTGTCAAACCCTAACGGCAGAGTCACAGAATGACCCCCCAGGAATTGAGAGCAAAGTCATGCCCTGTTCCAACACAATCATTCCTGCTTTGAGAAGGAGGAGCCAGCTTGCTACTGGGCTCCAGGAGAGACTGCATGCCTAAGCAGGGGTCACTGAGTGACCATGCAATCTGGGCAGCCCATCATGAACACCAAGCCATAGAGGTGGGCGTATGGGCAGCACTCCGTCTTGGAGGGAAAGGGAGATATAGACGTCAGGCTTAACCGTCCTAAAGGCATAAGTCAATTAGAGGAGCCCAGACTCCTGTGGCCTCTACTCTTACTACTGCCAGTTTCCTTCAACTCACATGTATGGCCTGGGATCAGATGAGCTTAAAATACAAATGTTTAAAGTACTCAACAATCAAAGATAGATTAACATCCATCAAGAGAACTCTAAACTATTTTTTTAAAAAGCAGAGATGAAAAAAGAATCAGGGGTTAAGAGAAAAAAATGAGAAATCCTAGAAATAAGCTAAACAGTTTTCTTAATAGAGCTGACAAACATGACTGGACATGATTGAAGATAAAATCAGTGAATTAGAAGATAGTAGCAAGGAGCTCACTCAGAATGCAGCAAAGACAGACAGAGATTCAAAACATGAAAAAATAGTTAAGAAAGATGGAGGACAAATAAAGAGATGCTAACATCAGTCAAAGGGAGGTTGAGAAGTCCCAAAAGAAACAATGGAGAGAAGGGCAAAAAAGCAATATTTGAGGTGTGAGTGCTGACAACGTTCTAAAACTGAAAAAAGACATGTGTTTTAAAGTATTCAATGAATACAAAGCGGCATAAGTAAAAATAAACAGAGCCTGGTGAAATTCAGATAACCCATGATAAAGATAAAAATTTTTAAAGCTACCAGAGACTAAAGACAAAATGACTTTTTTGACTGACTGTAAGATTGACAGCACACAGTTGATATCAGAAGACAGTAGATATCAGAAGACAATAAATATCGTAAGATGTTGCAGAAACAGCTTCTAAGGATTGAGCGGAAACAACCTATCATGCAAGAATAAGTACAAAATAAAGACAGTTTTAGACATACAAAGATTAAGAAATGTATCACCCACACAGCCATACTGAAAAAGTCATTAAATAATACACTTCAGTAAGAAGAAAAGAACACCCAGAGAGAAGGAGTAGGATGTAAGAAACAACAGTGAGCAAACTGAGAAAAATTTTGGAAAATTTATTGTTTTGTAGACTCTGAAGAAAGTAAACTACCAGTTCAGTTATTCCATTAGTTGAATTCAACTTCTAAACTAAACTAAACTTCTTGAGTCCTTACTTGGTATTGAATCACATTTTCTCTAAATTGAACAACTTGTTTAGCTTAATCATTTGGCTAAAATGCTACAGTCCTTTTTGGAAGTAACAGAAAAAAAAAGTATTAGGATAAAAAAATGTTTAATATTGACTAAAATATTTTTTAATATTTTAAAACACAATGTGACAAACTGCATATATGCACTTTCTAAATTTCAATGTTCATAATAAAATAGACACAAAGCAACAATTATGTCACTATCCTTCTATACTGGAAATCTTTTTTAATGTTTAATGTTCCATGCTGGCATTTGTACAATCATGCTATATCGCACACTGTAGGTGGAAAAGTATATTTTATAAGCTTTCTTGAGGGCAACTTGGCAGTATATACCCCAAATCTTGAAACATGAATATATTTCTATGTATCTTTCAATCTAGGTATTAACCCCAAAGAAACAAAAGTGTGAGCAAAGAAAAATCAAACTAATTAAATTCTGTATAAATTCCTTGAACAATTTCCTGTTTTAGGATAAAACGAAAATCCTTTAAAACGCTCAGAAAGAGTTGGTCCCAACCCACTTACCTCCCTGCATCATCTCCTATATTCTGTCCCCTTTTTTCCTCTGCCCTCAGCCACACTGATTACACTTCAGGGCTTTGAACTTATGTCACTCCTTCCCACTTCAAGGCCTTGATGCAGGCTGTTCTCTCCATCTGCAGTGTTCTTCCCTGACCTTTTCACCTGCTTAGTTACTATTCATCCCTCAAGCTAAGCACACAAGTCAGTTCCTTATGGAAGCCTTCCTGGAGCCCCCAGAGTAGATCATGTACAGCAAGTACACACTTTCAGGATGCCCCATATTTCTCTTTTACTGAACTTCTTATAATAAACATTTATTATTATTACTATTACTATTATTATGATTATCATTAATCTCTTAATCCTTGTTCCATGACACGTTCTCATCATTAGTCCATGCATGGCTCACTTCATTCAGTTAATTATTTTTTAATAACTGCTCCTATTCTGAATCCTGTCATCATTCCCTTGTTCTCCTTTTAAGACTATATTGCACACATACACACACATATGCATGTGTGTGTATATATACATATATACATACATATATATATTTCTTGAAAGTATGTTATGTGTACATTAGTTGAATTCAACTTCTAAAAAGCCATTATGTCATATGTAATATTTTGATACTTATTGTTTTCACTTATTGCTAAGATTCAACTATATTGTTATACGCCATTGTAGTTGTTCATTTTAACTATAGTATAACATTCTACTGTTTGTTACAATTTATTTGTCCATACTCCCACTGATGGGCACTTTGGGTTATTTTGGGATTTTGCTATTGTGAACAATGCTGCTATGAACATGCTCTCCTGTGGTACAAGTACAACCATGTATCTCAGGCAGAAATTGATGGATCACAGACTATGTGTATGTTCAACACTGGGAGGTAATATCAGACCCCACTAATTTATACTCCTACTAGCAATGGGTAAGAGATCCTAGGCACCTGCACCCTCTCTAATGCTTGGCATTGTCAGATATTTCAGATGCCAATCAACTGGGTGTAAAAAAGCATATATTGTTATGTTTTTAAATTTTCATTTCAACATTAACCAGTGATGTTGAATCTCTTCACAGGTTTATTGGCCATATGTGTTTCTTCTTTGGTAAGATGTCAGTTCATGTCTCTTACCCACTGTTATACTGGGTTGTTTGCATTATTCTTATTAACTTGTATGAGGTCTTTATATATTCTTGACACTAACCTTTTACCATCCAATATCTTCCTCAATTTGTAACTTCTTATTTTCTTCTTTAAGAATGATGAGCAACATTTTAAATTTTAAAATAATCAAATCCATCCATGCCTTTTATATCAATAAGAAATCCTCCACTACCTAAAGGTCTAAAACAGGGGTCCCCCAACCCCCGGGCCACGGACCAGTACTGGTCCATGGCCTGGTAGGAACCAGGCTGCACAGCAGAAGGTGAGCGGCGGGTGAGCGAGCGAAGCTTCATCTGTATTTACAGCCGCTCCGCATCGCTCGCATTACCGCCTGAGCTCCACCTCCTGTCAGATCAGCAGCGGCATTAGATTCTCATAGAAGCGCAAACCCTACTGTGAACTGCGCATGTGAGGGATCTAGGCTGCGCGCTCCTTATGAGAATCTAATGCCTGATGATCTGAGATGGAGCTGAAGCGGTGACGCTAGCTCTGGGGAGTGGCTGCAAATACAGATTATCATTAGCAGAGAGGTTTGACTACACAGAGACCATAATAAATCAACTGCTTGCAGACTCATATCAAAACCCTATTACTGGGCTTCCCAGGTGGTGCCACAGTTATAAGTCCACCTGCCAATGCAGGGGACACGGGTTCAAGCCCTGGTCCGGGAAGATCGCACATGCCACGGAGTAACGAAGCCCGTGCGGAGCAACTAAGCCCGTGGGCCACAACTACTGAGCCGGCGGGCCTAGAGCCTGTGCTCCACAACAAGAGAAGCCACAGCAATGAGAAGCCCACGCATCCCAATGAAGAGTAGCCCCCGCTCGTTGCAACTAGAGAAAGCCTGCATGCATCAAGGAAGACCCAACGCAGCCATAAATAAATAAATAAATAAATTTATATATTTAACAAAAACCTATTACTGAGTGGTAAGTGACAATTAAGCTGCATCTGGTGGCAGGCTTTACAGTGGCAAGTGAGTTGATGTACTTCAATTGTAGAGCTGCATCTGGTGGCAGGCTTTAAGTCAGAATCCAACACTTATTTTAGTCCACGCGTGGCCCGCCCATTATTTTATTTACCACTTCCATCCACGCCTCTTTCCCACACTGTGCACTTATCTCAGTCACAGTTTTGGTAAGCCCACAAGCTAACCCTAGCCAAAACGAGTAATAAACAAACACTGCTGCAGAGCTTCTTTGCAAAGACCCAGTGATGAGACAGCAGAAGCCTCTAAGACTGCCAACAAGAAGAAAGCTGCGTTTAAAAGAAAATACCAAGAGTCCTACTTAAATTACGGGTTCATCGCAACAGGGGATTCACATTCTCCAAGCCCGCTTTGTATGATACGTGGCAACTGGCTATCCAACAAAGGCACGAAACCTTCCAAACTGCTTCTCCACATGGAGACCAAGCACCCTGCATTAAAAGACAAGCCTTTGGAGTTTTTCAAAAGACAAAAACATGAACACGAAGAACAGAAGCAATTATTGAAGGTCACCACTTCATCAAATGTGTCTGCACATCATCACTGAGAGCATCATTCTTATTGGCTAACCGCATTGCTAAAGCTAAGAAGCCCTTTACTACTGTTGAAGAGTTGATCCTGCCTGCTGCTAAGGACATCTGTCGTGAACTTTTAGGAGAGGCTGCAGGTCAAAAGGTGGCACGTGTTCCTCTTTCGGCAGCACCATAACTAGACGAACTGATGAAACAGCAGAGGATACTAAAGCACAACTGTTAGAGAGGATTAATGAGTCACCACGGTATGCAATCCAGGTTGATGAGTCTACCAAAGCTGACAACAAGGCAACAATGCTTGTTTTTGTGCGATACATTTTTCAGGAGGATGTGCATGAGGATATGTTATGTGCACTTTTGTTGCCAACCAACACCACAGCTGCAGAACTATTAGAGTCTTTGAATGATTACATATCAGGAAAACTGAATTGGTCATTTTGTGTCAGTATATGCAAAGACAGAGCGGCTGCCGTGACTGGACAGCTTTCTGGTTTCACTACTCAGCTCAAAGAGGTCGCTTCTGAATGTGAGTCTACACACTGTGTCACCCATAGAGAAATGATGGCTAGCCGAAAAATGTCACCTGAACTTAATGTTTTGCAGGATGTGATTAAAATGATCAACCACATTAAAGTACATGCCCTTAACTCACGTCTGTTCGCGCAGCTCTGTGAGGAGATGGACGTAGGGCACAGACGTCTTCTCTTATGCACAGAAGTGAGATGGCTTTCTAAGGGTAGATCACTGGCCAGAGTTTTTGAGTTACGAGAGCCGCTCCAGAGATTTTAGAAAAACAGTCAGCAGTGGCAGTACATTTCAGTGACACAGAATGGGTCACAAAACTTGCTTACTTGTGAGAAATATTCAACCTGCTCAGCGAACTCAATCTGTCACTTCAGGGGAGAACCACAACTGTGTTCAAGTTGGCAGATAAAGTGGCTGCATTCAAAGCCAAACTGGAATAATGGGGGCGACGAGTGAACGTTAGGATTTTTGACATGTTTCAAACATTAGCAGAGATTTTGAAAGCGACTGAGCCAGGGCCTTCTTTACCCCAGCTGGTGCATGATCACCTATCTCAGCTTTCAGAAGAGTTTGAGCATTACCTCCCAACCACAAAATACCCCCAAACTGGGAAGGAATGGATCCGCGACCCATTTGTGAATAAGCCAGGTGAAGCGACTTTGTCCATGCCAGAAGAGGATCAACTTCTTGAGACTGCAAATGATGGTGGCCTTAAAAGTATGTCTGAGACAACTTCATATGGTCTGGATTAAGGTGAAAGCGGAATAGCCTGAGATTGCCACAAAAGCACTGAAAAGCCTGCTTCCATTTCCAACATCCTGCAGAGTTTTCTGCAGTGACAGCAACCAAAACAAGATTATGGAGTAGACTAGACATAAGCAACACACTTCGGGTGTCACTGTCTCCCATCATCCCCAGATGGGACCATCTAGTTGCCGGAAAACAAACTCAGGGCTCCCACTGATTCTGCATTATGGTGAGTTGTATAATTATTTCATTATACATTACAATGTAATAATAATAGAAATAAAGTGCACAAGAAATGTAATGTGCTTGAATCATCCCTAAACCATCCCCCCTCCGCCCCGGTCCGTGGAAAAACTGTCTTCCACAAAACTGGTCCCTGGTGCCAAAAAGGTTGGGGACCGCTGGCCTAAAATATATCCATCCATATACTTCTATTAAAAGTTTTAAGTCTTATGTTTAGCATTTAAGTCCTTTACTCATCTGGAGTGGATTTTGTACCTGGTGTGAGGCAGGAAAAAAAGGATCTTTTTTGATATGGATAATAAATTTTCTAGCTCCATCTACAGAACAATCCCTCCTTTCTCCACTGATCTGCTGTGCCATCTATCACATATACCAAAGTCCCAGGCATGTGTGGTTCGATTTCTAGACTTTCTATCCTATTCCATTGTTCAGTTTCTCTATCCCTAAGCCAACAACATACCATCTTAATTACGGTAGTTTCGTAACAAGTCTTGCTATCATCTGGTAGGGCAATACTCCCCTCCTTGGTCATCTTCAGAAGTGTCCTGGATATTTTTTACTCTTAACCCTGACATATAAACATTAGGATCATCTTATCAAGTTTCTCTGTAAAACTCTGAATTCTAATTGGAATTCCATTGATTCTAAAAATTAATTTGTGAAAACTGATACTTTTAAAGATATTAAGATTTCCTACCCTTGAATATAATACCCATTTCTATTTACTAATGTTTTCTTATTATTTTTTTCTTTTTTTAAAAATAAATTTATTTATTTATTTTTGGCTGCGTTGGGTCTTTGTTGCTGCACACAGGCTTTCTCTAGTTGCGGCGCGCAGGGGCTACTCTTCATTGCGGTGTGCGGGCTTCTCACTGTGGTGGCTTCTCTTGTTGTGGAGCATGGGCTCTAGGCGTGTGGGCTTCAGTAGTTGTGGCACACAGGTTCAGTAGCTGTGGCGCATGGGCTTAGCTGCTCCACAGCACGTAGGATCTTCCCAGACCAGGGATTGAACCTGTGCCCCCTGCATTGTCAGGCAGATTCTCAACCACTGTGCCACCAGGGAAGCCCCTCTTATTATTTCTTAATCAAATTTTAAAAAATTTTCAAGAAGTCTTGAATAATTTTTGTTAGATCTATGCGTAATTACACATTCTCTGATTTTATTTTAAATGGTATCTTCATTTTAAGTATGTTTTCTAGTTGTTTGCTATTAGTTTACAGTAAGGAAACTGACCTTTGTACATTAATATATATAGCCACCTTGCTAAATTTACATTAACAGATTAAGAGAGAAAAATTATCTGATGATTTGAACAGATGCAAAAAACATTTGAGAAAACTCAATGCAAATTATAAAGATTCTTAGTAAATTTGGAATGTAAGAAAACATACTGAATCTGATAAATCCATGTTTGATTATCACCCAAAAATGGAAAACCTCTGGCGGTATTCTCATTAAAGCTGAAAACCAGAGAAAGATGCCCACTACCACAATTTCTACTTAACTGTATTGAAGATTTTAGCCTGTACAAGATGACAAGAAAAAGAGACTAAGGATATGAGGATCAGAAAAGAAGAAATTAAATTGTCATTATTTGTAGATGATATCATTTCTACAGAATGCCCCCCAAATCTACAAATCAGAATCATAAGTGAAATAAAATAATTATTTTGCAATAATTCATTTAATGTCTCTCTCTCCTGCTAGAAAGAATATAAGCTACATTTAAGGAAGAAGGACAACTGACTTTTTCATCACTAAAACCCTAGTGCCTAGCACATTGCCTTGCATGTAGTAGGGGCTCAATAAATATTTGCAAATGAATGACTCTAAGGAATAGTACTACGTACCATGCACTGTACAAGATACATGACATATATTAGTTCATTTACTCCTCACAAATCATCCCCACTTCACAAATGCTGGTTAAAAACACCACCAAATACAAACCCTTCTTTTTACTTTTGAGTTCACAATTTTTAAGCAAAACATTACTTAAATCGTATTTGGGGAAATCTGAGGTTTTAACATATTACAGAAAGGCATTATTTTCCAATCCAAATAGAAGATTATTGGCTAGAAACTGTCAGGTATCACTACATCAGACCAGTTCACCATCTTTACAAAGCTGTTCAAGGGACAGACTATGTTTGAAGAAGTTACTTGAAAAGGTCTCAGAATGATCCTGAAGCTCATGGCTCACACATTTGCATTAGCTATAGCTTGGCTTTCACATTTTGTCTCACTTGGAAACACAAATACTACTACATAAATTTCCATTAACACAGGAGTGGCTAAATACATTCAAACATGGTACATACATATAGCAGAATACTCTCTATCCAATTAAAAAGTATGCCAGATCTGTGTGCATACTAGAAGGAGGCCCACAGTATATTGTTATGTAGAAACAAGTGGCAGAATAGCATGTAGAATACTTTGTAAAATTAAAATCCCACTGTTAGGTAATTATTACACTGCAAATCATTACATTACTGTAGTGATAAATTATAATTATGTATGAGAAAAGTCTAAAAGGACAGATACCAAACTGTTAACATTAATTACCTCTAAGAAGTAAAATAGAGCTAGGAGCTGGTGAGCCTCCATTCTTCTACTTCATGTATTTCATAGTATTTCTGACTGTTTATCACAAGCATATACCATTTCTGTTCCTTTATAAGTACAAGGGCAGGGTAGGCAGGGGATGCAGGGAGGGACACAGGGTGTGATACCAAAGCCTCCCATCAGGAAATATACACAGTGAAATCAACTGTGGTTTTCTTAGGTTAATAACAATGTATTCTCAAATGTTTCAGGAAAAAATTTCTTTTTGAAAGAATAATAGAGTAAGTTACTTGTAATAATGATAGAGTAAGTAAAATGGACAGGGACATGTAAAAGTATGAGATTAGATCACTCCCTAACACCATACACAAAAATAAGCTCAAAATGGATTAAAGACCTAAATGTAAGGCCAGACACTATCAAACTCTTAGAGGAAAACATAGGCAGAACACTCTATGACATAAATCACAGCAAGATCCTTTTTGACCCACCTCCTAGAGAAATGGAAATAAAGACAAAAATAAACACATGGGACCTAATGAAACTTCAAAGCTTTTGCACAGCAAAGGAAACCATAAACAAGACCAAAAGACAACCCTCAGAATGGGAGAAAATATTTGCAAATGAAGCAACTGACAAAGGATTAATCTCCAAAATTTATAAGGAGCTCACGCAGCTCAATAACAGAAAAACAAACAACCCAATCCAAAAATGGGCAGAAGACCTAAATAGACATTTCTCCACAGAAGATATACAGACTACCAACAAACACATGAAAGGATGCTCAACATCTTTACTCATTAGAGAAATGCAAATCAAAACTACAATGAGATATCATCTCACACCAGTCAGAATGGCCATCATCAAAAAATCTAGAAACAATAAATGCTGGAGAGGGTGTGGAGAAAAGGGAACACTCTTGCACTGCTGGTGGGAATGTGAATTGGTACAGCCACTATGGAGAACGGTATGGAGGTTCCTTAAAAAACTACAAATAGAACTACCATATGACCCAGCAATCCCACTACTGGGCATATACCCTGAGAAAACCATAATTCAAAAAGAGACATGTACCAAAATGTTCATAGCAGCCCTATTTACAATAGCCCGGAGATGGAAGCAACCTAAGTGTCCATCATCGGATGAATGGGTAAAGAAGATGTGGCACATATATACAATGGAATATTACTCAGCCATAAAAAGAAACGAAATTGAGCTATTTGTAATGAGGTGGATGGACCTAGAGCCTGTCATACAGAGTGAAGTAAGTCAGAAAGAGAAAGACAAATACTGTATGCTGACACATATATATGGAATTTAAGAAAAAAAAATGTCATGAAGAACATAGGGGTAAGACAGGAATAAAGACACAGACCTACTAGAGAATGGACTTGAGGATATGGGGAGGGGGAAGGGTAAGCTGTGACAAAGTGAAAGAGCGGCATGGACATATATACACTACCAAACGTAAGGTAGATAGCTAGCGGGAAGCGGCCGCATAGCACAGGGAGATCAGCTCGGTGCTTTGTGACCGCCTGGAGGGGCGGGATAGGGAGGGTGGGAGGGAGACGCAAAAGGGAGGGGATATGGGAACATATGTATATGTATAACTGATTAAATTTGTTATAAAGCGAAAAAATAAAAATAAATAAATAAATAAAACAAAACAAACAAACAAAAAAGAATAATAGAGTAAGTTACTTGTAATAATGATAGAGTAAGTAAAATGCTAACAATTGGTAAATCTTGCAAGTTTTCTATAAGTTTAAAATTATTTCAAGTATATATATATATATATATATATATATAAAAGGATAAGCAATATTACTCTCTCAGCTAGTATTGAATCAAAGACATCATTCTTCTCTTTTCTAGAAACACACTCATAAAAGGCAGCCTCGGAGCTTGAATATAGCTGCGTGTGTGACTCAGCTGCTTTAGTTAAACAAGAATTTGCAGTGAATCTGACCAGTTGTCCTGTTTCATCCTGAAGTATATTATAGACGAACCGATAATGCACTCATTGCAAACTTTCCCTTTTCGCGTCTTTGGGCAGCTGTTATCTCCCAGGTACAGTTCTTGGTTGTGGCCATCAGGTGGCAGAATGACTCTGTCACTTGGCTATCTGATCAATGATGGCAGGGAGGTGGTCAGAGTCCAGAACAGAGTCCCGAAGGTCTAGCAACAGACATGACTTGGGCACCGTGCTTAGGCAGATCTCCTCTTACAGCTTATGAGATGGTGGCATATGGCATTGAAAAGGCAATGACGCACATAATGCCTATGTCATTCACCTTACTTTATCTCTTCACATCGGCATTTTATAATCTTGCAACCTTACATAGGTGAATACAGTACAATAAGATATTTTGAGAGAGACCACATTCACATAACATTCGTTATAGTAAATTGTTATAATTTTCTATTTTATTATTAATTATTGTTAATCTCTTATTTGCTTACTTTATAAATTAAACTTTATCATAGGGATGTATGTATAGGAAAAAACATAGTATATATAGGGTTCAGTGCTATCCTTGGTTTCAGGCATCCACTGGGAGTCTTGGAATGTATTCCCTTGGGACTACTGTATCACAATCTAAGCCTCCAACATGGGTGTTATCCATGGCCTAACAAAATATTGGCATTATCAAGAGGTTCCATGATATAAAAACACATCTTACAACTATATCAACTTAAATTCCTAGGTGCCTATCACTGCATAACCACTGACAGAGTGCTTTAGGTTTTGGGGTTTTCTTTGTTTTGCTTTCTGCTAGTTATTAAATTGTAGTGAATGACATTCATAGGAAATATCTCTAGTTCCAGCTTGATCTCTTTCAATCAACAGCAATAAAGCTAATGTAAGTTGAAAAAAAAAAGGCAATGACACTTAAAACATTAAGTTGCTCACCTTCCATATTATAATAATTATTATATATATAATTATTGTATGTATACATCATTAAGCCCTTAAGTGCTGGCGATAATTTAATTGAATCAGACTACATAGAAATTTACATCCCAGGACATTGTCAAAAACAGCAGAACATGACATATACACACTACTATATATAAAAGAGATAACCAACAAGGACCTACTATACAGCACAGGGAATTATACTGAATATTTTGTAATAACCTATAAGGAAAAAGAATCTGAAAAAGAATATATATCTATATCTATATCTGTATCTATATCTATCTATCTATATCACTGTCTGTACTGTACACCTAAAACTAGCATACTGTAAATCAACTATTCATCAATTTTTTTAAAAAGAATTATATTGGGGATACTAGATTGTGTAAAATACAATAAAAATAATTTAAAAGCATATGTTTGGAAAGAAGAAAAAAAGTAAGCAAACAGAAAAAAAAAAAAAAAGAAACAAAACAGTAGAGCAATCTGCCAGGAATTAGTGGAACCTAAGATTTGGATGTGACACCAACATAGGCAGGCAGCTTTATAAAATATGAGGGGAAGAGATGGTCACAGAGAGCTTTGGTAAAACCACTATCATCACAGACTGACTGTGCAGCATCTGAGGACCAACATCAGTCTTAACATGAGAGGCCTCATAGTGCAGGAGAAACAGAAATGGCTAAAATAGTCCAGCTAAGTCACTAACCAAACAAACAACAAAAACAAGCCCGAGGGCATCGGTATCCAGGATTGCTACAAAATACTACCTAAAACATCCAGTTTTTTTTTTGGCCATGCCACACGTCATGCAGGATCTTAGTTCCCTGACCAGGGATCAAACCTCTGCCCCCTGCAGTGGAAGAACGAAGTCTTAACCACTGGACTTCCAGGGAAGCCCCAAACATCCAGTTTTTTTTTAAAAAAACATCTTTATTGGAGTATAATTGCTTTACAATGGTGTGTTAGTTTCTGCTTTATAACAAAGTGAATCAGTTATACATATACCTATGTTCCCATATCTCCTTCCTCTTGCGTCTCCCTCCCTCCCACCTTCCCTATCCCACCCCTCTAGGTGGTCACAAAGCACTGAGCTGATCTCCCTGTGCTATGCGGCTGCTTCCCACTAGCTATCTATTTTACATTTGGTTAGTGTATACATGTCCATGCCACTCTCTCACTTTGTCCCAGCTTACCCTTCCCCGCCCCCGTATCCTCAAGTCCATTCTCTAGTAGGTCTGTGTCTTTATTCCCGTCTTGCCCCTAGGTTCTTCATGACCTTTTTTTTTTTCCTTAGATTCCATATATATGTGTTAGCATACGGTATTTGTTTTTCTCTGACTTACTTCACTCTGTATGACAGACTCTAGGTCCATACACCTCACTACAAAAAACTCAATTTCGTTTCTTTTTATGGCTGAGTAATGTTCCATTGTATATATGTGCCACATCTTCTTTATCCATTCATCTGTTGATGGACACTTAGGCTGCTTCCATGTCCTGGATATTATAAATAGACCTGCAGTGGTACATGACACTTTTTGAATTATGGTTTTCTCAGGGTATATGCCCAGTAGTGGGATTGCTGGGTCGTATGGTAGTTCTATTTTTAGTTTTTCTGTTTCTTTGTTTGTTTTGCGTTACGCGGGCCTCTCACTGTTGTGGCCTCTCCCGTTGCGGAGCACAGGCTCCGGACGCGCAGGCAAAGCAGCCATGGCTCACGGGTCCAGCCGCTCCGCGGCATGTGGGATCCTCCCGGACCGGGGCACGAACCCGCGTCCCCTGCATCGGCAGGCGGACTCCCAACCACTGCGCCACCAGGGAAGGCCCTATTTTTAGTTTTTAAAGGAACCTCCATACTGTTCTCCATAGTGGCTGTATCAATTTACATTCCCACCAACAGTGCAAGAGGGTTCCCTTTTCTCCACGCCCTCTCCAGCATTTATTGTTTGTAGATTTTTCAAACATCCAGTTTTTAACAAAAGTTGTAAGACATACAAAGAAACAGGAAAATGTGAAATAAACATAGGGGAAAAAGCAGGCAAAAGAAACTGCCTGTGGGCCTCCCTGGTGGCGCAAGTGGTTGGGAGTCCGCCTGCCGATGCAGGGGATACGGGTTCGTGCCCCGGTCTGGGAGGATCCCATATGCCGCGGAGCGGCTGGGCCCGTGAGCCATGGCCGCTGAGCCTGCGCGTCCGGAGCCTGCGTGTCCGGAGCCTGTGCTCCGCAGCGGGGGAGGCCACAACAGTGAGAGGCCCGCATACCGCAAAAAAAAAAAAAAAAAAAAAAAAAGAAACTGCCTGTGAGAGAGCACAGAGATCAAATTTAAAAGACAAAAACTTCAAGGCAGCCATTATAAATACAGATGATTAAAAAAATAAAGGAAACTTGCTTTAAAAAGTAAAGGAAGAGGGGCTTCGTGCCCCGGTCCGGGAAGATCCCACATGCCGCGGAGCGGCTGGGCCCGTGAGCCATGGCCGCTGAGCCTGCGCATCCGGAGCCTGTGCTCCGCAACGGGAGAGGCCACAGCAGTGAGAGGCCCCCGTACAACAAAAAAAAAGTAAAGGAAGAGATAATGACAATGTCTCATCAAGCAGAGAATACCAATAAAGAGACAGAATTTTTTTTTTTAAAGAACCAAGCAGGGCTTCCCTGGTGGCGCAGTGGTTGAGAGTCCGCCTGCTGATGCAGGGGACACGGGTTTGTGCCCTGGTCTGGGAAGATCCCACATAGCCGCAGAGCGGCTGGGCCCATGAGCCATGGCCGCTGAGCCTGCGCGTCCAGAGCCTGTGCTCCGCAACGGGAGAGGCCACAGCAGTGAGAGGCCCGCGTACCACACACACAAAAAAAAAAACAAAAAAAACAAGCAGACCCAATCAAGAACATAAAAAGAAAACCCTTAGAATGGGGGAAAATTTTTTCAAATTAGATATCTGACAAGAGAATTGTATCTAGACTATATAAAGAACTACTACAACTCAGTAATTAAAAAAAAACAAAACCTCAATTTGAGAAGGGACAAAGGATCTGAATAAACAGTTCTCCAGAGAAGACATACAGATGACCAATAAGTACATTAAATTATGCTCACCACCTTTAGTTATTAGGGAAATGCAAATCAAAACCACAGTAAGATGCCACTTCACACTCACTAGCTTGGCTATAATCAAAAAGACATATAGGGCTTCCCTGGTGGCGCAGTGGTTGGGAGTCCGCCTACCGATGCAGGGGACGCGGGTTCGTGCCCCGGTCTGGGAGGATCCCACGTGCCGCGGAGCGGCCTGGCCCGTGAGCCATGGCCGCTGAGCCTGCGTGTCCGGAGCCCGTGCTCCGCAACGGGAGAGGCCACGGCAGTGAGAGGCCCGCGTACCGCAAAAAAAAAAAAGAAAAAAAAAGACATATAACATGTGTGGAAGAGGATGTGTAGAAACCAGAGACTCATACGCTGCTGCTGGCAACATAAAATGGTGCAGCCACTTTGGCAAACAGTCTGGCTGTTCTGTTCCTCAAAGGGTAAAATACAGTTACCATATTACTCAGCAACTATACTCCTAGGTATACACATCCAAGAGAAATGAAAACATATGACCATACAAACTTGTATGTGAATGTTCAAAACAGCATTATTTATAATGGCCAAAAAATTTTAACTTGATGATATCCAATTTATCTATTTTTTTCTTTACACCAGGACTTGCTTACCCTGAGGGAACTTGCACACCTGCCTCAGTACACAGGTACTTCTCCTCTAAGGCTCTGACACCATCCAAACAGACCTCATAGAGGAAAGTGGATGAAGCCACTGAGTCTTGGACAAACGAAGATGATAAGCCAAATAATGGACCAAATGTCTCGTTAGGAACAGGAAAGCTAAACTCTGAGCTCTGCGTTAGGGAGGGGTAGGAAACTCTCTGAGACAGTCCTGTTTAGGGTGTGTTCTGCTTAGTGGGGTAGGGGTGTCTGTCACCTCCATAGAGAATTTGCCTTTGCTCTTTCCAGCTGGATCTCCAGGGAGGAATCAGGACCTGTTTCCTATCAATTACTTCACCAGTGGATCCATGAACACTATAAGATAAAACCTGAAATAATATTGCAGCCTAGTAATTTAAGACTATCACTGTAAAAGTTCATACCCTTTCAACACCATGATATAATTAATGCAAGAAAACCAAAACTTTGCCAAGGAATTTTTATTTCACGTGAGTTTGTTTCAACAAAGTCTCATTAGCGTTCCAGGAAAAAGATGAATATAGCCACAAAACAAAGCAAAAGTATGTGGTGCTTCCAACACGTTTTTAAAAATTGTTTCGGAGTAAAAGCATTTGTTACAGAGAAAGAACAAGCTGGGTAGAGAAGTTAGTAAGAAACTGCAGAAGAAAAATGTAAAATTCCTGAAAGTATTCCAAAAGTTTGTAATTAGAACCAGTATTATGAGGTTAATTTCACTGCTGCTGCTCCTGAGATAATAATAGGTCCCATTTGCTCTATATTCACTCCATCCCATGCACACACTAAACCTCTTACATATATCACCTCACTTAATCTTCATCTGCAACTCAAGTGACTAGGAAAATTTCCAAAGTTCTCCTGAAGTTCCTACTCTTCCTTGTAGCTCTGAAGCTCCTTAACTCCTCACAGTTCTGAGAGGTGTAACAGAGCTGGAGTTTCTTTACAGCTGACCACCACAGAAAAGATTCAAGTTTTCTCAGTCCAATTACAGTGATTTTCCAAATCATTAATTCATCCAAACAAACATTTATTGAGTACCTTTTGTTTTCCAGAGACTGTTCTATGCACTGAGGGTACAAAAATAAAAGATGCGGTACTCCACCCCCAGACAACAGAAAGACTCAATAGAACAGAGAGTGGGGTACCTGGGAAGACTTCCTGGAGGAGGCAACACTTAAGCTGAATTTTAAAGGCTGACTAGAAGTTAGAGAAGAAGGGGAAAAGGCACGCTAGGTACAAGAACAGCATGTGCAAAGGCACAGATATAGGAGAGCATGGCCCATTCAGGGAACAGCAAGCAGTGGATTACTGCTGAAAGGTACAGTGCGAGGGTAGAGAGAGTTAAGGGGGTCAACAGGGTATCTCTCACCAAGGGCCATATTGAGACTGGAGTTCACCCAGATGAGGACAGAAAATCACACAAGAGTAGAACCAGGAGCCCTCTGCTGTGAGACAGATGTTCATCCAGTGGACCCAAATACACAGGCCAAATATTCAGGGCCCTTCATGTGTTGTCTGCACAAATACCCCCTAACATCCCAAAGAGGCCTTGGATCCTGTGGGTCCCCTTCTCCCCCTCCTACCCTTTGCAGGCCACGTTCATTCTTGCCTCAGGATGATTTGAATCTCGTATTATCTCCACAGCTCCTGTGTACACTCGTGCTTGACCCTTAACAGCAAGAGAGGGCAGAAGAGGCCTGCAAATGCTTTAGAGATTGTGCACCTCCAGCAAGCTCCCAGGTGACAGGGACGCTACTGGTCCATGGGGCACCCTTTCAGTAGTGAGTGCCTAGAACAGCACTCTTCCTCCTACCTGAGGGGAAAGATCTCTTTTTCAAATGTACAATCTACCATGGACCAATACTTTCAGAAAATAAAATAAAAATGAATGACAAGAAAAGTGAAATTTTAAAAAGACACACAAACTATACGTCCCAACTGTGTATTATTGGGATCAGTAAACATAACATTAACCTAGCAAATTACTCAGGTCAACTGAGCCCTCCCCTCATCAACTCCTGAACACACAGCTCCAACTACAGAAGCACAAGAAATCAGGGCTGCTCAAAACAAGGTCTAACTGCCACTGCTACATTTTATGGGCAAAGGAGAGGATGTACTAGAAGAAGCAAAAGATTTGCTTTGGGGCTCCATGAATATATTCCCCATTAAAATGGAGTTGATGAAAACTCGCTCCTGATACACAGAGGCGCAAACATCTGACCACCTACCTGGCCACTCGTCCCCGGAGATCTCCCAGGCCGGAGAGCTGCCGCAGCTCCAGAGTCTTTAAGGCAGAATTTGTTCCATAGCTAATGTTGTCCCGGGCACGGATCTGCTCCTGGAGTACCTGAGCAACACACAAAAACACTAACGGGGTCATCCGGGAATTCACATGCTGCCACAGAAGCATTTTACGCTTTTGGCAAAACCAAGAATGTTCAACTCCTTTCGGAAGAGGCTCCTTTGTAAGAGTCACCTGATATACATGGAGAACCAGGGGCTTAGAAGAGAGACCTCAGAGATGACACTTGGACCAAAGCCCTGCATTTACCAGTAAAAACACTGAGACTCAGATGTCAGGTGACTTGATGGAGGTCCCACTGCAGGAAGAGGCAAAGCTGAGACTAGAAGTCTGGACTCGTGGAGCACAGTTCAGAGGTCTTACCCCGCTCCAGGGTGCTTTTTAAATTTTTTAAATTTTATTTATTTATTTATTCTTTTGCGGTACGCGGGCCTCTCACTGTTGCGGCCTCTCCCGTTGCAGAGCACAGGCTCCGGACGCACAGGCTCAGCGGCCATGGCTCACGGGCACAGCCACTCCGCGGCATGTGGGATCTTCCTGGACCGGGGCAAGAACCCGTGTCCCCTGCATCGGCAGGTGGACTCTCAACCACTGCGCCACCATGGAAGCCCTCAGCCATTTTTTTTTAAATTTCCGATTTGCCTGATGGCAACTTGAGTATCTATTCTCTTTTGCTTTCTTTGTTTTGTTTTTTTTTGTTGTTATTTTAAAAGATGAGTACCAAGTTCCTTTATTTTAACTATTTCTTCCTTAATAATGAAGACATTTTCTTTTTAGTACAGTATTTTCTGTGTCCACGGGTTGTGTGTGAAGTGTTTTCTTTTTTATTGTTTAATTTCAGTTTTGAATTCCTCTTTGGTCTAAGGATATCTAGATATCTAAAGATTACTTAGAATTGTATTTCTTCATTTTCAAGGAGTTTTTTTCCTATCATTTTTACTATTTATTTCTAACTGTACTGGCTTATGATCAAAAATATGATCTGTAATATATTTAATTTTTTGAATGTACTGTGGTTTGCTTTGTGGCACATGACTGATATTTCAAAAGTTTCATGCAAAAAACTATTCAAGGAACAAAAGGTTCAATATTGCATGTTAGATTGAGTTTGCTGACTTATTTATTTTTGTCTACTAGATCACTCCAACTATGGAAGAGGTGTTATGAATTCTTACACTGTAAGATACTTTCATCAAGGTCTCCTTACATTTTTAATGCTGTTTACTTTACATATTTAGCTGCCATTTTATTTGGACATACAGATTTATGATCAAAGTGGCCATAGCCATTATATAATAACTTTTTTATCTCATTTAGTGCTTGTAATATTAAGTTTCATTTTACCTAATATTAACATTGCTACTATATTTTATAAATAATAAAGCAAATATCTGCTTGGTATAACTATACACCAGACACTGTTCTAAGTGCTATAGGTATGGTAACTGGTTTAATTCTCACAAAACGCTATGAAGGAGACACTATTATTATCCCCATTTCACAGGTGGTGAAATCTCTAAGTGCTCAAGTAACTTGCCCAAAGCCACAGTCAATACCTGAGGGAGCTGGGATTTGCACCAGGAGCTTGGCTCCACAGTCTGTGCTCACAATCATGACATTATGCTGCCTTATATTTTCATTCGTCCTTCCATCTCATTCTTTTTTTAAAATTTTATTGAAGTATTGTTGACTTACAATGTTGTGTTAATTTCTTCTGTGCCGCAAAGTGACTCAGCTATACATTATATATATATCTATATATGTATCTATAGATATATTCTTGATATATAGATATATAGATATATATTCTTTTTTTTTTTTTTTTTTTTTCTTTTTGCGGTATGCGGGCCTCTCACTGTTGTGGCCTCTCCCGTTGTGGAGCACAGGCTCCGGACGCGCAGGCCCAGCGGCCATGGCTCACGGGCCCAGCCGCTCCGCGGCATATGGGATCCTCCCAGACTGGGGCACGAACCCGTATCCCCTGCATCGGCAGGCGGACCCTCAACCACTGCGCCACCAGGGAGGCCCCTATATTCTTTTTCATATTCTTTCCCATTATGGTTTGTCACAGAATATTGAATATAGTTCCCTGTGCTACACAGTAGGACCCTGTTGTTACATCTCACTTTCGATTTACAATTTATGGTGCTTTTTGTTGTTGTTTCCCTTCTCCTTTTCCCTATTTTGACTGGTTTAATCAGGTTACCGTTCATTGCCTTTTCTCCCCCCTTGTTAACTGGCGAATGTTCTGGCCATTGCTAGTCCATGAATGGCTACCTCCCCTTTCCCAACATTTATAACCATGTACGCACCTACTCCAGGCTCTGTCCCTGCACAGCACCCCTCTCCTCCACACGAGACACTTATTTAGCACATTCACACCCACCCTCCTTCATCCTTCAACCCCAGATGATTTATGTGGAAGGATTTTTACTTTTCTCCCCCTCTTGCTTTTCCCCACACCAACTAAGCTTTGCTAAAATAACTCAATACTTCTAGTTGGGATACAATTAGAATTTTGCTTGTAGAATGGCCCTTCTTTTTCAACTATCTTTTTCTTCTTCTTCTTTTTTTAGCACTGTTACCCAGTCCCAGGCATTTATCTATATCCATTTACATGAAATGACAGGTCTTTTTCTAAGGATCACCAATTACCTTTGTGCTTCTCCTTTTCATTTCCCCCTATCTTGGGGTCTCTGTGCATAGTCACTGTGTATTGGTTAGAGTCCTTCCTCTAGCATTTTCCTCAGACCAGGCACTTGGATGAAAGATTCTCTGGATCCCTGCGGTGTCTATTATCTTCCTCCCTGGCTCTGAAGGGTGGGTGATAAACTGAAAGGGTATGAAATTCTTGACCTAAAGGCCTTTTCCTCCAGTGAACTTTGAAGCTGACAGGAAGTCTGATGCTTTTTCCTCTGAAAGCACCTTGGCTCCTTAGGCCTAGATGCTTGTTTTCCATCTTTAGAGTTCAGGATCTTTATCAGGATGTACCTAATTGTGGATTTAAAAAAAAAAATTCGATTCTACCTAGAACTCATTGAACACTTCAAACTGTAGTCTCAGATTTATTTTCAACTTGGGTAAATTTTCTTCTTCTATGTAATTATTGTTTTTTCTTTTCCCTCTGTTTCTTTGTCTCCTGGAATTCCTATTATTCACACGCTGGGTGTCCTGGATCTGTCCTCTAAGTCTTGTATCTTTTCCCCCATGGTTTCTCTCTCTTTGTATCTGGCACTGATGTTTCAGCACTTCTTCTACCTTGTCTTGTGGGTAACTAATTCAATTCATAAAAGTAACCATCCTTGCCTCTAGCTCATCTACTGACTTTTAAAAATTAAGTTCAAGGAAGAAATTTTATGTTGTACCTGGATCCCCTTAAGCACTCTGTCTTATTACTCATTTGGAGCTGTTGTAACAAAACACCACAGACTGAGCGACTCATAAACAAAAAACATTTCTTTCTTGAAGTTCCTCTAAGATCCAGGTGCCAGCATGGTCGTGTCCTATGAGGGCTCTCTTCCTAGCTTGCAGATTGTTGCCTTCTCACCATGTCCTCACGTGCCAGAAAGAGGAAGCTCTGGTCTCTCTTTCTCTTCTTATAAGAGCACTAATCCCATCATAAGGGCCCACCCCCCATGACCTCATCCTAAACCTAGTCTCCACCCAAAGGGCCCCACCTCTAAATACCATCACATTGGGGGTTAGAGCTTCAAACATATGAATTTGGGGGAGGGGACACAAACATTCAGGCCATAACATACCCTGATTATTTTTCATGCAAGGGCCACCTGTTTCCTATTTCATCTGGGTCTGTTCTAAGGGCTGTGCTTATTCTTCCTCCCTCTGGCTGCTGGGCCCACTTATGTGTGATGTTTCTTTTTTTTTTTTTTTTTTTTTTTTTTTGCTGTACGCGGGCCTCTCACTGCTGTGGCCTCTCCCGTTGCGGAGCACAGGCTCCGGACACACAGGCCCCGCGGCCATGGCTCGCGGGCCCAGCCGCTCCGCGGCATGTGGGATCTTCCGGGATCGGGGCACGAACCCGTGTCCCCTGCATCGGCAGGCGGACTCTCAACCACTGCGCCACCAGGGAAGCCCATGTGATGTTTCTTTTTGTTCTCCGCTCATTGGAGTGAGATTAAGTAGGTAGTCCTAGGTGTAATGGAAGGAGCTTATGAGCTGGAGGTGCAGCCGATGAGAGCACAGAGCCAGGGTCCAGGTGAGGTGCCGGGAAAAAGCATCTCTGTGTCCTTCTCTCTGCAGCCCTCCCAGCCTGGAGCCAGCGGGGACACAGCCCATCTCTACAGCCCCTCCTCGCCTGCCTCCACCTCAGTAAGGACAGGAGACCAGCTCAGACACATGGTGCACAAGGCCAGTGAGACCAGCCTTCTCTCTCTTACTCCTAAACCATGGCATCGAGGACCTGTCTCCCAGCCAGGTCTCTGCTGGCTCCTCCAGGCCTTCCTGCCTGCCCATCCCAGCTGTTCAGGAAGGTGGCACTGGAACTGGGAATAGGGAAGAAGGCACACTAAGCCACTACCTTCCTATCACCTCCTGCACCAATCTAGAGGTTTAAAGATACGTTCACGTGTAGCTACTTGTTACCATTTCTAGAAGTTTGATGATTTCCAGTATACTGTCAATTTGCAGTCCAATTTGCAAATGTCCTATTAGACAATAGATTTATGCTTGCATAAATCGTTTTTGTGCTCCCTTCTATCAACTATATTTTTTAATTTAATTTATTTATTTATTGGCCACACTGTGCAGCATGCAGGACCTTAGTTCCCCAACCAGGGATCGAACCCGTGTCCCCTGCAGTGGAAGCATGGAGTCTTAACCACTGGATGGCCAGGGAAGTTCCACTATCAACTATTTTTTAAAGACTTTTTTTTTTTTGACAGTTTTGCTTTATTTATTTATGGCTGTGCTGGGTCTTCGTTTCTGTGTGAGGGCTTTCTCTAGTTGTGGCAAGCGGGGGCCACTCTTCATCGCGGTGCGCGGTCCTCTCTCACTGTCGCGGCCTGTCTTGTTGCGGAGCACAGGCTCCAGACGCACAAGCTCAGTAGCCGTGGCTCACGGGCCCAGTTGCTCTGCGGCATGTGGGATCCTCCCGGACCAGGGCTCAAACCCGTGTCCCCTGCATTGGCAGGCAGACTCTCAACCACTGCGCCACCAGGGAAGCCCTCAACTATTTTTTAAGTATAACATATATGCAGAATGGTACACTTATATACATTTTTTTAGGATTTTCAAACTTCCTTGTAAAAAGCAGAAATGAGGAATGTGAGGATTCTGTGTTTTCCTTATTGGAAACCTGGCTGGAGTCACCATTGACGGAGTGATACTGACAATGACAGTAAAAAAATTTCACTGGAAGGAATTTGGAACTGCTAGACCTATCTGCTATTTGCTATAGTTTCCAGCTTTTTCTGAATGAACCTGCTCAACAGAATAGAAGAATGCAAACCAGTTACAATCACCTGTGAATGATAAAACGTTAGTCATTGGAACACACTCTTGCAAGAAAACTCGAGATCTGACTAATCTGGTTCTGACACTCCCACTGGTGAGAAGGCAAAGGGGAGCTCTTTCTCTTTTAATAGGAAATAACGCTTATTTGTCACAGTTAATAGAAAGTAATACTTATTTTTTTTGTACATAATGCTTCAAGTCTTTGTTTATAATAAGGCTTAAGACCATGGGTTCTCAACCATCTTCGGGGTATGTAAGGATCCCCAAGTGGCTTATTAAACACACAAGTTCCTGGGCCCTACTCCCAGGGAATCAAAGCAAGGTAATGGGCCCAGAAATGCAGATGGTAATGGTCCACAGACTACTCCTGGAGAAACACTGCATTAGACACTGGAGAAATGACAAAGGCTCCAACCAATCATTTCATCTGAGTTGTTTCTCAGTCAAAAAAATCACTAAGCAAAGACCATGAAGAGCAATTCACCAAACAGATGCTAAAAATAATTAAACAACACATTTTTTAAAAGGTTCAACCTTTCTGGGACTTCCCTGGCGGTTCAGTGGTTAAGACTTCGCCTTCCAATGCAGGGGTTGTGGGTTCGATCACCTGGTCAGGTTTGGCTAAGATCCCACATGCCTCACGGCCAAAAAACCAAAACATAAAACAGACGCAATAGGACTTCCCTGGTGGCGCAGTGGTTAAGAATCCGCCTGCCAATGCAGGGGACACAGGTTCGAGCCCTGGCCCGGGAAGATCCCACATGCTGTGGAGCAACTAAGCCCGTGTGCCACAACTACTGAGCCTGCACTCTAGAGCCCTCGAGCCACAACTATTGAAGCCCGTGCGCCTAGAGCCTGTGCTCCGCAACAAAAGAAGCCACCACAATAAGAAGCCTGTGCACTGCAACAAAGAGCAGACCCGCTCACCGCAACTAGAGAAAGCCTGCACGCAGCAACAAAGACCCAGTGCAGCCACACACACAAAAAAAGACATTAAAAACAGAAGCAATATTGTAACAAATTCAATAAAGACTTTAAAAATGGTCCACATCAAAAAAATACATAAATAAAAAAATAAAATGATAAGTGGAAAATAACCATTGAAAAAAGACAAAAATAAAGAAAAAAGTTCAACCTTTCTACAAGTAAAGAAACAGGAAATAAAAACCATACCATTATAATGCACCACTGTGCTGCAGATAAGGATAGTGCGGAAGGTTGTACCTTTGTGGGGACTGGGAGTATGTATATGGGAACCCTGCTCTTTCTGCTCAGTTTTGCTGTGAACCTAAAGAGGCTCTAAACAAATAAAGTCTATTATTAAAACTTTTAGTCCTTGCTGGTGGCGCAGTGGTTAAGAATCCACCTGCCAACACAGGAGACACGGGTTTGAGCCCTGGTCCGGGAAGATCCCACATGCCGCGGAGCAACTAAGCCCGTGCGCCACAACTACTGAGCCTGCGCTCTAGAGCCTGCGAGCCACAACTACTGAGCCCGTGTGCCACAACTACTGAAGCCCGCACACCTAGAGCCCGTGCTCCGCAACAAGAGAAGCCACCGCAATGAGAAGCCCACGCACCGCAATGAAGAGTAGCCCCCACTCGCCGCAACTTGAGAAAGCCTGCACAAATATAAATAAATAAATAAATAAATAAATAAATAAATAAATAAATAAATAAATAAAAATAAAATTAATTAATTAAAAAAAATTTAGACAAAAAAACTTTTAAAATCACACCATTTCCATGTATTAAAGAAGGAAATACTTTAAATTTATAATATTAAAATGCATATCAAAAATTGAAAATGCACAGTTGGCCCTTCACAATACAACTTTTCCAGAGTATGATCCTTCAAAATATATTCATAATGTTCATAACCTTTGACCCTGTAACTCTAGTTCTTGAAATTAATCTTAAAGCAAATAATAAGATGAATGACAAAAGTGAATGCACAAAGATGTCTTCATAGTGTGATGCATATACCAAGTATTTTACAAGGTATCTGCATGGTACATTATTATGCACCAGTAAGAGGTTCATGGTGAGCTTTTAAAAACAAGAGAAAATGTGTACAATTTAATAGTAAGCAAAAAGAAAGGGTACAAAATAAATACACAGCATGATTCCAGCTCTGTATAAGGTACATAAAAAAATAATACTAGAATATTAATGACTTGCTTATCTCTAGGGTTAGATTATGGTTGATTCCTCTTTTTTGTATTTTCCACAATGGGCTTACACTACTTTTAAAACCAGAAAAAAAAAAGTGTGTTTTACTGCTTAGAAATAAGAAAAGCCCATTTATCTTTCAGAATTCTTATGCAGATGAATAAGATATTATATTAGAAGTGCTTTCTTTGAGTAATACAGAAAAGAATTGTGTCTGAACTTAACACAATATTCACATTACTGAAAAGTTATGTGAAAAGAGAAGGCATTAGAGAGGTTACTATTTTTTTTTTTAATCTGAAGGATGTCACTTTATTTTATTTACTTATTTTTTAACATCTTTATTGGAGTACAATTGCTTTACAATGGTGTGTTAATTTCTGCTTTATAACAAAGTGAATCAGCTATACATATATATGTAGCACAGGGAGATCAGAGAGGTTACTATTTAAAGGAATTCTATGATGAAGCCTTAGAAAAACAATCCCTCTGTAAAGCCAGAAACATTTCCTCATTTGTCATTTTGGGACGATATATCATCATGATATATTTACTTTAAAAAGGTTACAACCTGAAGTATATCATCAACTCTCCATTGTTGCCAATTCAATTCAAGAAACGCTTTTCTGTAGGCCTACTATGTGCTGTGCACCAGGCCTGCCTTCAGGAAGCTCAGCTGCAGCAGGTAAGACTACAGGGTGGAAAGTGTGTGGCCTAAACCCACCTGAGCAGAGAGAAGAGGCCAGCCCCCTTGAAAAAGTGATGTCCCGGGTCTTCCTTTATTTTTTCTAATATAGGCCCTATCTTTACGGAAGATTCCTTCCCAGAGGCGGTAGCAAATGGCACCACTGTGTGAGCCTCATAGCATTCTATCATGCCGTTCATGCAAAGGTGACGAGGACCCACACCCGGGGACCTCCCCACCCAGACAGGCTAGGGGCGCCTAGGGATGACCAAGAAGAAACAGCCCTCCATGCTTCTCCTTCTTCAACTCTTCCTGGATTTGTGAGGATTTGAAAATGAAAGTGTGACTCCAATATCACATGGAGAAGGGCCCAATCACAGTAGGGCAGGGCCATATAAGACAGTATCTTCTTACGTAGATTTTTAATCTTCACACTAGGATTTAAAACGCCCCAGAGTTCCAGCTTCATATATCAACTGCCTTCTTGACATTTCCACCTGGATATTCAATGGGTCCCTAACACTTGCCAAGTCCTAAACAGAAGTCTCTCTAATGCCAACATGCAGGAAGTCCTATCAGCTTGACCTCCAAGACAAATCCAGAATCCATCCACCTCTCCCCATCTCCACCCTGACTCCCTAATCCAAGCCGCTCTGGACACCCCCAGCCTGTCTCCCTGCCTCTGTTCTTGCTTCCCCACATTCCCTTCTCCAGGCAGCAGCCAGAGTGATCTTTCTGAAACACAAATCAGTCCATAAGCAACACGAGGGCAGGGGTTTTTAATCTGTTTTATTCACTCGTGTATCCTCAGCATCAAGCATAGGAACGAATTCTCTAAATTCTTTTGCTTAAAATTAAATAATGGCTTCCCATCACCCCACCACCACCACCAATGACACTACAGTTCCATTGGTCCTCTTTCTACTCCTCCAACATGCCGAGCTTCTTCCGCCTTATGGCCTTGGAACCTGCCGTGCCTTTTCTCTGGTATGTTCTCTTCTCTGTGTATCTCCTGCCCCGACACCACCACCTCGGCTTTGCTGGTCCTTCTGTCACCCCAGTCTCAGTTCACATGTCACCTTAGACCCCCATTACCTTTCCTAAAATAGCCCCACAATCACTCTCCATCATATTATCTCATCAGAGCCCTGGACTTAGGCTGAAATTACCTCAGCTACTTAGGATTTACTCCTATAAGCCCCACCAGAATGTACAGCAGGCCTAAAAGCAGGGGCCTTGCATGCCTGGGTCGCTACTTTAGCCCCAGTGCCTCTAAATAAAGCCTGGCTCCCAGCAGGTAGCTGAGTAATTTGTCAATTATTTTAGCTCCATGTTCCAGGATTTGATCATCTACACTGAAGGCTCAGAGACTCTTTTTTTTTTTTTTTTTAATAAATTTATTTGTTTTTATTTTTGGCTGTGTTGTGTCTTTGTTGCTGTGTGCTGGCTTCTTATTGTTGTGGCTTCTCTTGTTGCAGAGCACGGGCTCTAGGTGTGCGGGTTTCAGTAGTTGTGGCTGGCGGGCTCAGTAGTTGTGGCTTGCAGGCTCTAGAGCGCAGGCTCAGTAGTTGTGGCGCACAGGCTTAGTTGCTCTGCGGCATGTGGGATCCTCCCAGGCCAGGGATCGAACCTGTGTCCCCTGCACTGGCAGGCAGATTCTTAACCACTGTGCCACCAGGGAAGCCCTCAGAGACTCTTATCTAGCTGGTGCCTGGAGCTGCTCAGGCCCTCAAAGATGGAGTCAGACAAGCTAAAATGTATTAGAGACAGGGCAGACACCTACACAGCAACTTGTTAATTTACTTTGGAAAAACTTCTATCAAATATTCAGAACTAAGCAATATTCAAACTCCATTCACTACCTTCTCCCCCTAGAGTAAGCCACATGACAAGCCAAGTCTAGCAGGTAGAGTTAAAAAAAAAAAAAAGAATTTGGATCATTATCCATAGTTAATTATATGTCAGCTTAACTGGGCCATGGGATCCCCAGACAGCTGGATAAACATTATTTCTGGGTGTGTCTGTGAGGGTGTTTCCAGAAGAGATTAGCATTTGAATTGGTGAACTTAGTAAAGCAGAAGACTCTCCCCAATGTGGGGAGGCATCATCCAATACACTGAGTGTCATAATAGAAAAAAAAAAAAAAGGAGAAGGAAGGTGGAATTTGCTTTCTGCCTGACTAAGCTGGGACACTGATTTTCTCCTGCCCTCAGCACTCCTGGGTCTTGGGTCTTCAGACCTGGAGTGGAATCTACACTATTGGTTCTCTGGCTCTCAGGCCTTGGAATTACACCACCGGCTTTCCTGTTCTCCAGCTTGCAGATGGCAGATGGTGGAACTCCTCAGTCTCCATAATCATGTGAGCCAACACCTTATAGTAAATATATCCTATTTATTGGTTCTATTTCTTTGGCGGTCTCGGACTAATACACACAATAATCATCAAAGTCCCTCTGCTAATATACCTGTTCCAGTGGGACAAGATCATGCACCTGCAGGCTGAAATTCCTTTTTTAGGTAACTATATGAGGTCCAATAGCTAAGATTCTCTCCTAGTTGACAGTGCTAGATTCACACTGAACCAAGTTCCCGTCTGTCCATCCAACTATACGTTAACATCATTGTCCACAACTCTGCTGTGACATGCCAATAAGGCCCAACTCTGCATATATCACTTGAGTTCAACAAACTCTTCAATAGCCCATTTGCAAATTATTAAGCTAGAAAATTATGTGTAATCTAGTCAATTAGATGAGGGTTTGATACATTTTTCCCATTTCCCACCTAAGTCAAAGCCAACACCCCAAGCCAGCCGGACATCATGAAGCCTGAGCACATGGAAACCAAGAGTAGGTCTGCAGATTCTAATCAGTTGGGTAGCAGACCCTGGCCAAAGACATGCTGAAAGCCCCAAGGGGACATGGGGGTCCCAACCAGTTCCCTAAGCCATCAAACTGGCATGAAAGGGAAAGCTTACCCCACAAAAGGGCCATGGACTGCTTACCAGGATTTGGCTCCCAGGGGCTGATATGAGCTTAAATCAAAGGTAGTATGGATAATCCAGACGTGTGTAATTCATAGTTGACTACATTACCTCTTTTGAATTTATAATGATGATGAAAATTTGTGGAAAGTTTCTGAGGAATAAATAATTGATAACATACTCCACATAGCAAGGCAAACTGCCAATGGAGACAATGAGTCGGGATGTATTAAAACAATAGATTCTGGGCTTCCCTGGTGGTGCAGTGGTTGAGGTCCACCTGCCGATGCAGGGGACACGGGTTCGTGCCCCGGTCCGGGAAGATCCCACATGCCACGGAGCAGCTGGGCCCGTGAGCCATGGCCGCTGAGCCGGCGCGTCCGGAGCCTGTGCTCCGCAACGGGAGAGGGCACAACAGTGAGAGGCCTGCGTACCGCAAAAACAAACAAACAAAACAACAACAACAAAAAAAACAATAGATTCTTTCATTCAACATTTATCAAGCACCTACTAGACACTAGCCCACAGAGTCATCTGTTTTGACATTGGAATCTGCTGACAGAATACGGGCAATAACTACAGGATTCTCGAAGAACCAAGGACCCCAGAGCCTTTGATTATGAAAGATTTCTTGAGCTCCTACAATGTGCTAGACACTATACTGTGTAGGTGCTAAAAATGGAAAAATTAAGACTCAGCTCTAGTTCTTGAGGATCACATAGGCTAGTGGTTTGACAATGTATTTTACTTTTCTTCCTGTATATAACTGTGTACAGAGCCACATGATAACCATAAAGACTTATTGAGGCAAACTTACCAAGATATAGTATTAACATATCTCAATTCGACTAGCTCTATCAGGAGCCTGGACTGAGCTGTACATGTCAAGAATGGTTTCAGCTTTAGTTTTATAACACAAAATCACCTGCAGGGACAGATTTTTACAAAACAAATACCCAGTAAAATTTTACTGAGTGAACTGAAAAACCAGTGTAAACCAGTAATGAAAATAACCTAAAAACCAGGCAATTTACAGAAGAAATTCATTAAGAATCTATAGACAAAAAATACACCTTTCATATCATTTAAATACAATTTGAGTATCTTCACATCTCTTTGCTTTAAATATGCATATTGCCTTTGCATAACATCCACCCTCCTAATTTTATATTGCTTATATATAAAGACTTCCTTTTAGTACTTTTAATCTACACCATGATTTCATTTTAACAGTTTGGCTACAATGTGACAATTCTGATGTCTCATTAAGCATCTTAATTTTGGTTATGTTTGGGTAAACATGCTTAGGCTCACAATATATATAAAACTATGTAATTAGTGTTTCATATAAAAGTCTATTAAATTTCCAAACTTTCTTCTGTTACTTTATAATGATATATAATTATTACCAGTTACAAAAAAGTAAATGCTCATGTATGCAAACTAAATTTTTTTCCAGAATTAGATTTTACTCAGACTTCCCTCTCTACAACGGAAATCATCTATTCATTTGCAAACTGCACACTCCAAAAATATATGTAAATGGAAGAGTGCTGTCTGGTTAAGGGAAGAATAATTGTTACATAAAATGTGTTTCAGATGGAAAAACTCACTACATTTTAAATTATTTAAAAATCGTCTTAAATACACATTACAGAAAAATCGTGTTAAAAACACATCTTAAAGAAAAATAATTAGCAAAAGCCTAAATGATTAATGACTTTGGATTCCTAGGTATGTTTGCTATTAACTGTAATTATCTAAGCAGTTCAATGAACTCACACCAAAGGAATGAGGGGGCAGGGGAGAACTCAGTGAGAACTAAAGCTTTAATTACCTAGTTTCATGAAGAAATTCTTCCTGAGGGAGTAGAAATATTCAGAAAGCAAAGAATGACTGAATAGCACTGCCTGTCACATTTGAGAGTTGGTTACCTAAGATCGGGGTTCTAGAGGAGCTTCCAAGAGGCAAAGTAGAAAAGTGAAAGGAGCTTATCTTTGGAGTTTAACAGTCTGGGTTTAGTCTCAGCACTGCCACTTACTGGCCTTGAGATCTCAGAGAAGTCTCTTCACTTCCCTGGGCCTAGGATGCCTCATCTGAAAAGGATGCAGTTTGCACAAATGACCTCAGAGTCTCTTCTAGTTCTTTTTGCTACCATAAGATCTGCAATGGGCTTCAGTCTGAAATAGGCATTTATTCACTTAATAAGCATTCATGGCATTTTGCTCCAAACATTGTGCTGGACAATGTGAAGATGAGTAAGACAAAGTTCCTTTCTTTTTTTTTTTTTTAAACATCTTTATTAGAGTATAATTGCTTTACAATGTTGTGTTAGTTTCTGCTGTATAACAAAGTGTATCAGCTATATGTATACATATATCCCCATATCCCCTCCCTCTTGCGTCTCCCTCCCACCCTCCCTATCCCACCCTTTTCTTTTTTGAAGGGCTCCCATTCTATCAGGGGATACAGATTTGCAAAGAAACAATGTCAGTCCTATTCAGTAAATACTACAGTAACAGTATCAAGTGCTGGGTGCCCATGATACATTAAGGGAAAAAGAACTGGGGCCAGGGAGGGAACTGGTAGCGAGGGCTTCCTAGAATGAAGGAACTTTTCAACAGCACTGAGGGCTCAGCTGAGGTTGGAAATTATATATTTTAAATGGTTCTGATGGTTGGATTAGTACAAAGGGAAAGTTATTCCCCAGATCCCACAGCTGCAGCTAAAGCACTATCACCTCTTACGGGGACAGAAAAAATTCAGTCCAGAGCTTTCTAAGGGTAGAGTTACACTCTCTGCTTTTACCTGAGGACAGTAATGTGGAATAGACTGTCTCCAGTCTCTGGTCTGTCCGCCACCCACATAAACAAAGAGAACCCAGCAGAGTACCCATAGAGAAATGGGGAGGTCACACTACCTTCTAACATGAAACATAGGGGTGTTTGCATTTTTTTTGTGACACATTTCTTGCCACTGGTGGAGGGAACAGGAATATGAGAATCATTATTTATCCCCAATCACTTTGATTTTATCTATCACCCTCTCTAGATTTGAGTGCAGCAGGGTTATCAGCCCCCTAATATATCTCTCTTTTCAAAACTGAAATGTTTAAGTTGGGGTTTTTTAATTTTGTGAAGGTATCAATTTGGGGTTGCCAAGTTATTCAGCCTCTGGGATAAAATTGCTTTAGCACTCAAATATAAAACTGGAAAGATCATTCTAAATATAGATACCACCTTCCAAAAACAAGTAAATTATCTACAGCAATCTGTTAAGCACTCTATGCCCCTTGGATACCATTAGAGTTCTTTGGCTGCCAGCAATTGAACCTGACTTTGACTAACTTAGTTGGAAAATCTGGAATTTATTGGAAGGATATAGGGGAGAAGTGCACACAATCAACAGGGTAGCTGGGGATCCAGACTGAGAAAAAGACACGAAAGGTATTTCTGGGACTTCCCTGGTGGTCCGGTGGTTAAGACTTCGCCTTCCAATGCAGGGGGTATGGGTTTGATCCCTGGTTGGGAAGCTAAGATCCCACATGCCTCATGGCCAAAAAACCAAAACATAAAATAGAAGCAATATTGTAACAAATTCAATAAAGACTTTGAAATTGGTCCACATCAAAAAAAAAAAAAAAAAAAGAAAAAGAAAAGAAAAGGTATTTCCTAGGGTCCAAGCAGCAGGAACCACTGCCCAGCATCCTACAGGTACAGCTGCAGGAATGGCACTCCTGTCACTGGAACACTCTGCACAGATTTCAAGCTCCAAAGGGAAATAAAACTGCTATGACCCAAAGAAATTGGAATGGATGCCATCAGTCACCAAAGCAACAAAGATCCACGACATCCCCTTATAATAAACATATGGTCCTTTTCTTTAAACATCAAAAGAAGGATAGACCAGAAATTTTAGAACCCTGAAGACAAATGTACTTAAATTAGAGTACAACTCTGAGTAAATCACTGTCCTTAGTAAAGTGTATGCAGTAATCTGAAAGGACAGTGAAAATTGTTAATCATGTGGTACACTAGGGCCTCACTTAGGTATAAGCTGAGTGAGAATCATCAAAAAAGGAAATCAACTATGCAAACAGTAGCCATAAAAGAGCCAGAATAGCTATATTAATATCAGACAAAATAGACTTTAAGACAAGAAATATTACTAGAGATAAAGAGAGACATCTTATAATGACAGAAGAATCACTACCTCAGGAAAATATACACATTATAAATGTATACACACATAACAACAAAGCCCCAAAATACATGAAGTGAAACTGACAGAACTGAAAGGAGCAATAGACAATTCAACAATAAAAACTGGACATTTCAATAACTGAAAAAGAGTCTCGATAAATTTAAAGAGATTAAAAATATACAAAGTATGTTCTCTGCCCACGTGAAATTAAATTACAGATCTACAACAGAAATAAATTTGGGGAAACCCCAAACATTTGGAAATTAAATAACACACTTCTAAGTAACACATGCGCCAAAGAAAGAAATCACAAGGGAAACTTTAATATTTTGAACTGAATGAAAACAAAAACACAACATACCAAAACTCATGGAAGCAGCCAAAGCAGTGCTTAGAGGACACATTATGGCTTAAACACCACTATCAGAAAAGAAGAAAGATCTCAAACCAATTCCCTAAGTTTCCACGTTAAGAAACTATAAAAAGAAAAACAAACTAAACTAAAGCAAACAGAGAAAAAGGAAACAATATAGAGTTGAAAGCAATGAAATATAAAACAAAAAAGCAAATAGGAAAAGATAATAAAACCAAGAATTGATTCTTTGAAACAATCGAAGACTCAATATTAAGATAGAAATTCTCCCCAAATTGATCTCATTCAAAGCAGTCTCTGTCAAAATCTCAGCAGGCTTTTTTTTTTTTTTTGCAGTATGTGGGCCTCTCACTGTTGTGGCCTCTCCCGTTGCGGAGCACAGGCTCCGGACGCGCAGGCTCCGGACGCGCAGGCTCAGCGGCCATGGCTCATGGGCCCAGCCGCTCCACGGCACATGGAATACTCCTGGACGGGGGCACGAACCCGCACCCCCTGCATCGCCAGGCGGACTCCCAACCACTGCGCCACCAGGAAAGCCCTCAGCAGGCTTTTTATAGAAACTGACGAGCTAACCCTAAAATCTATATGAAAATGCAAAGGACCTAGAATAGCTGAAACAATTTTGAAAAAAAGAGCAAAGTGGAAGGACTTACACTACATGATTTCAAAGTGATTTGAAATCATGATTTCTCTAAAGCTAGAAATTAAGGCAATGTGGTATTAGCATAGGAAAACCATAAAGATCAAGGGAATTTAGAAATTAACCCTTAAATTTTATGATCCATTCTTTTTTAACAAAGGGACAAATGGGAAAATCATAAATTTTTTTCATATGATATTCAAGGAAAATCTAACTTAGATCTTTAACCTCACTTCATACATGAAAATTAACTCAAAATGGATCATAAACCTAAAGGTAAAAGCTAAAATTAACTTTTGAAGTAAACAGAGCAGAAAAGCCTTGTGACCTTGGGTTAAGCAAACAGTTCTTTTTTTTTTTTTTTTTTTTTTTTTTTTTGCCGTACGCGGGCCTCTCACTGTTGTAGCCTCTCCCATTGCGGAGCACAGGCTCTGGACGCGCAGGCTCAGCGGCCATGGCTCACGGGCCCAGCCGCTCCACGGCATATGGGATCTTCCCGGACCAGGGCACGAACCCGCATCCCCTGCATCGGCAGGCGGACTCTCAACCACTGCGCCACCAGGGAAGCCCCAAGCAAACAGTTCTTAAGACACAACACCAAAAATATAAACCATAAAAAAACCTGATAAGCTGGACTTCATTAAAATTTGTAAAATTTGTGCTTCAAAAGACACCATTGGAAGAATGAAAATACAAGCCATAGAATGGGAGAAAATATTTTGCAAATCACATATCTGATAAGGGACCTGTATTTAGACTATATAAAGAAAATTTACAACTCAATAACAAGACAAATAATCTAATTTAAAAATGGATTCTGGGGGGCTCCCCTGGTGGCACAGTGGTTGAGAGTCCGCCTGCCGATACAGGGGACACGGGTTTGTACCCCGGTCCGGGAAGATCCCACATGCCGTGGAGTGGCTGGGCCCGTGAGCCATGGCCGCTGAGCCTGAGCGTCCAGAGCCTGTGTTCCGCAACGGGAGAGGCCACAACAGTGAGAGGCCCGCGTACCGCAAAATAAATAAATAAATAAACAAATAAATAAATAAATAAATAAAAATGGATTCTGGGACTTCCCTGGTGGCACAGTGGTTAAGAATCCGACTGCTAATGCAGGGGACACGGGTTCGAGCTCTGGTCCGGGAAGATCCCACATGCTGCGGAGCAACTAAGCCCGTGCACCACAACTACGGAGCCTGCGCTCTAGAGCTCGTGAGCCACAACTACTGAGCCTAAGTGCCACAACTACTGAAGCCCGTGCACCTAGAGCTCATGCTCCACAACAAGAGAAGCCACTGCAATGAGAAGCCCGTGCACCGCAACAAAGAGTAGCCCCCGCTCGCCGCAACTAGAGAAAGCCCACGTGCAGCAGTGAAGACCCAAAGCAGCCAAAACTAAATAAATAAATATATAAAAAATAAATTACTAAATTAAAAAAAAATGGATTTTGACACATGCTACAACATGGATAAATCTTGAAAACATTACGCTAAGTGAAATGACCCTGACACAAAAGGGCAAATATTGTGTGATTGCACTTATGTGATATACCTAGAATAGGGAAATTCATAGAGACAGAAAGTAGAACAGAGGTCACCTGGGGCTTGAGGTGAGAGTGGAATGGAGAATTATTGTTTAGTGGGAACAGAGTTTCTGTTTGGGATAATCAAAAAGTTTTGAAAACCGATAGTGGTGATGGTTGCATACAACACTGTGAATGTAATTAATGTCAATGAACTGCACACTTTGAAATGGTTAAAGTGATAAATATCTTACACACAATAAAAAATAATTTTTAAAAATGGGCAGAAGACTCGAGTAGACACTTCACTAAAGAAGACACACAAATGACTGATAAGGACATGAAAAAGTGCTCAACATCATTAGTCATTAGGGAAATGCAAATTAATAGTGCAATGAAATACCACTACACATCCACTATAATGACTATAATCAAAAAGACAGATAATAGCAAGTGTTGGTGAGGATGTGGAGAAATTGGAACCCTCACACATTGCTGGTAGGATTGTAAAATGGTATAGCCACTTTGGAAAATTGTTTGGCTATGTTTTAAAAAGTTAAACACAAGCTTACTGCAAGACTCAGCAAGTTCACGCCTAGCAATTTACCCAAGAGAAATGAAAATATATCTCCATACAAAGACGTGTACACATGTTCACAGCAGCTTTATTCACAACAGCTAAAAACTGGAAACAACCCAAATGTCCATCAACTAATAAATGGATAAAAGGAATGCTGCATATCCATACAATAGGATACTACTGGGACATAAATACAAATGAAATATTGATACATGCCAGAACATGGCTGAACCTCAAAAAGATTATGCTAAGTGCAAGAAGCCGGATGCAAAAGACTTCAGATTGTAAGATTCCATTTATACAAAATGTTCAGAAAAGACAAATTACTTATAGAGACAGAAAGCAGATTAGTGGTTGCCTGGGTCTGGGGTGGAAGGAGGGATTATTGGCAAACAGGCTTATATAAATTTGCGGAGTGATTGAAAGGTTTTACAACTGAACTGTGTTGATGGTTGCACAATTCTATTAATTTGCTACAAATCACTGAATTGTATGCTTACAATGGGTGGATTTTTGTGGCTTTTAAGTTATACCTCAATAAAGCTATTAAAATAAATAAATAAAAATCTGACATCGGAAAAAAATGAGTCTTGATTTCAGGAAGCATAACTTCAAAAAAAATGAGTCTTGATTTCAGGAAGCATAACTAAAATACAATATCCAGGGAATTCCCTGGTGGTCCAGTGGTTAGGACGCCACGCTTTCACTGCTGAGGGAGCAGGTTCAATCCCCGGATGGGGAACTAACATCCCACAGGCTGCGTGGCACAGCCAAAAAAACCAAAAAAACAAAAAACAATCTCCATGATGTGAAATAAAGATTTTCCGTAATCTAGCCATATATCTTTTATTCATACATTTTCAAACTACACATGTAGGATACTGACATTATTCAGTGACGTCAGCCCAGGCCCTATATGATCTTAAGCTTTCTGAATTAAATTCTGTGGTCCCTGCGACTGCTCCATAAAAAGCAGTATATTTACAAACTCTAAAAACAGACAATATTGACTTTTTATTGGGTTCATTTTAGAGAAAAATAAAGCAATAAAAGGGAGTCTGAGAAGCAATTCACATCCCTAGATTGTCTGAGTAATAAACTGTATTATATATAATCATTATGACCTAGAAACATTTAATCTGAAGCAGCAAAGGCTGACCTAGTAATTGATTTAATAGCTGTCTTCAGCTACATGAAGGGTATTACAGGGAAACTATTTGACTGGTTCTCCTCTCTTTCCCTTGAGAGCCAAACAAAACAAAAGTGATTTAGTAATCAGCAAGGTACATTGAGATTAAACACAAATAACACTGACAGTAACTGCTATCAAATACTGGAATACATTTAATATATTTGTTCAAGCTGTTTCCTTGGCAATCCTTAAGACTAGACAAGACAGACAGCTTTGGTCTGAACACAGTACTGCTTGGGAGGGACGCATTAGACATGGAACAGGTCTGTGGAAAGGAATGCAGCCCACCTGACTTCCACACGCCTTACCTCGATATCCCGATTCAGTTGCTTCACTATGGCAGTTATGTTTCTGATGTGCTCCTCCAAGAAAAGCCTGGCCAAGCGGTCACCTCCCCCTTTGTTTTGCATTTTCTGCAAGCTGTTGACGATGTCGTCTTTGATCCGGAAGGCATGCTCCACGAGGGCGGCCGTGGTTTTCTCGTGGCAGAGGATCCTGTCTTCCAGTTGCTCCACTAGGCTTACAGATGAGTAGGGTGCCATGGTCAGGGACTGGCTGTGTCGGGGCATCGTTCTAACTCGCCTACGGAAGGGAGCCCCACGTTACTAGAGTTGTCAATTGGGAAAAAGTCATTTTTAAAGCCAGATTCAAGACTTCCCAGAAAAGGAGAGGCAAATTATCTATTCCTACAAGCTAAATGGGATTTGAGGCAGGGTTTCTACCCCGCGAAGAGTTTTCTTGGTGAGCCAGGCAGCAACTTTAAACAATGGTCCCCAGAGAGTTAAGTGCGCTAGTAGCAGGCTCCATGACCTCCCAAAGCAAGAGGCTGGAAGATCAAAGCTTATTAACAAAATTGCCGGACATGCCCTTCTCCTCCCTCCCTCTAAAGCAGTGGCTACAAACTCAAATGCCTACAAGGGTCAGGCAGGGGACATAAATGAGTGAAGCACACCACAGAGAATACACTAGGGAGTGGTGGGGACTTTGGAGAACTGACAGGGCATTCCTCAACTAAAGGGAGCCACAATTCTGCTCCACCCATGAGTGACCATCTGGGAATGCAGATCCATTTTTCCAGATCATGTGATATTTCAACAAGAGGCAGGAAATGTAGGCTTGTATGTGAAGTCACCTGATTTTAAAAAATGTTAACAATTCATTAAAAAAGTATTTAAGATGATCCAGGCCAAACAATGTACTTCTATGAGCCAATTTTGGCCTATGGACACGCCACTTCTGATTTAAAAGGGTTAGCAGGGACTTCCCTGGTGGCACAGTGTTTAAGATTCCATCTGCCAATGCAGGGGACACAGGTGTGAGCCTTGGTCCAGGAAGATCCCACATGCCACGGAGCTACTAAGCCTGTGTCCCACAACTACTGAGCCTGTGCTCTAAAGCCCACGAGCCACAACTACTGAGCCTGCGTGCCACACCTACTGAAGCCCGCGCACCTAGAGCCTGTGCTCCACAACAAGAGGAGCCACCACAATGAGAAGCCCACGCACTGCAACGAAGAGTAGCCCCCACTCGCCGCAACTAGAGAAAGCCCGTGCGCAGAACAAAGACCCAACACAGCCATAAATAAATAAATAGATAGATAGATAGATAGATAAATAAATAAATAAATTTGTTTTTAAAAATAAAAATAAATAAAAGGGTTAGCAGGGGGACTTCCCTGGTGGCGCAGTGGTTAAGACTCTGCGCTCCCAATGCAGGGGGCCCATGTTCAATCCCTGGTCAGGGAACTCAATCCCACATGCATACTGCAACTAAGTTCGTGTGCCTCAACTAAGGAGCCCACCTGCTGCAACTAAGACCCAGCACAACCAAACAAATAAATTTTTTAAAATAAATAAATAAAGGGGTTAGCAGGGGTATCAGCCCCCAAACCTCCAGAGGTACATTTCACTGTTGACCAGAAGTGCAACTGTACTAAAGGGCTACTGTGAAATCTCCAACTGTCAGGGTCACTGAATAGTCGACAGTATCCTACAAGTCAGAAGCCAGAGAGGGGACACAACAGTACTACTCTTGCCCTCGAAAAAAGTCATTGTTGGATAATGTAACAGCCGTAAGGCTTCTTTTATAATGATCACACCCACTAACAGCCCACATGGAATTGGTGGAAAGAAAAAGTATACCTTAGATGCATATTTTCCATATATTATACCTTTCCTCGGAGACAAGAGAAGGAAATACAGTGCTCCGTTGGGCCATTTTCTTTTTAATAATTCACATCTGTTGAAAAAATAAGCATTACATTATTTAACGGTTTATATCTAGAACTTAAATGACCTCTAAAGCTTATTATTAATTTACTAAGGGGATCAAAAATTATGCTGCCATGCTGATCAATTATATTATTAAATACCTTATATCTTATATACAATAGAAACAGAAGATGTCTCTAAATAAGGAGAAAAGAATCAAACATCAAAATGCTTCTGCTAGATAGATCAACAAGGACTGTCAAATGGAGTTTCCTTAAGCTTTCTCACCCCATATCTGAATCTCAAGCTTGAGAAACCACTTTTAAAGAAACAATATAGTTTCTTCAATAGGCTTAGTCAGTCCTGTACTTCTCCACAGGAACGTACAGGAAACTACGCTAGGAAATTTGATCTCAGCAAATTTAGTAAATTCTGTAGCATAAGAGCATTATTTAAAAATTAATCTTAATAAAACAATGCATGATCAATGGGATCTGATTTGGGGGAACTTATCTATCCACTAAGAGAATGAGAATGATACTCTTCATTAAAACCTTAAAACTGAAAGCAATTATACTCCAATAAAGACATTAAAAAATAATAAAACCTTGAAACTGTATTATAAGATATAATCATTCATATTACATCAAGCATATATAAGGAAGAGTTGATCATCACAATGCATTAGAAATCTGAACAAAATTGGAGAGTTTTTAAAATATCTCATTACTGGAGATTGGTTCAAGATGGCGGAATAGAAGGACGTGCGCTCACTCCCTCTTGCAAGAGCACCAGAATCACAACTAACTGCTGAACAATCATCGACAGGAAGACACTGGAACTCACCAAAAAAGATACCCCACATCCAAAGACAAAGGAGAAGCCGCAGTGAGACAGTAGGAGAAGCGCAATCACAGTAAAATCAAATCCCATAACCGCTGGGTGGGTGACTCACAGACGAGAACACTTATACCACAGAAGTCCACCCACTGGAGTGAAGGTTCTGAGCCCCACGTCAGGCTTCCCAAACTGGGGGTCCGGCAACGGGAGGAGGAATTACCAGAGAATCAGACTTTGAAGGCTACTGGGATTTGATTGCAGGACTTCGACAGGACAGGGGGAAACAGACTCCACTCTTGAAGGTCACACACGAAGTAGTGTGCGCAACAGGACCCAGGGGGAAGGAGCAGTGACCCCATAGGAGACTGAACCAGACCTACCTGCTAGTGTTGGAGGGTCTCCTGCAGAGGCGGGGGGCGGCTGTGGCTCACCGCGGGGACAAGGACACTGGCAGCAGAAGTTCTGGGAAGTACTCCTTGGCGTGAGCCCTCCTGGAGTCCGCCATTAGCCCCACCAAAGACCCTGCAGGCTCCAGTGCTGGGTCGCCTCAGGCCAAACAACCAACAGGGAGGGAACTCAGCCCCACCCATCATCAGACAAGTGGATTAAAGTTTTACTGAGCTCTGTCCACCAGAGCCACACCCAGCTCTACCCACCACCAGTCCCTCCCGTCAGGAGGCTTGCACAGGCCTCTTAGATAGCCTCATCCACCAGAGGGCAGACAGCAGAAGCAAGAAGAACTACAGTCCTGCAGCCTGTGGAAAGAAAACCACATTCACAGAACGATAGACAAAATGAAAAAGCAGAGGACTATGTACCAGATGAAGGAGCAAGATAAAACCTCAGAAAAACAGCTAAATGAAGTGGAGATAGGTGACCTTCCAGAAAAAGAGTTCAGAATAATGACAGTGAAGATGATCCAGGACTTTGGAAAAACAATGGAGGCAAAGATCGAGAAGATGCAAGAAATGTTTAACAAAGACCAAGTAGAATTAAAGAACAAACAAACAGAGATGAACAATACAGTAACTGAAATGAAAAACACAGTAGAAGGAATCAACAGTAGAATAACTGAGGCAGAAGAACAGATAAGTGACCTGGAAGACAGAATGACAGAATTCACTGCCGCAGAACAGAATAAGAAAAAAGAATGAAAAGAAATGCAGACACCAACATTCACATTATAGGGGTGCCAGAAGGAGAAGAGAGAGAGAAAGGACCCGAGAAAATATTTGAAGAGGTTATAGTCAAAAACTTGCCTAACATGGGAAAGGAAATAGCCACCCAAGTCCAGGAAGCACAGAGAGTCCCAGGCAGGATAAACCCAAGGAGAAACAAGATTAGTAACCCAAGATTACTATGTGTGCCAAGACACATAGTAATCAAATTGACAAAAACTAAAGACAAAGAAAAATTATTAAAAGCAACAAAGGAAAAACGACAAATAACATACAAGGGAACTCCGATAAGGTTAACAGCTGATTTCTCAGCAGAAACTCTATAAGCCAGAAGGGAGTGGCACGGATATACTTAAGGTGATGAAAGGGAAGAACCTATAACCAAGATTACTCTAACCGGCAAGGATGTCACTCAGATTCAGCAGAGAAATCAAAAGCTTTACAGACAAGCAAAGGCTAAGAGAATTCAGCACCACCAAACCAGCTCTACCATGAATGCTAAATGAACTTCTCTAAGTGGGAAACACAAGAGAAGAGATGGACCTACAAAAACAAATCCAAAACAATTAAGAAAATGGTAATAGGAACATACATATTGATAATTACCTTAAATGTGAATGGATTAAATGCTCCAACCAAAAGACACAGGCTTGCTCAATCAACACAAAAACAAGACCCATATATATGCTGTCTACAAGAGACCCACTTCAGACCTAGGGACACATAGAGACTGAAAGTGAGGGGATGGAAAAAGATATTCCATGCAAATGGAAACCAAAAGAAAGCTGGAGTAGCAATACTCATATCAGATAAAACAGACTTTAAAATAAAGAATGTTATAAGAAACAAGGAAGGACACTACATAATGATCAAGGGATCAATCCAAGAAGAAAATATAACAATTATAAATATATATGCACCCAATATAGGAGCACCTCAACACATAAGGCAAATGCTAACAGCTATAAAAGAAGAAATTGACAGCAACACAATAACAGTGGGGGACGTTAACACTGCACTGGCACCAATGGACAGATCATCCAAACAGAAAATTAATAAGGAAACACAAGCTTTAAATGACACAATAGACCAGATACATTTAATTGACACTTATAGGACATTCCATCCAAAAACAGCAGATTACACTTTCTTCTCAAGTGCACACAGAACATTCTCCAGAACAGATCACATCTTGGGTCACAAATCAAGCCTTGGTAAATTTAAGAAAATTGAAATCATATCAATGATTTCCTTGATTTGATTGAAATCATATCAATCATATCTTTTCCAACCACAATGCAATGAGATTAGAAATAAATTACAGGGAAAAAATGTAAAAAACACAAATACATGGAGGCTAAACAATACGTTACTAAATAACCAAGAGATCACTGAAGAAATCAAAGAGGAAATCAAAAACTACCTAGAGACAAATGACAATGAAAACACGACGATCCAAAACTGATGGGATTCAGCTACAGCAGTTCTAAGAGGGGAGTTTGTAGCAATACAATCCTACCTCAAGAAACAAGAAAAATCTCAAATAAACAATCTAACCTTACACCTAAAGGAACTAGAGAAAGAAGAACAAACAAACCCCAAAGTTAGCAGAAGGAAAGAAACCATAAAGATCATAGCAGAAATAAATGAAATAGAAACAAAGAAAACAACAGCAAATATCAGTAAGACTAAAAGCTGGTTCTTTGAGAAGATAAACAAAATTGATAAACCTTTAGTCAGACTCATCAAGAAAAAGAGGGAGAGGACTCAAATCAATAAAATTAGAAATGAAAAAGGAGAAGTTACAACAGACACCACAGAAATACAAAGCATCAAAAGAGACTGCTACAAGCAATTCTATGCCAATAAAATGGACAACCTGGAAGAAATGGACAAATTCTTAGAAAGGTATAACCTTCCAAGACTGAACCAGGAAGAAATAGAAATTATGAACAGACCAATCACAAACAATGAAACTGAAACTGTGATTAAAAATCGTCCAACAGGGCCTCCCTGGTGGCGCAGTGGTTGAGAGTCCGCCTGCCGATGCAGGGGACACGGGTTCGTGCCCCGATCCCGGAGGATCCCACATGCCGTGGAGCGGCTGGGCCCGCGAGCCATGGCCGCGGGGCCTGTGTGTCCGGAGCCTGTGCTCCGCAACGGGAGAGGCCACAGCAGTGAGAGGCCCGCGTACAGCAAAAAAAAAAAAAAAAAAAAAAAAAAAATCGTCCAACAAACAGAAGTCCAGGACCAGATAGCTTCACAGGTGAATTCTATCAAACATTTAGAGAAGCGCTAACACCCATCCTTCTCAAACTCTTCCCAAAAACTGAAGAGGAAGGAACACTGCCAAACTCATTCTACAAAGCCACCATCACCCCGATACCAAAACCACAAAGGTTCTACAAAAAAAGAAAATTACAGACCAATATCACTGATGAATATAGATGCAAAAATCCTCAACAAAATTCTAGCAAACAGAATCCAACAACACATAAAAGGATCATACACCATGATCAAGTGGGATTTAACCCAGGGATGCAAGGATCCTTCAATATATGCAAATTAATCAATGTGATACACCATATTAACAAACTGAAGGATAAAAACCATATGGTCATCTCAATAGATGCAGAAAAAACTTTTGATAAAATTCAACACCCATTTATGATAAAAATTCTCCAGAAAGTGGGCATAGAGGGAACCTACCTCAACATAATAAAGGCCACAGATGACAAACCCACAGGAAACATCACTCTCAATGGTGAAAAACTGAAACTATTTCCTCTAAGATCAGGAACAAGACAAGGATGTCCACTCTTGCCACTCTTACTCAACATACTTTTGGAAGTCCTAGTCATGGCAATCAGAGAAGAAAAAGAAATAAAAAGAATACAAATTGGAAAAGAAGAAGTAAAACTGTCACTGTTTGCAGACGACATGATACTATACATAGAGAATCCTAAAGATGCCACCAGAAAACTACTAGAGTTAATCAATGAATTTGGTAAAGTTGCAGGATACAAAATTAATGCACAGAAATCTCTTGCATCCCTATACACTAACAATGAAAGATCAGAAAGAGAAATTAAGGAAACAATCCCATTCACCACTGTAACAAAAAGAATAAAATACCTAGGAATAAACATAACTAAGGAGGTAAAAGACCTGTACTCAGAAAACCATAAGACACTGATGAAAGAAATCAAAGATGACACAAAACAGATGAAGAGAAATACCATGTTCTTGGATTGCAAGAATCAATACTGTGAAAATGACTATACTACCCAAAGCAATCTACAGATTCAATGCAATCCCTATCAAATTACCAATGGCATATTTTACAGAACTAGAACAAAAAATCATAAAATTTGTATGGAGACACAAAAGACCCTGAATAGCCAAAGCAATCTTGAGAGAAAAAAAAAGAGCTGGAAGAATCTGACTCCCTGACTTCAGACTATACTACAAAGCTACAGTAATTAAAACAATATGGTACTGGCACAAAAACAGAAATACAGATCAATGGAACAGTATAGAAAGCCCAGACACAAATCCACACACCTATGATGAACTAATATGACAAAGGAGGCAAGGATATACAATGGAGAAAAGACAGTCTCTTCCGTAAGTGGTGCTGGGAAAACTGGACAGCTACATGTAAAAGAATGAAATTAGAACACTCCCTAACACCATACACAAAAATAAACTCAAAATGGATTAAAGGTCTAAATGTAAGACGGGAAACTATAAAATTCTCGGAGGAAAACATAGGAAGAACAATCTTTGACATGAATCACAGCAAGATCTTTTTTGACCTACCTGCTAGAATAGTGGAAATAAAAACAAAGATAAACAAATGGGACCTGATGAAACTTAAAAGCTTTTGCACAGCAATGGAAACCATAAACAAAACGAAAAGACAACCCTCAAAATGGGAGAAAATATTTGCAAACAAATCAACAAAGGATTAATCCCCAAAATATATAAACAGCTCATGCAGCTCAATATTAAAAAAGCAAACAACCTAATCCAAAAATGGGCAGAACGCCTAAACAGACATTTCTCCAAAGAAGACATACAGATGGCCAAGAAGCACATGAAAAGCTGCTCAACTTCACTAATTATTAGAGAAATGCAAATCAAAACTTCAATGAGGTATCACCTCACACCAGTCAGAATGGCTATCATCAAAAAATCTAGAAACAATAAATGCTGGAGAGGGTGTGGAGAAAAGGGAACACTCTTGCACTGCTGGTGGGAATGTGAATTGGTACAGCCACTATGGAGAACAGTATGGAGGTTCCTTAAAAAACTAAAAATAGAACTACCATATGACCCAGCAATCCCACTACTGGCCATATACCCTGAGAAAACCATAATTCAAAAAGAGTCATGTACCAAAATGTTCATTGCAGCTCTATTTACAATAGCCTGGAGATGGAAACAACCTAAGTGTCCATCATCCGATGAATGGATAAAGAAGATGTGGCACATATATACAATGGAATATTACTCAGCCATAAAAAGAAATGAAATTGAGCTATTTGTAATGAGGTGGATAGACCCAGAGTCTGTCATACAGAGTGAGGCAAGTCAGAAAGAGAAAGACAAATACCATATGCTAACACATATATATGGAATTTAAGAAAAAAAATGTCATGAAGAACTTAGGGGTAAAACAGGAATAAAGACACAGACTTACTTGAGAATGGACTTGAGGATATGGGGAGGGGGAAGGGTAAGCTGTGACAAAGCGAGAGAGAGGCATGGACATATATACACTACCAAACGTAAGGTAGATAGCTAGTGGGAAGCAGCCGCATAGCACAGGGAGATCAGCTCGGTGCTTTGTGACCGACTGGAGGGGTGGGATAGGGAGTGTGGGAAGGAGGGAGAGGGAGCGTGGGAAGGAGGGAGACGCAAGAGGGAAGGGATATGAGAACAGAGGTATATGTATAACTGATTCACTTTGTTATAAAGCAGAAACTAATACACCATTGTGAAGCAATTATACTCCAATAAAGTTGTAAAACAAACAAACAAACAAACAAACAAAAAACAACCCAATCCAAAAATGGGCAGAAGACCTAAGTAGACATTTCTCCAAAGAAGACATACAGATGGCCAAGAGGCACATGAAAAGACTCTGAACATCACTAATTATTAGAGAAATGCAAATCAAAACTACAATGAGATATCACCTCACACCGGTTAGAATGGGCATCATCAGAAAATTTACAGACAACAAATTCTGGAGAGGGTGTGGAGAAAAGGGAAACCTCTTGCACTGTTGGTGGGAATGTAAATTGATACAGCCATTATGGAGAGCAGTATAGAGGTTCCTTAAAAAACTAAAAATAGAATTACCATATGATCCAGCAATCCCACTACTGGGCATATACCCAGAGAAAACCATAATTCAAAAAGACACATGCACCCCAATGTTCACTGCAGCACTATTTACAATAGCCAGGTCATGGAAACAACCTAAATGCCCATCAACAGACGAATGGATAAAGAAGATGTGGTACACATATACAATGACATATTACTCAGCCATAAAAAGGAATGAAATTGGGTCATTTGTAGAGACATGGATGGACCTAGAGACTGTCACACAGAGTGAAGTAAGTCAGAAAGAGAAAAACAAATACCGTATATTTAACACATATATGTGGAGTCTAGAAAAATGGTACAGATGAACCAGTTTGTAAGGCAGAAATAGAGACACAGATGTAGAGAACAAATGTATGGACACCAAGGGGGGAAAGTGGGGGCGATGGCAGGGTGGGATGAACTGGGAGATTGGGATTGACATGTATACACTGATGTGTATAAAATGGAAAACTAGTAAGAACCTGCTGTATAAAAAATAAATAAAATAAAATTCAAAAAAATTTTCATTACTTAGGTTTCTCAATACTGTTGTTAATTGCCTTAAAACAATGCCTAGTCACTGTGATCTGATTCAGTAATTAGTTCTCATTTAGATGTTGGATTCAAGAAGCATTTCTGATTGAAACCATTGTTTTGGCATCATCTATCCAGTATGTTATTTGTAGAGTTTCAAAATGTGAACATTTGACTTTTCTAGACAAAGAATTCTGAATTTAAAGAAAATGCATTTAAGAAAAAAAGTGATTCAAGCCAAACAATCTACAATGCCAAAGGAGTTCTTCAGTATTAAAGAATAATTTTTGCCATTTAGACTACAAAAATTAAGCCAGTGTGAAAGATGTTAATATTTAGAATCACAGAATCTTTACAATTCTAGAGTTGTAAAATACCTTAGCTGAAGTGTTAATCTATAGAATAACCCAACCTATGAGACATTTGGCATCTATTATGTAGACAACCTAAACAGGTAAGATAAAAATCCCCTCCCTCAAGGGCTTCACAGCCTACAGAGAAAGGTAGACATCCCAACCAACCAGGAAACACTGGGATAACTGGCTAACTAATCATATGAACAGAAACGCATGGGGAGAAAACACTAACTCAAAAAGTTATATTCACCCTTATGTCCACTGCAGCATTATTTAAAATAGCCAAGATATGGACAGTACCTAAGTGTGATGAATAGATAATGTAAGATATACACACCCACGCACACACATATACATACACACATGCACAGTGGAATACTATTCAGCCAGAGAAAAAGAATAAAATCTTGTCATTTGCAACTGTATGATCTTACTTTAAATCTTAAAAAACAAAACAAACACACAAAAATCCCACCAAACTTATAGATACAGAAAACGAAATGATGGTTGCCAGAGCCAGGCACTGGGAAGTAGGCAAAATGGGTGAAGAGGGTCAAAGGAACAGACTTGCAGCTATAAAATAAATAAGCCATAGGAATGTAATGTCAGCATGATGTCCATAGTTAATAATACTGTATTGCATATTTGAAAGATCCTAAGAAAGTAAATCTTATAAGTTCTCATCATACACACAAAATATTTTGTAACTATGTGTGCTGACCGATGTCAACCAGACTTATTGTGGTGATCATTTTGTAATATATACAAATATAGAGTCGTTATGTTGTATACTTGAGACTAATATAATGCTATATGTCAATTATACCTCAATGTAGAAAAAAATTTTTTTAACATTTAAAAGAAAGAACAAACATGGGGAGGAAAAAGGGAGAGGGCTTTGTTTTTTTCCTGGGTAGCAACCAGCTCAGGGAAGAACTGATGAGAATGAGGAGTTCCCAAAGTAGAGAACAGAGAGGTTGTGTCATACTTTCTCTGTGCCACACTCCGGGATTCCCTCTACTTCCTTTACTCTCAACACACCCCAGCCTAACCCCTTCTTCAGCCTCATCCCTGGCCACTCCATACCACAGCCCAGTTAACTCTAACCTTCCCCAAAGCCGCCCCACCTACCACTGTCCTGCAGCACATCATGCACGTTGCTGCCATCACACCTTTGCCTGTGTGCTCTATCAGAAATGCCCTTCCCCCCTCTGCCTGCCGAGAAAACTCGTACTAATCCTGTAAGGCCCCACCAGCCCTTCCATTCAATAAAATGGCTCCCTCGTGTGTATCCTTTAGCTCTTTATTCTGTGTGTTTTATACTACTTACTATATCCTATTATTCTTAGCTGTTTAATAGTCTGTCTCCCCTACTAACTTATATGCTCCTTCAGGGCATGTTTCAAATCTTAACGGGGGCTTCCCTGGTGGCACAGTGGTTCAGAGTCTGCCTGCCGATGCAGGTTCGTGCCCCGGTCCGGGAAGATCTCACATGCCGCGGAGCAACTAGGCCCGTGAGCCACAACTACTGAGCCTTTGTGTCTGGAGCCTGTGCTCCGCAACGGTAGAGCCCACAACAGTGAGAGGCCCGCGTACTGCAAAAAAAAAAATTTTAACGGACAGAGCTGACCTACGAGAATCCACACAATGGACTTCCCGGGTGGCGCAGTGGTTGAGAATCTGCCTGGTTCGAGTCCTGGTCTGGGAAGATCCCACATGCCATGGAGCAACTAGGCCTGTGAGCCACAACTACTGAGCCTGCGCGTCTGGAGCCCGTGCTCCGCAACAAGAGAGGCCGCGACAGTGAAAGGCCTGCACGCCGCGATGAAGAGTGGCCCCCGCTTGCCGCAACTAGAGAAAGCCCTCACACAGAAACGAAGACCCAACACAGCCAAATATAAATAAATAAATTAATTAATTAAAAAAAAAAAGAATCCACACAATGAGAGCATGATTAGCATTCCAGTATCAGAAACTGCAGCAATAAAGGCATTAGAGAATACGGTTTAGTTAAAAGTATAGTTCTCTACTGACACCAAATCCCAAACATTAGCCACTCAGTATAATACCTGGGAATGAATGGAGACCTTTGCAATGCCTTCTTCTGAAAGTCATTTCATCCACCTGGAATTATCCTGCCTGAGCTACAGAAGCCCAGCTACATCCCCTTTCTGAAAAAGGAGTCTACCCACCACTCATTGTCTGAGATTGCTTTTCAATAACACACCTCCCTGTAACAAACCAAGCACTGTGCACGCTCTGTGAGAGAAAATGTCACATGGCATGAGTCCACAACATACACTGAGGTCTGTTCACAATTGGTGCCCTTTTTATGAGTGTGGTGGGCAAGTGTTTATCTGTTAGGTCTCTTGGTTGGTTAGTATCATGATTCTTTGCCAGAACAAAGGGATCTATATTCCTAATGAATAAGGATTAAAAATAAATGTCACTGGAATAAGTTACTTCTCAAAAATTGTTTCCAGATCTTCCCATTAATTCTGGCTCCCTTGCCTGAGGTCATCAGCTCTTGCACGTTTATAAATCTCATCTCTAGCACCACAAGTGGGTCTGCAACACTATCAGGCAGGTCTGGGTCGTACACTGTTTTGATTGTGCCGTATTTTGCTGTTATCATATCAATCTCCAGTTTATGAGTTTAAAAACTTGGGGAAATCAGGGGAAGGGACAGGTAGGTAAAGCAAAGACAGAAGAATTGAAAGAAATAAGAGAAAGTAAAATTACAATGCCCAAAATATGCAATAGATAGACAGAATTTGGAGGTTAAAAGAAGAGTAAAGGGAAATGCTATTATCTAAACCAAAACATTTATTTCTGATTATAAGGATTCTGAGATATTCTCAGATACATATATAGTTTTTAATGACAAAAGGAAACATTAATCCCAATAAATTGTTCTATTTTTGTAAGTAAGATGACACTGGATAGAAATACCTACATATCATTTTAATGTAAAATGATACATGAACTTAACAAATTAAAATTTTTACGGAAACATTAAAATTTAGTTTTTCAGTTTACTATTACAATACAGCACTGATGTGTTCTGCTGAGTGTCAGAATTTAAAAAATAGGCAAAGCATTTATGAATTAAGTCGTTGTAATGTGGTGGTGGGGAAAAAAAGCTGATTTCCTTATAGTTAAAAATAGAGTGAAAGGAGAGAGGGCGGAGAACAGTGGAAGGCGTGTCTAGGAAGACAGATGGGAGTGTTCCTTAACTGATCTCTGAGGCCAGGCTCAGGCTTGGACCCTGTCCTGGGGCAGCAAGGACTGATCAGGGATGGGAAACTCAAGGGCAGTGAACAGCCAGCGGCGAGATCATCTCAGAATAGGGGAGAGGTTGCAGTGGCAGATGCTGGACCAGGAATCCCTCCTGGGAGGGACAGGATGGGGCCCAGGAGGGAAGAGGGGCTGAGGGTTCCCTCAGAGCCTCTTTACTCCTTTCTCTCCATTGCTATTCAGCACTTCTCCCTCCCTTCTCACTGCCTCCTCTCCTTTGATTTTCCCTTTTCCGCCCACTCACCCCTCTCCATTCATCTTCCTTTGCTCTTTCCCTCTTCTTAACTTTCTCTTTGCACAGTCCATTTTCCTTCCCTCTACCATCTCTCCTTTCCCTCCTTTGCTCTCTCCCTTTCCACAGCTACAGTCCAACATACTTTTCCATCAGGGAAGACATGGGTGGTGGGGTCAGGAAGGTCCTCATCTGAAGCCTGGCTTCCCCAATAACTATGATCCTAGTGGGCTTGTCAGGTTGGGGACCGCAGAACTAATAGCTGCTCCCTCTTTGGAGTGTTGACCCCATGTCAGGCATTCATGCAGCACGTTTGCGGGCATTAACGGAATTCATCCTCACAATCATTCGTGAAGGGTCTCATCTTACCACCTCCATTTAACCAGAGGAAACAGAGACCTAGAAATGTTCAGCAACTGGCCCGGTGTCACAGGAAGGAAGAGAGCAGGGATCTGAGCCTAGGGCCCCGGCCTTTTCATCAGCAGGCATCACCCATAGAGAGGTGGTGGGGTGCCCAGAACAGAGTCTGGCCTCGGGGCACTGGATATGCTTCCAAAAAGGGCTGTTCCTTTCTCTTCCCTGCTTAATGTCCTTTCATCACATCTGACAGAAAATATATCTGTTTTTTAAAGTAAAACTTCATATAAAAGGTTCAGCAAATATAGTATTCATTTGTTTAAAGCCCTATTATATAGTTTATTGTGGTGGGTTAGTGGGGAAATCATTAGGTACTTGCTATCACCCTTTCATTTGGCCAAAGCTGTTCCTCTGGCACCGATGTGTGCTGAGGTTACAGCTGGACTGAAGCCAGCTACTGTCACTTGTGTTTTTGAAACCAGAGCACATACATGAAGAAAACAATTTGTGGGAACACTCTGGCGATCCACTGGTTAGGACTCTTCACTCTCACTGCCGAGGGCCCGAGTTTGATCCCTGGTCACGGAACTAAGACCCCACAAGCTACGCAGCACAAGCCACACACACACACACACACACACAAATTGCAACACACATATTTTGTATGAAGAAATTTGGAACATTTTAAAAAACACCTTTCCTTAAACTGAAAAATGCTTTTTGTGATTAATAAAGTAATATAATTTAAAAATTTAGGGGGCTTCCCTGGTGGCACAGTGGTTGAGAGTCTGCCTGCCGATGCAGGGGACACGGGTTCGTGCCCCGGTCCGGGAAGATCCCACATGCCGCGGAGTGGCTGGGCCTGTGAGCCATGGCCGCTGAGCCTGCGCGTCCGGAGCCTGTGCTCCGCAATGGGAGAAGCCACAACAGTGAGAGGCCCGCATACCGCAAAAAAAAAAAAAAAAAAAAGTAAAAATTTAGGCCCTACATAAAGGTATGAAGAATAAATTGAAAATCACCACTCAGAGAGTGCTGATATTTACATCAATTTACCTTGTTTTAAGATCTCTCTTCAGGATACATATAATTTTCCTTTATGAAAAAAAATGAAATCCTACTGTATACTATGTGTACCCTGCATTTCCTAAATAACACTATATCCTGAACATCTTTCTATCAATATATAAAGATACATACCACAATTTTTAATGCCTGCATAATATTCCATTAAATGGACCTATCATACTCGTTAGGCAGCCCCTGACTGATGGATATCTACACTGCAATACTATTTATAATCCAGGTTTAGTTCAACTTTTTGGTCTCTTGTTTTCCTTTTCTTTCCTTTGTTCTACAAAATGACACAGGTAGTATAAAAAGTCAGTGGGGCAGATTGCAAGCTACTTTCAAAACTGAAGTTAAGGTGGGACACTGACAACGAAACCTAAAGAATCAAGAAGGGATGAAATCAGCAGATCTGTAAGAACAACCCAAGATACTGCCAATACGCCCGACGGAAACAAGGCAAACAGTCATCACACCTGTGCTTACTGGCTCACTGTCAGTCTTTGGCTCTACACTGTGAGCTCCATGAGGAGCTGTACTGTCCACAGCTCAGTCCCAAGCACCTGGCACACAGCTGATCAATAAGTGTTTGCTGGATGAATGAATCTCAAGGATAGATGACTACAATGAAGTCATTTCAAAATGCTGAATTTAATCAACTGAATTATATTCCAACTAGAGAATTAATGGGCCACCAGAAAGGGAGCTGGGACACACAGCATGTCTAGTAAAAGCAGAGTATGGAGAGGCAAAGTTGATCAGTGTTTCCAAGAACCTAGGAAACTGGGGTAGCAGGAAGAACCCTGTTATGGAGAGGGATGCATGAAGCTGTCAGGGCTCAATGACACCGGCCACTAAGATGATCCTGTCGCTCCTCTTGCCTGAGCCCGCACTCACCAAGCACATCATTTAGCTTCCCATGTGGATGTGCACAAAAGAAGAAAACACGGGAATCAGCAAACTCGAGCCCCAGGCTAACTGCCAGCTTCTCTTCTCATCATGAATTAATACTCTGACGTGACACCTCTGTTGAGAACTGGACTTGGGTAAGTCAGTCTTCTGAAATCTGAACGTCGCTGACTGCCCTAACAGTGCTGAATATTTAAACCATGACACTGAAACATGGTACCTATTGTGAAGGCCAGATTCCTGCAGAGGTGGCCCCCATGCTCCTAACCTCCGGGAATTCATACCTGTGTAAACCCCTCCCCTGACTGTGGTGGGACCTGGGACTTGCTCCTAACCAACAGAATACAGCAGAGACCAGCCAAGTGGCAGTCACCTGGACCCCGTCAGTAGGTGCAGTCAGCTGGGACTCTGACACCAAATTATATAGGGTATACTTCTGATTACTGGGAAGAGAATATTTATTTCATAATCTAACTTTTAAGTCATTTAATAGATATCTAAACGGTTGTGTTAGAAAAATCTCAAAAGGATATTGTAGAAGGACTTCCCAGGTGGCACAGGGGTTAAGAATCTGCCTGCTAATGCAGGGGACACGGGTTCGAGCCCTGGTCGGGAAGATCCCACATGCCGCAGAGCAACGAAGCCTGTGCGCCACAACTACTGAGCCTGCTCTCTACAGCCCGCAAGCCACAACTACTGAGCCTGCGTGCCACAATTACTGAAGCCCGCACGCCTAGAGCCCGTGCTCCACAACAAGAGAAGCCACCACAATGAGAAGCCCGCACGATGCAATGAACAGTAGCCCCTGCTCACTGCAACTAGAGAAAGCCCGCACGCAGCAATGAAGACCCAACGCAGCCAAAAATAAATAAAATTTAAAAATAAAAAATGTTTTAAAAAGGATATTATAGAAAGAATAAGAAATTTAACAGTTTTTTTCCTAACACTGGCTCTGTTCTGGCCAGTGGAAGAAAATTATAAAATAAATCTAATTTGCTGCAAGAGATAAAAACACGATACCAATTTATCCCATCAGATTGGCAGACTGAGTATAGACAGAAGCACACGTGGGACAATGGGAATACCAGGTGGGAATGTGAAGTACCACCACTTTGGAAAGTAATCTTCAATATCTAGTAAAGCTGAAGATGCACAAACCTCATGACCCAATAATTCCACTGCTAAGAAATACCCAAAAAGCTTCTCACACATGTCCACAGGAGACCTTTAGAAGAGTACTTAAGGCAGCACTGTTTTCTAAGAGCAAAAAAGTGGGCAGAGAGGGGGTACTGAACACCCATCATTAGGCAAATGGATGGATAAACTGTGATATATTCATGCAGTGAAAGAACAAACAGTTGTGGAAATAACTGGATTAGAATTACAAGTCCCAACACGAACGACTCTCACAAATACATTAAGTAAAAAAGCAAGCTGAAGAAGGGTATGGACACTATGATGATATTTTCATAAAAGTTTAAAATATGCCAAATAATATGCCAAATCTCTAATATCTAAAGACGAACGTAGAAATGACAAACACCAAATCAACGTTATATTCATCTCTGAGTGGGAGACAGAGGACTACAGGGGGCTTCAAATAAATGCATACTGTTTTTACTTCTTCTATTTATTTTTCATTATATCATCAAAAAAGTAAGAAAATCACTTCTTCCTGCCCTCACTTAAAAAAAAACCCAAATCTGGGCTTCCCCGGTGGCGCAGTGGTTGAGAGTCCGCCTGCCGATGCAGGGGACACGGGTTCGTGCCCCGGTCCGGGAAGACCCCACATGCCCTGGAGCGGCTGGGCCCGTGAGCCATGGCCGCTGAGCCTGCGCGTCCGGAGCCTGTGCTCTGCAACGGGAGGGGCCACAACAGTGAGAGGCCCGCGTACCGCAAAAAAAAAAAAAAAATCCCAAATCTGCAAAGACCATGAGCTTGAAGGGAGTCAAACTGTTAGTCCCTCAGGACATGCACAGAACTCAATCTTGCCCTGTACATTCTGGGGACCACCAAATTAGGATTACAGGGCAACAGTAACTAATCTCCATCAAATCTCTACCCTTCACGCCTTTTTTCATACTGAATATGTGATCTTATCTAGATGTCAACATTTTCTATAAATGGTTATTGGTTAAATGTCCAACAATAAAAGAGTAGTTAATTAAAACATGGCACATCCACTCAAAAGGATATCAATAGCTCTTTAAAATAGTGGTTACAAAGAGTATGAAGTAACATAGAAAATATTTACTAGCTATGTTACTTTTTTTTTTTTTTTTTTTAAGAACAAGATTTGAAACTGGATTTTCAGTACTATATAGAACCATAACCAGGGCCTGGGAACAGAGCTTTGCCCTGTGCCACAATTTAGGTGGTGCAAACATTTTATGAGCTTAGAGGACCCTTCAAATGTTTAAGTTCGGGCTTCCCTGGTGGCATGCACAGTGGCTGGGAATCTGCCTGCCAATGCAGGGGACACGGGTTCAATCCCTGGTCCGGGAAGATCCCACATGCTGCGGAGCAACTAAGCCCGTGCGCTACAACTACTGAGGCTGCGCTCTAGAGCCTGCGAGCCACAACTACTGAGCCTGAGTGCCACAACTACTGAGGTCCGCGTACCTAGAGCCTGTGCTCCGCAACAAGAGAAGCCACCGCGATGAGAAGCCTGTGCACCGCAACTAAGAGCAGCCCCCACTCGTTGCAAATAGAGAAACCCGCATGCAGCAACAAAGACCCAATGCAGCCAAAAAATAAATTAATTAATTTTAAAAAATGTTTAAGTTCTACCCCTGCCATCTTCCTCTCCAAGGTGGGGAGCTTGCCCGACCCTGGGCCAGCAGAGATGGATGAGCTATCAAGGACAAGCCCCTCTGTGTGCATAGGCCACCCTCACCTGCCTTCATCCTTCTCCCATCTGACCACCAGGGGCCCCTCTCTGCAGGAATGCATGCTCCCTTGACTTGTGGCTACCTTCAATGCTACTTCCCTACCCCACCCCTGCATCAAATCGCTAAGATTGTTCTATAGTGTGAAGAGCTGGTATCTGCGTAAATGACGTGTTTTCAGTACTAAGGGGAGGAAGAGGGCTGTGCAACTGAGGCCAGGGATGACTAATTCAAAAGCCAAAGCCTTGATAAGAAGGTCAAAGAAGGACCACTGGTAAGAGCAGGAACTTTCCATAAATTAATAACAGGGCTCAGCCTGGGGGAGTGCCTCTGAATTAGGTACAAAGGAAATGAAACAGCATAAATAAGCACACCCTGTCTCCTCCTTAAGAGGCAGTTCCCCTCTCCCTATATCTGGCTGGAATTTTGGAGAAGGGATGAGCCATCTTTAGGAGGCAGGAGAGAGATGGGCCCCTGGGCCAGACAGCTGGTGTCCCTCAAGTGGAATAAAACTGAAGCTTTGCTCTCACCCAGACACTCCAAGGACAAAGCTTGTGGCAGAAGCTGAGTTCTGCTAAAGAGAAGAGATAAGGTGCCCACTGCTGAGGTCAAGGAAAACTTCCCTGTCTGCACATGCGCAGGAAGGCGCCTTGGGGGTCAAAAAGGGAGGGGGTGTCACCCCATCGTAAGTGTGGAATGCACCCCACAGGCCTCTGCAGAGGGACCCATCTCAGCAAAAAGTTGCGCACACATCTTGGAGAGGGTCCTAGGACCAGTCAGGTGTGAAAAAAGAAACGAGATAATTGGCCAAATGTAAACAAAGACCGGAAGGGCTGTCCCCTGTAAGTGATTTAAATCCCCTCTTCACTGTATTCCTCATCCGGGACTCCCACACTCCCCTCCAGGTGTGTATTTCTGCCTGGCTTCTCACTTACTGTGCTCCTCCGCCTCGTTAGAGAGGACCTCCGTACCCTTTCTCTCTGGGTGTGTATTTCTGCCTTGCTTCTGTCTTAAATAAACAAACTGCTTCTCTGTGTGCTCTCCCATACGTTGTGCTGTGTCTTTAATAATACACTTTGTACCTGTTTTTACAGTTTTTGCCTCCTTGAAACATTCTTGCTTTCAAACGAGGGAAAGAGCTAGGGCCAATTTGCTTCTAGCCTCTGGCCCCTGGTGGACTAGCAGCTAGGATTCCTGGTTTTCATCCAGGCTACCCAGGTTCAATTGCTGGGCAGGGAACTAAGATCTCTCTTCAGGACCGCTCACTGCTGTCCCTCCGAGATCACTTACTAGAAATATATTGGGCTAGCATATTTTGGGATGTAGATGGCATTATGGTTATGAGGTGGATCTGAGGGAAATCTGGGTAAGTCTCCAAAGGAAGGAATGTTATAAGGACTTACACAGCCTCTACGACGTTGGGCATCTTCACAACAAAACGTCCCTCTCTGGATGCATTAGGTCAACGGCAAATGAAGCTTACCTGACACAGCCTGATATTTTTTTTCAATAGCACATTACCCCAGCAACCCACAAATCCCTCAGCCACCCTGGAGAGAGTGTGGCAGGGGTTCCTGTGCTAGAAGTACTATTATAATAATATTTTTTTAAACAGTGGAAAGAAAGAAATCAAAACAATGGCCCTGGGTACATCTCTATTCTACTTTTCCTTCTCTTCAAAATACTTCAATGAGTATGCTATTTTCAAGACAAAAAATTAAGTGAAAACTTCTTGCATAAAAGAATGAACCATTGAGAAAAGACACACAAACAAAGAGAAAATGCAGAAATTGCCCATTTCTAGCTATCAAAAGCAAAGAGACACGACTGATTCTGGGTGTAAAAGAGTCAATGGCTCAGTTAAAGTAAGTTTGCTGTTAAGTTTTGTTTTACCGCGGTTAAAAACATAGAACATAAAATTGACCACCTTAAACATTTTTAAGCTTAGAGTATAGTATTAACTACATGCACATTGTGGTACAACAGATCTCCAGAACTTTTTCATCTTCCCAAACTGAAACTCTGTATCGACTTAACAACTCCCAGTTTGCTAATCTGTACCCATTCCCAGCGGGTACATAATGAGGCTTGAGCCCAGGACCCTCGTTAAAGCCCCCACGGAGCCCTAGATTGCCCTTGTATCAGGCTCGGGGCTGCCATCAGCGGGAGCCACCAGCGCAGCATCCCAAACAGCTTCCGCTCCAGGGAGAGTGTGAGCCCCTCCCCCACCCCGCCACCAACAGGGCCCCGAGGCAGATATTTCCAATCGCTTTTGTGGAAATGGCCTTCAATCCACCTTGCAAGACTTGTGTCCTTTCTGCTCCACACTAGTGCATTCACCAGGGGAATTCTGTTGATGGTAGAAAGGTGAAGCGTGGCTGTATTTCTGACCCATACGAAAACGAACTTCAAAATGTTCAAATCATTTACAGTGGCCTTGCAGTCAGGGCAGGGACTGCTGCATAACTGATGGGATCCTGTAAATCTGCAACACACATGTGGCCTCCGACAGGTCCAGATGGATTCACGAGTGGACTGAAATCATTGGGACCCCTGGAACCCAAGGAGTGGCCACCGATGTTGCTCTTATCCACTCTGCACAGCTTGGAACGATGCTAACATTTTTAGGAGAATCCCTGCAAAAACAGATTGGTTTCTGTTCCCATCTATTAATAACAGCTATTTTGAAATGCTATTTAAATCTTCTATTGTTAATTTGAACTTTTCGTGGGTTCTGTCTCCCCAGCTGAGCTGTGGTGGGGCAGCAGGGACTACACACCACGTGGATCTGTAACCCCCCCGAGACGGGCACAGCGCCCCTTCACAGATGCTCGTAAACATTGGTTCATTTGCTCGTTCTACTTTGGTAAGGCCCATCATTTTAATTAGTGACTGGCTCTGCCCAAATGACATATCGATTGCTGACTCAAGGTGCCTTCCAGCCGTGAGCTCTGCTTCAGGCTGCCCTGCAGTGAGCACAGGCGCTCACCCATGCCTGCACCCACACGAGAAGTGTGTTCGTATTACCTTTAGGGTGTTTTATTATGATCCACAGCTATATTTGGCAACTTTTCTTTCTAGCATTAGAGAAGACACATTACCAAATGTTAAAAAAGGAATCTGCCGAATGCACCAGCTAGAACAGAAAAAGTATTATTAAAAACCTGCGTAAACTCTCTCCCTCCCAAACTACTTACACCCCCGATGCATCCAGGATAGTACAGAGGAGGGGAAGGCACAGAGGAGGGGAAGGCATGACTTTGTATACTCACGCGGACACAATGCTAGTCGTGACTTTTGGGTTCATACCCGACACCAGTCTTTGGCTGAAAAGCTAAGGATTTGGGCTGGGAAGAAAGATCCAGCCTCCTGTCTCTGCCCTTTTCCTCATACATGGCGGGAGGGGCCTGGACTTCCCTGTCGAACACAGGAGTCTGTAAGAGACTCTTTTATCTGGAGTAACGACTTGAGTTCAGCACATTAATATTATAACTATTTTAGGGCAGGGGAGGCCTCCTGAGCTCTTCTAGAGATAATTAAAAACGGGGGAAAAAAAGAAATCTGAAATAAACAAAAAACAAGCTGAAGGCACCAGGGGTTTCTGAATAACATCGTCCCGGTTAAACAATTTTAAGAATTCCATAACGCAAAAGCAACCCCCCTCATTCTCTCCCACATAAACACGCTTGTTATTTCAGCCCCACTCAGCTGAGCTGCAGAATCTCTTGCCTTCACTTCGGCAGCTACTTTGTCCAGAGATGTCATTGGCACAAAAGCATTCCCAGGAGAGAAAAAAGGCTGACCGTAGCCAGCAAGTGCAGGCACCCCTCAGGAGGAATAACCTCAACAACTCACCACCCTGCGGTCAGATTGCTGACCTCAAGCACCAGTTTTGCCTTAACAGACTAAAAACTTCAGCCCTTTTGATGTTTATCAGCATGTTCCCAGTAACTCTCTTGCTGTAGCAGAAAGGTAATCAAAGAAACCATTTTATTATCACTGATGACTACGTTTTTATAATACCAAGATCTACTGACCCTCGTTGGCGGGGAGAGGAGGGGAATCAAAAAAAAGCCCACCGAGTAGTACAAAGCCATTGTTTTATCCTTTTTTCACCTGCTTTTAGGTTAAACACCTATGGGACATGAAACCACATCCAAGAAGTCAAGAAATAAAATAATCAATCTAGGGAGAAGGAGGAACATAGAAGAATTATTAAGAGAAAGGAACAGGCAGAAAGAGTGAAATAAGGAAGAGGAGAAAGAGTGAAGGGAGCATGGAGGAACGGCGGCAGTGCTGACGGGAGCAGAGAGAGAGTCGGGGTGACAATGGAGAGGAGAGAACAGGTGGCTGAGGGCTCGAAGGGAGGATGTGAGCCTGAGAAACTGCTCACACATTCAGTTGCTCACTTGGAGTGTGAAGAAATAGATGGGCCATTTTTTAATATGCTGTTAGGTTTCTCTCTCTTCTTTTTTTAAAAAATCCAACCTGCCCTTTCTTTGTCTTGACACATATACACAAAGTTAAGATGTCATGGGGGGGAAAATCATTTATTCCACTTACAACATGGAAATACCTTTCTGAATTACGTATCGTTTTGCTAACAGGCCCTATTTTGAACCAACACCTACCTGACCCTCAGAGTAAAGCACGGGTCTCACGCCTACCACCACATACAGCACGCTAGCAGACAACTCTAAGGTCAGCCTGCGCATACGCTTAATGATTTTAATCAAGTCGTTTAGTCCAGTCAACAAATATTCACTGAGCCTCTGCAGTGCTGAATAAGACACAGCTCCCGCACTCAGGAGCTTCGACTCAATAGGGAACTAGAAGAGACAAGCCACCGTGCAAGAGTGAAGAGGCTGGTACGTGCCAAGTGGTGGTAGTGAAGTGGCTGGTACGTGCCAAGCCAGGCACGGCCTCCAGGAAGGGGCAGGATCAGTTTGAACTGGGCCAGCAGGAAATGCATTTGAGAAGCAGCCATTTGAGTGGGCTATTCAAAGGGGTGGGTCAAGTAAACGCAGGACAGCTTGAGAAAGGGTGGAAGGAGGACAGAGCAGAGGAAGTACTGACCAGTGAAAATTACCGCATACACGGATTCCTGCTGGGAAGCCATGATAAACAGTTGCCAGGACCATGCGTGGAGGCCTTGAACCCACAACAGGAGAGACAGGAGGAATGGAAAGGAAGGGACAAACTGAAAGAGACTGTGCAGGGAGCACTGTAACACTCAACAGCCAACTGGATGTAGGAGTGTGAAGAGGAGAAAAGTCAGAATAACCCAAGAGAGCAAAAGCAGGTCATAGAGAGGATGATGACAGCACGAAAATCATGACAGATGCACCGAGAGGGACATGATGTCTCTCTCCCCTGTGGGATGCTTTCCTGATGATGGATAACCTGGACCTACCCCGAGAAAACTCCAGACAAACCCAAGTTAAAGGGTATTCTACAAAATAACCAGCCTCGCCCTTCCAACGTGTCAAGGTTATGAAAGACAAAGAATGACTGAGGAACTGTCCAGAATAAAGGAAGTTAATGCGGCAAGACAACTAGCAAAGTACAAGACCCTGGACCTGGATCCTGGACCAGGAAGAGGCTTTTTTTTTTTCTTTAAGATTTTTTCCTTCTTTCACTCTAAAGAACATTATTAGGACTCTTGGTGACACCTGAATAAGGTTTGTAGATTGGATAATAGTACAGAATCAATGTCAATGTTTTGATTTTGATGTTTGTTATGAAAGAAAATGCCCTTGTATTTTTTAGGGAATATACACTAAAGTATTTGAGGGTGGAGGTAAAGGGGCATCATGTCCATAACTTACTCTGAAGGTTCAAAAAAAATCACAACACGTGTATGTGTGTGTGCGTGCATGTGTATGTGTGTGCGTGCGTGTGTGTGTGTGTGTAGAAAAAGAGAGCGAATGTGTGAGAAAGAAAAAGCAAGTGTGGTGAATAGTTATTATTTATAGAATTTGGATGAAAAGTATATAGAAATTATTTAAATGATTCTTGCAATTTTTCTGTAAATCTGAATTATTTCAAAATAAAAAGTTAACAGGGGAAAAAAGATTAAGGAAGCTAGGATGAAGAGCTGTTTAGAGACAAAAGAGCTGGGCTTCTGGGTATTAAATTCTGAATGGGATTCAGAAAGCTGGAAATGGAGGTTTGAAGGCGTCTGGGGGGGCTGAGTAAAACCTGGTTAAAAGCAGAGCTCGAAGGCAGATTGCCAGGGCTGCTCTCTCAGTTCGCTCCTTAACAACCAACAGTAGTAACAATTGCTTAAGTTATTCTCATTTCTCTCTGCTTCAATTTCTTCACTCCATAACAGCAATGATAAGGCTATCTGCCTCACAGATGTGGAGCGAGGATTGAAGGACATGATACAAGCGAGGTGCCCCGTGAGGCACAAGGTAACTGTCCATTAGCGACTAATGTTGGCCCTGAGATGGGGTTGACGCTGGGAGAAGGGAGGAGGCCAGGTAAGAAAAAGGCCGAGGACAGGATCCCACTGAATCTCCTATTCAGAAGTCAGGAAGAGAAAGGAGATACTTGAGGTCTGAGTTGCCCCTGAAGAGCCAGTGACAAGGAGACGTGGAAAGAGAGAGGCTGGGGACAAGGGTGCCCGCCTGCAGCAGATGCGGGGCAGAGACCAAGGAGTAGGGAGACAGAGTACAGGCCTCAGCTCTGCAACCTGGACACCTCTGCTGGAGCCCTACGCGACAGCAGTCTCAACAGAAAGGTGGGGCTGAGGCCAGAAGGAGTAAGTGGGCAGTCCGAGGCGGGAAACCTGAGGACACTTCAACAGAGGAGCAGGGTGCAGAACTGCGCTGCCCAGTCCAGCAGCCATCAGCCCCAGGTGACTATTTCAATTGAATTTAAATTAATTGAAATTTTACAAAAATCAGAAATTTAGTTGCTCGGTCACACTTGCCACCTTTCACGTGCTCAGCAGTCACATCTGACTACTGGTGACTATATGGCTACTAGTGACCATATGGCTAGTGACCACCACGTTGGACAGCACAGATACAAAACAGTTCCATCATTGCAGACAGTTCTCTTGGATGGAGCTGGGACTCTAGCACCATTTCCTTTATTACGAGAAGACGATTTGAATATAGGGTGGAGGGAGGGCTGCGGCAGAGTAAGGAGGGACCAAAGAAATTAGAGAAAGGGAATAACAAACGGAGCAAGTTCCCAAAAGAGGCAAGGAGGAAGGGGAAAAGTCCAGAGCGTGCAACACATGTGAGTTAATCTTGGGTAAGGGACTGATAGACATGTCCTTCCTCAGAGGAAGGAAATAAAGAAGGACAAAGATGGGTAATAAAGAATGCTCGGGGTGGTGAGGAGGGTACAGTGGGAACTAACATGAAAGCAGAAGGCAGTAAACTCCAATGTAAACATCCTTAATCTTGTGAATGAAAAAAGGCTGTCTCCAGAAAGGAAACTGACTGGAAGTTTAAGGAATGGAAAAGTCTGGCATAACCTCTAATAGAATGCAGCTGGGAGTTCATAAAAGATGGATTTTTTTTGTCATAGAAAAGTAAGACCTAGGTGAAATTAGAGCTAGCGTAAGTTTACAGTGGAACCAGTGCAAATGTCTCTGGGATAACTTGGCAAACTGGGAGAAGGAAAAGCAGATGATGAGGGTGATTTTGGATTGAGGACTGGAATATGAGAAGTCCAACATGTTAAGACAAAGGATTCTGGACAAAACCGAAATGGCTGGAACGTATACCCTCCAAGTAGATAAACAGAGACATAAAGGGATTGGAACAGTAAGTGATTAAGGGACCAGAGTCTTCAGTGACGGTTAGTCTGGTGCAGTAAGTGGGAAAGAATTGGTGAAGCAAACTGACATCCAAGTTCCAGATCTTGAAGGTGGAAAAAATTCCCATGACTAAACAAGTTCAAGAAGTGAGTGGCTGAAGTGAAGTAGAAACCAAGGCCATAGAAGTTGATGTTGAGGACCTTGATGAACTTCAAGATCAGTGAATTAATAGAGCCTCAACAGTGATGCCCAAGTTACCAGCAAGAGACAAGGTAGAGAACAGAACCAAGTTAGTTGTTCATGTTTGTTTCTTTGTTAATTTTTTTGTAGCATCAAGTGAAGTGATTCCCAAACCTGGGAGTACATCAGAATTATCTGGTGAACCCTCTCTTCCCTCCCCATCTTCCCTCCCCATCTTCCCTCCCCTTCTGTTTCCTTCTTTTTGGGTTTGTTTTTAAAATAAAAATGTTTAGGTCTTGCCCACCTGATGATTCTGATGTGGTATGTTGAGGAGAGTCTAAAGAGCTGCATTTTTCAAAGTGCTCCAGGTGATTCTGAGGAGCCACCAGGTTTGGCAAGCACTGATTCAGAAGGTAAGAAGGAGGGTATGGGGCACAAGCAGACAGCATGACGTGTAGCGAGAAGACTCTGTTAGGGCTGGGTTAATGGTCTGGAGCCAGCACTGAGAAGAAAGGGGAAGCCCAGTCCCTGCACCGGTTGGGATGGGAGAGGGCTGTTCTGAGGGAAGTTGTTCACTCAGGCTCTGGAGCTAGGGGAGGGACAGGTGATGGACTCAGCTGCAGCAAAATGAAAACAAAGGCATGTGGCTGCAGGATGTAAGAAACAAGAGACTGAAAGGCAGGTTGGAGACACACAGGTTAGCAGCCTGCAGGACAGGAGGCTGAACAGTTTGTTATTAAGGGATCCAAGTGTAATGAGGTGTGATTCATTAAAGGGTCTGTAGGGCTTAGTGGCTGGATTCTTGGGCAGTAAGGATTTTTCTATCTGAACGCTATCAGATTTCTAATATGTAAACCATTAAAGATTATTAAACCTTCGGGTAAACAAGCTTGCAGAAGCTTATTCATTAACATTGAAAAATCTGTCTTCCCAACCCACATTTTCATACAGATGAAATCAGACTGGAAAGAATATCAAGGTTTGCTTTGGAGCAGAAAGACAGATGGGGCAACCCCAAACCTGTGAGAGGGACAGGGCATTCCCTCCCTTCGCTCTCCCAGAAGGAGGAAAATTTCTGAACTGAGAATACAGAAAGGGGCCCCAGCCAATGTTAAGAACAGAAGAGGTAACACAGATGACTGAGTCTCAGGAGCACTGCTACCCTCACCCGCCCCCCACATCCCCCAATGGGTAAATGCTAGGGATGTTTCTCAGTAAAGAACATATTTACTTTCACAAACCCAACTCATTTAAAGAGCAAGCTACAAATGTTCGCCCCTGCTTCTGAGAGAGCTGCACTTCTGTAGGTTCAAATCTGCTTACTCCTATGAAATAATTTCTAACACTGACATACACAGACTTTAAGATGAGGGCGTGAGCGCAGCCAGGCACACACACGCACGCGCGCGCACACACACAACCTCGTGCATATTGAAGAAATGACTCACTTCATTTGCTGCTGCCTGCCACTATTGGGTTTTGATTCTACCTGTTCAAATACAAAGTTTCCTATTAGATTAACTACAGGAAAGAACTCAGGAGTCTTAACCCTGGTTTTGTGCATGACTTTGGAGCACTCAAGAGGCTTTAACCTGGGCATCAGGAGAAGCCACTCTCTAATCAGCCACTGCTTTTCTCTCCATAATCTTTCACAAAACGGTAACATATCTTACCACTTTGAGAGCCAATTAATGGAAACCCCTGGTAGAAGAAACAAGGCTAAGTCTCGTATGTCCTGTACCTGCAGTACTTGGGGGCCCCTTCTCAGCTCACCGTAAGACGTCACAACAGCACCCTGGAACTTCAAAGAACCCGAGCCCCTCCTTTTAAAGATGAGAAAGGGGTGGGGAGGGGGCAGTCAGGTGAACCCGCCCAAGGTCACTCTGCTCTGAGTAACGGGACGGCTGACTTGGCACTGCCCCCTGGCAATCTGTGCTCCACCCCAGCTCCCCCAAACAGTCCCTCGGGGCTTCTGCTGGCTTGCTAGCATGCAACCTCCCCCGGCCCCCGCAAAAATGCAACGCCAGTCGCGCTCGGTGCCCAACTTCATCCCTTCGCGTCAGCATGCAGTTAAACCCTCCGGCCGGCAGCAGGTCACATGGGCTACGCTCAGCTCTCTCTCCCCCGAGCCCGGCCCCCCGGCGGCCGCCCCAAGGTCACCGGCTGGCCCGGGGAGCTCCCGCCTCGGGCGACGGGAGACGGCAGGGCGGGGGCCTGGGGCGCGGCACTCACCGGCGCGGGGGGCGGGCGCGCCGCGGCTGCCCATGTCCTCGCAGGCGCGGCTGGGTGCGGCGGCCGCTGGCGCTGGCTGTGCTAGGCGCCCGGCTGCGGGCCCGCGCCGCGGGGAGCGCCGTCCAATCAGCGCGCGCTTGCCGCCTGGCCCGGCGCGCGGCCCGGCCGGGTTCGCGGCTCCCGGGGGGCGCGAGCCGCCGCGCGCCGCCCGAGCGGCTTCCGGGCGCGTTGCCTGGACGCGGTTGCCGTGGCAGCCCGAGCTGGAGGCTTTCCCCGCGCCCGCGCCCAGCCCCGCGGCGCCGCCCCTCCTCCCTCCGCTTTCCCACACCCAAAATAGCCTCTCCTCCCGCTGCTGTTTGCCACCCAGCTCGCAGCCCAGCCGCTCGGAGTCGGCGGGCGGGGATTTCGCTTATTGGAAAATAAGTCCTCTTGTAGGGCTGGTTGACTTGAAGAGAGGGGTGTTGAAATGGTGCCTGATTAAGATAATAGCCATGGTGCCTGCCCTGTAATTCTCTTCAGAGCCCTAACATCCGTTATTTACCAAACCTCTTTCCCACAGAAAGCGTTATTATCTACCCCACCCCCTTCCAAATCGAGGAGAAGTTATTTTATGAGGCCACCGTCTGGGAAACAGCTTGTGCGTTGACGCCCCACCTGTGCAGCGGAACTAACTAACCCTCGAGGCGGCCAAGTGTCATCTAATGAATCACCTTGACACCGGCCACTGGGACCAAGGATCCGGTCTCATGGCAGCAGGCACGACGCAAGAAAGAAAGAACTGCTACCACCCCTCTTCTTCACATCCCTTCCTCCTCCCTTCTGCCTCACCCGCCTCCTAGGGCGTCCTAACTCTTTGCACCTTCCTCTCAATGTGCATTCTGAGCAGGATGCACACGCCGATCCACTCAGAAATTTGCTTCCTCTCTGTGGGCGGGATTTAAGCAGAGTTGGGGACCCCCACCTACGCCCACCTCCAGTTCATACCTCGTTCGTGTCGCTAGTATTTACCTAGGAAGGGTGATCCTATCCGTCTCCTCCACCAGCCACAGCCTCTCCAACCCAGGGAAAGGGGAAACTTGGTAGAAAGACCCTGGGCTGTGGAGTCAGGCTGAGTTGTTCTGGAGTCCTCTCTCCAGCAGTTACTTCTATGTGGTCTTGGATATTCTGTTTCCATACCTATAAAACGGGATAATATCCCCACAAAGGGCTAATGCATCCATAACATTCAGTGAACAATGCTTATTGGATGCTCGTCAAATTCTAGAAACTGTGCACACACAATGGTGAAAAAGAAAAAGAGACACGAATCTCTGCTCTCATAGAGCTTACAGCCGGAAACACATCAATCAAATAACCACAGACATCATGAAACTGACATTGTGATAAGAAGAGTGCATGACCTTGAGAACTGTGGTGTGGAGATCTGACCTAGGAGCATCCCTTTAGCTCAGTGATTATTCTTTCCTTTTTTCCCTTTGATTCCCACTGCCTGGCACATGATACGCACTCAGTAAATGTATATGGAATTGAATCCTGTGTCATCCTGATAACAGTATCGCTCAGTTTCCCACTGACTTTCTCTCACTGAAAATATATTTGAAACATACATAACTCTCTGCTATGTCTGGAAAGACGTGCAGGTCTTACGGGAAAGTACTCATTCAAACCCAGAGCCCACCATCAAGAGTCCCAAGAAAGGTTCAAAATGTTTCTTGCCTGTCCCCATTGGGTTGCCTTCCAGAGTGTAAGGTGTGCATCTCAGATGGGCACATGAAAGTCCCCTTTGCCTCATTTCTTCCAACCCCCACCCTTACTATTCCACTCTCTCCCCTGGTCCCAGCTCCATTCTGCCACTCCCCCTTGATTCAGAGCTGCAGGGCACCCATTCCTGGCTTCCTAGGAGAATGGCAGCAATCCTTATAATCCTCAGAGTAGAGCATTTGTAAAACAGAGGAAACTCCCTCCTGTACTTCTGCTGGCCTTCAAAGCATAACTTTATGCTGTAATTGCCACAAGACTCCATCACTCTCAAGGGTAGAGAAGAAGAGGACCTGGTAAATGAGGGCCCTTGCTACGTATACACACCATTTCATTCTGGCTGACTTTAATTTCCTTTTAAAAAATCATATCAATTAGCATAAATAGAATCCAAAATTTTAAAAGATTCATTAGTAAGAAGACAAATAATTGTAGCTCTTGCAAACTCTGAATTCCTCAACAGGAATCCTGAAGTCTCATAGTATAGTAGAGCCACGACTTCCCACTTCTGACCTTTTCTTCCCCCCTGTTCAGGTGACATGTTTTGAATCCTGAGGAGACACAGTGCACAATGATTTAAGCCTACCTTAATTTTTTTCCAACTCAAACTATTTCTGTAGGATAAATTTCAAAGAACTATCTGTTTTTCCAGAATTGTTTGATTGTGACTCATTACAGGAAATGGATTTTTTTTGCATTACTTTAATTTAAAAGCTATGATGGATCACAAATTATTTAATACTGGCACAGATTAACAAAAAAAGTTTCATCAAAGAGAGCAATTTTATAAACTTGATGGTTGTCATACTATTCAGCAACCAGTTATTAAATACAAATAACTAGTGCAGAGTATTTTGCTAGATGCGGTGGAAAATTTTTTTAAGTGATTTATGGCACAGCTGAGGGGTTTTGTTTGTTTGTTTGTTTGTTGTTGTTGCTTGGCTGCACCACACTGCTCGTGGGATCTTATTTTCCTGACCATGGATCGAACCGGTGCCCCCTGCAATGGAAGCGTGTACTGGACCGCCAGTGAATTCCCACAGCTGAGTTCTGGTCCTACCTGTGTCTCAGCACCACCAAAAGTCACGAAGATATGATATGTGAGGCTTCTATGAGCCCAGTGAGCAGGCTCATCTAGGGAAAAGTCAAGGGACTGTATAGGTCAAAAGTGGTATTTGTAAAAAGGCTGGAAAGCAGGTAGACCAAGAATGTGGAGAGCCCTGCAGGGTGGTTAGCGCTTTATCCCTAACTAAGGCTTGTTACTCAGTGGGGTGTCAAGATCCATTGTGAGGTGTGTCACACAGTGTCCATCACCAATAATAAGGTGCTAAAAGATTGACCCACAAGCAATGGTCATATATAGGAACCAGAAAGAGGAAGAGAGTTCCCACAAAGGGAACAACGAGGAAGAATCAGAGATGTTAGGGACAACGTCAGAGAAGCTCCAGGTGGAAAGTTTGGTGACAACTTGGTGACAAGTCCCACAGAAGTCAAGAAAATTTAGTGAATAGAAGGTCACTGGTGACCTTCATGGGTATTTTTGAGTTATTGGACTGCTGTGGGTTAAGAAAAGACTGGCTGCCAGAGAAATGCAGGAGGAGGTGTGGGTCACTCTTTAGAGAAGTTTGGTAGTGCAGGGAAGGTGAGAAATAAGGTCAACAGAGAGGTTTTTAGTGCTAAGTGAACATTTTCAAGATAGGAGAAAATACGCTTTGCATTTATATGTGCCGTTGGAGTCATGAAGAAACGGAAAGCACAATACATCATTTTGCACTGACTAACTCAATCTAAATTCTGTCCCTAATTTCATCATCACCATATCCATTTCCTTTTAAAAAATCTTTCATCAAATAAGAAATCTTACATTGAACAAAGGTGGGGTTCAGACTGTGGGACATTATTCTCTTAATAATCAGTTAATAAAATATGTGTTATTCTTTATGACTTTTCTTTGGTGGTTTTCTTTGTTGATAATAGTAACATCTTAGAATTAAGGAAACCCCTTGTTTTTCTCTTTTATATGTAAAAATAATGGATTTTTCACATGTTTTGAGTAAACTGTAATTGACTTATCTGTTTTTGCTAATAACTTCCCTTCATGTGTTGGCTAATTCAAATATTATGTTTTGCTTATGAACTTGTTGGTATCTATCCATCTCACAAGGGTTTTTTAATTATAAGTAGGGCACAACCAGCAGGGAAGCATAAAATATTGGAAGACTCTTCCTAGTAGTGTAGTAGTGTTAACTTAGGAGGTGTTATCTATGTCTTAACTTAGGTAATTGCTGGTGTACATAGCAGGGCAAAGGCAGCCTGGGTTGTGTTGAAACAGCAAACAACTGAGCCTTAACATAATACTACTCACTAGAGAGTGAAATCTGGAATAAAAGAGGATTTATCCAAAGAGTTTATGGCCAGAAGTTCTAGAATAACCTTATAATTAAACTGATTCATCCAAAACCCATTTCATTGGCAAGAGGAGGGAGCACTATAGAAAATTCCATTGCAGATTGATTTTTTTTTCAAACTGATGCAAAATATTTATTCCAAGTTAGTTTTTTTTTTTTTTTTTTTTGCGGTATGTGGGCCTCTCACTGTTGTGGCCTCCCCCGTTGCGGAGCACAGGCTCCGGACGCGCAGGCTCCGGACGCGCAGGCTCAGCAGCCATGGCTCACGGGCCCAGCCGCTCCGCGGCATATGGGATCCTCCCAGACCGGGGCACGAACCCGTATCCCCTGCATCGGCAGGCGGACTCTCAACCACTTGCGCCACCAGGGAGGCCCCAAGTTAGTTATTTTATGCAGTAATTTTCCCCCTCAACAGACTTGGGATAACCACATCTTTTAAATCTGTAAATAATGTTATCAAAATAATCTTAATCTTTGAGATCTCACAGAAATGTATATTTTACAATCCACCCTGAATATCAAGGCTGCAAGAATAACACAACATTTCCTATATCCAAATATTTCACAGCTGTACCCAGAAAGAAAAAAAAAGTGAAAAAACCATATATGCTGGGTTAAGGGCTAATGTTACCCGAGCAGCCAGAAATAAAATAAAATATCCAAATTATTAGCATTAATTTAATACAGTTATAACTTCAATAGTCACTTTGTCATTGACAGTGATTGCTTGAGCACAGGGGTGAGTACCCCAAGGGCTGGTAGTAGAAGCTGCTGCTGCAGACCCATGTCTCCTCCTCTCTGCCCTGCCAGCTCCCACCTGTGCATCGCGCCCCATATATACTGTGTGTATGTGTGTGTGTGTGTTTGTTTGTTTGTTTGTTTTGTGGTACGCGGGCCTCTCACTGTTGTGGCCTCTCCCGTTGCGGAGCACAGGCTCTGGACGCGCAGGCTCAGAGGCCATGGCTCACGGGCCCAGCCGCTCCGCGGCATGTGGGATCTTCCCGGACCGGGGCACGAACCCGTGTCCCCTGCATCTTGTCCCCCGCAAGAAGGCGGACTCTCAACCACTGCGCCACCAGGGAAGCCCTGTGTGTGTGTTTTAAAAATCTTTCCCACCACACAAAGTTCTATTAAGCGGATAACAGGGAAGAACAACAACAAAAGCTAAACCAGCCAATCGCTCGCTCTCTCTTTGGGATATGATTATTTCCCTTGTGCATGAAGTATTTAACAACAACATAAGAAAGAGAAAAGGAAAAGAACGATTTCTTCTGTATAACCCCTAAACACACAAGCTGAGTTTACTGGGTCAGATTTAACAGTAAGCATTTATATGCCTACTTCCAGGCATCGTCATCAGATGTTTCACTGCTACTTGTTTCCGTGTCGTCTGAGTCCTCAAACTCTGTTTTACAAGTGTTTCTCCTAGGGGAGAACAGGCTAGAACTTTGGCTCTGCGAGAAGCCATTCTTCCCAAAGCCATTTCTTCTCAGCTCCTCTGTCTTCTTGTGGAACTCTCTGAGCTCATCCTCTGAGAGGGGAAGGCAATTCTCATCATTTTCAGGACACTCCTGCCATCCCATTGCTTTCAATAACCTGTGCTCTGCTTCCAAAGAGTGAGAGAGGACCTCCCCTTCGTCTTCTACGGGGAGAGCAAGACCCTTCTGATGACAGCCTTCCTCTCCATTTTCTTTTGGTTCAGGTGTGCTGTTGTCCTCTGAATCCTCCAGCTTCTCAGTCTCTGCTCTCTGAGAAGTCTCCATTCCGGTCATCCTTCAGAGTCTTCAGGAACTCGCTCTTCCTGTCAGTAGTTCGGCAGGTCAGCTTGGTCAGACAAGAGGAGCTGATCTCAACTGGAGGAGTGGTGCTGGCGGGGACTCTCTTTGGGAGAGCTTAAAACTATACCACCAGCCAGCACTACTGGTTTGGTAACAGGGATTGGACTGGTAAAAGCAGACTCCCGGCTAGAGGCAAGGGATCCTGATTTGTGTTCCATTCTGTTAGCTTTCCACGCACTGGGCTTGGATGGAGGTGGTACAGGCTGAGGAACCAGGTTCTTATAGACACTTGGAACCATGGTTGACAATTTGTTTCCGTTTGCATGGTGAGATCCTGGTGAGGTGAATGCAGCAGAGAAGGCAGCAGCAGGATCTTCTTTGGAAACTTTTTTGATGACTAGCATTTTGGAGGGCTGCTTGGCACTAGGTGGGTTTTCCCACACTCCAGAAGGGGGTCCCAATAGGTCTGCATGGCTGATTCTGTTTGCCAGCTTCTGGATTCAAAGAAGGAAAGTCGTCTTCTTCAAACTGCAACTCTCCCACCTTATCATCTTTCTTCTCTTCCCTAATCTCTGTAGCTGGCTTTTCCTGAAAGGCACAGCCTTTCCGGGAGTGGAAGCTGCCATTCCAGTTGCGATGGTTCCCTGTGCCACCCCACAATGCTGGCTCATGCCATCGTGACCTCGGGAAGAGCCATGCCAACCAGATAGGTTCCCTGTGATTCCAGCATATGCTCCCTTAGAGACACCAGAGTCCACGGAATCATGGCGGAATAGGGAGGGCTGGTGTCAGGAATCTCCTGTCGTTCGTAGAGGTCCATTGTTAAAAAAGCCATCAGAGGAATTATGTCAACAACGACTTACTTCAAGTCTACCATCTCCTCAGGGTAGGTGCTCTCCGTGTTTTTCAAAGATGGCTGTAGGTGACTTAGCTGGCTGTGGTGTTGAGAAATTTAGCCAAGCAGGAACAAAGTCATGCTGCACCATTTAGGTCCAGTGTCTCTTTTCCACAAGGTGAGGCATCCAACCTCATGGCCAGGATCCCAGAGTGTAACCTCTGTGGTCCCGTTTCCTGAACTCCTTGAGTCTGCCAGCTGGATTTCCACGAGGTTCTATTGTTAAAAGAGTACTTAAAATTAGGCTGGACAGCAGCACACCTTATGATGAAACACAAAGAAGCCAGGCTCTGTGTGGATCAATTTCTCAGTCCCCTCAATTGCTCATCTTAAACTATCTAGATCCTGACATGTTTCCAAAAGGGGAAAGGGGAAAAGGGAAGGGGGAGGGGAACATAAAAAGTATTTGTTACATTTAAAGAATAGGGGAGGGCTTCCCTGGTGGCGCAGTGGTTGAGAGTCTGCCTGCCGATGCAGGGGACACGGGTTCATGCCCCGGTCTGGGAAGATCCCACATGCCACGGAGCGGCTGGGCCCGTGAGCCATGGCCGCTGAGCCTGCGCGTCCGGAGCCTGTGCTCCACAACGGGAGAGGCCGCAACAGTGAGAGGCCCGCGTACCAAAAAAAAAAAAAAAAAAAAAAAATAGGGGAAAGGGGAAAGAGCTATATTAATGTTCACCTCATTCACCTTCCTTGAGTGATGGCCCTACGATGTTGCTTAAATAGATAACACATGGACCTTTGCACATTGAATGCAAACACTGTTCATAAAAAGGTCATAGCTTAGAAAGACAGATGGACTTTTGTTTGGGCAAATAATGTCATTGAAGTGATAGATCAAAAATAAAACACTGAAGAGCTATAAAAGATCTTCTGAGCAGTCAACTCTAGTAACAAAACATCCACATGACAAAGCCCTTAATTTATAAATCTCATTATTCTTACACAGCTGCTAAAAATAGCGTGCAGGTAATTATTTATATTTGACTTATCCTTCAAAATCTAAGGACATGAGAAACCTTGTTTAAAAAAAAAATCAGACAGGAACTTGATATGCTTTTCCCTCAAAAGAAGAGCAGCTCTCAAGGCAAATTTCTTGGTATAAAGCTCTCAAATGTTTCTTCTATTTCTTTGGTCTTCACTATTTATAAATTCACAGCAAAATCAAAACAAGTAGAAAGATAGGGCTTAAGGAACAGTCATGGGGAAAGTTCCAAAGTGAGGTTTACTTCTCTTCAGTTTTCTTCTCTTCAGTTTTCTGTATTTCACTCGCTCTGCCCCTTTCTTTTTTTTTTTTTTTTCTTTTTGCGGTATGCGGGCCTCTCACTGTTGTGGCCTCTCCCGTTGCGGAGCACAGGCTCCGGATGCGCAGGCCCAGCGGCCATGGCTCACGGGCCCAGCCGCTCCGCGGCATATGGGATCCTCCCAGACCGGGGCACGAACCCGTATCCCCTGCATCGGCAGGCGGACTCTTAACCACTGCGCCACCAGGGAGGCCCTGCCCCTTTCTTAAGACTAAACTGAATTAATGGAAGGTAATAAGAATCTTCTGCTTCAGTAGAGAAGTCACTTTGCATCCATTTCCGTCATTATTCAATCATTTTAAAGTCCACGGGAATCTATCACTTTGGCTCCCTCCTTCCTTCACGTGCATGCGCTGTTAAGACTGCTGCACAGTGATTTTGGAAAAAATGTTCCTTCCAGCAATTTCAGAAAATAGGCCAAAAAAAAAATATATATATATACTGTATAGTCTTTAAGCTCTTCTGAAGTTTCATGCCACAATAGCTCAGTTCAGTATAGCTGAGAAAACAATCATGTTTATTGACCATGTATTAACCAGTCAGGACACCACAGTTTAGGCAATGGAGCCCCACATAAGCTGACACTCTTGTTTTAGCTTCTCTGTCAAGTAGTACATTATTGGACAGTGATCCTCACAGGTACGAGAATTAAGAGACAACTTTCACTTCTGTTCAACAACAAAAAAGAAATAACAATACCCACTAAATAACAATACACACAACATACATGATACATTATACTGTGCCATTCCAAGCCACAGTGAAGTGAAGCAAAGGAAAAATCAGGACTATCAGTACTGTCCTTACTGAAATTTTTGATATTTTGTTCTTCATGGATTTTTGGCACTAATTTCAATTTTTAAAGTATTGCATTAAAATATTATTTATCTTCATTACTGAGTTTTTTGGGCACCCCCTTAAATTTTGCACTTATGTGCCTTACCTCACCTGGACCCTGGCCCTGATGCTATAATAGCCAGTGTTTATGTGTCAGGCCCTGGGCTAAATGCTTTACCTATAGTATTTAATTTATTCCTTGCAAAAATCTGTGAGTAAAACTGAGGCTTAGAGACAATGCTATGGCTTGTCCAGGTCCCAAAGCTTTATGGCACTAGAAAGGATGAATACACAGATAAAGAATATAGAGGCTGGGCTTCCCTGGTGGCGCAGTGGTCTAGAGTCCGCCTGCCGATGCAGGGGACACGGGTTTGTGCCCCGGTCCAGGAAGATCCCACATGCCGCGGAGCGGCTGTGCCCGTGAGCCATGGCCGCTGAGCCTGCGCATCCAGAGCCTGTGCTCCGCAACGGGAGAGGCCACAACAGTGAGAGGCCCGCGTACCGCAAGAAAAAAAAAAAAAGAAAAAAAAAAAGAATATGGAGGCTTTGTTTGCATGTATGTTTCAGATAATTTATCTGTAGCTCACACCTTGGCAGATATGAGTCACAGATGAAGAGGCAGTTATTTTGTCTGATGTATAGTGTATAGCTAGAAAGCCTCCTGTTGGGATTTGCAATATTAAGCAGATTTCTAATAGGGAGTGGAAATTTCATCATGATAAGATATTTGATAGGGCTGGTAGATCAATAAATGAATTGTTGATAATCTTGATTAGTGGGTGGGATTTTCAGATGTTGGTATTTGATATTCTTGTATTTGAAATACAACATCGATCTTTCATGTTATTGGCCATAGTTAGATTTCATGTAAGAATAATAATGACATATATTGTATAAATTTTAAGTGCTATTTTTGTGGTGTGGTGGACTTTGAACCTGGGCACTTCTGATGCCACTGCCTGTGTTTTAACCAGATGCTTGATGGCCTCCCAATGATCACATCAGACTAGGAAGGAAAAATGCATCATAGGGGCTTCCCTGGTGGTGCAGTGGTTGAGAGTCCGCCTGCCGATGCAGGGGACACGGGTTCATGCCCCAGTCCGGGAAGATCCCACATGCCGCGGAGCGGCTGGGCCCGTGAGCCATGGCCGCTGAGCCTGCGCGTCCGGAGCCTGTGCTCCGCATCGGGAGAGGCCACAACAGTGAGAGGCCCGCATACCGCAAAAAAAAAAAAAAAGCATCATAAACTTCAGTACATAAAGTGCGTGGCATAGTGAGACGTGAATAAATATTGCTTCAGTTCCCCTTTTGTTCCCCCAAGGATTGTACATATCAAATAATATGAAGAGTAACATACAAAAAATTTTATTTTGGGGAGAGCAAATTAATTTTAACACTCTATCTGATTTCTTACACCTTCACCCAGTCTACATTGGCAAAGAGTGAAGATTTAGTGTAATTTTCTAAATGAACCTGATAAAAGAATTTTTAGTTTGAAATATACAGAGCCAAAAATATTTTGGGATTTGAGCATCTTCTTAAATAATGAAACTGAAGTGCTTTATGAGTGCATGCTTGCTAGCAAAAGGTATACAGAGTGCTATTCTTTAAAGTTCTGATTAATAGACAATACATATTCTGCACTTAAAATTAATATTATGCAGTTGTTCTTACAGGAGAAATACCAAGTATAACCCTCTTTGTTTCCTCTCCAGCATTTGGATACACTTTAATTGTTTTCATGTACATATAGCAGATTCCCAAGGTCATGTGAATGAGCTGTAGGACTTTCTACCAGGAGCTGTAACCGCCTCCCACCCCTCCATAGTCATGTAATAGGTTTTCATCACGATAGACTCAGGAAGTAATTTTCTCTTCCCCTTAGAATCATAAATTGTAAATTTGACACATTCTTTTTTTCTTTTTAAGGAGGATTCACTCTGTGAAGTTCCTAAACACTACTGGTATGTGTTTAGGATACTTAACGTCTCTTTGACTCAGTTTCATCATCTGTAAAATGGCAGTAATGTAGTGCCTACTTCACTGGATTCTAATGGAGATCAAAGGCACTAACTCATGTAAAAAAAACTTCAGGGCAACACTTTAGTTACTATTTTAATATTATTTATTATATCTAATATCATATAAATTTTATTATTACTATTTTCTCCCAGGATCCAATCAGAATAGTGAAGGTCTAATTAATACTGGCTCAACTATTTTGTCTTACATACGCAGACAGAAGTTGGTAATTAATCTGGTTGACTCGCTCCTCACACAATTACTGATGCTGCTTGTCTTGGAACAATTCTGAGTATCCTTTTGGTGTCAGCCACACCCCAAACCATTTCTTTCCGTTGCATGAAGTTATCAATGTCCTAGTCAAACGGATGTACAGCGCCTAATATCCCGATCATTTTTGGCTGCACCTAACACAAATTCCAAGTTCTCCTCTAAGAACAATGAGTGAGATTGTCACACTACTGCTTCTGCCTTATGTATCTGCATCCTTCCTGATCCACCTATATGATTCAACCAAATTAAGCACCCACCCAGGCCCTTGAAAAGGGAAAGAGGCCTATGCATAATACTTGGTGCTGTGGGAAAGGTGCAGATGGCATCACTAGCCCTTCGTCCTTCCTCTCACTGCCAGTTGAAGTCATTCTGCTCACCATGGACATCTCTGAGGATGAATATAGCCAGCGATGGCTGAGGAGTCAATGATTACCACTGCCACCACCAACATCAGACAGCTATCTGGCCCCTGCTTTCAGCTGTATGGTTTATTCTTCTGAACTATAAAGTAGGATTTCAAAGCATCACCAGAACAAGGAAGACTTTTACTTCTCTACTCCTGCCACCACCTGACCTGGGTTCCGCCCTCTAAGATTCTTTCCTCCACCTGCCTACCCTGTTCTTAGCACCAGGAGTAGATGTGGCACATTCCTGACTAGTATCTCTGCCCAAGTCTCTTACATCAGAAGTCAGGGCTGAGCTTTTCCCAGCTTATTTTCTCCCAAATCCAGTCAGAACAGTGAGCAGATAATTAATATCGGTTTGACTATTTTGTTTTATTTCGGTAATTTCAGTACTCAAAAGTTGGAGCATCTTTTTTGGATAGATCTTTGTGACAAATACAAATGTCTTGCTAATTCATTAAAAATTTAAAACACAAGGGACTTCCCTGGTGGCGCATTGGTTAAGAATCTGCCTGCCAATGCAGGGGACAGGGGATCGAGCCCTGGTCCGGGAAGATCCCACGTGCCGCGGAGCAACTAAGCCTGTGCACCACAACTACTGAAGCCCGTGCGCCTAGAGCCTGTGCTCTGCAACAAGAGAAGCCACCACAGTGAGAAGCCTGAGCACCACAACGAAGAGTAGCCCCCATTTGACGCAACTAGAGAAAGCCCTCTCACAGCAGCGAAGACCCAATGCAGCCAAAAATAAATAAATAAATAAACAAACAATAAATGTATTAAAAAAAAAACACAAGCATACACAGTATCTAATCTTAATATAATAAGTTTGACATTTCTTTTTCCAAGGAAGAGTCTACTCTTTTTCCAAGGGGAGAAAATAATAATGATATCTGTAGAAAATTTTTTACAAGAGATATCAGCTCACCTTTTGTTAAATTGAAAGAGAGAAAATTATAAATCAAGCTTTAAAAAAACTTCAACACAAGCATTTTTATGAGCCATATTGGGTGACATGCCAACCAATAAGACTGCCCATAGTAAGCCCTCTAAAGTTGCAGAAACTACACAAGAAAATTTCTTATAACTGTAGGACATAATCATCTAGATTGAATAGAACCACCAAGTACCTGGCACAGTGAATTAAAAAGAACTCATACCAAGGCAGTTCATTTTGAAATTTCTGAACACTAAAGACAAAGAGAAGATCCTAAAATCTTCCAGACTGTAAGTCTATCACAGACAAAGAATCAGGAGTCAGAATGACATCAGACTTCTCAATAGTAATACTGGAAGCAAGATCAGTACCTGTAAAATTCTGAGAGAGACTTATTTCTATTATAGAATTCTACATCCAGCTAAACTATCCATTGAGTCTGAGGGCAAAATAAAGACATTTTCATATATGCTACTTCCCAAAAATGTACACTTTCTCAGGATTTTACTGAGAAATGTAAACTGCATAAGAAAGTAAGCTAAAAAGAAAGAGACATGGGCCCAGGAAGTGGAAGATCTACTCCAAGATAACAGTAAAGAGAAATCTTAGGAATATGATAAAAGTAATACCAGGACTGATGTCCAACAAGTCTTATGGAGAGCAACAAGTACAGACTAAAGCTAGAAGTAGAACACCACAGGAAGGATACTTCCAAGAAAATGAGAGAGAAAAAAAGAGAGAGAGAAACGGATTATCTAATATGTTTGTACCACAGTGAAAGGAGTTATAGTTCTATCAGAAAGTCTGTAGACGGTACTTCCCTGGTGTCACAGTGGTTAAGAACCCTCCTGCCAATGCAGGGGACACGGGTTCGAGCCCTGGTCCGGGAAGATCCCACATGCTGCAGAGCAACTAAGCCCATGTGCCACAATTACTGAGCCTGTGCTCTAGAGCCCATAAGCCACAACTACTGAGCCCCTGCTCGCCACAACTAGAGAAAGCCCGTGCGCAGCAACGAACACCCAATGCAGCCAAATATTAATTAATTTTAAAGTGTTTTTTTAAAAAAAAGTCTGTAGATGAATTAGTGAGAGGAACAAAAAGAACTAAAGCAATGGCCAAAGAAGGCAATCGTTAATACTAAGAAAAGAAAAAAGTTGTCTGCAGTCATACATAGCTCAGCTGTGAACAACAGACATAATGTAAACATCAATTATCAGTTTAATCAAAAATTGTTACCTCACCATATTGGGGAGATTGGAGGAAAAGTGTATGTGGCAGAAGGTAGACTGAGGCATTTAAGAAAGCTAAATCCTCATCTGCCATAGTAGAAAGTCGACAGATAATAATTAACAGTGAAAGATCAAGAAACATCAGTATAAACATCTTTGACTTTATATAATAAGTATTGATACATGTATTTCTCTGATGCAAAAGAAATTAAAAGAAAACTCGAGCTATGAGGAGAAAATCATAGAGTATTTTTAAAATATATGTACCTATTATTTTGAAAATCCTCAGGTTATTTACTTAAGAGTCTTATTACTACCTTTCTTCCTAGGACATAATTTCTGTATTTCTATTTCAGGCACTTTCAAGATGTGTTGTTATCAAACCACAATTCTTCCCTTTGAGAATGGCATTATGAAACCTTTTATAGAAGATGTAAGACTCTAAATTAAAAACCAATTTTGTTCAAAAGGACATAAACCCATTGACTGCATAGTAAATTGTTCCAAATTTATTTTAATAATTTTCTGACAAAAAAATCAGTATATGGCTTTTCCTATCAGTTTTAGCCCATTAAAAATAGAATAGTCAAGATAAGGCCTATTTGACTAATACAAAAACATTTTCCAGATACATAGAATATTCATTTAAGGTATGGGTGTGTGTGTGTGTGTGTGTGTGTGTGTGTGTGTGTGTGTGTGTGTGTGTGTAAATATAATAATGTTTCAGAGCAAGGAAAAAGAAAAAAATTATTTTAGTTAGCTTTTTATAAGCTTTATGAATAACAAGAAGCCAGGGAACTTTTTTCCATTACTCAGATAATGAAAATAATTGCCTGCTGAACATATATTACATGCATTATCATGTAACAGAAGGACTCCAAGATTCAGAGTGAAATTTTCAGATTTGGGTTCAAATTTTGGCTTCATCTCTTACTAACAGGATGATTTTGGACACATCATTTAATTTTTTTCAACCTCCATTTCCTCATCTATTGGGAACCTAGACTGTGATAGGCACTATTTTAGGCATAGGGGATACAGTAGTCATGCATAGTCTATGCGCTCATGAAGCTTATATTTTTTTTCACTTTTTTTTTTTTTTTTGGCCATGTCACATGGTATGCTGGATCTTAGTTCCAGACCAGGGATCAAACCTGCACCCCATGCAGTAGAAGCACAGAGTCCTAACCACTGGACTGCCAGGGAATTCCCAAAGCTTATATTTTAAGTGGGGAGATAATAAGAAAGCAAAGCAATTTTAGATAGTGATGATCCTCATGGAGAAAATAAAAAGAGCCATAGGTTAGTGACCAATGTGGAGCATGTTGGCTAGTTTAGAAAGGATGGCTAGCAGGGACTTCTATAAGAAGGTGGTATTTGACTGACACCTAGATGATCTAAAGTCAGCTATGTAAAGATCTAGGGGAAGAGAATTTCAGGCAGAAGAAACAGCCAGTCAAGAAGGGGCTTGGAGGTGAATTCTATCAAGCATTTAGAGAAGAGCTAACACCTATCCTTCTCAAACTCTTCCAAAATATAGCAGAGGGAGGAACACTCCCAAACTCATTCTACGAGGCCACCATCACCTTGATACCAAAACCAGACAAGGATGTCACAAAGAAAGAAAACTACAGGCCAATATCACTGATGAACATAGATGCAAAAATCCTCAACAAAATACTAGCAAACAGATTCCAACAGCACATTAAAAGGATCATACACCATGATCAAGTGGGGTTTATTCCAGGAATGCAAGGATTCTTCAATATATGCAAATCAATCAACGTGATACACCATATTAACAAATTGAAGGAGAAAAACCATATGATCATCTCAATAGATGCAGAAAAAGCTTTTGACAAAATCCAACACCCATTTATGATAAAAACCCTGCAGAAAGTAGGCATAGAGGGAACTTTCCTCAACATAATAAAGGCCATATATGACAATCCCACAGCCAGCATCGTCCTCAATGGTGAAAAACTGAAACCATTTCCACTAAGATCAGGAACAAGAGAAGGTTGCCCACTCTCACCACTCTTATTCAACATAGTTTTGGAAGTTTTAGCCACAGCAATCAGAGAAGAAAAGGAAATAAAAGGAATCCAAATTGGAAAAGAAGAAGTAAAGCTGTCACTGTTTGCAGATGACATGATACTATACATAGAGAATCCTAAAGATGCTACCAGAAAACTACTAGAGCTAATCAATGAATTTGGTAAAGTTGCAGGATACAAAATTAATGCACAGAAATCTCTGGCATTCCTATATACTAATGATGAAAAATCTGAAAGTGAAATCAAGGAAACACTCCCATTTACCATTGCAACAAAAAGAATAAAATATCTAGGAATAAACCTACCTAAGGAGACAAAAGACCTGTATGCAGAAAATTATAAGACACTGATGAAAGAAATTAAAGATGATACAAATAGATGGAGAGATGTACCATGTTCTTGGATTGGAAGAATCAACATTGTGAAAATGACTCTAATACCCAAAGCAATCTACAGATTCAATGCAATCCCTATCAAACTACCACTGGCATTTTTCACAGAACTAGAACAAAAAATTTCACAATTTGTATGGAAACACAAAAGACCCCGAATAGCCAAAGCAATCTTGAGAACGAAAAATGGAGCTGGAGGAATCAGGCTCCCTGACTTCAGACTATACTACAAAGCTACAGTAATCAAGACAGTATGGTACTGGCACAAAAACAGAAAGATAGATCAATGGAACAGGATAGAAAGCCCAGAGATAAACCCACGGACATATGGTCACCTTATCTTTGATAAAGGAGGCAGGAATGTACAGTGGAGAAAGGACAGTCTCTTCAATAAGTGGTGCTGGGAAAACTGGATAGGGACATGTAAAAGTATGAGATTAGATCACTCCCTAACACCATACACAAAAATAAGCTCAAAATGGATTAAAGACCTAAATGTAAGGCCAGAAACTATCAAACTCTTAGAGGAAAACATAGGCAGAACACTCTATGACATAAATCACAGCAAGATCCTTCTTGACCCACCTCCTAGAGAAATGGAAATAAAGACAAAAATAAACACATGGGACCTAATGAAACTTCAAAGCTTTTGCACAGCAAAGGAAACCATAAACAAGACCAAAAGACAACCCTCAGAATGGGAGAAAATATTTGCAAATGAAGCAACTGACAAAGGATTAATCTCCAAAATTTATAAGCAGCTCATGCAGCTCAATAACAAAAAAACAAACAACCCAATCCAAAAATGGGCAGAAGACCTAAATAGACATTTCTCCACAGAAGATATACAGACTGCCAACAAACACATGAAAGGATGCTCAACATCTTTACTCATTAGAGAAATGCAAATCAAAACTACAATGAGATATCATCTCACACCAGTCAGAATGGCCATCATCAAAAAATCTAGAAACAATAAATGCTGGAGAGGGTGTGGAGAAAAGGGAACACTCTTGCACTGCTGGTGGGAATGTGAATTGGTACAGCCACTATGGAGAACGGTATGGAGGTTCCTTAAAAAACTACAAATAGAACTACCATATGACCCAGCAATCCCACTACTGGGCATATACCCTGAGAAAACCATAATTCAAAAAGAGACATGTACCAAAATGTTCATAGCAGCCCTATTTACAATAGCCCGGAGATGGAAACAACCTAAGTGTCCATCATCGGATGAATGGGTAAAGAAGATGTGGCACATATATACAATGGAATATTACTCAGCCATAAAAAGAAATGAAATTGAGCTATTTGTAATGAGGTGGATGGACCTAGAGTCTGTCATACAGAGTGAAGTAAGTCAGAAAGAGAAAGACAAATACTGTATGCTGACACATATATATGGAATTTAAGAAAAAGAAAATGTCATGAAGAACATAGGGGTAAGACAGGAATAAAGACACAGACCTACTAGAGAATGGACTTGAGGATATGGGGAGGGGGAAGGGTAAGCTGTGACAAAGTGAAAGAGCGGCATGGACATATATACACTACCAAACGTAAGGTAGATAGCTAGCGGGAAGCGGCCGCATAGCACAGGGAGATCAGCTCGGTGCTTTGTGACCGCCTGGAGGGGTGGGATAGGGAGGGTGGGAGGGAGACGCAAAAGGGAGGGGATATGGGAACATATGTATATGTATAACTGATTAAATTTGTTATAAAGCAAAAAAAAAAAGAAGGGGCTTGGCATACTTGGGGTTAAGAGGAGACTGGTGTGGCTTAAGCTCAGAAAGAGAGGAAGAGAGGGGGGTACTAGATGGATTCAGAGAGCAGTGTGCATAGGAGCTTGAAAACTGCAGTAAAGAGCTTGGGTTTTATTTGAGATGGGAACCAAAAGACAGTTTAAGCAGGGGAATAACGTGATCTGATTTGCTCTGGTGGCTGTCCTGAAAGTGAATTACAGGAGGGCATAAGAGAAAGCAGAGAAACTAGTTTTAAGCTATTGGGTGTATTGTAATGATGACATAATTGGTATGATTATGGCTTGGATTACAATGGTGGCAGGGGAGATAGGGATAGAACTGGACTGATTTTGGATAAAACGTAAAGGTAGAGTTAAGCAAACTTGTCATGAATTAGTTAGGGATGGAGGAGAGAAAAATCAAGGTGGTTGCTGTTTTTTCAACCTGAGCAACTGGGTAAGTTATGGTGCCATTTATAAGATGGAGAATTCTTCGGGAGGATCAAGTTTAGGGGCAGAAATCAAGAGTTCAGTTTTAGACATGTTAAGTATGAGATGTCTATTAGACCTCTAAGAAGAACTATCAAGCTGGCAGCTGGAACTATGAGTTTGAACTCTGGGGGAGAGTTTGAGCAGAAGATATTGTTTGATTAGCATTAGCATATAGGAGGTACTTAAAGTCAAGGGACTGGCTGAGATCTTCTAGGGAAGACAGGCAGATGGGAAATTGCGTGCATCCTGGAACCAAGCCCTGGGACAGAGAAAAAGGAACCAGATTCCGGAATCAAGAATCAAGAACCCAGAAAGGGGGCTTCCCTGGTGGCGCAGTGGTTGAGAGTCCGCCTGCCGATTCAGGGGACACGGGTTCGTGCCCCAGTCTGGGAAGATCCCACATGCCGCGGAGCGGCTGTGCCCGTGAGCCATGGCCGCTGAGCCTGCGCGTCCGGAGCCTGTGCTCTGCAACGGGAGAGGCCACAACAGTGAGAGGCCCGCGTACCGCAAAAAAAAAAAAAAAAGAACCCAGAAAGGGAGCCTGTGCAGATGAACGAGAGTCAGGAGAGTATGGAGAGGCAGCAGGCAAAGAAGAGTTTCAAGGAGGTCAGTGGGGTCAAAGGCTGCTGAAGCTTCAGAAGTTAAGGCCCCAAAAGAGAGTCATGGATTTGGCAACATGGAGGCCACTGGGGACCTTGATGAGGGCTGTTTCAGTGGAGTCGGGGGGGATGGAATCTGTTTGAGCAGGTTGACGAAAAGATGGAAAATGAATGAAGAAGTAATGACCATAGACAATGCTTTCAAGGAGTCCTGCAATAAAGAGGAGCAGGAAAATGGGAAGTTAACCAGAAAGATTTTTGAGTTTGTTTTTTAAAATAGAAGACGTTGGAACAAGTTTCCTTTCTGATGTAGTGATCCAGTAAAGGGAGAGAAACCAGTGATGCAAGATAATCATGATTTTAAAATCCTGACAGTTGAACAATTAAATACAAGTCACTTAAACTATATGAAAAACTTCCAGCAAAAACTCCCTAATTCTGAACAGTTCTATGAAGATTTCTGGTGTTTTGTTAGCTTTTTCTCAGTCCTTGTTTCCAAGCATTTAATCTTGAGTTTACGTGTATCTAGTTTTTTGCTTGCTGACACTTTAACTTTCTTCATAATCCACACTTGTCATAGATAATAAGTCTGTGTCCACATGAGGTATCATTTCATTGTGATTAAGAGATCAAGTCCTTGAGTCGGACTGGCTTGGATTAAGCCTCAGCTCTGCCAGTTGGTAGCTGTATGGCCTTGGGCAGGTTAATTAAAATCTCTGAGCTTTAGTGTTCTTTTCAATCCATATTATTAATAATAATACCTATTTTATTAGGTTGTTCTGAGGCTTAAATAAGAAAATATATGTAAAGTATCTGGCATATAGTAGGCATTCCATAAATAATAGCTGATATTATCATTACCACATAGACAAATAAAAAACAAAATGAAAAAAATATTAATGTAGTTAAGATATTCACAATTTTAAGAGTCAATAAATTGCCTAATGAATTCAATAAATGACAGAAATTTCTTCTGAATCACCCAAATTATCTTTGTTTTCATATAGCTTTCAAAAGGTATGCATTAAATGTTATGGGCACTAGATAGAGGTGGTGTTTGCACAAAGCATGAATGTAGATGTATATTGTATACTTTAATACATGAATTGTATACTTGAAAATGCTTAATTTTATTTTCATGAATTTTACAGGCATAAAAAGTATGAATTGAATACCTGCTATGTGCAAGGCATATACTGTGTGCCTCTACCTTATTTTGTTTATGAAAATATGGCCACAATGAACTTTATTTTCCTTTCTTGGTCAAGAATATCAAATTTAAGCAGAGATAGATGATAGATCGCTGGATGGATGGATAGATAGATAGATAGACATATAGATAGATAGGAGATAGATAATCAGGGTTTGGTGGTTTAGAAAATACGTCTTCAAGGAAAGAGCTTAAAGACCTCAATACTTTTTCCTAGGCAGGCTTTCCAAAGGCTCCAGGTATTGGCCAGAAATAAATACGAGGGATAATCAAGCATCAAAGTCCAAGAAGGGCACATTTTCAAACAAGGATTTAGATTGATATTTTAGACAAAAGAGCTAAACTTCAGGAGGAGATCCTGTGAGGAAAGGAGACTTGGGAGAAGTCTCAAGCAGCACCAGGGAGAGCTCCCAGCCAGTAGCTGTTTCCTACTATATCCAAAGAAGAAGCTACCCATTTTCTTTTTTTTTTTTAAAAGATCTTTTTTTTGATCTGGACCATTTTTTAAAGTCTTTATTGAATTTGTTACAATATTGTTTCTGTTTTATGTTTCGGTTTTTTGGCCGCAGGGCATGTGGGATCTTAGTTCCCTGAGCAGGGATGGAACCTGCACCCCCTGCATTGGAAGGCAAAGGCTTAACCACTGGACCCCCAGGGAAGTCCCAAATTTAACCATTTTCCTTCAGAAACTCAGGTTTTCCTCAGCTTATTCTTCTTTCAAAGTAGGACCACCTAAAACTTAAGGACTTTTCGGACCTCCAGTGATAGGGACCACATCTGCTTCCACACAAGAACCTTTGGTCAAGTTTTCAAGAGACCCAGTTCTACCTAGAACATTGCTACCCAAAGTGTGGCCTGTCCTTGAGATTGTCATACTGAGTGAAGTCAGACAGAGAAATAGAAATATCACATGACATCACTTATATACGGAATCTAAAAATAATAATAATACAAATGAACTTATTTATAAAATAAAAACAGACTCACTGACTTAGAGAACAAACTTATAGTTACTGGGGGGTAGGTGGTGGGGGAGGGATAGTTAGGGAGTTTGGGATTGACATGTACATACTGCTATCTTTAAAATGGATAATCAACAAGGAACTACTATATAGCACAGGGAAGCTCAATATTATGTAACAACCTAAATGGGAAAAGAATTTGAAAAAGAACAGATACATGTATATATATAACTGAATCACTTTGTTGAACACCTGACACTAACACAACATTGTTAATCAGCTATACTCCAATATAAAATAAAAAGTGAAAACAAACAAAAAAAACCGAAGTGTGGTCTGTGGACCAGGAGCACCAGCATCATTTCTGTGTTAGAATGCAGATTCACAGGTCTCACAGCAGATCTATGAAACTGAATCTGCATTTTAACAAGATTTCCAGTTGATTCATATGAACCTTAAGTACCGAGAAGCATTTGCCTGGTGAACATGACCCCACCAGAATCCGGTAGACTCTTCAAGAGCCTTGTTTTTTCACTGGATAAGAAACTGGTTCAGGAGGTAGGAAGGCTGGTCATTAGAACCATTGGGAAAAATCTGGAATTTTGTCTTCTAAAAGAACCCTAGTCATGTCTTGCCATTTGGAATTTATAAGGAATATCTATTTGATTATATAATAACTCATAAACAAACAGGAAGATGTGATAAAAAGGAACAAACAAATGGGAAAATTCACTCTAGGCTGATATTTAGCATGCAACAATATGCAACAGATATTCAGTACGACTTGTTTATTTTTCCATTAAACTCAGCTGTCCTAATTTGAGAGTCTCCAAAAATATCAGTTGCTATTTAGCTTCCCTCAGTTAAGGGTTGTTTAATTTTTTTAATAGACAGTGAAGTTGATTCTCATCACCGCAGAAGAGAGAACAGAGTGTCATAAAGTCACAGAAGGATGACTCCACCTACACATGGTCACAGTGCCATGACTGGGGGATACTGTGACTAAAAGCACGTCCTAGTCATATAAACTTAGAGGGATATGATGGGGATTGCCAGAATCAGTGCTAGAAGCTGCATAGAAGTGATGTGTTTCCTGCGTGTATTTGCTTTTTGCATTTCAATTTCCCAGCAGAAACATTTTTGTCCTGCTTCTTAGAAGGCAGTCCCCAAGGAGTGATTCTCCATTTTTCTCTTGCAATGGATTTTCTAGATCATCATTTCAGGTAAACTCTCTGTGAACCAATCAAGTATACATCAGGCACTTGCTCTGAGTCCAGCTCTGGGCTGGGGAGTGTGAAGGGGAAAGGGAACTGGGGAGTGAGACCCAAAGTATATTTAAGTTGCATGATTCCTAGCCTTGAGAGGTTTCTTGTCTTGCTGGCCAGAGTTAAAATAAAAAAGACATACCAAAACAAACAATCAAACCTACACACACACAAACAAACAAAAAAACCCAAGAAACCATTGGGAAGAAATGAAAGAGTATTATAGTGCTAAATTATATAGTTCACAATCTGAGTGCTAGAGAAGGTCAGGAGGGCTTCCCTGGTGGTGCAGTGGTTGAGAGTCCGCCTGCCGATGCACGGGACACGGGTTCGTGCCCTGGTCCGGGAGGATCCCATATGCCGCAGAGCGGCTGGGCCTGTGAGCCATGGCCGCTGACCCTGAGAGTCTGAAGCCTCTGCTCGCAGCAGGAGAGGCCACAATGGTGAGAGGCCTGCGTACCGCAGGAAAAAAAAAAAAAAAGAGAAGGTCAGGAAAGAATGAGTTCTTTTCCTCTGAAAAGAGGAAAGGAAAGCTTAAAATGGGCTCTGATGAATGTGTGGCATTTCAGTATATAGGAGTAGGATTAGAGTAGTTCCTAGAGAGGAAAAAAGGAGAGTAAAGGTGAGTTATTTAATATCTCTTAATCTGACTTTTTACTTCCCTAAATGGGAAAAAGAATAATAGTATTCATTTTGGTTGGCTCATAGGTTTTTAGGCAAATTATATGAGATGGTGTTTGTAAATGTTTTACATCCAAACAGTAATCCAACAGATGAAATGATTTCAGTAACCAAACTATCAGTAGTGATTTAAAATCAGAATATCAATTTCTGATTTTATAACTAACTGAAGAAAAAATAGCCAAAAGGGTTGTATCAGTCTTCTACGTAAGGTTTTTTCCTGCAGTCAGTCTATCCAGAAACCAAATTACAAATCAAAAGGAGAGTGATGCTCCCAATAATACTGGCCACCATTTATTGCACACCAGTGTCTTGGGCTCCTTGTGCATATGGCCTTGCTGATTCCTTGCCCCAGTCCTGTGAGGAGGAAATATCACTGCCACTCCGCACTAGCCAAGCTTCACAACTAATAAGTGATGGAGCCCAAATGTAAACTCATGCTCATCTGGCTTCAAAGCCCAAGCTCTTACCCCTATGTTACCAGGTTTAAAAAAGGAATCAGAGTAAGAGGTTATCCATTAAAGTTTTTCGTACCATGCCTATTGTTAGCACGAACAAGACTGAGAGGAAAAATAGCTGAAAAAGTGAACTGAACTGGTTGTTATACCAGTCTTGAGAAGCACTTTTGAGTTATTGATCAGACTAAATTCTACCCTTTCTAAGCTTTCTTAACTCACTCTTAGAGAGACTAGATTCCAGAGAGACCACAGAACTACTGTGCTTATCCCTGTGAATTAGAGAATATTGTTTTCTGAAAGGGGAAACATTGAGTTACCGCTAATGAATTTGACTGGTTGTGAAAATCAGTTTGGGTAAGTTACAAGGCATCTCTTTCCTACATCAGGTAGGTTTTCTGTTGCCACTGTTCATTGCCTCACCTCTGCAGCTAGTCCATAAGCCCAGTCTTAGAACTACCTCCCAGCTCGTGTTGTATCTTCAATGTATCGTGAAGTTTATACTAGAATATTCATTTGGTTCCTAGAATAGAAAGGCTTAATGCCTTCCTGGTAAAGCAGAATGAGTCTTTTTTTTTTTTTTTTTCCTATTGCTTTGTTGATCATAGAGTAAGTTTAACACTTAGAACTTGAGGAGTGACATTAAGAAAATCAAGTCAATATAAAAGGGGAGATGACAGGTTGGGATGGCATTGGAGACACTGACTCAGCATCCACAGACTCGGGGAGGGGAGGGGCACTGAATCAGGATGCTGGAGAGCTCAGCATTCATCCATTTGGACCTGCAGCAAGCTGAACTCACTTTTTATCTATAGAGTCTCCAGTTTTGATTTTCCTTTATTTCCCAGGATTCTTTGAGGGTAATGACAGAAGCTCCTCTAACTGCTTCACCACACACACCCCCGCCCCTATTAACAATTTTAGTGGTTCTGTGCACATCACCTGGGAAGACAACACCTGCAGAAGTCTAGGACAGTGATTTACAAACTCTTCAGCTGCTTACCCACAGAGAGAATTTTGAAAAACTACGCACCCCCATATACAGTTTAAAGTTAACATCTAAAAATTTTCACCATAAATTCAAATCGTTGCAAAAGATATAGTTTCTGGCACAATAACATTTTAAAATTGAACTGTTCCAACACACTTTGGAATGATTCCAATATCCTCTAAGCACTACAGCTCTTTGAAATGTACCTGACAGGGTCATTATGAAGACCAAGGACTTAATAGCTGACAGTGCCCTGCACATGATAAACAGTATGTATTTGCTGTTTGTGTGTATGTATAGAAAGGTGGAAAGGGGTGGTAAGATGTTAGCAGTTAATCTTAGGAGGGGTTGTAGCAGGTGATATTTTGATGTCCCACACCGCATCTCCTCAGCCCATGTTTGAGTTCACACACCCCTGTGGGTCACAGTTTCTGCTGTGCTGAAGACTTTACATCTCAAATGGTGTACTGCTCTGCTTCCCTGCTGGAGAGCTCTCTCCAGCTCAAAGGAGTTTACTAACACTGATGCCTAGACACAATGTGGAGCCTGAGGCCATTGACTTCCTCAGGGTCAACGCTCAACCAACGGGAGACAGGAGGCAGTGGGAAAAAGCCCCAGTCACCCCTGTCCTCTGGTGAGACAACTGTGAAATGTGTTATACAATTTCCCAGACGGTCCCCAGCAGGACTGAGCCCGGGTGGCCCACTGTCTTAGTAAAGCACACATTATTGCTGTTTTTTCCTTTACCTGTCTTTTCAAAGTAAATAAATAGATTTTTTTTATAGCTCATGTGTTGGTTTATTTTAAGAAAACGTATGTTATATATATTTTTTAATCCTTCAGTTTGTCTGATTAGCTTTTTACCTTGACCTTATATCAGAAAATTACATTTCAGATTTAATGTATGGAATTCCAAAAGGCCACATCCATGTGTTCAAAATAACTTTTTTTTAAAACATCTTTATTAGAGTATACTTGCTTTACAGTGGTGTGTTAGTTTCTGCTTTATAACAAAGTGAATCAGCTATATATATACATATATCCCCATATCTCCTCCCTCTTGTCTTAGAGGGAGGAGATATGGGGATATATGTATACATATAGTCTCCCTCCCACCCTCCCTATCCTACACCTCTAGGTGGTCACAAAGCACCGAGCTGATCTCCCTGTGCTATGTGGCTGCTTCCCACTAGCTATCTATTTTACATTTGGTAGTGTATATATGTCCATGCCACTCTCTCACTTCGTCCCAGCTTACCCTTCCCCCTCCCCGTGTCCTCAAGTCCATTCTCTACGTCTGCGTCTTTATTCCTGTCCTGCCCCTAGGTTCTTCAGAACCATTTTTTTTTGTTTTAGATTCCATATATATGTGTTAGCATACGGTATTTGTTTTTCTCTCTCTGACTCAAAGTAAATAAATAGATTTTTAAAATATGTTTTAGAAAAGCATCCCCATGGTATGGCTGGCCATTGTTCCTGGCTGTGTGCTCCAGAGCCTGTTCTGTGGCTCTCCTAGAGATTCTATAAGCTATGGAATGTCCCTTTATAAATCTATTTCTGCTTAAAAACAAGTCTTTGGTATCGAGTGTGTTTAGTAACAAGTACAGGAGAGTGGTTCTGAAGGGGTAGTCACTCTGTCACTTAAGGACACCTAAACCCCTCTCAGTCTCTCTACTTTTCCTGTTGCTACCATGAATTTGGTGGCTTATCATGGCACCGATTATTATCTTACAGTTCTAGGTCAGAGGTCCAATATAGATTTCACAAATCGAGGTGTTGGCAGGGCTGCATTCCTTTTTGGAGGCTTTAGAAAAAGGCTCCCTACCCTGACTTTTCCAGCTTCTAGGGGCAGCCTGCATCCCTTGGCATGGGGCCCCTTCCTCCATCTTCAAAGCCAGCAACAATGGGTTGAGTCTTTTTCACATGGCATCTCTCTGGTCTTCTCTCTGCCTTCCTCTCTCACTTTTAAGGACTCCTGTGATTAGATTGGCCCCATCTCAAGATTAGCTGATCAGCAACCTTAATTGCACCTGCAACCTTAATTCTCCTTTGCCATGTAAGGCAACACATTAGCAAGTTCTGGGATCAAGATGTGGACATCTTTGGGCGAGCCATTGTTCTACCTATCAGAGCCTCGGGACAGCTTGACTCCCATCAACTGACTCTACGGATGACAGGATCACCTAGGAGGAAGCTGTGGCTTCCCAAGCCCGTATGTTTCCAGGCCCTTTCCTGAGAAATGAAGACAGCCGTCTACCAGTGGCTTAAACAAGAACTCTTGAATGCAAATAGGAAGAGCAGGCAGTGGCTTAGAACTCTTCAAATTTAGGCTTAAGTAGAGAGACTTTTATATGTTCCCAGGTTTATACGTCCCCTAAAATAAGGAAATGAGGTTTGCATTCCTAGGTTCACAGGATATAATACAGTTTATTCACATGCTGACTTGACCCAGTTTTGAGGGCCTGCCTAGAGGCCAGTCACTTCCCCTTCCTGAGCTGTCAATTAAGCCCACACCCCAACCACATGCCCTATCAGGTGCTCATACTCCAGGCTGCTGTATATCACACTGGTCACTACAGGACCAGGTACCATACAACCAGGGACCACAGCCCCTATGGCCCAGAGCTTGCTGAAGTTACTCAAGTCAGCCAATACTAAGCCTTCTTACCCAATTTTTTTTTTTTTCCCGGTATGCGGGTCTCTCACTGTTGTGGCCTCTCCCGTTGCGGAGCACAGGCTCCAGACGCGCAGGCTCAGCGGCCATGGCTCACGGGCACAGCCACTCCGCGGCACGTGGGATCTTCCCGGACCGGGGCACGAACCCGTGTCCCCTGCATCGGCAGGCGGACTCTCAACCACTGCTCCACCAGGGAAGCCCCTTCTTACCCAATTTTGCCTGTTCCTTCTCACAGAATCCACACTAAGGTGCTTGCCCATGGTTCCACTTTCTCCTTTGCTTGTGACTGGCCCCAGTGTTTCCCCCAAGTGGCCCTGCATGCCTCACTGTTTCTCCCCAGGGAGCTGCGATTATGACAAAACTGTAACACTCTTTCCGGTTGCTTTCATGATCCACGTCTGGCCTCACTCAAGGTAATAGGGTTAAAACACAGGGTAAGTGTGTTTAATTGATTTTTCTCACTTTAAAATTTTGATTGATTTTTCTCTCCACCAAAGGTTCACAAGAGACCTTTCTCAATGGGTTCAAGACTAATTTTAATGCAAGAAAGGGAAGTCCAGAAAGGCCTGAGGCAACTCTGCTGAGGGCATCCCTCTATTCTCTCACCCCTAATGCCAAGAGACCTGCTTGGGCCACTCCATAGCAGATGGCAGCAGAGAAAGTGCAAGGAAGGGTACTGACTGCAAAGCTCTTCCTTTGGAGCTGTCTTTTGATTGGTCCGGAAACCAGCCTCCAGGGTAGGAACAGGAATTCTGACTGGAAGAGACAGCTTCCCCTTTACAAATAACCCATAACTTTCCCCTTGATTGATGAGAAGGAGGCCAGGCTTACTTTTATCTCAGGCAGGTCATGTTGAAGAAATGTTAATGATGTCATCAGGTGATGGATTTTCTCATACCTTCACTCACTGAACCGTGCCAGATCTATCAAGCCCCATGCAAGGTGGATAGCAGAACACAGAGCTTGATTGCAGAAACGGTTCCCTTATAATCAACTTGCAGAGTAAGTGTAATGTGGTGATGGGGACGCATGACGGGACAGAGCAAAAGTCCTGAAAGTGGTGCCCATGAGCCTGATCTAGCCTACGGGGGTATGTGTGTGTGTGTTAAGCTCACACATAGCTTCTTACTGGTTTTTTTTTTGCTAATTTTCCCCAACATTTTATTATGAAAAATTTCAAATGCACAGCAACACTGATTCATTAACATTTTACTAAGCTTGATGTATCACATATCTATCTTTCCATCCATCCCTCCATCCATCCATTAATCCATCTTATTCTTAGTTCATCTCAAAGTAAATTGCAGACATCCGTAAACTTCCTCCGAAATACTTCAGGATGATTGTCATTAACTAGAGTTCAATATTTGTTAATAGATTTTTGTATATAATTTACATACATTGAAATATATACTTTTTCAAGTGTACATTCACTAGGTTTTGACAAAGGCATATATCAGTATAATCCAAACCCTATGAAGATACAGAATATTACTACCATGCCTGAAAGGGTACTCACTCCCTTCCCAGTCAGTCCCTGCCCTCATCGTGGGTTAATTTTGCTTGTTCTAGAATTTCAAATAAATGGGCGTATGGCAATATGAAAAAAAACAAAAAACAAAAACAAATGACCCCAAACTGCTTCTCAGACCCATGATGCTCCAGCAAGTCTTTCCGTTCCCAACAAAACTCCTGAATTTCCTTCACCATCGCAAATGCTACACCATCTGTCCCAAACTTCCAACCTTTCCTCTCCAGCTTACAAATCACAGTCCCCTTTCCACTCATGTGCCCTGACTCTCTCCAGCATCGTCTCCACACTCGGGGGGAGCAGAAAGCTGGATCCGTGTACACATCTGGGCAACCAGCCTATGAATGGGAAGCCCTCCCCATCCCCATTCCCCTCCTATCTCACTCTGTCCCATTCTCCCCCTTTCTCTTTCCCAGGATAGTTTCTTCTCCCTCATTTTTCTCCTACCCACTCAAGCAAGGGCAGCGGTAGATTCCACCCAGAGGCATGGACCTAGGAGAAATACAGACAAAGCACTTTATTCTTCTGGTGGAGGGAAGTAGAGGGATGTAAACTTTGTCTACCCCTGTGTCTCTGCCCTGCTCTGAAGGAGAAGTGGTGCAGCTGTGTTGAATCTGTTGTTTGAGGACTGCTATAGAAATTCTCATTAATACTCAGAGTAATTTCCTTGCCCTAGTCTTGCTTCCAGCTGAATTCTTAGTGGGAATGCCTGTGGTCTCTATGGGAAGATTCATACATAACACTTTGTTTCTGATGAGGATCGAGGTTCATCCTGCTTCTCCTTCCAGGTCTCCAAGTCCAGCTCTGGGATCCCCACAGCCTCACATAGAAAGAACCACTCCCTCCCCATGTGTCCCCTGCCCCAGTGACTCTTCCCAAAGCAAATCCCAGCCAGTGTTCTGTGCTCTGTTCATGCCCTTCTCTGACCTGTGGGGCTGAGCTTTGGGCTCATACATGCAGCAGAACCCTAGAAGCCACTATAATTCAACATAACTCAAAAGCAAAATGAAGAGCCCAGTGTAAGATCTACACTCAAGAAACACCTGTTGCTTGAGCTTAGTTTAAGTGCAACGTTGTTCCAACTCATTTCTAACTTTCAAAATGGTTTCTTTCTTCCCAACACAAGATGTGGGAACATTTCTCAGGTTAATTAGCTACCCATTTCACTGCCACTTCTGGGTTACCAGAAAGTACGTGCAGTTCTTTCTCCTTCAGTCACTGTGATTGTTTCTTGAAGTCCCAACTCAGATCCTGCCCCCCTCCCCACACTCACCCCCTTCCCTGGGCGGGGAGCTGGAAATGGGGGAGAGTATTGCTATGGTTAAGAGCTGAGTGCATTCAGCTAGCTCCACTGCCAACTCTGTAACCTTAGGTCAGTTTGCTTAACCTCTCTGAGCCTCAGTGACCTAAAAAAATGGGGCTGATGATAATAGTACTGATACTATTTTCTGCACTAATGATTTCTATACTAATAATAGTATGATATTATTTTTGCACTAATTTATGTCCTACAGTAATAATTTTTTTTTTTTTTTTTTTTTTGCCGCACTGTGTGTCTTGTGGATCTTAGTTCCCTGACCAGGGATTGAACCCAGGGCCACAGCAGTGAAAGTGCCGAGTCCTAACCACTGGACCACCAGGGAATCCCCCACCTACAGTAACAATTAATGACTTCAGCACTATAATAATAGTACTGATACTATTTTCTGTACTAAGAATTTCTACACTTTAATGATTTCTGTACTAATAATACAGATATAATAAAAAGTCTGTGCTACTAATAATTTAATAATAATAATTCTGTATAATTTCTATGCGAATAATATCTGTACTAATAATACTAATAGTTTTCCATAAAATGGGGTGAATAATACTACTGATCTAAGAGAGTTACTCTAAGCATTATATGAGAAAAAACAGGTGAGATATACAGAGCATGACACAGAGTGGTGCTTAATAAATGCTAGCTATTATTATTGTTATTGTTGTTGTTGTTAGGCTTCTAGCCAGTCTCCCCAGAGCTCCTGCACCAGAGAAGCCTATGAATAAAACTTAAAACTGCCTTGCTTATTTGCAGCACCATGGATGGACCTAGAGATTATCAAACTAAGTGAGGTGAGTCAGACAGAAAGACGAACACCGTCTATCACTTATATGTGGAATCTAAAAAAATGATACAAATGAACTTATTTACAAAACAGAAATCAACTCACAGACATAGAAGACAAACTTATGGTTCCTGAAGGGGACAGGTGTCGGGGGAGAGGGATAAATTAGGAGTTCAGGATTAACAGATACACCCTACTATATATACAATAGATAAACAACAAGGACCTACTGTCTAGTGCAGGAAACTATATTCAATATCTTATAACATGTGTGTATATATATATATATATATATATATATATATATATATATATTCTTTTTCAGATTCTTTCCCATTATAGGTTATTATAAGATGTTGAATACCATATATATATATGTGTGTGTGTGTGTGTGTGTGTATATATATATATATATATATATATATATATATATATATATATATACACACACACACACACACACATATATATATAGCCTTACCCCAGGGGCTTCATGAGCCCATGTGCTGCTTTTCCACCTGTGGAGAGAATTTGTTCCTGGTGAGAAGAGAAATGGGTATGAGAGGGGTTGGAATGGACCGCATGGTCATGAAGCAGGGGCTTTGTTCTCTCTCTGGGTGGAATGGGAATTTCATTCAGAGGAACAGGAGGAAAGAAGGGGTTCAGCTCCCTCGTCTGTCTCTCCACCTTGGAGAGGAACTTAGGCCTTTGCCCCAGAGAAAGACATCTCAGGAGTAACGGAGGGTCCAGAAGCAGTAGAGCAAGATAACTAGAGAGAACCCAGGGTCTGGAGCAAAAATAAATATTGCAAGTTTTTATGGCCATAGTGGGTGGATTTGGGGTGGAAATGAAAGGAGTTAACTCTTTGCTATTGTCTTCCTCGCTTCCACTTTCAGGGAGGAGCTTCCTTACCGGGTAGGAGCCGGGCTGGTGTGCCGTAGGTTGGCTCTCTGGATTACGTTTTTTCAATGAGATTTGTAGGGCTTCATTTCACTCTCTGTATTTTATTTAAAATAGAACCATTCCTGAAACTATTTTGAGTAGAAGTTCATGAATTAATATCGATTCCCCATGTTTTTAGAAATAAAAGAACAGAAAAATCAACATGTATGATTCCCCCACTTTGGTTTTCTGCTTCAAGCCTGGCAGTGCCCAGGTCTGTTTCCTCAGAAGCCAGGAACAGTTAACAAACACACTTTCCCTCCAGGCCTCCTGCAGAAGTGGACGTACAATATCTTCCTTCTTGTGTTCATCCACAACACACCTCTGAACTGAATGTTGAGAACTAATAAACAGTCTTCACAAAACAAATAGTTTTCCATAAAAGATAATGCAGGATGATTTCATTTATACAAAGTATCTAGAAAAGCAAATTTGTAGAGACTGAAAATAGATCAGCAGCTGCCTAGGGCTGAGGGTAGGAGGGGGATTACCTGAAAATGGTCATGAGGAAATATCTGGGGCAGTGGAAATGTTCTGAAACTGGAGTGTGGTGACGGTTGCATTGAATCTCAAACTTACAATGGGAGAATTTTATGACATATAAATTATGCCTCAATAAAGCTGTTTAAAAAAAGGTAGTGGGCTTCCCTGGTGGCGCAGTGGTTGGAAATCTGCCTGCCAATGCAGGGGACATGGGTTCGAGCCCTGGTCTGGGAGGATCCCACATGCCGTGGAGCAACTGGGCCCGTGAGGCACAACTACCAAGCCTGTGCGTCTGGAGCCTGTGCTCCTCAACAAGAGAGGCCGCGATAGTGAGAGGCCCGCGCACCGCGATGAAGAGTGGTCCCTGCTTGCCACAACTAGAGAAAGCCCTCGCACAGAAACAAAGACCCAACACAGCCATAAAGAAATAAATAAATAATTTTTTTAAAAAAAGGTAGTGTAGGTAACTAACTGGTTTAAATTGGAGTGCCAAATAACACAGTGGTTAGTTAGTAACTACATTATGATCCTGGTTATTTGCAAACCATGTGAGTTGGAGAAAATGACTTCCCATCCCTCAGCCACAATCTCCCCACGTGTAAAATGGGAGATGACAATGCATATCTCTAAAGCAGAATACCAATTAAATGGGCTAACTTGCAGAAAGCATTCAGCTCCGCAGCTGGCACAAAGCCACTGCTTCTTGAATATTATATTTTATCCCAGAACTAGGAATGTGGGGATAGCCTACAGGGAGGTTTGAGGGTTGTTTCTTACTTTGGAGGGAAGTTCACTCTGGATATTTTAATGAGAATGATCTGGAAAGATCTGCTGTGACACTGTTTCCAGCTTCTTAGACCCACCAATGCCTCTGTGTCCAATGGTTCCACAGTTCCACACTCCCTTTCCAGGCATCCCTGGACATTCTTTCACCTCGTCCTGGGTCAAGTTGTGAAAGTAAGAGGAATGAGATTTGTTACCAGGCACACAGAACAGATGCTCTGGGATCCTTGGTGACTGTCCCAAGCTGACTGTCCTATGAGACGCTCTAAGGGAGACGTGATCTGGGCAACAAGATGTGCACAAGGGTCCTTATCTCCTGAGAGATGCCTAGATGAGCCCAGAAAAGTCAAATCTGATTTGACTGCTGGGATCAAAATAGAATAACTGGGATTTGCTTCTAGAAAGAGGCAGTGTGGGAGGAAGGGGCGGAGTTCCAAGACCAGTTGGGAGGGCTTGTTCTTTCCTTGCATGTGGAGGACACTTTGTTCTAAAGTGTTCAGGGACAAGGATGAACAGAATGAAGTAGTAGTCATTCTTGCACGAGAGGCATATAGTTGCACCACGCACACCTTCACATTTCCCATTCTCAGTCTGTTCTTGGCAGGCTGACCTGCTCATTTATTCATTCAACATACATCTACCAAACTCCTGCTATAGGCTCGGGGCTATGCTAGACAAGGTTCTTGCCCTCAGAGACCTTATCTTCTAGTGGGAGACACAGACGGTGAGCAGGAAATGAAATGATCTATACATGAGTGCTAACGAGGGTAGGGTAGGCAGGAGACAAGGTGGCTGGTTTAGATCAGGTGATCAGGAAGACCTCTCTGAGGAAGTGACAATTTAGCAAAAGCTTGAGAGACCAAAAGAAGCAAAGATCTGGAAGAAGGGCATTCCTGGCCAAAGAAAGAGAATGTGCAAAGGCCCTGGGGCAGGTGTGAGTTCTATGTGTTCAAGAAGCAGAAAGAAAGCAGTGTAGCTAGAGTGGAGTGACAGGAAGTCACGGTGGTAGGAGATGAGTTCAGGTTGGTGGTCAGGGCCCACACCTGTTGGCCTCACTGGCCACAGGAAACACGGGTTTCATTCTAGATGTGATGGGAAGCCGTTTGGAGTGTTTGGGGACAGGGGAGACAGGTGATGTGATGTGTAGAAGATTATTCTGGTTGTGTAGCGAACAGAATTCCAGGTGCAGGAAATTTCTCACTAAACTACTAGTACAAAATTCCACACCAGAGTGAACAGCCCCTTCTACCTGAGACAGCAAGGCAAAAAGCACACACACAATGTCTTATAACTGGCATCTCCTACTCTCCATGTACCTGATGTTGTCGTACTTGGCAAGTCAAAAGTAATTTTTAAAACTCTGATGGTTTGACATTTGGAATATTGAAAGCAATCTGGAAAATCCTGATAGCCAGTGTTTGTCTCCATCACTAGGTGCAGAAACAGATTGTCAGGATGGATTTCAGTAAGATCAGCGGAGTGAGTGTATCTGCGTAGATCAGCTCATCTGTAGCACCATTAATAAGCATTTGGTGATATACTCTTTAGCAGACTCTAGCAGTGAGTCTATACTGATTAGTTCACCTTTTTCCCCCAGAGCCTTACAGAGGTCAAATACAGTGTGATGGTGTTTCATACCGTTACACCAAGGGTTTCTGCTTTAACTGGCTCACCTGTTACTGATAAAGGCTTTAAAGTATAAACAAAAGTAATAATGGCCAAGAGCTAGGTAGAAGTACAAAACCTGGACACTATCTTAGAAATCTGAAATAAAAATAATTGCAGATTATCAGTAGAATAAGGTCCAAATGTCTGGACCAATCTGATAATCTTATAGGTTGAGGTCCTAATTATGCTGTATTTTTGGACTTTTCTTAAGCCAGCAGAAGCTTCAACAATAACTCTTATCAGAAGGCAAATGTTCATTAATTTAAATGACCCATTAATTTGCCATGTAATAGTCCATCTGATTCTCTTTTCCAGCTCCAAAAGCACAGTCACATGCCCCAGCTTGGAACAAGAATCTCTTGTTCAGGGCTCCAGCCAAAGGACTCCACAAAGTAGCCTCACTCCCCAGAGTATGGCCACGAGGATTTATGCAAGTTTAGCCTCTAGCACAGGGGTCAGAGAGTCCAACTTGGAAATATCCATTTATGAACAGTCATCAGAAAATTCATGTAAAAAAAAAAAAGAAAATCAAAATAATAATGCCGCAGGAACTCAAATAAAATGACTTCTCTCCCTTCCATTACATGAAACCTTCTTTCCCCCCTGCAACTGATTGTGCTTGTATTACTCTGTTTAACAACCTTCCGCCTACCTGGCTCCAGGGGTCACACTGTAACCAATGTAGCAGGGTTCTCCTTTTCCCATAACTGATAAGGAGAAAGGGAAAGGGTAGAAGTTTCGTGCTCAACCTTGAACTTGCACTGAGGCAATGTGGCTGGCACATCTCCCAAAGAGGATCTGTGGCACCAGCACCACTGGACAGAAACCAGATTTGCCAGACTGGTGTGAGGCCAGACTTGCCTATTTGACTGGCTGGAAGTTTCTCTCAGACGATGTTCAGCAAAAACCAAGTGTTTCCCGGAGGTAACATTGAGATAGTTTTTGCTGAAGCTGTTTTTCTGGTTATGTGTCAGCTCCTGGGAGTAATTTGGATGAAACTTGTAAGAAATATATTTTCAAGGCCTGAAAACACAAAATTTGCCGTATTTAAGGTAGGCTTCCTAATGATGGTATTATGAGAACCCAGTGCAAACCTGGCCTCCTGGGCTCCATTTTGGTCAACCCATAATATTCAGGAGTTACATCATTTCTCTTTCCAAACTCCCAATGGCATTTCCCAGTAACTGTACTTTTGAAATGAAAATGCAGGTGGCAGAGTAAGTATCAAGTTAATGATATTTCGCTCAAAATCAGGATGGTGAACTGACTTCCAAGTATGGGTTTTGGTGGGGATGACAGGAATAAACTTCAGAGAAAGGTAAGATGTTATGGACTTTCCATCTCACCAACTGCCCTACCCTAAAATACTGTCTCCTGCAGAGTAGGTCTTGATATAATGCCCTATGTGTTTATGAACCCCTCTCTAAAATTTTTGTGTCCAGTCCTTACGCCATTCCTGGATAAGATCACATGAACTAGCCTTCATGGCAGAGTCTTTCAGAGCCTAGTAGCTAAACTGGGGGAAGAGAAGCTTAATACCTTCCGCAGTTTCATAGCACACCCGCCTCCCTCCAGCCTGAGTCAGGGGGCAAGAAGGGACTACATAGCACATCCAGCTCCAGGGTATCAGCTCAGCTTCTAAGGCCCTCCCACATCCCTTCCAGATCCGAAGTTCTGAATTCCTGGCCTGCAGAGCTGCCCTGTCTCACGGTTGGGTCCACACCACTTGAGAAGGGTCAGAAGACTTCAGGGTGATACAGTTCGTCCCCATGCCCCCAACAGAACTGACTGCACCTGAACCACAGGTGCAGAGATAGAAGGCATGGTGGCCCTTCTCCAGGCCTTGGTCATCTTTAACTACCCTCCTCAGATTCCCCCTCTGCCTCCCAGCCTAGGTATCAGGAAAGGTTATCTGTGACCAAACAGGGAAACTAACAATTCCTGCTGATATGCTCTGCCTTTAAAGGTCCTCCCCTTGGTGCTCATCCCAACAGTTCAGAAAGTTGCAGGGAACAGAGGGGCACTTTGCGTCATGTAAGAAGCTGGCCAAAGGGCACCAAGGGGTCAGGGTGGACCATGGTCCACTGAGCTCTCCCAATACCCTGTTCAGCAGAGGGGACTGAGGTGGCATAAATAACATTTAGAAGTCATGAAACCCACTCCCTACCCCCTAGCAGCACTGGCAGTTAATAAATAGTGACCTTGACCTTGAATTTCCCCAAATCATCTAGGGGAAGACGTAAAAAGATTATCAGTTAGGAGTGGACTGTTTGGCAACCCCGTTTTCTGAAAAACACATGGAACCCCAGAATTCTGGCAAGGAACTCTAAGGAGTCCAAGAATTCTAAATTCAAACCTGGACTTCCAGGTTGCCTGAGGTATTTTTGTCAAGGTAGGAGGACAGAACATATTTTATTTAATGATTTGTTCGCTTGAGTTATAATATTTAGACATATGGTTTGTGGGCCTCCATTTGTGCTCTTGTCTTGGGGCCTACCACACCCCACGCCCCAGCCGGCTACCTTCTGGGAGAGAAGCCTTCACAGCCCACACAGCTCAGTGGTCCAGCTGAACCCACATGCTAAACGGCCTCGCATCTGTCCTACTCTTCAAACTGCCCTATTTTAGCTCCTAAGAGCGGTTAGTGGTTAGATCATACAGGCCATTGAGTTAAGGATTCATCCTTATGGCCACATGTTTTGGACAAACCCTGTATTAGTTTCCATGTCTGTGTTGCTTAGGGCATTAAGAATATACATTTTATCTAGTTCTAGGGACCATTACATCAATCTAACTGAACCAGGAGCCTTGGAGACATGCCTGAAAAAGATGAGGTGGTCCATATTTGGATGACAACCTGATTTTCTTTTTACCGGGCAGCGCGTGCCGGCTGAGGAAGAAGAGAACAATATCAGGCACAGCAGGCCCCAGAAGGCAACTTGGGGGGAAAAGGGGATGAAGCAACTGACTGCTAGGAGAGAGACTTTTTTTTGTTTTTTGTTTTGGCCGTGCCACAAGGCATGAGGGATCTTAGTTCCCCGACCAGGGATCGAAACCGTGCCCCCTGCAGTGGAAGCTTGGAGTCTTAACCACTGTCCCTAGGAGAGAGATTTTGAAGAAAGATTAGAGGTATATACAGGTATTTTTAGGGAAATTTTCTATATGTTCTGAGGAGCTTGCCTAACTTTCCGTAAGAAAAGTCAGTGAACTCTCCATTATTCGAGACTGTTTAGGAATTTGGATTTGTTTCTTTGTTTTGGAGAAGGGTGACCGAGGGAGGGGACCCAGTGCCGAGTCTGGCCTGAAGATGACCTTGGAGTGACAACAGGAGCTACAAAGGGCCCATTCAGGTTAACTAAGTAAAAGTTTCTCTTTCCCCAGAGCTGACTGTGTGAAGGCTTTAAAGGACCTATGTGACGACCATATAGCTGAGACTGGACCCGGGGCGGTGGCCACAGGCTCATTCGGGGCTTCCTGGAAGATGAACTAAGAGAGGGATAAGCAGTGTGTTTGGCCCTGGTCCACCACACTCTCTGCTTTTAAGTATGTGCTTTGGTTGTTTTCTTTTCTGTTTTCACTATAAAAGTGAAAATGAAAATGCTCCTGAAATAAAATGTGGGAAATATATAAAAAGTTAAAGGAAAAGAAAATCATCCATGGTCCTGCCACCTGAATCCCATTAATGTAAACATTTGTTATATTTCCTTCAAGGCTTTATTTTTTGTTCCTTGTATAGGTGGTGTGTGTGTGTGTGTGACAGAGAGAGAGAGGGAGGAAGGGGGAGAGGGGGAGGGAGAGAGAGAGAGAGAGAGAGGGAGAGAGAAAGAGAGAGATCGAGAGAGATTGATTTTAACATAATTGGATCCAGTTCCCTAAAGCACTGTTTTCAAGGCAACTGGATTAATGTGATTTTAAAGTACTAAAATGAGTCATTTTAGGATTACTGAGCAACTTCATGAGGTTTGGTGTAAACAAAGTTGATTTTCCTTTATCCTGTCATCAGGAATTATCTACTCTAATCTTCAGCTGCTCTTCCATGGTCCATGTTCAGTGGAAAGGATAGCAAGATACAAACAAAGAGATGTAAAGGTAAGAAATACAACTAAGGCACATGTTATTATGACTTCAACACTTAAATTATTACACAAACCTGAGTCCCTTAATCACAAGAGACCTATTTATGATTAAGGATAAAGAGGTTAAGAATCATGTTTAATCATTTGAATTTTCTGCTAAGTCTCGCCATAAAATGGATTGGGATTCAATTTTTGTGGCACAAGTAACTTCATATTTACTTGGTGACTTTTCTCAAAGATGAGCAGTGGATGAGATCTGACAGATCTGAGGATGGAATATCAACAGTATATAAGAAGCATTGTAAGTTGCATTTTCCATTGAGCAAAGACTGGGAATCCAAATTCATTTTGCCACAGTTCCAAAGAGACAAAAATGGACTCCCAGCTCATTATTTTCTCAATGAGTTTGAGAAAATGTCCTGGGGAGAAACATTTCCAGTCAACTCTATAAGCTTTCATACCCCTAGGCTTTTGCTTATGCAGATCCTAAAACCAAGAAGATCCTATGCTAATTCACCATCTTTCTAAATCAATATTTAAGGGCAGCCAGCCCAAATGTCACCAAATATAGAGGAAGCCCTTCTATATTTTCAAAGTATTTGTTTGCATGATCCCTATTTAGCCTTTGTATTATTCTGCCATATGGAACAATGTATTTTGCTTGATAATATTTTAAAACGTTCCCGAGTAACATGTTTACAGCGGTTCAAAAATCAAGCAATATAAGCCAGCATTAAAAGGTCCAGAAATAATAAATGTTAGCAAGGGTGTGAAGGAAAGGGAACCCTCTTACACTGTCAGTGGGAATGTAAATTGGTGCAGCCATTATGGAAAACAGTATGGAGATTCCTCAAAAAACTAAAAATAGAGTTGCCATATGATCCAGCAATCCCACTCCTGGGCATATATCCAGGCAAAACTATAATTCAAAAAGACACATGCACCCCTATGTTCATAGCAGCACTATTTGCAACAGCCAAGATATGGAAACAACCTAAATGTCCATTGACAGATGAATGAATAAAGAAGATATGATATATATATATATATATATATATATCTCCACACCCATGCATACACACAATGGAATATTACTCAGCCATAAAAATGAATGAAATAATGCCATTTGCAGCAACATGGATGGACCTAGAGATTATCATGCTAAGCGAAGTAAGTCAGAATGAGAAACACAAATACCATATGATATCACATATGTGTGGAATCTAAAATAGGACACAAATGAACATATCTATGAAAAAGAAAGAGACTCACAGACATAGAGAACAAACTTGTGGTTGCCAAGGGCAGGGGTGGAGGAGGGAAGCATTGGGAGTTTGGGATTAGCAGATGCAAACTAGTATATATAGGATGGATAAACGGCAAGTTCCTACTGTATAGCACAGGGAACTATATTCAATATCCTGTGATAAACCATAATGAAAAAGAAGATGAAAAAGATTGTATATATGTATAACTGAGTCATTTTGCTGTACAGCAGAAATTAACACAACATTGTAAATCAACTATACTTCAATAAAATGTTTTAAAAATAAAAATAAAATAAAAAACAAAATGTACCCCTCCCCAAAAGAAACAAACAAATCAAGCAATATAAATCGTATCCAGCATAGTCTTTTCCCTGCCCCTGCTCCCACATCTTACAAACACTTCTGTAAGTTTCTCATGCCTTTTCCACAGTTTCTTCATGCAAACATAAACACAAACCTATTATTTCCCCATCCCTGTTTTCTTACACAAAAGGTAGCTTGATATACATATGATTCTTGATATACATACTATTCTGTACTTTGCTCTTTTCATTGTAACTTATCAGTGCATCTTGGAAATCATTCCATATCAGTTCAGAGAGAAATTCCTCATCCCGTTTTAAAAGTCTTTTAAAAATTTAAAAAACCTATTATATGTTGTCTCCTAATATATTTCACCAGTTCCACAAATGATGGTCATTTGGGTTGTTTCCAATCTTTTGCTACACCAATGATGCTTTGTAGACATATGTTAATTTGCATTGGGTATGTACATCTTTGTATAAATTCCCAAAAGCAGAATGGCTGGGTCGGAGACTGGACAATTTTGTAATGTTGCTAGATAGTGCCAAGTTGCTCTCCATAGGGTTTCTAACTGTTTATACTCTCATCAGAAACATAGAAGAGGGCTTCCCTGGTGGCGCAGTGGTTGAGAGTCTGCCTGCCGATGCAGGGGACATGCGTTCGTGCCCCGGTCCGGGAAGATCCCACATGCCGTGGAGCGGCTGGGCCCGTGAGCTGCTGACCCTGCGCGTCCGGAGCCTGTGCTCCGCAACGGGAGAGGCCACAACAGTGAGAGGCCCGAGAACCGCAAAAAAAAAAAAAAAAAAAAAATATATATATATATATATATATATATATATATATATATGAAACCTGTCTCCCCACAGCCGTGCCAACAGAGAGAGAAGGTTTAGGAAAGAATGGTTTGGTATCAAAAGCAACAAGAGGACAATTAGATGAAGACCGCAAAGGCACAGATAATGTCAGACCCGACCTCTCCCCTGAGGTTCAACCAGTCTCTCTCAGAGATACCTAGAGATCTCTCCCAGAGATCTCTGTTAGCTCCAACTGAACATGTCTAACTTGGAATTCACTGACACTGGAGCCTCCTCTCTACTACCAATGGAATCACCATTTTCTGGAGCCTCAGTTTCTACCAATGGAATCACTATTTTCTCACATTTAAAATCTTGTAGGAGAGAGTGTGGGTGAGTAGACTTTCACTTTTTATTTTACAAACTCTGAATTCATATGCTTTATTTTATAATATGAAGTGTATATTTCTTTTGTAATTTAAAACCAATGATCATGTACTGCAAAAAAAATTGGGAGCCTGGTTATTTTTCTTTTGGTTTTTATTTATCTATTCAACCACTTTTTATTCTGTTAGCTGCTTTTTTTTCCCCCTTTTTTTCTGCCAGGTGCTTTTAGTTTAAATAACTTAGCTTTATAAGGAAATTAATCAAGAAAAAACCATTACTTCTACTTTATAAATTATTCCTAAGCATCCCCTTCCCTGGCACCACTCTCATACACACTCCCAGTTTTTAAACTGAAAAGAAATTAAGAAAGAACTCCTAATGAAATGTTTAAGTAATAGTTATTAGAGCTGGGATACTATTTTAGGGCAAATTTGTATAGTTAGAATTTATGATAGCTGCATGGTATTTTTATGTGCTATAATATGCTTTTCAATCCACTGAGGTCCTTTCTATAACAAAAGTGCACATTTATATCCATTTTATACCATTTGGAGCAAAACTGTACTAAAATTACAGAAGCTTTATAATGGTCATAGCTGCTTTTAGAATCACATTCTCGGTCAAATATATAATTCATTTGTTACCAATATCTTATTGAAGCATCCTTTTATGGGAAACTATCATCAACTTTATCACATTTGGCTTTATTTTGGGATTTCCAGGAATTTAATAGAGTAAAAGGGAAAGGCCATCACCTGGTGCCCTTGACCTTTGTCTATTCACTTTTGCACAAATAAGGACACTGTATATTAATGTACCCGACCCATCTTTCCTATATGGCACCAGGCAATAAGCCAGGTAACAAAGGAATATTTTGATGGATCTCACGTGGTTGCTTCCTTCAGGCTCAGCTCACAGATCAGTTCCTTCTGTGCCAACATCTTTCTCAGTCTCACAGCATTTATTCAATTATGTTCGTACTAAGTTGCATTTAGCCTTGTTGCTTTATCAAAATTAGTGAAATATGGGGAAAATATCAATGCAAGCACCAGTCAACAGAAGTATAGTTCTCATAAACTTAGAACAATTGAGACCCAGAAGGAAATCATTAGCTGGTGAATCTTTAGCCTCAATAATGACAACTCATACTGAGAACTCTCTATGCCTTAGTCACTATTCTAATCACTTCACATGACTTAATTGAAATAAATGGTGGAGGTGTCATTACTTCTGTTTTTACAGGTAAAGAAAACTATTCCTGATCCATAGGGAGGTAAACAGCCTGACCCAAATTGGAAAGCTGCCTTTAGGCTTTAACTGGTCAACTCTGCTCAGCTGGGGTGGAGAGCTCAAATTTAAAGAACATCTACCAAATTTTGGAATTACAGCTTAAGACTATATCTAAGAGACAAGGCACAACTAGGAATTTTAGACTGTGTTTTAGCTCTCTGGAAATAGAACTCTCTCCTTAAAAAACACAAATCTGGGGCTTCCCTGGTGGCGCAGTGGTTGAGAGTCCGCCTGCCGATGCAGGGGACACGGGTTCGTGCTCCCGTCCGGGAAGATCCCACATGCCGCAGAGCGGCTGGGCCTGTGAGCCATGGCCGCTGAGCCTGTGCGTCTGGAGCCTGTGCTCCACAACGGGAGAGGCCACAACAGTGAGAGGCCCACGTACCACCAAAAAAAAAAAAAAAAAAAAACACAAATCTGTTTTTGAATTTGATGTATCTAACGTGGTGTGTATTTTGGAGAGTATGTTTTGTATTGAAGTAGGAAGCCCTTGTGTTGTTGTGTATGGTTTTTTTTTTTTTTTTTTTGGCCATGCCATGCGACTTGCAGTATCTTAGTTCCCCACCCAGGGATCGAACTTGTGCCCCCCGAGGTGGAAGCACAGAGTCCTAACCACTGGACCAGGAGGGAATTCCCATTGTTGTGTATGTTTTTGATGTGCATGGAAAGATGTGACTCCCAGGGGGACAGGGCACTTGTCTTACAGTTCTCCAGCACCTACAACAATGCTCAGCAAATGTTTGCTATGGTGGTGAGTGAAAAGAGTAGTGGTTTGGAAACCATGCTGCAACATGCAGACACCCACACCAAGAAGCACTCTATTCAAAGTAAATCCCCCTGTTGATAATGGGGGAGGCTATGCATGGTGGGGGCAGGCGTATGGGAAGTCTGTACTTTCCCCTCAATTTTGCTGTGACCCTAAAACCACTCTAAAAGATAAAGTCTATTAAAAACAAATCCCCCCAAGTTGTAACAATATCTTGAAAAATGTCATCTTAAACACACACACATCTATGTGTATATACAAATAGTTATAAGCATGCATAAACACACATTTCTAAGTGCATGATAATAAATGCAAAACATATGTCACATCTTAAGTATATAAATACATTTATAGGTGTATGACAATAAAGTTGAAATGATGATGATTGTTGCAAAACCTATGCAATTTTTTCTGTTGAAGAGGTGAATGAAACTTCCCTCCTGGCCTCACCAAGAAAACTGTGTATAAATTAAAGTAGCAGACAGTCGCCGTTGGCAAATGGCTGCGTACCCCTAAGTTGGAGTATCCCCTCCTCAGAGACTGTCCCCATTTACCATCTTTTGTTAATAGTGCAGTAGCTCTAGAACACTACCCTTGTGACAACATTTGCTTGCAATGTGACTATACAGATACCTTGTTCAAGCAGAGCCTTACATAGGCTTTCCAGTGACCTATGACCTGGTGGCATGGTTTGAAAGGTTGAGCTGGTTGAGTCAGACTCTCTCTCTCTTTGTTTCCCTCCCTTTCTTTCTCTGGGACTTGAACCCAGAGACTAAGGGGGAAGTTTCCAGTAAGTTGTGGGCAGCACAGCTAAAAGGTGGTTTGGGGGCCTGAGTCAGGATCACGACGAACTAAAGACACTTTGCAAGCTGAAATTATGGAAGGAGGAGCAACTATGAGTAAGTGAGAGAAGCTTGAAGAGACAGAGAAGAACATCCATCCTTGCAGAGAAGCCAGAAAAGGACAGAGAGCATATATAGCCCTATCTTCCTTTGTGTTTTTTTTTTTTTTTTCTGCGGTACGCGGGCCTCTCACTGTTGTGGCCTCTCGCGTTGCAGAGCACAGGCTCCGGACGCGCAGGCCCAGCAGCCATGGCTCATGGGCCCAGCCGCTCCGCGGCATGTGGGATCCTCCTGGACCGGGGCACGAACTCGTGTCCCCTGCATCGGCAGGCAGACTCTCAACCACTGCGCCACCAGGGAAGCCCGGTGTTGTTTTTTTTTGCTGGGCTCTGGGGCATACATTCCTTTAAAATATTTTTCTCACAAAACAACCCATGTGCGTTTTTTTTCTTTCTTTTTTTTTCTCCTTGTTACTAAAGAAGACTAGACTGGAATAGCAGGAGAAAAAAAGTCTCTAACAATGGAGGATATAAAATTTAAAGAAAAAATAGTATAACTGTACAAGTACAGCAGTCCAGGGCCATAAAGTATAGTGGCAAACGGTGGTTCCATTCAATAGTCCCCAAGGACCTCAGTTCAGTATAACCCTGTGCGATAATTGATATTTATAGTGATGACCTTGAGTCTTCAAGCACAGGCTGCTTGATGTTCAGCATATTTTCAAAAGGCAATGAAGCATGTAGAAAAATTTTCCTCCAAGTTAAAAAAAAAGTTTCAGTGTTTAAACAAGGGAAGGCTCACACAGTTATGTGTTATTTTTTTAGTTTGTTAAATGTTTATATTTATTCATACATGCCTTGCCTTGTTCCAGCAAAAATTAAAGATGACTTAAAAGAATACACAAAATCCAATAAGACAGCATAAGTTGACAGTAGGGGGAAGAAGAAAGAAAACCAGGCTGTGGTCACACTATTGATTCAGGAGATTCAGTTATCAGCAAAGCTCCCTTCTGTAGATCACCTCACTCCTTGATAGATCATGGGACACCATAACTAGTATTACTCATTATTTAATCTTTTTTTTTTTTTTTTTTTTTTTGCGGCACGTGGGCCTCTCACCGTTGTGGCCTCTCCCGTTGCGGAGCACAGGCTCCGGACGCGCAGGCTCAGTGGCCATGGCTCACGGCACTAGCCACTCCGCGGCATGTGGGATCTTCCCAGACCGGGGCACGAAGCTGTGTCACCTGCATCGGCAGGCGGACTCTCAACCACTGCGCCACCAGGGAAGCCCTATTTAATCATTTTTAAATCTGGAGAAAGGTCAGGGCTTATCTTCTGAATGTAAAAATCAAATTGACACTGGAAGAAAGAAAGAAAAGAAAAGATTGGCTTGTATCAGAGAAAATATAATCATAAATTTATATAAACGTGCACTTAGTAAGCTGTCAATCTAAACATATGTTTAAGTAATTCCTGTTCTTTTATTTTGGTAAAATAATTGTGATAGCAAAAAAGTTATATTAATCAGAAGTAGCATCAGGGACTTCCCTGGTGCAGTGGTTAAGAATCCGCCTGTCAATGCAGGGGACACGGGTTCGAGCCCTGGTCCGGGAAGATCCCCCATGCCGTGGAGCAACTGGGCCCGTGCGCCACAGCTACTGAGCCTGTGCTCTAGACCCTGCGAGCTACAACTACTGAGTCCACATGCCACAGCTAAGGAAGCCCGCGCGCCTAGAGCCCACGCTCCGCAACAAGAGAAGCTGCCGCAACTAGAGAAAGCCCGTGCACAGCAACGAAGACCCAACGCAGACAAAAAGAAAAAGATAGGGCTTCCCTGGTGGCGCAATGGTTGAGAGTCCGCCTGCCGATGCAGGCCATGTGGGTTCGTGCCCCGGGCCGGGAAGATCCCACATACCGCGGAGCGGCTGGGCCCGTGAGCCATGGCCGCCGAGCCTGCGCGTATGGAGCCTGTGCCCCGCAACGGGAGAGACCACAACAGTGAGAGGCCCGTGTACCGCAAAAAAATATAAATAAATAAATAAATTTATATAAAAAAGTAACATCATATCACATTATCCCACTGTTGAAGTTCTCTGCAATATCCTTTTCACAAATCAATATTAACATATTAGAAGAACACAGAATGTTTGAAGTTGACTTAAACTCTCTATACAAATGTAATTCATAAAAAGGCAAGAATTTTTTTAGAAAACAAACTCATGGTTACCAGAGGGGAAAGGAAGGGAGGGATGAATTAGGAGTTTGGGATGAACAGATACACACTACTATACATAAAATAGATAAAGAACAAGGACATACTGTATAGCACAGGGAATTATATTCAGGATCTTATCATACCTATAATGGAAAAGGATCTGAAAAAGAATATAAATAAATAAATAAATAAATAAATAAATAAATAAAAATAACTGAATCACTTTGCCGTACACCAGAAACTAACACAACATTGTAAATCAGCTATACACCAATTTAAAAAAGAATTAAATAAATAGCAAGAATTTTTCCAGGATCCTGGTTTGGACAGGCTCCTAAGGTGTGCTCCCATTCATACTGGGCCTGCATAAGGGGAAATTTTTTCTAATGGGCATTCCTACTACAGAGTCACTGCTTAGAGGGTAAAAATTTGGGCTTCAGAGTCAGACAAATATATAGATTTGATGCATGGTAGCTGAGTGATATCTTGGGCAAGTTACTTAAAACTCTCTCAACTTAGTTTCTTAACTGCAAACAAAGTTAATAGGGTTGTATGGAAGATGGAATAAGATATTGCACAGTTAGCACTTAGCTCAGTATCTGATACCTACTGAACCTAATAAATGATGCCTGTTATGGTAGAAACAGTGATTACCCAGGACATCTCACATTGATGTGATGCAAGCCTCTCTTTCATTAGTGTGTTGTTAAAGATTTCTGCCCTCATTTTTCCATTAACAAATTTTTCTTTAATTGTACTGTGGTGAACGCATTCTGATGTTCTTTCATGGTACTGACGTGGAAACTCGTTTCATTGCCCTATATTACCTTCTTACTAATTATTTTCCAAAATACATGAGCAGTGATTTTTTTTTTCACTGATGGATTCATATGGGGATTTGAGCTTTGTATTCATCTTGATTTTTTATTTCATTCCTTTTCATTCTGCCCCAGATAAAACGCAGTTAATCATGCCAACTTCTGTATAAAGTCTCATCTGACTAGCTCCATCATGTGTCTAGAATGAGTTTTACAATTTTGAAAGTTGCTTTCCCTTCATTGCTACTCTGATCTTGAGATCATAAGAATAAATATCTGGTAAGATATTGAGTCCTCTGAAAAATAGGTGAAGTCAAGAAAATTGGAAAAACTTTCATTTTAAAAAGTGAGGATTTTTTTAGGGGTGCAACTTGGCAAAAAATCTATGGTGACCATGGTTTATCATTCAAACTAGGCCTGTTGGGAATGCAAGAGGGGTGCACTTTATCATTTCATTGAGATAAAGGCATAAACCGGGCTCCCCCAAGTAAACCAGGATGTATGGTCACCCCAGGCAAAACTGACAAGGTACCTTCCGAAGATGGGGATGGAGCAGGGGAGGGCTTGAAGGGATTCTTCATGAAATTATAGGCTCTTCCACGTCATCACACACTGTATTCTATGCTCAAACTGTGAATTAGTGGGTTTTGCTTTGAGAGTCCAAGAACTTCTGTGCTTTTAGTATCAGACTCAGTTCTAATCCCTATGACTCAAGAAAAACACAATAATAGAGACAAAGATCCAGAGAGGCATAACTAATATGATCAAGAGCTGTGGATCCTAATGTTCTGGCAGTTACCGAATCTTTGAGGATTTGATGAAAGCTATTAACTCTCCCTGAAGAAAAGGGCACACACAAACAGCCTCCAGGAGTTGGCATGCAATTCAGAGGGCCAAGGACCATCTGATCTCACCCAGGGATCTAGGTCTGAATCCCTAATCAGAAGGGAAAGGAAAAAGGAACCAAAATTTGTTGACCATCTTTGCACACATTTCATTTCAGACTTACATCAATCTTTTATAGATAAGGGCGCTGAAACTCAGAGAAATATCAATCTATTTTATAGATAAGGGCACTGAAACTCAGAGAAATTAAGACATTACAGCCAGTTAAGTGGAAAATCCAGACTACAAATTCAGGTTTATGTGCATGAAATCTCATATTCTAAGTACTGCTTAGGCGTAGGCATTAATTTATATATTTATATTTAATCTGGAAAGGAATTATATTACAAAATCATGAAAAATGAACACAAGCAGACATCTTCATCAAAGTCCCACCTACTAGAGCTGGGAACACTTCTGGAAACTGGAAAGACATTATTAGGGCAAATAAAAGTAAGCACTTAAAAAAAAATCTCAAATGCTAATACAACTGACAGATAGTGTCAAGGTAGTTTTAGATAAATCCAAGACTGATAGGTTGGTGATGGATTGTTAAGAGATTTTCAGTGTTGCATATCCTTAGGTTAACCTTGGGGAAAACAGCTACATCTTTGCTTGTATCCCTCAAAGCCCATCTCAGTCTGATTACTAATCAAGGTTGCATGGACAGGATGGTGGTTGAAGCAATGCGTCAATTCCAACCTAAGTAGTGTTTTTTGTGTAACTGGTAAGCTCAGATTTCCCTTTTGGTAACATCTGTTCATTAGTTGTTTTTCTTTCCCGGTGATCCTAGTTCCTCCACCAGGGATTGAACCTGGCGCCTGCAGTGAAAGTGCTAAGTCCTAACCATTGGACCGTCAGGGAATTCCCTGTTCCACTAGTTCTTAAAATGCCTGATTGCAGTTTGAAGCTGACACACCTCTGAGACATGGAACCAGATTTACCTGAGAATAATGTATCACATCTGAATGTATTTAGCCAATGATCACGCCTGTGTGGACCTAGTTCATAATGAGTGTTCAACAGATGTCTCATGGTTTCCTGTCCAGTCTGTGCTACAGAATGCTACCAGATGAATTACCTAAACTATAGCTCCAAATATGGCAGTTCCTTGCACAAAATTACTGTTACTTCTTATTGTATTTGTATCTTTCCTGTAATTATTTATTATTTTAAAATCTATCTTTTGTTTCCCTCCTTCTAAAATTGTAAGCTTGGTGAAGGCAGAGACCACTGTATTCACAGTGGCCATGATGACCTATGGTAGGCATTCAATTACATTTATTTGCCTAACTGTGTGGATGATTACTACGAGAATTTGGTCAGCATGTTTTTTAAAAAAAAAATTTGGTCAACATGATTTTCTTTCAGTTTTTAAGATGGAGATATAATTCACATACTATAAGATACACCCTTTTAAAATGTACAGTTCAATGGTTTTAGTATATTCACAAAGTTGTGCAACCATCACCACCATCTAATTCCAGAATATTTTCACCAATAAGAAAACACACCTATTAGCAACTACTCCCATCCTCCCCTCCCCCAGCCCTTGGCAATCAATAATTTACCAATTTCTGTCTCTATGGATGTCCCCATTCTCTATTTTCATATAAATGGAATCATATAATATGGGATCTTTTTTTCTGGATTCTTTCACTTAATATTTTCAAGGTTCATGTTGTAGCATGTGTTAGTACTTCCTTCCTTTTTAAAGGCTGAATAATATTCCATTCTATGGATACACTACATTTTGTTTACCCACTCTAGACAAGAGGATTTTTAACATCCATTCCAACTCCAGGATCCTTTATTCAAGTGAAGGGCTACCACCAAAGTTCATAAAGTAAATCACAATAAATCATTATGCTTCATAGTTTTTCTGTGCCCTGAAGCTTTCAAGTCTTACCTACCACAGATCCAGAGAGGACCATCCTGTTATAACCAACCAAGTTTACTTCCTGAACCCTGAAAACAATAATATCAGACCCTCTACCTTTATTTCAGGATTCTGCTCCCCCCCCCGCCGGCCCCCCCGCAATCTTCTCCTCACTGCCCACCTGATTTCTTGATTGTAATGCTAATTGCTCTCAACAGATTTGTGTTGACTGAGATTGGATGGCGCATTCTTCCCACACCTCTCTCCCCTGTCCTTGGCCTCCCTGCACGTGCAACTTCTTCACCATCAAAATTCCCCCTTCCCGCCTCCCCCTCAAAAAGCCTTCCTTTGTTTTCCAAGGAAATTCAGGTAAAAGAAAGGGTGGGGGAAACGATATTTTTGACTTTCCTCACAATCCAGACGTTGGAAAGAAAAAGGATTTCCTTTGGGCTGCTGCCACGACTCTGATCTTTTATGCTGATAAAATATTTCCTTCTTAAAAAAAAAAGTTATGGGAAAAATCATACCACTTCAGCTACACTTACTCTAACTTTCGCGTTTAAAAGAAAAAAAAAAAATTGGAAGTTTACCTCTCTTTCACAGAGTGGTTTTCTTCTTACCAGTTCAAGTCATGCCACCGGGAGCTAGCTGGGTCAGCAGCGCTCTTTGGAGGCTGGCGTGGCGGAGGACTACAGGATCCAGAGGGCTTTGGAAACTCCAGCAGCTCCAAGCTTGTTGGCTACTACGGTTTCCCTGAGGAGTGACGCTATGAAAACAAACCCTGATTGGTCAGGCCTGAGCTGAATTCTCCATTTATGGACAGATTGCCCTGCCCGAGCTGAGGCTCAGCCAGAGGAGTACGGAGAAGGTGGCCGAAGGAAGAGGAGCGAGGCAGGGCAGCTAGTCAGGCGCGCGGAGAGCACTGCACTCACCTAGGCGGGCGGCGTGCGCCCGGTCCGGGTGGACCCCTGCCCTCCGCAATATGCGCCCCGCCTGCTAAGCCGCCTCCTGCTCGCCCTCACCTACCGCCGCCGATCCCGCCTGGATGGAGTCCCCCCAGGGTTCCCATTGGTTCCTGTGAGTGCTTGGGTGTCGAGAGCCTGTTTTTGGCGAAGGGAACCAACTTTTGAAGTTCGCCCAGGAGACTGCGTTCCAGCCCCAGCTCCCCGGCAGCCGGACCCGGCAGAGGCGCGACCGCGGCGCGAGTCACCATGGTGAGTTGGCCGCGCGGCGTCCTGGGACGCCTGACCCAGGGATGGGGCGGGAAGCCCGGGCGCGGGGCACCCACCTTGGGCGCGCTGCCGAGGCCAGGGGTGGAGAAGCTGGACGCGGGAGTCGGCACGTCGCGAGCCCTTATTTCCTGCAGCTTTCGCTCAACCGGGGCTGGGGGAGACGGAGTGAGGGGCCAAGGAAAACTTTCTTTCAAGTCACTTCGGCGTCGCCAAACTTTTCGTGGCCGGGGTGGCTATGGCTGCCAGCTGTCGGAAGCCGGAGTGCGGGGAGATCCGCGTTCAGGGGCACGGTCCACCGGGGGGGGGTATCAATTCCCTCCCGCTGGGAAGGTGGGAGCGGCCGCCTGCGCCCCTCAGTGCGCGCGCTCCCCGCCCGCTGCACCGGCGCCGCGGACCGCTGCTCCTCCCCCGGCCGCCCGGCAGCGCCGCAGCTGTCCCGCTGGCATCCGCGCGCCGGCGGGGGCGGCGCGGCCGCACAAAGGCAGCGGGGCGCCAGGTAGGGCGAGCACCTGGCGGTGGACTGGAGGCTGCGGGCGAGGGTGTCGCGGGGCTGCCGGGAGCCAGGCCGGCCTGGGCTCCGCTGGGCGCCGGCCCGGAGGGTCTTTGCACCAAAAAGGCCGAGTAAACACCACCCTCCTCCACTTCCCCCAAGTGCGAGGTGGCTAGCACTTCTCGGGTGTACAGCGAACGGTACGCATGGGAGGAAGTCGAGTGTTTTGTTCTTTTTCCTTTGGTACTTTGGGTATTGATGGAAGTGTCTGGCTCTCTCTCTGACTCGTTTCTGACTTTTCCTCCACCCCGACCTCCCGGCCTCGGCTACCCCGCCCCCAATAACCTTAGCCGCATCCCTTGGGCTTTGGGGTGGTGTACTTTTCTTTCCTAAGCACAAAAGCAAGGGCTCTATTTTGAAGAGATTGGCAGTCTATCAGAGGGGGGAAAAATTCTATTACAAGGCTTCATAGTTTCCACACTTGGTTCTTTTCAAATAATCCGGCTTAGGTGGATGAACTGGTCCTCTTCTGATTGGTTTTTGTTGTTTTTTAGTGACTGTGAAAAGGGTGCTAAGTCATAGTGATAACCGGTACAGCACTAATTTAAAAACCTCTATCCTGCAGGAGCCTGAGGGAAATTAGGAAAGGCCCATAGGAACCTACACACAAAACTCAAAAGCAGCCCTTGATCCAGTGCTGTGTTTATTCAAAAGAATGATTAAAAAGAAACAAACCAAAATCTTTTTTAAAAGGGCATCCTTGACCAAAGCTTTTTCTTTTCACCTAGTCCAACGTTATGTCACCCTTGTGTCTACCGAAGAGGACGCTTTATCTGTAAATAAAATTTCCCTTTCAGTTTTAGGGTTTAAGAAGTCAGTCCACCCCATATTTTTGAAACCCCTAAAGAGAACCATTTACTTACACTGTGTGTTTGGGTGGAGCTACGTAAATGGGGCCACTGCCTAACTGGCTACCTGAACTTAAGCAGTGTGAGTCTTAATACTTTATAATTGCTATAATTATTTTCCATGGTTCAATAATTCTAAAAGAAAAAAATGTGTTGTATGTCAAGAGCTTAAAAAATCTTGCTGAATTTAAATAGTTGAGTGGTACCTTGAGAAAGTTAACTTTCCCTTAGTTCACTCATTTTTCATGCTGGAGAGACTAAAAAGTAGTGTAAGATGACTTTTCCGGGGACCTCAGAAACTGGATGCTCAATTCGGTCCATTGCTGTTGAAGTAGATGGTTTGTGAAGTGGGTGCAGAAGAGGCATGTTCTAAGGAAGAGCTGTTTCCAGAGTGTGTAGGGTGTCTATTGAAGGACAGGGGTATGACTTACCTATTGATGTTCCCTGCCAACAGCACAGATGGCCGTATTGTGGGCCTCCAGGAGACTATCAGTGCATCAGATACAGTTGCTGAGGCCCCGATTCCCTGACAGAAAAGTTGAAACAGCTGGCTGTCCTGAAATAGGAGCTGCGCCATCACTCCATCTACTGGATCTAGAGTAATTTGGCAAAAATTAAATGAATCATTTCTTCGCTGGCTTGAAAAATTAAGTCTGTGCATTGGATGTGTGAAGTTGCCTTAGAACAGAGCATCAGCAGCTTAAATAGTCAGAAATCTCAGTTATTATAGTATTTACTATTTATGTAAGATCCCCTTCCAGCCAAATGAGGCTTCATTTTGTGTTTCACATCTGTCTGAGTCTGCCCAGCTGCATCCCTCAGCTGCTTAGAACAGGAAGAGAAGGGGCAATGCCTCCAGTGGGTGTGGCTCAGTGTTAGCATGGAGAATATAACTCATCAGGCCCTTGGCACCTGTACTATGGATTTCTCTGTCTCTTGCTCTCTGTGAGATATCTTAGGAAATCTGGTAGTAGATTAGGAAGGCTCTCCACCTGTACCAAAGGCCCTACCAAGGCTCACTCATTTGTGATTCATAAGGAAGATTGCTATTTTCTGACTCATGAACAAAGTGTACAGCTTACAGTTTACCTTATATTTCCTCCTGAAAACTCACTTTGGGACATTTTTCTCTGTCTTTGGAGAACCAAGAATACTACCAGGCAATAGCAATTTGTTTCTTTTTTTTCTTAGACTTGAAGGACCAAAAAAAAAAAAAAAAAAAGAAAGAAAAACACCAAAAAAATCTCTGCATGTCTCTATAATTTAGTATACATTGGTTAGGAGGGTACAACAATCTCCTTTGACTTTAATCAATAATAATACCCATCTAAGGTTTCCTTTGTAGAATCTGGCTTTATCATCAGCCACAAAGGAAGTTCTTCTTTTGTGGCCATGACCAGTTTGGACTGTCTAATGGACTGGAACCCATGTGTATAGCTCTCCTGTATACTTTGGAGCTAGAAACTATGATTCATAAGGCTTTTGTGACTGAGATATACTGACGTATTTGATTACATCTGAATTGACCATCACCTCAGAATATGTTCAAGATGTGTCCCCGTCTTCTTACTTGCATATTACTTGTGAGTAAATTGCAGATAGTACACATAAAAATACACAGGAATAGGCTTACGAACTTAGAAATCTGATGCAGCTGACTACAAGGTAGGTAAGTTCCTTTGGGTGAAGGCATGGCATGTATTTAGAAAGTCTGGAATCCATTTCAAACATGTTTTCTGCGAAGGTAACCTAGTCCATTCCCACTGATTAGTTTATCAGATTTCTAGTAGTAGTCTCCTGGCCAAAACAACACAACACAGAACCAAAACAGAAAGGAATGGGATGAAGTCCAGAAAAGTTTTGATAGAGGTAGAGGGTTAGGGCAAGAGTGGAATCTAGGGCATTGTCTTGGGACCACTGTGGGTGGGCCTGCCTAATAGGAAATGTTTGGCAGCCCAGGGCAAAGAGGGAAGCCCAGTGGGGCCATGGATGAGGGGATGGAGAAGTAGAGGAAGCAGAGAGTTGCAGAAGCTGAAAGCCACTTCCTCCTCAGTTTTGCTGGGGATTTCAGCTTTGTTAGTGGTTGCAAACTCAAATGTCTACAGAGGCCAGGATACAATTTTTGATGGGGTGAGACTGGCCTCTGGAGAGTAAATATAGAACATGTGCCCGTCAAAAGAGCCATCATTACTTGACCTTAGGCTGTAATTACATTGACCATATTACCAAATTGTCTGCTTTTTCAGGAGAAGCTGAAAATCTAGATTTTTTTATGCCAGAGCTGCCAATTTTTATAAGCGTGCTGATCATCGCTGAGAGGCCAAACAGGTCAGCTGTTTGCAGCCACCCTGCTGTAAATCTCAAAGTGGTGTCCTGGGAACCACTGTGCTTCCTTCCATTCACTCGCCAGCAGCAAGTCTAAACTTTAGCCACATACCCAGTAAGGACATTCGATTTTTACTGACATGTGCACACCTTCCCACTGTGTTTCCCTTAAGAAAGGGAGTTGCCTGGTGTTTCCAGCCCGTGGACTCTCTAAGCTATTAAACAGGGGCAGTATGCATCCAGCTGCTACCGTTTGGAGCTAGCTAAACACCTGTGCAGGTAGTGCTCTGAGTGGTGAGCCTGTAAATTGAACTTTTTCTTTTTTTTTAACATCTTTATTGGAGTATAATTGATTTACAATGGTGTCTTAGTTTCTGCTTGAACTTCTCTTTTTCTTAACCCTTTAACTCCCTCCAGTGGAAAGGTACTCCCCCTCTCCCCCAACCTCCATATTGCATGGTGGACCTCTTTCCCCTGGCATGTGGGCCTCTCACTGCTGCGGCCTCTCCCGTTGCGGAGCACAGGCTCCGGACGCGCAGGCCCAGCGGCCATGGCCCACGGGCCCAGCCGCTCCGCGGCATGTGGGATCCTCCCGGACCGGGGCACGAACCCGTGTCCCCCGCATCGGCAGGCGGACTCTCAACCACTGCGCCACCAGGGAAGCCCGGTGGACCTCTTTTATTACTCTTTTCCCTGTTGCATCTCATGAATTTGAGGTCTGTTTCCGGGGTTCTCCTTGGGGCTAGATAATGATTATTTTTGTAAACATGACTTGGAATACAACCTTTTTCCCCTGACTTAGTGTTAATGTTATGAGCTCATGTGAGACCTCTCTCTGATGAGGAGAGGACTGGGTCTCATTACTTGGTAAGAACTTGTGAAAGCTCTTTTCATCAGCTTCAAAAAAGCAGAAATATTTTGAAACCTCTATGCAAATGTAAAGCATCATTATGGATCATAGAGAAATTACGTACATTTGTAATTTTCCAAGTTTGAGTCATCTACTATTTTTTTTTAAACAAAGATGCAGCAACTTGTGTTTTTATCAGTATGTGATTAAAATGGGTTTCTCCGTGGTGAGATTTTAATATTTTAATTTTTTTTTTTACCATGCTGGGACTTAATATTTACAGAACAAATAAGGGGTTAAAGGTTAAATGCCAAAGGTATTAAAAATAAACAGCTTGGCCTTGTAAGCACATTCTGTAACAATGGTAAACAAATTGTGTTTTGAATTTCAACTTCAAAATTTATTTTGGCAGAGGTGAAAGGTTAGTGAAGTCTTTTTTTTAGATATCTTTATGACAACTTTACTTCAGAGAAGTAAAACTATAAGAGTCATCCCTAAAAATAGGGACAATGGCTTCGACACCATATATGCAGGTGAAGTCAGCCCTTCTTTCTGAATTGCCACCATGGGAACACTGTCATTAATGTTGTTCAGGGCACTTAGGAATGGTCATTTAAGAAAATTTTTTTACTTCCTTTATGACCTAAAATGCTAGTGTCCAGCGTGATCAGCCATCTTACCAGCCTTTGTATAAGGTGCCTCTCAGCTGTTTCCAGAAGTTACATTCTGCCTCAAAGGGGGAAAAAATTGGTCCTGAAGATGTGCAGTATTGTGTAACATAGGCCCTGGGGGCCAAAAAGGAGGTGGTTCTTCCAGGAATCAGTACTCTAAGAACTGCTCTGAAGGAGGCCACACTGTCTTAGGTGTTTTGAGTTCTGTTGTGTTTGTTAAAAATTCATTCATGGGACTTTGAAATCATACACTGCATTGTAGAAAGTAAAACATACACTACATTGTAGAAAGCCCAGAAGAGAATTTAAGAGTCTATCCTAAATCCTTTGGCTTGACTTCATAGAAAGATCTAGAGGGGTTAAGTGGCTTCAAAAGTCTCAGAGCTAGGTTTTGACTGATCTGGTGCCAGAATCCAGGTTTTCTGATCCCAGTTTAATAAGGCTTTTCCCACCAAACCACGGTGGTGGATTAGAGTCTAGGCATGACCAGGTAGTTTTCTTTCTGGGGCCCTTCAAAAAAGCCTGCTTGGAGACGGAAGGTTGTTAATGATTTCGGATGCATTACTGTATCAACTTTAAAAGATTATAAAAAATAAATTTAGAGGAATTCACTATAATACCACTACCCTAGTGCTAATTTTTTTCATGTCTTTGGGTTTCCTTCCAAACTATCCAAACGCACATCATTTTTATGTAGTTGTAATTATGGGGCTAATATACAATTTGTGTTCTGTATTTCCCCATGTATTTTGTAAACTCTTTTCCTTGGTAAATATATTTATCGTATTTTGGCGGTGGTATGATAATCCCATGTAGCCTGATTACCCAACTTGAGCCCTAACTGTATGGAGACCTGCCCTCCAGATGCACCAGTGACTCTTCCTCCCTGCCCCCATTAGAACTGCCCTGGTCAGTGCTGGGCTGCTCAGCCTCCTGTCCTGCTGATACATGGAGCCCTCTCTTTGGTGTAAAGTCTGAAGGCAGGACTGGCTGGCTTGGTGTACACTCCACACTCCCCGGTCCTGACCTGAGGTGGGTACTGTGGGTGTTCTCCCAGGATCATGATACTGGAACTCAAATGTGTGACACCAGTGTGTGCTCAGGCCTGCAACTTGGCAACTATGAGTTCCCCTGTCAGAGGACCCAAGTGGTTGGAGACGAGGAGCTTTGAAGCCCAAAGTGGAGAAGACACAGCAGTTGCAAAGGAGGTTAGCGTACATGCCTGATAGGTAGGAATTCTTACCAAATACGGTGGCACCTGCTAGGAAATCAAAGGTGAATTAAGTACTGCCTCTGCTTATGAGGTGCTCACAGACTAGGGAATACCAAAGGGTTTTCTTATAGGTGATTTCATTTCATTCTTGTACAAATGATGGTTTTGTCTGCCATTTTACAGGTAAGAAAACCAAAGTGCAGTGAGGGAAAGAGAATTGTTCAGGGCCATACAACTTGTATGCAGTGAACCAGGTCTGCTAACTTTATGCTCTTTCAAAAGCAATTGAGTACATTATTTCTGAATTTGAAATTTCTGGGTCCAGATATCTGTATAATACTTCATTATTTTACATACTCCTGAGGGAAAGCAAGGTTGATTTTTTTTTTAAATCTATTTTAAAGTCTGGGTTTTTAATTTCCTTGTTCGGGGATGTTTGCATGTCACAACATTTGGGGACTAGATGATATCACACCGGGATCAAGCATAAAAGTAAAAGAAAGTAAGTAAAAGAAAGTCATGCTAGAAAGCTCTCTGATCTCAGTTAGTTTAAAAAGTAGAAAATAAGGGAAACAATATAACTACAAGAACTTTAGCCCTTGAGTCCTTATACATGACAGAAAACAAACAAAAATTAGGATAGCATATCATTAGTCTCTTAGTAATTTAATTGGTGTGACCAACTTTTGATGTTGACAGCAAGTTAGCACAATATTACTTGGTAACAGAATGATTTGGGCAGTATCATTGTCTGATTCTAAAAAATTCTCAATAACAAAAAAATTATGGTTGTTTTTAGTGTCCCAATTAGATACAGACCTTTGTTACAGGAAATTTTGGATTTAAATGTAGAAGCATCTATTAAGCTACTTCATAGTATGATAAAGATGGCACCTCCAAGATTTGGAAATGCTCAAATGCAGAAATATGTCTGCAAAATGATGGTAGTTCTCCTTTCTCCCATCAGATTGTCAGAGATTCCTAATATTTGGGGGTGTCCCGAGGCCCTCTGAAGCTATTGACCTGTTTCCTGACAGTGTTTGTAATAACAAGAAAAACAAGAAAACCAAACAAAAAGACAGGAACAATCTAAATGTCCATTAGTAGAGAAATGCATAAACGTATGTGACTTATTGGTAGTAGGGAATCAATATGGATAGATCTCACAAAGGTAGTATGTGGTGAAGAAGCAAGTTGTAGAAAGATACATGTAAAGTCATTTGAGAAAAATTTCAAAACACAAAACAAGGCTATCTGTATTGTTTGGGGATATATATACTCATATATGTATATATTTATGTATATGTTCTTTTAAAAATATAAATTGATGGACTAGAAAGATATCAAATTCAAGCTGCTGAAGGGGGAAGGAAGAAAGGAGAGAACTGAGGTCAGTGGACTAACTAGCATTATTAAGAATGTTTTATTTGCTTTATTAAAATCTAAAGCAAATATAGAAAATAGTATCATTAATTCTGGGCAGTATGGGCATAAATATTTATATTTTTCCCCCATAGTTTTAACATCTTTTTATAATTAAGAAGAAAAAACCCCCACATAAACACAATTCTTCATTTAATTTTAGGAGGTTCATAAACCTCCAAAGCCCACACAGTATCATTCCCAGAGTTGTAGCAAACCTTGTCTTGAGGTGAATATTAGGGAGTATGCAATTTTGGGTCTATGTCAGGTTTTTTGTTTTTTGTTTTAAGATTTAATTTTATTTCTGGCTGCGTTGGGTCTTCGTTGCTGCTCGTGGGCTTTCTCAAGTTGTGGAAAGCGGTGGCTACTCTTCATTGTGGTGCATGGGCTTCTCCTTGAGGTGACTTCTTTTGTTGCGGAGCACAGGCTCTAGGCACGTGGGCTTCAGTAGTTGTGGTGTGTGGGTTCAGTAGTTGTGGCTCGTGGGCTCTAGAGTGCAGGCTCAGTAGTTGTGGCACACAGGCTTAGTTGCACCGTGGCATGTGAGATCTTCCCAGTCCAGGGATCGAACCCGTGTCCCCTGCACTGGCAGGCGGATTCTTGTCCACTGTGCCACAAGGGAAGTCCCTGTCAGGTTGTTTTAATGACAGTTGACATACAATCAAATCAGTAGTAAGTCCCACTGAGTTATGTAAAGCTCCGTTAGGGATTATGTCCCAGGATGTTCAGCATCTTTTAAGCATCTCTTTCTTACCTTTTCCTTTCTTACCTTTTCTTACCTTACTGTCTATTAAGTTTTGATATAATTAACCACCCCAAACTTGGTGGTTTAAATAGTAAAGATTTTATTATTTTTCATGATTTTATGCATTGGCTGGGAAGTTCTGGGCTGGATTGGCTCGTCAGATCCTTGTGGTCGGCTGGTGGCTTGGCTGGGGATGGATGAGCTAAGATGGCCTCACTCATGTGTCGGTTAGTTGGCCCAGGTTCAGTTGGGGCAGTGGAGATGGCTTGGCCACCTATCTCTTTCACAATAGGCTAGTCCTGGCTTGTTAACACAGCAGTGGTCACAGGGTTCCCAAGAACAGCAAAAGAGAAAGCAAGCCATAGTGCACAAGCATTTTTTTAACCTCTGCTTGCATCATGGTTGATATTGTCTCATTGGCCAAAGCAAGTCACAAAGCTACCCTCAGGGTTAGCGTGGGCAAGGACTGCCCTGGGGCTCAGATACAGTTCGTACCCTCCACCTTTTCTTTCAGCGTGTCTAGTTGGGTGAATACATTGAGGCAGGAATAGATTTAGTGCAAGTCTAGTTTTCCTGGCTGATCCTGTAAACCCCTGTGTATGACGGAAGCCCCCATTGCTCCTGATACATCCGCTGCTGTTTTCCCAAAGTACGAGGAATTAAAACTTGTAGTTCTTTTGTATTATGGAGCCTCAGTATGATTTTTAAATTGCTATTTTTGCTGGAAAAAAAAAAAGTAAAAGCAGAAGCTAAAAACAAGAAGAAAAATCTTTTTTTTTTTCTTTCTGTTAAAGGGAGTTTGTAAAAATAAACATTTCACAATTAAGTCCAAGCTTCCAGAGCAATGAATCATGCCAAACTAGACTGGGCTGGATGGCCTGTTGGATATAACAGTGGAGCAATACTGTTTGGAACAGGTCAGGACAGTGCTGTTCACTGACTAATTCTGCCTTTTTGGCCAGCCTTGAGCTGTCCATGTGGAGAAAGACATTCTTCACACACACACAAATATTTTTTTTGTCTTGAATGAAAGTCATGTGTTTTGGATTGTATTATGGTTCCCAGAATAATCCATATTGGTGTCACTTCAATATTCTGTGAGCCACAGGCTCCTCAACAAGATGTGAATTGAGTAGGATTAACCTAGCTTTGGGCATAGGTCTCAAAAAAATTCATTAATCTGTGGATCTTTCACTTTGATTTTCTCTTTCTCCTTCTCTTTTTATTGTTGTTGTTGTTGTTGTTGTTGTTTTTGCGGTACACGGGTCTCACTGTTGTGGCCTCTCCCGTTGTGGAGCACAGGCTCCGGACGCGCAGGCTCAGCAGCCATGGCGCACGGGCCCAGCCGCTCCGCGGCATGTGGGATCTTCCCGGACCGGGGCACGAACCCATGTCCCCTGCATCAGCAGGCGGACTCTCAACCACTGCGTCACCAGGGAAGCCCTCCTTCTCTTTTTAAATGGAAAAATTTAAACTACACAAATGGGGAGAAAACTCATTGCTGGACTTCAGCAATTGATAACTCATGGCCAATCTTATTTTCTCCATTTTGTTAATGTGGTGTATCACATTGATTTGCAGATGTTGAACCATCCTTGCATCCCTGGAATAAATCCCAATTGATCGTGATGTATGATCTTTTCGTGCATTATTTATTTATTTGCTGTGCCGCACAGCTTGCAGGATCTTAGTTCCCTGACCAGGGGTTGAACCCCGGCCACAACAGTGAAAGTGTGGAGTCCTAACCACTGGACCGCCAGGGAATTCCCTTTTCATGTATTACTGAATTCAATTTGCTAGTATTTGTTGAGGATTTTTGTGTCTGTGTTCATCAGGAATATCGGCCTATAATTTTCTTCTCGTGTTGTGTCCTTGTTTGGTTTTGGTGCTAGGGTAATGCTAGCCTTATAAAATGAGTTTGGAAGTGTTCCTTCCTCTTCTGTTTTTGGGAAGAATTTGAGAAAGTTTGGTATTAATTCTTTCTTAAATATTCGGTACAATTCACCAGTGAAGCCATTTGGTCTTGGACTTTTCTTTGTTAGGAGGTTTTGGATTACTGATTTAATCTCCGTACTAGTAATTGGTCTGTTCAAATTTTGTTTCTTCATCATTCAATCTTGGTAGGTTGTATATTTATAGGAATTCATCTGTTTCTCCTAGATTCTCTTAATTTTTTGGCATATAATTATTTCAATCTTGTTTTCTCTATTCTCACCTTCTCTAGGTTTATTTTGAAGCAAATCCTAGATATCATTTCATCCTAACCATCTCTGTATTACATTGGCATTAATTTATTTTTATACATTTTTTAAGATTTATTTATTTTATTTATTTTTGGCTACATTGGGTCTTCGTTTTGCTGTGCAGGCTTTCTCTAGTTGCGGCGAGCCAGGGCTACTCTTCACTGTGGTGCGCGGGCTTCTCCTTGCAGTGGCTTCTCCTTGTGGTGGCTTCCCTTGTTGCGGAGCATGGGCTCTCGGTGCACAGGCTTCAGTAGTTGTGGCTTGTGGGCTCTAGAGTGCAGGCTCAGTAGTTGTGGCACACGGGCTTAGCTGCTCCGTGGCATGTGGGATCTTCTCAGACCAGGGCTCAAACCTGTGTCCCCTGCCTTGGCAGGCAGATTCCTAACCACTGTGCCACCAGGGAAGCCCTACACTGGCATTTAAATAAAGCAAAACTCAGCTCTCAGCTCTCAGCTCTTGGTACTGTCTACTTCTTGGGTTGGAAGAAGGGGTGTATCTCAGAGAACCAAAGTAAGTAGCTTCCCTTTGATTTTTAATATTACAGGCTTTGTTTTTACAGAATAAGGTAGACATCTCCAGTAACTGGGTAGACTCCTTAAAGCTTGGCCTAATCTCATCCACAGGAGTATCTGGCAATGATATCTCGGCACCCATAGTCTTGGTGTGCAGGGCAGAGGTGGCTCCCCAGCCTACAATCCTAGCTCTACTCAGGCACTCTCTTTAGGTATAATTTGCAGGGCCAGTTCATGCTTATTCGTCTCTTCATTCCTTCTCATACATACCTGTATCGTGGTGATGGCTGTGCAAATAACACTTGTTTCTTTCAATGATCAGTTACCTGTAAACATAGAATGTCAGGATGAGAAACGTCTCAGAGACTACTTGGCGGGGGGGGCGTGGCCTATGAAATTATAAGCTGAAGTTTGTGTCTGTGTCCATGTGTGTATTTTTCCCTGGGAAGAAGAATTCTAACTCCCTAAAGTGGTCCATGGCCTCCTGAAATGACTCTCTAAGGTCCAGAGAATTTAAGTAGCCTGACCAAGGTCACCTGGCAAATTAGTAGAAGTGGCCTTAGAGTACAAGTCTTTTGTCCAGGGATCCTAACCTGGTCCTAAACCTGATTTTACTGGAAATGTTTGAAAAGCAAATATAATGAAGTTTTAGAGAGAAGGGAAGTTGGAAGTACTGAGTTAAAATAATTCTTTGTAAGATTACCAGAGATACTAAACCAATACAAGTTACCATGAGGCAATGGTCAGTATTAATTGTTGACAACTGACTTGATTTTTCAGAATAGTTATAAAGCATAAAACTAGAGTCACAGCATTGGTCTCATATTTATTAGGTTTTTATATTCTCCTGTGATCATGAAGAGAAATGCATCCAATGCAGACTTCAAATATAAGTCAAAGACATAATGGTTTGACATTTATGTAAATAATTGAAAACTCATTTCTCTGATGAGGATTCATTATTATTCATTATAAAATTAATATTAACTAATTGAGGACACATAAGAAGGAAATTGCTGGACTCTAATAACTGGACTCTGGATCACAGTTCTGTGCTCTGTTTCTATTCTGTAGGACTAGGGCTTGGAGTGTAGGAAAAAAATTGGAATTGTGGTAGCGTCTTCCTTCCAGCTCTTTTTCTCCCCTGCCCCCAAGCCCCAACCAGATTCTACATCTATCCTGCCTCCTGCTCTCCCCCACAAGGCTCTTGCCCTTCTAGACTCGGGAGGGGTGAGGAGGAGGGTTAGAGAAGGCAGGAAATATATAGTTTGCACCTGCTTACAAGTGAGCACACATAATTAAGGCTTCCTAAAAGAAGGGGAGCGCTCTCCTCCCATCTTGGAACCCTCTTTCTCCTCCTCCAAGTAACCCCGCTTGGCACCTCTGCAGCCAGTGGGGAATCAAGCAGTGTCTGCTCTACAGCAACAATAAGGCACTGTCATCTTTGTTTGGGGCTGTGAATCCGAGTCCTCAGTTTTTGCAGCAGTTGTATTTAAACGTGCGTTGGCAAAGGTATATTTTATATACTCTAAATATAAGATGTAATGAATAGCAAGATCCCACCACCTGCTGAGTCCTGTGGATTCCACCTGTGCAGCATGGCTTCACCCTGCCTTTTTTTTGCCTTGTCTTTCGCCGAGGTCACCTGGCCAAGTTCCACTACTTGCTGTGCCCCTTGCAGGCTTGGATAATCTTACCTTTCTTTGGCTGATGTCTGGCAGCAGTCAATTCCCTCCCCTCCCGCATCCCGATGATCTAATTCTCCTTTGAGGTCGGCCCCACTTCCACCTTCTTGAGTCGCCTAGTTGGAAGTTATCTTCAAAACCTCGGAACTCTTGATCTGCAAAGATCTCTTGATTGTTTACAGGCATTTTGTCTTCCCTTCTGATCAGTTACTTTTCAGGTAGAGTTGTTTCTTATTCATCTTTGTGTCCCACCCCCATTCTGGGACTTGCCATACTAGATGTATACAGTACTATTTTTAAACGTAGTATCAGAGGAGAAATGCTTGCATTTCCTTCTGCTGTGAGTTATACATTCGTTAATGCTCCCTAGGCCTTCATCTCGAGGGAGGAAAGTAGAGTGCAGAGCTGCCAACGCAGTGAAGCACTCTTAAAATGCATGCCAGTAAACTGGCTCTTAGTCGCTCAGCTAATGGAATGAAACAGGGGAAGAGGGAATCCGTGAAAGCGCCCTGTGATTCAGATGTCACTGGAGCTTTGATTTTAGTGGGAGTACTGAAGTTGTCTGATGCAGGGGTCACTCCTCACTTCACTCAGCATGCCCTTTGGAAGATGGAATGGTGAAGACAGAAAGGGGAAGAAGCATAGCGATGCTTCAAAGGGCACCTGAAAGCCGAGCCGCTCGTTCACAGAAGGCAGGGGAGTCATTTTGCCCATCACCATGCCTTTCTTCACTCGTCAGCCAGCTATAATGTTGAAAACAGGGCAGACAGCCTTCCCCCGCAACTCTTTCAGAGTCTGTGAAAATAGTTCTCCCAGAAAATGGCATCTATTGTATAGGTTACCAGTGATTTTCCCAAGCGTGGATGTTTAAGGAATAGGCGGAGATAATAGATGGAAGAAAGAATTGAAATGGGATTTTGAAGCAGACAGTATGCTTTTTTTTAATTGCATGTGGTTTTGGAGGACAGGTTGAATTCAGATGTTTTAAAACTCACAGGGCATCCAGATACTGGTAAATTCAAACTGTCCTCATGAAATCTTTGTATTGGAACTCATCAGCAAACAAAATGGGCAGATTGGCATCTTTTGAGCTTTGTGGAGTGTACGTTTTCTATGCTCAGCTCCAGGTGGATGGGTGAGGTATTCTAAGCTTTCCAGAGTATAGAAGAAGTGGCCTCCCAGGTGAGGCGGGAAAAAAGGGGACAAGTCCAGGTAACTCACGGGGTCTGGGAAGATACGTAGTATGATCATCAGTTAGGGCATTTTGAGTGAGGAGATTTGAGTGGCTTGTAGACCAGGAACACCAGAGATGAGACAGGCAAGGTCAGTTGGGGCCTTCATACCAACGGGATGTTTTAGAGTGATATTATTTCAATAAATATGTTTATTCTGCCCTACTGGGCCGTAAACTCTTTAAGGGGCCACTGTGTCATGCTCATTTTTTGTATTTCCATCACCTGACATGACGTCTGCACGTGGTAGAATCAGCAAATTGGTTGAATTGAACCTAACTTCCCACTAGACGAAACTTGTACAGAGGGCTGGATGGTTGTAGCAACGCAGCTGCCAATGAATTGATGAGAACCGGTGATTTAAAGTAGATGATTAATTAATTATAAACTGGAAATGTTTTCAAAGATAAAAATAGCCCCCCTCAGATAAAACCAGTAGGGCTTCCTTTTGTTAACTAGTTGGGCTCGGCTCCTGCAGAAGCCAGACTGAGCAGGAAGCTGGGTGGGCTGGGAGGGCTTCTACACCTGACTCTCCCTCCCTTTATTCCATCCTTCCTTCCACTGAGATCAGAAGGGGCTAGGTGATTGCCTAAGGCCACACAGCCAGTCCCAACTTGTCTCCTCAAGGGCTGGTGCAGCTCTTTGCAGGCAGAAATGGTAACAAGATGCACCAGGGTCCTTTCTGAGGAAAGGTTCCCAACTCCAAATGCAACCATCGCAAATGGGGTGTGACCTGTGACCTCTGTTTAGGACTTCTCTTCACTGTGGCAGGGGAGAGGTTGGGCAGGTTTTGGTGATGTAAAAAATCACTACTAGATCAGCAGATAGGATGAGAAGGTTTTTCCTGTTCAGCTCTGTGGAGCTTCAGAATATAAAATTTCCTGACAAAGTTTTCATCTGTCCTGGTTGAAAGAACAGTATATAATGCCTTCGTTTTTCGGTAGTCAAACTAACCACTCACCTGCCTAAGTGGGATCTGGTTTTGCTTTCCTCCAAAGGCCAGATTGTCTCCAAGGAGACATGCTAATGGCTTAATTGTTTTGTTTATTTTGCTCCTCACAAATTCCAGTAGCTTCATTTGCATCAGGAGTTAGAATGCCTTCATTCCAGGCCCTTGGCATTTCCTTGGGGTTAGAATGGCTCAATGTTTGCTCTCAATGTTTTTTTAAAAGGTTGGTCAGCCCCTAGTGATAGGTGTGGCTTCCTCTAAATAGGAGTTTCTCTGGGTGTGGGATGGAGAAAGTGAGAAAAAGGGAGAGGATTAAAAAAGAAAAATTATATGCTATATATGTACAACAAACTGTAGATTATTTTGGAGCCTGATATTTATGTAATTATGTTCACTTGGCTCACATACTTTAGTTTTGGGGTTAAAAGATTAATGCATGCAAGGGAATGTTGATATTTATCTTGACAAAACTATGCATTTACAGAGCTGTGGTTTGCTTTCCAAAATGTAGAAATGTAGAGAAGGTTTGCCTCTTCACCTACGAAAAAAGAATTCCAAGTGTAAAACTATTCTGGTTCATGTAACAAACGCATTTTTCTAAGTTCGGTGTAAATGACATTTTAGATCAAACAGCTTTATAATGCATTAGGGGAGTAATCGTCAATGCTGGGTGGAATCTGACTTTTGGGAAAGGGAAATTTGAATGTCGAAGAAGCTTAAATACACTGGTGTTGGTTAAATCTAGGTGTACTGGCCTCCATAGAAAAGAAATGCTTTCTTTCCCTGCAAACTGGAGTTTGGGAATTTCAGAGCTGAGAAATCGTGTAACAGATCTTAATGTTATAAATCACTCGGACAAATACAAGATAATGCTATTTGGAGACGTGTTTGTAGTTATGCAGGATTACGTGATGATAAAGAATTTTCTAGGGACTTTCCTGGTGGTCCAGTGGCTAAGACTCTGTGCTCCCAATGCAGGGAACCCAGGTTCGATCCCTGGTCAGGGAACTACATCCCACATGCCGTAACTAAGAGTTCACATGCCACAACAAAAGATCCCACACGCGGCATTGAAGATCCTGTGTGCCACAAAGAAGACCTGGTGCAGCCAAGTAAATAAATAAATAAATAAATAATTTTTGAAAGAATTTTCTATGGCTTCTCGAGTTTCTGAGGGTGTTTTGTGCTTTGCATTCTCAGTAATTCCCTCTCGAGACCTTAGCATTTGGGGGCGAGACCTTAGCATTTGGGGGCGGGTAGGTATGCTTCTGTGAATTTAGCAGTTATCCCCACCATTGAAGAGAAGGGAATCTGCTATTGGGATTAACAATTGTTGAGGACCCCTTCTGGATCGTCCAGCATTTGTATCTTTTTTTTTTTTTTTTTGCGGCACGCGGGCTTCTCACTGCTGTGGCCTCTCCCGCCACGGAGCGCAGGCTCCGGACGCGCAGGCCCAGTGGCCATGGCTCACGGGCCTAGCTGCTCCGCGGCATGTGGGATCTTCCCGGACCGGGGCATGAACCCGTGTCCCCTGCATCGGCAGACGGACTCTCAACCACTCCGCCCCCAGGGAAGCCCTAGCATTTGTATCTCTTTTGAGGTAGGTATTATTTTTCTTAGTTTACAGAAGGGGAAACAATACATGAGTGAGGTAACCTACTAAAGGTCATACATCTGAAGAGTGTCAGAGGAGGGATTTAAATTGAAGATCACCTGAATTTAAGATCTGCTTTGGAGAGGAGCTGTCTATTCCTAGACACGTACTCAAGTTGTGAGTCCATGAGCTGGCAGCATGTGCATCACCTGCAGAACTTCAGCACCCTGCGCCTCCCAGCCTACTGATTCTGCATCTGTATTTTAGCAAGATTTCTAGGTGATTGCAAAGGACTAATGCACGGGAACACTGTAGCCCAAGCAAGGTAACATGACTCTAAACACGCCCCCCGGGAAATTCTGACGGTTGTCCTCCAGGATATCATTTTCCAAGGACAGGGATGCAGTTAAACGCCCTGAGCTTTCAGGAATGTAGTCAATCATCTCTAATTATCCTGCTGAAGGAAAAATGACGGGGCAATGCTCAGGGAAAGGTTTCTCCTAGACAGTTCCAGAGTCAGCTGTCCTGAAGTAGATGCATGGGGATGGTGGTTGTCTACAGCGTGCCTGGAAAACTCTCCACCCAGAACGTCTCCTCCGGAGCTGCTGGTGATGCTGAGGTTTCTACCCTTACTGATCCCTCTGACCTACTGCACTTGTCTGTTAATGACAAGTCACTGTGAACTAGACTACCCAGTCTTTTAAGGCTACACTGATGTGCATAAAATTGATGACTAATAAGAACCTGCTGTATAAAAAAATAAATGAAATAAAATTTAAAAAAAAATAAAGCTGCTTGAGAGCAGATTTTATCAGGCTGGGGGAGAAAGAAAGAGATCCAGACTGGGGAATATCAATAGCACGAAAAGAGAAAAGTGTTGAAGAGAGCCCAGCCTCCAGAACATTCCAACCCTGAGGCTGGAGAAAGTACGCCTAACCTTTGCCTCCTAACTGGTTTTACTTTCAGAATTCCCCCAGACCTCTAGGCTGGAGACATCAGGGTCCTTGTCTGTTGTCCTTCTGCCTTCCAGATTCCTGTTGGTTCCCAAGCCCCGCAAGTATGTCTTCACACTGCTCTGCCTTCCTTTTCACAGCTGTCGCCCTAGTTTGAATCTGCATTGTCTTACTCTGGGACCTTCACAAGAGTTTCTTAAGCGGTCTTCACTGTTCCCCTGAAATTCACATAAACAACATTGCCAGAATCACCCTACTGGTAAATACAGCTTTGCACCTGTCGCTCTTACTCAAAAATTCTCAGCTCTCACCGAGAATAGGCTTTAGCCCAACATGCAGTACTGTCTAAAATCTATTCCAGGCTGCCTCTGGCCAACTCATATTTTCCAGTAGTCCTTCTGGAATATCTAAACTCCGTAAGGGCAGCCAGAATGCCTAGTCTGCACTATTAGCTCCTAGCATAGTGCCTGCATACTATAGGTGCTCATAAAGATTGATTGAATGAATGAATGATGAGCTGATTCTCATGTCCATATTTTATAGCCTGGCTAGAATACACTCCTTGGTCAGCCCATCTGCCATGAATGGACTTCCCTTTCTTGTCGTTTATCAAAATCATTTGAGGCCCAAATAAAGTCTCATTTCCTGGAAAATCTTTGATTTAGCTCACTAAGAACATTCCTTCTTCACAACCTAGCCCATGTCTTGGAGTTATTTATTTGGTGCTTAATTATATGTAATCTTGCATTGCTATCTGTGTGTATGAGTCATACCGCCCAGAGAGACTATAAGCCCCTTGAGATTAGAAATGATTTATATTTCTTTATACTCCTCAGAATCTACCATCTTTCCCTTTGGCCTCTCCATGTTCCTGTCTGCCCTCCTCATTCCCTCGTCATTCACAGCTTTTTCCACAGCACTTGTGTTGAGTATTATTGTTGCTTGTGGACCAGGCATTCCCTCCCCCCACCCAGGAATGCCCATAGTCCCTGGGGGCAGGGACTGTATCACCTAGTTTCTCTTTCTGTCATCTTTGGTTTGTTGACTGATGGATGCTATAAACTTTGTCCTTTTGAATTTTATCTCCCTTCTTTTCCTTCTGCTCAGTTCTTAGAACTCCAGTTTCCATTCTTCTACAAGTGTGATGCTAGTTAATGCCACCTTGACTCAGTGTGTCCTCCAGCAAAGGTGACCCAGGAGCCACCTCCGGCAGCAGCAGTGGATTTGTTCCACCCTGAGAGGGAGGCAGGAGCCTGCCTGGCGATCAGGAAAGAGGTTTTTTCTCCCCACCTCGTTGTTTCCTGGCCCTGAGTAGAACAAATTATTTAACTCTCTGTACTTCAATTTAATTTTTTAAAAAAGGAAATAAGAATAGTTCATTCTCTTTTTCTAGTGGTGATACATTGAATATTAATAAGAACATTGCAGGGAGATAAACTGGGAGTATGGGATTAACAGACGCACACTACCATATATAAAATAAACAAGGATTTTCTGTATAGTGCAGGGAACTATATTCAATATCTTGTAATAAACAATAATGAATTGGAAAAAAAGTGTAGATATATACATATATATGTAACACCTGAAACTAACACAATATTGTAAATGAACTATACTTCAATTAAAAAGAAACAAAGCCAACAACAACATTATAACATGCTTTGAGTCCAGTCACTGAGAGTATGTAAAGTATCAAAACCCTATCAAGGCTGAAGCTGTATACTAGATACCCCTCCTCCTGACTGTCCTGTCTCCCGCCAAAATTGGAGACAACTGTCCCCAGTACAGTTAGTACATTAGTATTTTTCTAAAAAATTTGTTCAAGTCTTGGCTCAGTAAAATTTAGGGAAACCATACCATTTCTCTCCAGTCTCTTAACAAATTGTCTTTGAGTTACACATTGCCTGTTAAGGAAATACATCCAAATTGGAATCAGTTAAGTAAGGTTAGAAATGTTTCAGGAAAACAGACACATCCCTACATGCTCTGCCCAACTTCAGACTTTCACATCTACTGGTTTGGGGAGGGATGAATGGTAGAGAAGAGAGATCACAGAATGAAGTGAATTAATAACGTATTTGTTGAATTTGGACAGGGCAGCTTGCCTCTTTGAAAAATTCTTGGCAAAATGTCATCACCCTCCTCTGTAATTGGCTGGGTAATTTCAAGTAGGCTTACTGCATTTGAATTTCCTGAACAGAGTGAGTTCAGTTTACCCTTTTGTACATGGCGGATTGTTGCATTACTGGGGTGGGGGAAAGACATCCTTTTCTGCCTTATCCCTGGGCTAGATGGAGGAAGCACAGCCTTGTCTAGAAGCATAATGAATATATGATTATATCCATTTCGTACACATGACAAAATCTTCTTAGTTGGAAGATTATATCAATAATTGCAAGAAATAAGGGAGGCATATAGATGTATATACATGTGTGTATGTGTACATAAGTGTATATATATAGTATATATATTTAGATGTTCATATGAGAAGTTATGGGGGGGAAATGAAGTAATTAGTTACTAACCAAAATAAAGTTTCTAATGATCCTTTTTTTCCTTCTCTGCCTGGGTGCCCCCTCTCCATGCCTGGGTCTTAGATAACTTTCCGGGTCTAGTCTCAACAAAGTCCCATCCCCTTAAACAAGCCTTCCCAGACAGACTTATCCCTCTGCCATACGTCCATGGCACCGTGTCTGGAATGATCTTATCTCATACAGCGTGTTTTACCTTGTGTTAGAACAATCAGGATTCTGTGTCTCATTAAGGTGTGGAACTCCAGAGAGCAGGGGTTGTTTCTGGGCCAGTGATCTCAGTCTAGTTTAGAAGCACCTGTGGAGCTTTTCAAAAAATGTCAATCCTAGACCAGTTGAAATCGGGGTTCCTGGGGGTGGGACTCAAACACACTGTATTAGTTTTCAAGGCTTCCTGGGTGACTCTAAAGGCAGCCAGTGTTGAGAGCCACTGTGAGTAGATATTTAAGAATTGATGATTATGCCATCATTTGGTGCAACATCTAAAGCAAACTGACCAGGATGTATTTTTGCCATGCTGCAGCAAATGACTGAACTTACGAGGTTTGGGTTTTTTTTTTTTTTTTGGTGGGGAAAGGGGGAGGGATGGGGGGGATTTGTTTAATACAGCTGACTTCTGTAAAATAAAGACTAGTCCTCAGGGGACTTTACAAAAGAGGAATGTTTGCGTGCACAGCACCTGGGGGCCTTCAGGGATGTCGAGGCTGTAGTGGCCTGGTGAATGCCTTGTAACCTGAATCCTCCTGCCCCACCCTGCTTTGGTGTTGTACCCTAGACCAGAGGCCTCAGACACATGGTGTGGTGGTGGTGGTGGGGGGGGGGGTATCACATCCACCTGGGGAGATGATTCAGCAGGTTTGGGATGAGGCTCAGGAATCGAGTTTTCACAAGGGTTCCAGGTGATTACACTTTCCCAGTGGCTGATCTACAGCTCTGTGGAAAATGCTGGGGGTCTGGTATCATAAGCACTGGGTCTTTTTTGTGGGGAGGGGGGAGTTCTTTACTAGATTGTCTTTCTTACCCCCAAATTATATAATCATATTCATATTTTCTCTAGAATGTTTCTATATTTTCAAAGTTGAGCTCCTTGTATCATCTGAAATTTATTTCTCTGGTGTGAGGGATGACACCATATAACTTTTTCCAAATGGGTATTTAATGGTTCTAAAAATTTGTTACGTAATGCGGTCTTCACGCTCTGTTCCACAGTGCCACCTCTATCCTATGTTAAATTCACGTGTGTGATTTGTTTCTGGCATCTTCTGTTCCTTTGATGCTTTTCTCTATTCTTGAACCAGTTACCCATACCAGACTGTGTAATTACTCTAGTTTTAGAGTATGTTTTTATATTTGTTTGGGCAAAACTTCCCTAATTATATTCCTTCTTAAATGAGTTCTTGGCAATTCATCTTCAGTTACTCTTTCAGATAAAATTTAGGATCAACACGTCAAATTTCCAAAAGAGAATCTCTTTAGAACTTAGATAGCAGTTTTATAGGCTCTATGGAGCAATTTGGGAAGGTGAACATTTTTACAGCCATGGCTTTTTATCTACAAACATAGTGACCATCTCCATCAGTTCTTCTTTTAGGACCTTCAATAAATCCTGTGTTTTTTCATACATGGTTCTTTCCCATTTTTTATTAAGCATATTACTGGTATTTTTTAACTTTTGCTCCTAATTTGAATGGTATTTTTTCTATAACCTTGTTTTTTGAAAATATTAATCATTTTTTTCATATTTTTTCTTATAATTTAATGGCTATCATGTCACAACCCACAGATTTAAAATAAGAATCTCATTTACTTGAGATGTAGGGATGTAGGGATTGTGGCATTTGGTTCATTCCATTTTTAAATGAATGTACATTTTCCTGGTTTAAAACAAAGTGAAAATACCCCCCACCAATGTCCTAGTATACTCTTTTCCTAGTTTCGTTTCTTCATGAACAGAGTGACTTGGACCCTGAGGTTATCGTTCTGAAGACTTACGGCAGATGTGTGGCCCATGGGTGCAGAAGGGTCAGAAGAAGCTGGACCAGATGTATTGGTAGCAGGACACACCCTGCAGTGTACTTCTCAATAGATCCCTGAGAGTGGCCAGATGTTCAGTGATGCACCTTCTCTTCTTAAAGGTCTAGAAGGCACAGTTAAAAGTGAAAAGAGGAGAGAAGTGTTGTAAGTCAGCTTAGCAGAATGAGGGATTCAGAAGTGGGAGCCAGGCTTTTGCTAAGAATCTCAGTAGGAAAAAAGAGTGACTCCAGGAATCAAATAATTCTAAGAACTAACTATATAAAAGTGTTTTGCAAACTATAAAGTGATATTCAGATGTGTTAGGAGGTACTAACTCCATGTGTTTTAGCTACATTTGAGAGACTTCCAGAAAATAAACAGTGCCATTGTTGGAAAAAACCTGGTCCTTCTTCCCCAAGATTGTTGTCTTGGCTTTAAAGGAAGTTTTATGTGAGAGCAGAGGAAGCTGTAAGATCACTGTTTAATCCAGATATTTGTCTGAACCATGAGTAACACATAGAAAGCCTTGGGATTCTGGTACTTGGTGAATGCGCTCTCTGTTCTTAGCATCCACAGGCTAAATACCCCTCCATTCCCCAAGTGAGGGCATGGGAAAATAGCGTCCCATTATTAATAATTAATAATGTCCCATTCCTGGTACCTCTCTCTTTGCCTTTCCCTGTTTTTCCTCGATATCTTGTATCGCAGGGAATATAAAAAGTAGTTAATGGCAATCCTGTGTTCTGATATTAAGAATAAAAGCTAAAGATTAATGCTTAAACAATTGGGTTCTAACAACTGGTGGAATCAAGAGTTTCATGTACATGGAATAAGTATTCTGTGTACCTAAAAAATTACTTTTTTCATCTTTATATTTTTACATTATATTCTGCTGCCATGAAATAAGTAGATGTGAGTTTTTTTGAATGTTGATTTTCTTTTTAAAGAAAAGATTAGGAGAATATAATCTATAAAAATACTGAATCACTATGTTGTGCACCTGAAGCTAATATAATATAATATTATAATATTGTAAGGGATAGAAAATATATTTTAAACATCATTGATTAAATGCTGGGATATATTTCAGTAATTTAAAAATAGAAAAGGAAAGGTTAGGAAATCATTACAAAAACTATGTATGTATTAAAAATAAAATTTGGTCCATGAAACAGACAACCTGTTTGTTATTACTGGGAAAATTAAGGGGAGGAGAAAATAACAATTAGAGACTTCCTAAAATAGAAACGGCTAGGAATTCCTGGAACTTGTATTTTATTTAGGATCTTTGGTTCTATCCTTGGGTATATTTCTATACTGTGGGTCTATACTGAAGTGAATTTAGATTTCAAGATGGTTTTACTGGTGAGTTCTGTAACACTTTTAAGGGATACAGAGTTTTTCCAAAAAAGTTTCAGAGCAGAGAAAACGATTCTGAATTTTCTTCTGTGGGGTTAATACATCTCAATTAAAAACACTGGACAAGGATGGCACTAAAGAAAACTAGAGACATTTTGCTCATGAATATAAATGCCATCCACTTTAGAATTTTTGAGGTGGAAGAGACTTTGGAGACATCTAGATCACGCCTACCATCTTTTAGGTGAGGAAACAGGTTAGAGTGGCCTGATGCTTTACGTATTTAAGGGCACAGTTTGGTGCACCTGTAAGAAAGGTTGTTCTTGACTATGCGAAGTCAGAATTGTGCCCCTCTCAGGAAGGGTGGGAATTAGCAGTAAGTGAGGGAGTGCCTGTGTCCACCAGGGGTTCTGTGTGGATTATCTTCTTTAACCTCACATTTTATGTGAGAAAAGAATCTGAAAAAGAATGAATATATGTATAATTGAATCACTTTGCTGTACGCCTGAAACTAACACAACATTGTTAATCAACTGTAATCCTGTAAAATTAAAAAAAAAAGCAAACCCTCACATCTGTCAACTGAAGGAGATTGTATTGTTTCAGTTGTTCAGAAGAGAAAGCTGGGGCCCAGGGAGACTACATTGTGTATGCTGAGGGTCAAATCTAGTTCTGTTTACTTTTGCTTTTTTATGTTACTTTTCTTTTGCAAAGTTCTATGCTTTGCTTAGGTTTTTTTTCAAGTCCAAATAAATTCTGCATTTTTGATCAGTGATTCCGTGCACCACTCCCTGACTGCTTTAGGGACAGCACTTCCAATAGGCTAAAACACATTTAATAATACACTGTGGCTTCTAAACTCCCCTCTCCATGGGGGAGAATTGACCCTTCTGTCCACTTGATTAATTAAGCCTTTTAAAAACTTTTTATTTTTAATTTTTGAATTAAAAAAATTAATTGAGGTATAGTTGATTTACAATATAATATTAGTTTCAGGTGTACAAAATAGTGATTCAAAATTTTTATAGATTATACTCCATTTGAAGTTACTGTAAAGCATTGGCTATATTCCCTGTCTGTACAATGTATCCTGGTAGCTTGCTTATTTTATACATAGTTAATTTGTATCTCTTAGACCCCTACCCCTAACTTGCCCCTCCTGCTTCCCTCTCTCCACTGGTAACCACTAGTTTGTTCTCTGTGTCTGTGAGTCTGTTTTGTTATATTCATTCATTTGTTTAATTTTTTTAGATTCCACATATAAGTAATAACATACAGTATTTGTCTTTCTCTGATTTATTTCACTAAGGATGATACCCTCCAGGTCCATCTGTGTTGTTGCAAATGAACAAATTTTATTCCTTTTTTTTACGGCTGAGCAGTATTCCATGTATATACCACATCTTCTTTGTCTTTTTTTTTTTCTAAATTTATTTTATTTGTTTATTTTTGGCTGCGTTGGGTCTTCGTTGCTGTGCGCAGGCTTTCTGTAGTTGCGGCGAGTGGGGGCTACTCTTCGTTGCAGTGCGCCAGGCTTTTCATTGCAGTGGCTTCTCTTGTTGCGGAGCACGGGCTCCAGGTGCACAGGCTTCAGCAGTTGTGGCATGTGGACTCAGTAGTTGTGGCACGCGGGCTCTAGAGTGCAGGCTCACTAGTTGTGGCACACGGGCTTAGTTGCTCTGTGGCATGTGGGATCTTCCCGGACCAGGGCTCAAACCCGTGTCCCCTGCATTGGCAGGTGGATTCTTAACCACTGAGCCACCAGGGAAGTCCCTATTTATTTGTTGATGGATACTTAGGTTGCTTCCATATCTTGGCTATTGTAAATAATGCTGTCTGACCGTCGACATATATTTTTTTGCATCTATTTTTTTGAATTAATGTTTTCATTTTCTTGGGATCAATACCCAGGAGTAGAATTACTGGATCATGTTGTAGTTCTGTTTTTTTGAGGACCCTCCATACTATTTTTTGTTTTTTGAGGACCCTCTGTACTGTTTTCCATAGTGGCTGCACCAATTTACATTCCCACCAACAATGTACTAGTGTTCCTTTTTCTCCACATCCTCTCCAACATTTGTTATTTGTGGTCTTATTTTTTATTTTTAATTAATTAATTTATTTTTGGCTGCATTGGGTCTTCATTGCTGCCCGCTGGCTTTCTCTAGTTGCGGCGAGTGGGGGCTGCTTTTCCTTTCAGTGCATGGGCTAATCATTGTGGTGGCTTCTCTTATTGCAGAGCCCAGGCTCTAGGCACATGAGCTTCAGTAGCTGTGGCACAGGCTCAGTAGTTGTGGCGCACAGGCTTAGTTGCTCCATGGCAAGTGGCATCTTCCTGGACCAGGGATCGAACCTGTATCTCCTGCATTGGCAGGTGGATTCTTAACCACTGCGCCACCAGGGAAGTCCATGGTCTTTTTGATGATAGCCATTCTGACAGGTGTGTGGTGATAGCTCATTGTGGTTTTAATTTGCATTTCTCTGATGATTAGTGATGTTGAGCATCTTTTCATGTGCCTGTTGGACATCTGTATATCTTCTTTGGAAAAATGTCTATTCAGGTCTTCCCATCTTTTAATCAGGTTGTTGGCTCTTTTGGTATTGAGTTGTATGAGCTGTTTATATTTTGGATATTAACCCCTTATTGGTCATATCATTTGCAAATATTGGGTTGGCCAAAAAGTCCTTTTGAGTTTTTCTGTAAGATGCTATCGAAAAACCCAAAAGAACTTTTTGGCCAACCCAATATTTTTTCCTCCTATTCAGTAGGATGTCTTTGCATTTTGTTGACAGTTTTTTTTTTTTTTTTTTTTTTTTTTGCTGTGCAAAAGCTTTTAAGTTTAATTAGGTCCCATTTGTTTATTTTTTTAATCTTTTTAAAAACATCTTTATTGGAGCATAATTGCTTTAAAATGGTGTGTTAGTTTCTGCTGTATAACAGAGTGACTCAGCTATACGTATACATATATCCCCATATCTCCTCCCTCTTGCGTCTCCCTCCCACCCTCCCTATCCCACCCTTCTAGTTGGACACAAAGCACCAAGCTGATCTCCCTGTGCTATGCAGCTGCTTCCCACTAGCTATCTGTTTTACATTTGGTAGTGTATATATGTCCATGCCACTCTCTCACTTCGTCCCAGCTTACCCTTCCCCCTTCCCATGTTCTCAAGTCCATTTGTTTATTTTTGCTTTTGTTTCCTTTGCCTTAGGAGACAGATCCAAAAAAAAAATTTCTATGATTTATGTCAAAGAGTGTTCTGCCTGTGATTTATTCTAGGAGTTTTATATTTTCTGTTCTTACATTTAGGCCTTTAATCCATTTTGAGCTTATTTTTGTTTATGGTGTGAGAAAATGTTCTAATTTTATACTTTTACATGTAGCTGTCCAGTTTTCCCAGCACCACTTATTGAAGAGGCTGTCTTTTCTCCATTGTATATTCTTGCCTCCTTTATCAAAGATAAGGTGACCATATGTGTGTAGGTTTATCTCTGGGCTTTCTATCCTGTTCCACTGATCTATGTTTCTGTTTTTGTGCCAGTGCCGTACTGTCTTGATTACTGTAGCTTTGTAATATAGTCTGAAGTCAGGGAGCATGATACCCCCAACTCTGCTCTTCTTTCTCAAGATTGCTTTGGCTATTCAGAATCTTTTGGGTTTCCATACAAATTTTAAAATTATTTGTTCTAACTCTGTGAAAAATGCCAGTAGTATTTTGATAGGGATTGCCTTGGTAGTACAGTCAGGCCTCTGTTTTCTTGATTTTCCTTCTTTTCTTCACAAAAAGTTAGGCATTTTAGAAATTTCTTTTTTTCCCCCAAATAAATTGCTTCAAATTATTTTGCAAGCTGTGGTCATAGGTCTGCAATATGAAAATAAATGAATTGATAAAAGTGACATGCTAGTTTGTGTTCTTGGTCCTTTAGTGTCCATTGATTCTTCTTGCCTATTAACTGGCTACTCTCAAGGCTGCTTTTATTTAGTGAATCTAAATATGTTCTTTTAAGACTTCTGAAATACCTCCTTGATTTTTATCCCCAAATAAAAATTAAACATCATAAAGTTAGTTTTAATTTTAACTTAAAATATCCTAGTAAATTAGAAGAAGAAGTAGGAAAAGGACAGTTATTTGCAAAGATGATTATAAATATGATATTCACTCTGTCATTTAATGCAACACAGTAAAAAGGCATTGAGTTGAGGTCATAGAGACCCACCCCAAGCCTGACCTTTTCCCATCTTGGCAATTTTCCTCTTCCCTCCAAAAGTCCACAGAAATTAAACTATCTAGAGAAAATGTAATAAGAACATAGCATTTCAGGGAACACCTCACTGAAACAGGTTTCATGTGAAAGATTTGCTTTCCTTAATTTTAATGTTAGGCTAGATTTTAAAAAATTCTTAATAGAGAAGGCCTTTGATGAGTGAGGTGTGAAGGTAGGGAAAGCCTCCTTTTTCACCTTTCAGCTTTGCCCTGTCCACCTACCCTTGTACTTCTGCCTTGCACCTCAGGCTTCTGTGCTCACCTCTGTGTATCCTTGGCGCTAAGTTTGGAGCTCTCCTCATTCCGAAGAATACGGCAATGACCTCTTTTTCCTTTGAAGAAAGATACTTTGCAAGTCCAAGTACATTTATTCCCACTCAACTAATGTAAGTTCCATACACCGAATTCCATTATGCATATTTTGATTTTGGTTGCTCTACATTCAAATTGCAGCTTTGTCCAGGTGAACATATTTAGGGGGGAAAAAACCTCTGGACATTGACCAGGAAGTTGCCTGGAGAGCCAAAGAGAAAAATAGATGAATCAAAATAAGGAACGCCTGGGAAGGGAGCCTAAAGTCCCTAGACCCACCCTTCAGTGTCTGTTGGGAGAGGTGTTGGCCTGGAGGTCAAAGGAAAGCTGGACAACTTGAGAAATATCCACAGCACAGAATGGGTCTTGTCAAAGATTTTCCACCTCAAGTAACCAAGTTACTTTCTATCTCTGGCTCCACTTGGGAACCAGAAAGTCAATTGAACATTTGGTTAGAGAATCAGTCACCGGGGAACAAATGTCTCTTATTACACATAAAATCTACTTTGGAGCACAGTTAATTCACAACCAATCATTAGGCCCACTGGAGGGGAAGACCTTGAAAGATTTCAGTCTAGCAAGGAGCGATAAAATGGAAGTTGAGTGTAATACTCATTATTGCTAGTTCAAGATGTATATAATATCATTGGCATTTTAAAAATTGGGTGCTGGGGCTTCCCCGGTGGCGCGGTGGTTGAGAGTCTGCCTGCCGATGCAGGGGACACAGGTTCGTGCCCCGGTCCGGGAAGATCCCACATGCCGCGGAGCGGCTGGGCCCGTGAGCCATGGCCACTGAGCCTGTGCGTCCGGAGCCTGTGCTCTGCAACGGGAGAGGCCACAACAGTGAGAGGCCTGCGTAACGCAAAAAAATAAATAAATAAAAATAAAAAAGATAAAAATTGGGTGCTGTCTTTATTATTTAAGTGTCTATTTTAAAATGTGGTTGTTGCCCTGAGGAGCTCCCCGCCCCCCCCGGCCAATCATATCCCAGGGCCTTGCAGCCAGCTGGCCAGGGGCCAGCCCTGCCAGCAGTGCACCCACAGTAGTTGCTCTGCTACAACAGGACCCACACAGTCCAAGTAGGGAGCACCACAAGTGCATATGGCTCTGGTGACCAGAGGGGAGAGTGTGCTGCTGGGCCCCAGAGGAGGTCTCCTACATAAGGCCACTTCTCCAAGATCAGGAAACACAGCTGACTGACCTACCACAGAGAAATAATATCGAGAACTGGGCAAAATGAGGAGACAGCAATATGTTTCAGACAAGGAGACAAGACGACTCCTCAGGAAAGGAACTGTACAGAAGCGGAGATAAGCAGTCTACCCAATTAAGAGTTCAAGGTAATGATCATAAAAGATGATCACCCCACAGAGGAGAATGGATGAACGTAGTGGCAGTTCCAACAGAGAGACAGTATAAAGGAGAACCGAACAGAGCTGAATAAGAGGATAACTGGAATAAAAATGCTGATGAGATTTTCATAGCTTCACTCCTGGCTTTGGTCCTCTTGCATGGTTTTTCCCCTGGCATCCTAAATTTGTAGCCACAGGGTTTTGGGGGACCTTGCGCCTCCTACCAGTGGGAAGTGATTACAGGTTAGAGGGGGTTGAAACTCCCCTACTGTCTTTCCCTGGTCAGCAGGCCAGGTGGGAGCTGAGCACAACTTGGAGAGCAGAGTTGACTCAGTGTTTTATGGAAAGAGCTTAGGGGGAGGGGTTGTGAAAACACAGAGGAAACAATTTTCTGTTTCCCAGTTCCCACTTCATAATTCAGCAGACAGTGTGCCTTCATGGATTGATAATACAGTCCTCTCGCTGACGGACAGGTTGGAAAAGTTTGCTTGGCCCAGATCTGGGAGTCAGGAATGTACTGTGTGCCGAGTACATTTCAACTCCCCTTTGAAGCAAAAGGAAAGTTTCCACACTGACCTAGTTTACGTGGCTGCTGTAAAATATCCCTGTTAGTGAAAACAGAAATTCGGATGTAAATAGAAGAGGCTACCAAACTCCGAATTCATCTATTAATTTTTTTTTTCAAACTTCATTCCATTTGCTTTGCCTCACAATGCAATTGTTGCTATGAGGCCGCTTTAGCTACACCTAGTAGCTGAATCTGCAAATACCACAAAGCTGTACTTCCTTCAGAAGGATTTTGTTTGATTAATTTACACTCTTGGGTGACATTTCTCTGTTGAGTAGGAGGGAAAAAACTAGCGTAATCTAACCACATTACCCACATCACGGATGGGGAAATGGAAGGAGTGTGTGTAAGTGATTTATTTGCCTCATTACTTAAGTGAAGATGTTTCTAAGCTTAGGTTTTACCTTGTTCTCTAAGAATTTTATGAGCAAGATATTTTAGATTATGGTGGTTTGATGTTCTTTTAAGTCTGGTACTGCAGGCTAAAGCTCTGTTTTCTGCCAAATGTGAAATACTAGAGCAGAATAAAACCATGTGCTTTATATTATAAAAATTGTATCTGATGGGTGTCCATGTTTGGAAAAATCATCATCAAGCTCACCATTTGTAGGTATGGATAACACAACCCTTTGCCAAATAAAGTTGGTTTCATCATAACTGCTTGCCTTTGTTTTATTTTCATATCTCTAGTAAACTCGATTTGGTTACACTTAAAAACTATTCAGTGGAAATTTGTAGTATGGAGCCTGGCTCTTGTAATTTTAGAGGAATTTCCTCAGTTTTCACATCTGTAAAGTGGAAATGTTCATAATACTCGTAATAATCATTTCCTAGAGTTATAACAATCAAATCAAAATGTCTGGAAGTATATCGTAAGCTGTAAAAAATTTAATAATTGTAAGGATTTTATAAGCATGGATTTGCTTTAAAACAAGAGTGTTCTTAGGAATATGCTATATTAATTACTGGAGGTACCAGAGAATTTTCCACATGGTCCAAAGCTGTGTCCAAACTTCAAGTCCTAGTAAAGACACATATTTTAATAATAAAAGACACTTGTCATGGCATTCCCAGATCTAGATTTAAAAGGACATAAGTAGGGACTTACCTGGTGCCTGCCAGTGCAGCGGACATGGGTTCGATCCCTGGTCTGGGAAGATCCCACATGCCGCGGAGCACCTAAGCCCATGCGCCACAACTACAGAAGCCTGTGAGCCACAACTACTGAGCCCACGTGCCACAACTACTGAAGCCCACGTGCCTAGAGCCCGTGCTCCGCAACAAGAGAAGCCACTGCAATGAGAAGCCCTCACACCGTAATGGAGAGTAGCCTCCGCTCGCCACAACTAGAGAAAGCCCACGTGCAGCAACAAAGACCCAACGCAGCCAAAAATAAATAAATTTTTTTAAAAAGGACCTAAGTAAACATCGTTTTTTTTTTTTTTTTTTTTTTTTTTTAAATCCAGGAAAAAGCTTCAAGATTTTCTTTTGCTTTTGGTATTTGCTGGGTGTAGTTGGGAAGAGGAGTAGCAAATAGGAGTCACTCCAAGACTGATCCTTTTGTGTCCGCAGAGAGATTTACACACCACAGAATCAGGAGATTATCACCTGAGAAGACATTGGAAGCACGCGAGCAGACAGCACCGCATCTCTTCTAAATGGCCCTTGTAACTTTCCTCCACAAACAGGAAGGGCACGCCCAGTGTCAAATGATGAAAGTTTTCTCCCACCATTCTCAAGGGGAGTCATTCCAATTTATTAGTTTTTTCCCCCATGGTACCTGCCGAAGTTTATGTGTAAATAAATACTCAGGTCGTTGAGCAGTGCTTGTTCTCTGGGGCATGGAGTGTTATACAGTTTTAAGTGCAAGTCCATCCTAGCCTCTAAGTAGCCAGGAAAAACAGGTGCTGGACCTCAAAGAGATTCGGAAGCAATCCTGGCCAGGTGTCATCTACTTTTCCAGCCCTTAGCATCATGTGGCATGTGCATGGGACTGCAGTAAAAAAGCAGCCCACTTGCAGAACCAAGTGGGTTTTTAATTATTCATATGCAATGCAGATCTGTTGATGCAAAAAACATGCTCTCCTGATGTGGCCACTGAATCACCACTTGCTTCTTTCACGATCCCTAAAATCTTGTATTCTGGTGGTATTGGGCAGATCTCATCTCAAACTGCAGCAGCCTGTGCTGGCCAGTGAAGTGTCTGAAAATGGTTTCAAGTATCCATAATTTCAACAGACTCTTTACAGTCTACCCCCTCAGTACGTATTGAGAAGAGTACAAACAACCACCAAGTTGTGCCACATCTTCTTCTTTCTTTTTTATTTTCATTTATTTATTTATTTATTTTGCGTTATGCGGGCCTCTCACTGTTGTGGCCTCTCCCATTGTGGAGCACAGGCTCCAGATGCGCAGGCTCAGTGGCCACGGCTCACGGGCCCAGCCGCTCCACGGCATGTGGGATCTTCCTGGACCAGGGCACGAACCCATGTCCCCTGCATCGGCAGGCGGACTCTCAACCACTGCGCCACCAGGGAAGCCCTTCTTCTTTCTTTTTTAATTTTAATATCAAATTTGTACTTTGTTTAATAACAAAAGTATACAGCTATGAGCTATGCAAGGAATGAATAAAGATTATTCTGGTTAGGCTTGTGTTCCACGTGAATACCTTTGTTTTTTTCCTTTCATATTTTGACCCGTTTGGGTGTGAATGTTCTCTTTGTATTACATTTTTCTTATAAGAGATATGAAAAATGGTTAAGTCTTAATACTAATAAATGTGTTAAGACTTCCTCAGCAATATTCACAGCAAGGAAGTGTTGGTGGATGTGTGTTTTTTTTTTTTTTTTTTTTTTTGCATATAAGCTTCCTTTGTCCGCTTAGTAATTTCCTTCCAGGTTTCTGAAAGTGTCACCCGTAGATGATATGTGTGGGTGGATGGAGCAAAGTGATGGAGATATTTGTGCCAACGTGATAAGTGAGTAATTCTCCTAGTCAGTGTTAAAGAGTTGGCAAGTTCCTCTCAGATGCCCTACTATTTTTGACCGCGCCAACTGGGCCCAAAGGCCTGGCAGTGGGAGAAGGGCTGCTGCCTCTGCGAAGTGATTTCTGTCTAGTCAACTCACAGAGACGCAACAGGCTTTGGAGAATATTTGGATGAAGTTGGTGGCGGTTTTATTGCTACCATCTGATTCTGCTTTGGGCCTGTAGCAGCTTCTGCCACTTTGTGACCAATGGGAAAAAAATGCCGTTACCATAATGGAAAATGTTGACATTTGGTAGCAGTTTCCTATTGCATCTCAGAAATCATCCAAAATGTCATACTTTGAAGAACAAAGCATTCTATTGATGTTGGTTTGGCTCCGAGACATTGATTACTTATTCTAATTTGAAATGATATTGTCCATCCTGAGAATGGGCAAGAGGAACTAACAGAAGGGAGCAGTGTGAGGGTATGTCGAGGTCCCCTTGCCCCTGGCGTCCATTTGGGTCGTACAGTCCTGCCACACTGTGGGCCTGAGGGAGGCAGAGCGTCTGTCTTGTTTACTGCTTTTTTCTCCAGAACTTAGTGCAGCGCCTGGTGTAGAGTAGGAGCTGAGTTTGTTGACTGAATAAATGAATGAATGGCGTAAATGGGGAAACCAAGTAGAAAAGACATTGTGGGAGCAGCTGCAAGAATAAGCAATTCACACAATCAATTGCATTTCGTGTAGTTTTTTCTGATTCGTTGGTTTTCAAAGGCTGAAAAGTATGTGGAAAATCTCACCGGACTCCAGTTATTACATGGTTGTCGTTTACTTCTGATGTGGATGGACCGCGAGGGCATCCTTTCTCCATCCTAGCACCTCCTGTGTTGTGTCTTGGATGTCACCATCAGCCACCACTTTGTCCCCTTGTTGCTGCTGTTCTCTGCTCCTCAGAGGTACCCAGTATTGGTGGACATTTAGATAATTTCCATTTTTGTTAAACACTTCTGCTAGTATTCCTGTCAAATAGATTCTTTGAGGCAGGATTTGACACTTTTTGAATCATGCCTATGACACTTTTTTTAGAAGCTCCATAATTGACTTCCAGAAAGGTTTTACCAATTTACATGCTCACCATGGGCATAAACTAGTACAGAGTTATGAAAATAAGGTAACATTTTGGACTTATTGGAGAATAATTACAAGTTACTAAAAAGTAACTGCTCGTAAGCTCACAAAAATTTTGAGGACAAGAGAGTCTTTATATTTTATATTCTCCACTCTACAGAATTGATCTCTTGAGTCAGGAAGTCTCTTACCTTTTATACTCTTCCCCATTACCTTAGGCATATATCCAGGCTGTTTTGGAGGAAGAAAAAGTAGCCCTTTCCTATGAGGATATACTGGTTCCAAAGTGTTTACTTAGATACACAGTGGAAGCTCAAAAGGTATTTACTGAACTCACTCTTGAGGTTCAGCTTTCAGCTACTAACATTATAAGAAGAAAAAAAAAAAGGAAGAAAACTAGAGGCTGACATTAAGGCAAGAAGAGAGTACCTCTAGAAGGAAGTGGGAGACCAGATTGCTCAGAGGAAGAAGGACACACCACCAATGGGCAGTTGGTCTAATGTGTGTGGTGGGGTGGAGGTGGTAGCATGAAGTCTTAGTGTAGAAAATTGGCGCACGGATGCGCTATATTAGAAAGGAGACAGTGATGCAACTGGATCGGTAAAGCAGAAACTTGTAAGGCAAGGTGTGGAATAGAAAAAGGGGATTTCGGAATTTAAAAGAAATGTGACTTTTTTTGGTAGATTGTACTTAGGTTGTTGAGGTCAGTATGTATGGCCAGTCCAGATAAATAAGACCACCAAGTCATCATGGAAAGGGAGGAAGAATTGGGGACTCATATCTCTGCCCAGCTTAGCTCCTTTTTAGGGTACAGCTGAGGTGGGTAGAGAGATATGGTTAGGTTTGTCTACATAATGGGAAATACCCGATTAAAAAATAATATGGAGCTACTCTTTTTTTTTTTTTTTTTTTTTTTTTTGCGGTACACAGGCCTCTCACTGTTGTGGCATCTCCCATTGCGGAGCACAGGGTCCGGACGCTCAGGCTCAGCGGCCATGGCTCACGGGCCCAGCCGCTCCACGGCATGTGGGATCTTCCCGGACCGGGGCACGTACCCGTGTCCCCTGCATCGGCAGGTGGACTCTCAACCACTGTGCCACCAGGGAAGCCCTGGAGCTACTCTTGACAATCAAATTGGCTGCATTCAGTAGAATGCCGACAAAGTCAATTCCTGAAATCTCTTCCATTCTGTGGTAACATAAGTGATGGGGAAGTTTAGTTTATGTGGCTTTATCATTAGACAGGTTAATGACAATTCTGCTGTGGATTTACAGGACAGGGACTACTACAACTAGAAATACCTGTAACTAGACTACTGGTGCCATTCAGGTCCATCTGTATCCCAATGAGGACGAACATTCCCTCCCCAGTGACGACCAAATAATGGCAGTCCTGGATCAGCGTGCTCTCTCACTCGGGTCTAACTGTGAGTCATAATGGGAATATTGAGTTTACTTTTTTTTTCCCCCGAATTTATTTATTTGGTTGTGCTGGGTCTTAGTTGCAGCAGGCGGGCTCCTTAGTTGTGGCACGTGAACTCTTAGTTGCGGCATGCATGTGGGATCTAGTTCCCTGACCAGGGATCGAACCCAGGCCCCCTGTATTGGGAGCGTGGAGTCTTAACCGCTGCACCACCAGGGAAACCCCTTGAGTTTACTTTTAATTTTGAGAAGGTAAATGTGTTTGTAAGAGCTATAGAAAAGCCCAGAATTCCTTTCCGCTAAATTAGCTGCATTCTTGGACATTGTAATCCTATCACGCACTCTGTCTCACAGCAGAAGTAGAAGCAATTAGGAGACTTTGAATTCTTTACCCATGACTTTGAGGCAGTTGATTTAACCTGAGAACACAGTTCCTCATCTGCAAAATGGAAATAATGTCTACTTCCAGTCACAGGGTTGTTTGAGGGCTCAAAATGGTAAAGGAGGTAAAAGCTTAAGTATCGCAAAATTGTTGGGCACTTTTTTATTTTAAATTAATTTGTATTTATAAGTCAGTATTTTATCAAGGGCTTAGATTCTGGGCTAAGAAAGAGAGCTTTTAGCTTCGTTCCATGTGAATTAGCCCTGTTTTATCCTTACTTTAAAATTAGTCTTTGTGTTTCCTTCCACCTCTTTTGAGCATCACCCCTATCCTTCAGTAATAAAATGGAGCTGCAACTAGTGAAATCAGGCTGTAAAATTAAACAGTTGTAAATCTGGAACAGCTACATGTAAAGAGAAAAGCATTTGGATTAAAATAACTCATCAATATGAAAATGACCACCAGGTATAGCTCTAACAGGATTATTTAAATTTTTTAGGGATGTGCTATTGACAATCTAAATTTCAAATTGTGGAAAATATGATGTGTTGGTAATTCGGGACTCAAATTTCTTTTCAGTTCAGTGTTTAGGGGATAGGGGAATGATGTGTCTCTACAGTTTCCCATTAAACAATTTGGTGCTGACATTGACAATCAAATTGATTGCAATCCAACGAAGAGGAAGTCCGTTCCATCTTTTTCTTGCCATTTGTATATATTGTACCACCTCCTCCATCTCTTCCTAAAACATGGGGCGATTACTGGGTTCTAAAACGTTCTGACATGTTGCTGACCTCTAATTACGCATATCAGTGTTCTTCCTTTAGCTCAGGAATGTGCTTCTATTAGTTGTAGATTGGAGTATGAAAAGAAAGGTGGTTGTGATGTAAAAGGCTTGCCACTTCTCCAGATATTTCAGTCTCCTCAGTGCTTCCACAATATAGTGAACACAACGGTGGACTATGCAAGGATGCACTCATACCTTTTGGCATTTTCTTCAGTTTGTCCTTCTACATCAGTCAACAAACTTCTGTAAAGAGCCAGCTAGTAAATATCTTAGTGGACCATACAGCCTCTGTCACAGCTTCTCAGCTCTGCCATTGTAATGAAATCAGCCATAGAGAATACATACATGAATGTGTGTGGCTGTGTTCCAATAAAATTTTATTTACAAAAACAAGCAGTGGGCCATTTGACCCAGAGGCTGTAGTTTGCTGACCCCTGTTCTACATCATTCCCATAAAGATAGGACAGATGCACTTACAAGATTAAATGAACACATTTATTAATTTGGGGTATTAATTTGTAAATACCCTAAAGTTGAATCAAAGATAGATTTTTCTTCTTCTTCTTTTTTTTTTTTTTTGCGGTACGCGGGCCTCTCACTGTTGTGGCCTCTCCCGTTGCGGAGCACAGGCTCCGGACGCGCAGGCTCAGTGGCCATGGCTCATGGGCCCAACTGCTCCATGGCATGTGGGATCTTCCCGGACTGGGGCACGAACCTGTGTCCCCTGCATTGGTAGGCGGACTCTCAACCACTGCGCTACCAGGGATGCCCAAAGATAGATTTTTCAAAGTTCGTTTAGGAATTTACCTACAAAAGACTGTGTTATCACAATATTTAGTTCTTTACACTGTACATTTGACCCTTGAACAACACAGGTTTGAACTGCATGGTTTCACTTATACGTGAAATACATAGATTTTCATACTGGAAAAATTTTTGGAGATTTTTGACAATTTGAAAAAATTTGCAGATTAACCACACAGCCCACAAATATTGAAAAAATTAAGAAAAAGGTATGTCATGAAGGCATAAAATATATGTAAATACTAGTCTATTTTATCATTTATTTCAGTAAAATATACACAGATCTATTATAAAAAGTTAAAATTTATCAAAACTTATGCACAGAGACACTTACAGACCATACATGGTGCCATTTGCACTTGAGAGAAATGTAAAAAAGATACCTTATTCAATCATGACTGCACAAAATTAAATGTAGAACAAGCTGTACTACTGTAATAATTTTGTAACCAAAGTTAATCTATTTATATTACAGGTAAGGCTTCCACTCACCAGTAGGCTATTCCCAGTTAAGTTTTGGGGGAGTCAGAAGTTATATGTGGATTCTCGACTGTGCAGGGGTCAGCACCCCTAACCCCCGAGTTGTTCAGGGGTCCACTGTAGATTGAAATGGTCTAAGGCCTGGCAACAGACCTTAGGAGTATTTACTTTTTTCAAGTATTTACTTTTTCTCAGATACTTTCTCAAGTATTTACTTTTTTACACGCGTAGTCTAGCAGATTTCACAGTGCATTGTCATTTTAAATTAATGCCATGGACCTAATGCCAGCTATATGCTGTTCAGCGAGAAACTTGTAAGAGGGAGAGCAAGGAAAGGCTGCAAGAGGGAGGTTCACTTTAAATGATCCTTGAAGTCAACATCAGATACCTTGAGAAAGAAGCCACCGCTGCTTAATTTGTAAGATCTTCAATTACAGTACTTTGATTCTTAACCTTAAAAAAAAATTCTCCTTCAACCATTTCAAGCCATGTGGAATATCTATTACTGCTTAGGAATTTACTGTGGTTTTTCATTGATCGCAGCCCCAGACTCTGGCATATATATTAATTTATTTGGGCAGAGAGTACAGGAATCCACATGCAGAATAAAGTGAACTTTCTGCTGAAGCAGAACATTGAAGCTGGGAATGATTAATTCTTCAAAAACGAACCATCAGCATTAATAAATATTGAATTCTAAGACGGTTATTTTGCAGTTTTCTTTTTTAAAGTACTGAGGTATTCTGACCAAGTTCCCGTTTAAATGGGAGGGTTTTTTCCCATCATGAACAATATTTGTTTAGAGTCATTAGTAAATTATTAATCTGCGTTCCACTGTTACATGTTTGAAATACCAGTCCTCCCTGTCTGTGCTGGATTTGATCTCACGCTGTAATCAGTAGAGCGTTCTGGGAAGTGGGAATGGCTGTGGTTTGCTCTTTTAAAGACCTTAAGAGAGAATCAGAAAGCCTGGGTTATAAGGAAGGAGGACCGCCTAGTGTTTGACAGCTGGCAGTTTCCATATTGAGTCATGTGAGGCCATGAACTTGGAAGGAACACTAAATTGTGGGAACGTTTGGGTGGGCTTCCTCCTCCCTCTGATTTGCAGACATCCTAGAATGTCCTTCAAAGTGTTTCTGCAGCTCTTTTGAACAGATGTCAAAAATCTCTTTTGGTTTGGAGCTACCCCAGGTATTTATGTTCTTTGGTCCATTTTCTTCCAGTAGTGCACGTTTAGGTTTGCTGTTGGGACATCTAATGAGCTGGGTTGGTCCTAAGATTCTAGGGAGTTCTGCCCCTGGCTCCACATCACTTTCTAGCTTTGGAACAGTGGGTAAGTCACTCAACCTCTCTGGTTCCCTCATTGAATGGAGGTTATGACAGTATGTAGATCACAGTGTTGCTTGAGGAGGAAAAGGAATAACTTGTGGGACCTGGCACGAGGTTTCCTCCTCGAGAATGTGGAGGAAGCTCCTTGGGGAAGCTGTATTCCAGTGCCCATAGCAGTGCCTGGCACACAGTAGGAGCTCAATAAGTATTTGATAAATAAATTAATACTGAGCACTCAGTAAATGTTAGTTATTACAGTCATTATGGATAGTATTCTCATGCTCATTATTACTTATGTTAGCCCCAGACTCACATTTCATTTTGAGTCCCTCCTTACCACCTGCTGATGACAGGAACCTTTATGAAGCAGCTGTGGTGTCAGCAGAGTGCTGGGTTCAGATCCTGATCTGCCCTGGTTAATTATGTGCAAAGTTGCTTAATCTCTCTGAGCTGGTTTCTTCATCTGTAATAATGGTGCCCTCTCACAGAATTTAAGTGGGTACTATAGCTCCGCCTTTGTTTTGAGAATAGACAGTCATAAACAACCCCGGTATCTACTCCTTTCCCCATTTCTTGGATATTCACATACCCTAACTGCCTAACCCTGCAGGCGCTGTAAACTCCATACTGGAGTCCACTGTGGATTGCCCGGTGTATGGAGGTCTAGTGAAGTCCTTTCCCCAGGGAACAGCCATATTGAGAAGGTTTGTCAAGTGGTCAGATTTCCTCTCCACGTGGTTCAAAACCATCTGTGTTTTGATCAGGCTGATCTCTGGACAGCTGACATGTATGTATGTCCTTTCAGTTCCCATGATCTGTCTTCCCAAGGTACTAACCATAATGCTACTTCATGTTCTGTGGATTGGAGAGATACCAAAAACAGCACCACATCTGAGGGTTCGCAGAGGTTGTGAAATGAAGTTTCTGTCGCCCTTCCCGACACTCCTTTGGTTCCGTGTCTGGTCTGTCGCCAGCCCAATGCAGGTGCGTTCCAGAGCTTAAAGTCTTGACGGTTTGAGTCTGGGAATGGGATCAAGTTCTCTTCCCTCCCACAGAATCTCTCTTCCACGCCACGCTCTGGGAAGTAGCCCAGATGCAAGTTGAAGCCACCTCCCCAGTGCAAGAAAAGGCACCACTCTGCTCCTACTTCTTTGGTTTGAGCAAAGGCCGAATTCCACAAGGCCTTTTAGTGCCTAGTTAACACCCATGGGTGAACTTTCTCTCACCCTGTCTGTTGCTACCTCTGTCACCTGGCCCTGTGCCCGCTGGGTGTAGTGCGTTAGAATTAGAACCGTCACCATCGCAGCTGCTCCTGCCGGTACCAGCCCACCAGCACCTGAGCCCCACCACCCCTCTCCATCTCCTTCAGAGGTAGGAACCTCCGGGAGGCTTTGCCTTCTCCTCTGTCTCCTTTCAGCAAGGGGTGAGCTCCCACACTCCTACCCGTACTCTTGGGCCCACCTCCTTCTCTGTCCAGACAGCTCCCATAGTGCTGGGGAGGGACGGGGAAGGGATTGTCCCTGTGGCTAATATTCCTTTGCTCTCTGGCCCAGGGTGTATCTGGAAATGGCAGCCCAACCCAGCCTTTCCCTGACTTCACTCTTTCCCTCACCCCTGACATCCAGCCATCAACACGTCTTCTACTTATAAAGAGACAGCAAACCGGACAGCTCTGTATCACTCCATAGCAGCCACCCTGACTCACAGACCACCATTTCTCACCTAGAATGGTATAGCATATTCCTAATTGGTCTCTCTGCCTCCATACTTACCCTCCTGAACTCTCCACAGAGTGTACTGTTTTTTGTTTTTGGGGGTTTTAAAATAAATTTATTTATTTATTTTTGGCTGAGTTGGGTCTTTGTTGCTGCATGTGGACTTTCTCTGGTTGCGGCGAGTGGGGACGACTCTTCATTGTGGTGCATGGGCTTCTTCTCACTGCAGTGGATTCTCTTGTGGAGCACGGGCTCTAGGCGTGCGGGCTTCAGTAGTTGTGGCTCACGGGCTCCGTAGTTGTGGCTCGCGGGCTCTAGGGTGCAGGCTTAGTAGCTGTGGCGCACGGGCTTAATTGCTCTGCAGCATGGGGGATCTTCCCGGACCAGGGCTCGAACCTGTGTCCTCTGCATTGGCAGGCGGATTCTTAACCACTGAGCCACCACGGAAGCCCTGTACTGTTTTTAAGGTAGATAAATGCAAGTATTTATATAATGCTTACAATGTGCCAATATATAAAGTGGTATTTAGACTAGGTTTCCTTAAAAAAATGTACAAAATGGCATAGGTAAACAGGCATTGAGTTTAGCAGTGCCGAGCGGTGACCTGGGACAGCACTTGTATTGGGTGCGGGGGGACAAGTGGCAGAGCCTTGTCCCCTACAAGGTGGAGAACCAGAATGGAGATTCCTGCTTAGAGCGGTGTGCTCCATGATAAGAGTCAAGTGGGGAAATAGCTTCCCCCCAAAAGGGAGACGATACCATCATGGCCATGGTAGTTCCTTCTCCTACTGAGACTCCATGCAGTAAGCTCCACCCAAGTTCCAGTTCCTAAGGATGTGTGTGTAGATGATTGCTGAATCCTGGTGCTTATGACCTTCCTACTCTTTGTCCCCTGAGGAGTTCCCTGACTTGCTGTTTTACAAACCATTTTTACTTCTCTGGGTGGTGGATGGGATCTGGGCCACTCAACCAGTAAGAGTTGGACTCTGAACTGGATGCTTTTGAGTCATTTTCCAGTGTCCTTTCTACTTTATTGACGAAGGGAGGAATTTATGTAGCGATCACATCTTTAATTAAAGCATAGCTATAAAGATTGCAAGTAGCAATGCATATTTTTATTATTATTGATCAGTTTGTTTGTTTGTTTGTTTGTTTCTTGGCCACGCCACGTGGCTTGCAGGATCTTAGTTCCCTGACCAGGGATTGAACCCAAGTCCTCGGCAGTGAAAGAGCCGAGTCCTAACCACTGGACCACCAGGGAATTCCCAGCAGTGCATATTTTAGCACAAAAGCAAGGTCCATGACAAAACCAGAAAGGTAAAACCGTAAAAATGTAAATCCATTGTGTAGGAGTCAGAGTATTATTTAAAAACCCACAGATATCACCAGCTGATATGACACTGAAAAACATCTTGTGATTTTAAATTGGAAGGTGGGTTCAGGCTGACCACCCAACTAATCCTACTGTGAAATTTTCCAGAGGAAGTGAGAATTATTTGTGTATTGAGAGAAATACATAGCTGTCTGGGTTTTTCTTTTTTCCATATAAGCACTTGATAATGAAAAAATGTACCCAGTAGAAGAGGAACCAAACCTTTGAGTTTGATTAGAGTTTGGTCTTTAAAGTATCCAAAACCATTTAGAATGTGTGACGACTCTTTTCTTCCCATTACTTTGAAAGTTCTAATTGTTGTGCTTTGAGAAGATTCTTGATGCCTCCACATTCTGATTCGCTGGACAGCCCTGGTCACAGAGGTCAGAGCTGGAAAGGGCTGTGAGGGTCAATCCATGTCCCCCATTTGACAGGCGAGAAGATCAAGGCCAGATACTCAGAGTCCAAAGACCTGCCTAAGCTAATATAGGGTCACGACAGATGCAGTGAAAACAGACACCAAGCTTCCACACTCAGCAGCTTTTTCCCAGCCTGATCTGTTTAAGAAGCAAATACTTGTTTAATTTTAACTAACTGAATTAATTTACCAAAAAATAAGGAGGAAATGCTAGATTACTTTAAAAAATAACTATTAATATGCTTTCATTTTAAAAAGCTTACAAAGCAATTGGACATGTACATTTTAGGTTTTTTTTTTTGCCTGTGCCGCAAGGCATGTGGCATCTTAGTTCCCTGACCAGGGTTCGAACCTGCGCCCCTGCATTGCAAGTGCAGAGTCTTAACCACTGGACCGCCAGGGAGATCCCAGTTCTTATTTTCTAAAGGATGTATTATTAGATCGCACTATCATACTCTAGGAAATCCTGAGTTGAAATGGTAAATCATCTCCACTAACAATTTATTTCGGAGCTATGTGCTGGTCAGCTGATCTCACACCCTGCTGACTGGGACTCACTACAGGAATTTAAGGCCTTCTGTCAAGCTTTGATCATTTCCACAAAATCCCTGGTTATGTAATTTGGAGATTTTTTTTTTCCCCTAATAGAAAAGAAAAATTGAATTAGTTTAGATTGTGAAACCCTGCTGAAGGGAAGATAGTTCCCCAGGCTAAAGTCATATCTTTGCAAAAAGCCTTAGAATGCTAAAAATAAAAACAAATTCAACTATTATTTAAAATTTGTAACTTGCAGTTGAGATTCTCCTCAAGGCCTTCTTTACTCCCTGATAGAAGTAAGGCCCTTAGGAGTCTTTTAACATCTTTAGGACATAAGACTCCTTCTAAAGTTTACTCAACAGTCTGACCAAAGTAGGTGCAGCACTTGGGCATTCATTCAACCAGTAATTCTGAGGCTCTGTTCTGTGTTGCTTTCTGTGTGAGGTGCTTAGATAGGAATAAACAGACAGGACACAGCTCTCTCCTACCTGGGATTCAGGGAGAAGAACATTCACCTTGAACTTGGGGAGCTTTGTGTGTCAGCGTCTTTGAGATGCTCCTTCCCCACCTTTCCTCGCCTTGAACCAACCCAGAGTCTCCAACTCTCCTGACCGCTCCCCCAAATCTGCCCAATTCCCAAAACGAGACAGCCTGATTTTCTAAAACAACTATTCTCTCTTATACAACTCAGGATTTAGCTGATTTGACCAACACTTGCCTATTGTGTGTCCACAGACTAGGGACACTGCTTAGTAAAGACTGGGTTTTCTAATAGTTCGATGTTATATACTCTGCCTCGTTGTCCGCATAGATGTATGTACTTGTCTGACTTCGTGCCATGTTCTTTGACCTCAGAAAATCTAGTTACCTCACCGTCTCCCATCTGAGCCTTCTTCTGTTTATAATTTGTGGCCAAAGTGGGTCCTGCCCTCTAGGACTGAGGCCACGTGGAAGGATGCCCCACTTCATGCAAATGTACAGGTGAGACAAGGGGAGATTCCCTCCCCCTCCTCTTTAGGTCTTGAACCTCAGATGTCTCTAGGATTCTGTTTTCATCCTGCTCTTGGAAGCTTCCTCTGTCTCCAGGCAGCAAGGAGGGGCTCCTGGGGTCAGAGAAGTCTCCGTGGGCACACAGAAGGCTCTTTGTAGCTCCAACTCGGAACAGCAGAGCCCTGAAAGCTTTAGTAATAATAGAAGGTGACAACCCCCAGATGCTCTTGTGGGCCAGCCAGATCCCAAGTCTGCTACTTTCCCTTAACCTCGAGGCCCCCTCCGCACCTAGGGCCCACAGCCCACACCAGTGCTGATGCAGTGCACACAGCCCTGCTCCATATCACCCTTAATTCTTTTTTTTTTTACCCTTAATTCTTGAGTAGGAATTTTAATTCTCATATTGAAACTGTTTATGTATCATGTTCAGAAATGACCACATTTCATCAAAACTAAGTCTCCGTCTGTTTATTTTTTTAAAAAATGGATGTTTATTTTCTGTCAACCTTATTTCCATTTTCTGTTGCCATTGATATTTTTCTTTTTTTTAAAACAACTATTTATTTATTTATTTTTTAGTTGTGTTGGGTCTTCGTTGCGGCGTGCGGGCTTCTCTTGTTGCAGAGCACGGCCTCTTGGCACGTGGGTTCAGTAGTTGTGGCTCACGGGCTCTAGAGCACAGGCTCAGTAGTTGTGGCGCATGGGCTTCGTTGCTCCGTGGCATGTGGGATCTTCCCGGACCAGGGCACGAACCCGTGTCCCCTGCATCGGCAGGCAGACTCTCAACCACTGCGCCACCAGGGAAGTCCCTGTTGCCATTGATTTTTAAGACGCACCATTTAAAATGTATATTTAGGAAAGAAAAATGCTGTTAACTAAAAAGGGACATGTCATCAGTTGTAAGATACAGTCTGATTTCAGCTGTGTTAAAATACAAGAACAAAACATTGTGCTTCCCCTGCTCCCCCTCCCCCCCAATGTGCTTCTTAGAATCAATAAAATCTGGGTCAGGACTCGATTAGATTTCACTTTCGCTCTGGCAGAGCTACTTAGGTTGTTAAAGTAGCCAGGTAAGCAGGACACTTCCCTTTCAGCCCATCACCAGCTCTCTTGGCTTCCTTATAAACCATGCTAGGTAAGCACTTTGAACTTGAAAAATATTTGACTGTTCTCTCAAATGGTCTGGATTGTTTAACCACAAAAAGCTTGGGCTTTTATGTCTAAAAGTGCTGTTGGTTTCTTTTTTCTTTTAATTTCACTTTTCACAACTAAAAAATAGCTCGTAAGGTCACAATTGTCAAAACCATTTGGAGGTATCAATATAGCTTCACTGGGACTTCTCTGGTGGTCCAGTGAGTAAGACACCACACTCCCAATGCAGGGGGCCTGGGTTCCATCCCTGATTGGGGAACTAGATCCCACATGCATGCCGCAACTGAAAGCCCACATGCTGCAACTGAGAGCCCACATGCCCCAACGAAGATCCCGTGTGCCGCAACTAAGACCCAGCACAGCCAGAATAAATAAATAAATATATTTTAACAAAAGATTTTTAAAAATACAGCTTCACTGTGACAGTTTCTTAAGCTACAAAGCTGGCATTAAGGACACCTTTTCTCAGAGGAGTCCAGTAGCGTCATCCAGGGAGAAGGGTAACATTGAGAAGTGACCAGTGAAGGAAAAAAGGCAGGACGTTAAGAGAGATCTATCTTGGTGTTCTTATGTTCCAGCTTTCCCTTGTCCAGAAATCCTTCTGACAATTTCTGACAGTGTTCTTGAATATGTGGTGTCTCAGAAGGGAGCCTGCTTATTTCTGAACAGCTAAACTTATTAGAAATGTGAGGGCAGTTGTGTTTCTTTTGTTTTTCTCTTTTAAAGAAATTTCACATAATCCATTTCTTTTCTTTTGAAATTAGAATAAATACAGGTTACCACAGAAACTTGATGTTCAAGCTAAAATTTATTTTTTGTGTGTGACATTTATCCATTCATACTGGTTCTGCTTCTCTAGATTTACCCAGCCATGAAAGTCTTTCTAACCCATTATAATGTCTTCTAACTCCTCTGAGATTTATAGGAAGTATCCAGTTCCTATCAGACATGAAGTTAATTGATGGGTTTATTTCAAGTTCAGTTGCAAGTTCAGCTCTACAGTTTACTGTGTGATCTTGGGTAACTTACTAATTTTTCTCGTCTTTAAAATGGGGATAATAAACTAATTTATTTCTCACAACACTGTATCTCAGAGTTTTGTGAGAAATTAGTTGGTGCATGTAACTCCCATTGTACGGTGCCTGGTAAATAGTAAGTGCTCAATAATTGTTAGTATTCTCAGTCACTATTCTGGTCAGCTCCTTCTATCCCCTACCTCCCAAACTGGAGTAAAGCGAAAACATCTTACTACTTTTAATTCCTTCATTTCTGTGAATGGCACCTCAGTGTTCCAGTCTCAGAATCCTGAAATACTGATGTCATTTCCTTTTTTTTTTCCTTCAGTCTTTCCATTGATTTCAGTGTCTAATTAGTTATTAAGTCTTCTACCCACCCCTTCCTCTAATTCTCACAACCACTCAGTTTGACAATTATAATAATCTACCACCTGGTTTCCTTGCCTCAGCTTCGTAGGGCAGTGTGGTTGTAACAGCAGGGACTTTCATGGTAGCCTCACTTGAGTTCAAAATCTGATTCCACCACTATAGGAGTGAATGGGCATTTTGAGACTTAGGTCCAGTATCAGTGAAATGGGAATCTGTCTTTCCAGAGTGATGGTTGGGTAATTCGATAATATTATAAGTCTGAGGAGGTCTGGGTACACCTGAGGCATTCATTAAATGCCAGTTACCCTCCCCCACCCCTCCAGTTCATTCCATGTTCAGTGACTACATGAATTCCTGAATCAATGCTTTAATTACATAGTACCTTGCTTAAGAACCCTCTGTGACTTCCCATTTCCTACTAAGGCACGTCTAAAGTCTTCAGCACACATGGAACGTGGAACAGAGGTTCTCGGGCCAGGCTGGGTGTGTTTGAATCCTGGCTCCAGGACTTACTAACAACCTTGGGCAAATTTCGCGACCTCTGCCTCCGAGTTTCTTCGTTTGTAGAATGGGAGTGATGATGATGTTACCTACCTCATAGGGTTATCATAAAGATTGAATTAGTTACCCACGTACAGGACTTGGAAAGGTCCCTGACGTCAGTTGTCCCAGGCCTTCCCTGATGTCCCACCAGCTTTCCTTCCTGGCACTTCTCTCATGACTCTTCTTTTGTACTCCTAGGCTCCTTACAAGCCAGACAATTTGTTTTCCCAAAGCTGTCCCTCACTTCTGTCTCCCCTTTTCTTGAAGGTCTGTGTTGCTGCTCTCTTCATAAATTATTTCCTCTGTTGGTTTACCTTGGAGAGGGCGAGTTTAGAGTTCGCCCCAAGAATCTGGACTGTTTACATGATTCATATCAGATTAAATTCTCTCATCCCCCTCCTTCCAGGTTTCTTTACGGAGGAGGATGAGAAGAATATGTCTTACCATACATGACTCTTATCTAACTATTAGAATTGCTTGTTAGTCTGTCTTTATGCCTCATTGGACTGTAAGTCCCAAGAGGATGAGAAAAGTACCTGTCTTGTTCATCTCCATCTCCCAACTCATAGCAAAGTGTCTGGCACATAATAGGTACTCAATAAATATTGATTGAATAGATGGATGGTGAGCAAGATTGGAAGGTATAATGCCCCTTTTGACGTTTCCAAATTGCAAATATCGGATGCACTTTCTTCTCTGCCTATGGAGGAAACCACTCCTAGCAAGAATGCAACTCAATGCTGTAGAATACTCTCGGGCTACTGAGGTTATCTGGGGGGCTTTGCTATTGACAAAGTCATGGGAATTTAGTTATTAGCATATATGAGTGATCTCTTAATATCAACTTTCACAAGTGCTTGAACTGAATCCAGATTTCTTTTCCTAGTATAGTTTCAATTTTTAATGTGCATTATTTGCTTTGTATGATACCTTACTTACATAGCACAGTGCTTTCATAGAAATAATGAACCCAGAAAAACTCACATAAATCCTTTGTGAAATGTGCAATGGAAGGCAATAGAACCAGTATCCAATCTACACATGATGAAATAAACTTCGTCATTGAAAGACCAGTTTACTTGGTAGAAAGTGATCAGAAATAAAGTAGGAAGGACAAGTGTGAAAAAGCATATGTAATCATTTGGTCTTAATATCAGAATTCTTTCTGGAGTTTATTCACTTCCATTCCATTTCTTTCTTTCTCTAATACTGCTGGAAAGAGAGAGTACTACCCACATTTTTTTTTTTTTTTTTTTTCAGACTCAGGTATAAGTTAATTAACATTTTGGCCTCCAGGCTGGAGAGCAGACCCTGTTCTCTTTGTAATGGGTGCTGTCAAGGAAGCTTTTCAAAGGCAGAGGGAAAAAATGGTACCCACTCCACTGTCAAGGATTTTTATGAGGGTCAAGTAGCCTTGGAAAGAATTCAGGCCCCAGTGACTTGGCTGCTACAAAGAATGCCACAGCCCTGTGACAGGTTAGATTTGCCATAAACCTGCATTCACTAAATTCTTACAATAGTGAGAGATTGTTGCACTCTAGCCCAAGAATTTCTTGTATACTTTTGTTTTTCCTTTTTTTGCAAGTGCAGGTTAGATAGGTTGCTGCCCTCTCTTTGCTCACTTTCCCTCTTGCTGTTCTTGCCCCTTCTCAGAATCACCATAAGCCAAATCACCCTAGGACTTGTTGGTCCTCCATGCATCAACATAAAAAATATTCTTTAGGGTCCACACAGTGTTCCAAAAACGTCTCAGTAACTGATGAGACATGGCTTATTTGTCCTGGGGAAGTCTGATTTCATGCTGAAGTTCCACCCTGTGTGAGTTTTTATGCTAAGCCTCAGACAAATGTAATCTTGACTTAAGGTGTGCTAGTTTTATTATTTTTATTAACAGCATCAGTAGCATTGGAGCATTATTTCCAAAGGCAAAGGATTCAAGGAGGTTGAGGTGATATATGAAGTCATTCAATCTTCCTAACAGCCAATGAAGTTTCATTATCATCTGCATTTGACAGATGAGGAAACTGAGGCATGAAGAGGTTAAGTAATTGGCCAAATGTTTTTCTTGGCAGGTCAGGACTAGATTTTTTTCTAAGGTTCCTTTCAACCCTGAGAGATGTAAATTCTTCTCTGGGTGGAAATGGCACATCAGGTCAAAAATGTAGCAGAAGTGAGGGAGGGAGAGAGAGGTTCAGGGGTGTGTACTAGTTAAAGCTTTGGGGGGATACATGTAACATCCTGGGCTTCCTTACAACATCCAAGGAAGTAAGGGGAGGAGCTATATAGCTTCACGGAGTTGTGAGGGAGACTTTGGATCTTCCTTCAGGTCAGAGATTACAAACTGCTGACCCCCTAGCCTCCATGGGACCTGAAGATGTGTTTATTTGGCCCATACATTTAAAAAAAAAAATTGCACCAGAGTTTAAAAATCAGATTTCATGTGAAAATCTGAATTTCCAGCTTCACTAGATAAATCGGATCCGGCAACCTTGAGTGCTCATATCCTGGGGTGACATTTGGCTGGAGCGGCATAGGGGCTGCCGTCTTCTTCAGACCCTCCAGTCAGCTCAGCTTCCCCACTGCCTGCATCAGCCCTTTATTATCTGCCTGGACCCTGTAGGCATTTGCCTTGCAATCACCCCTCTGGTGCAGGGTTTCTCGTCCTTGATACTGCTGATATTTTGGACCAGATAGTTCTTTGTTGTGAGGGGCTATCCTGCATGTTGGGGAATGTTTAGCAGCATCCCCCTTCCTCAGTGTGACAACCAAAAACGAATCCAGAGGTTGCCCAGTGCCTGCTGGGGAGTAAAATGGCCTCATGAGAACTACTGGGTTTGTGTAATGAGCCTGAGGCAATGGCAGCTCCATCTCTAAGCGTCTCTGTTATCAATTTCTGGGCATGCGAATCTGATTGGTCTCACTTGGCTCGGGGGTCTCTTCCTGTGGTCAGGTGGCAAGGTGGCATTGACCATCATGACTGCCACCTCCTGCAGAAAAGGGAGCAGGACAGGCAACCCAGTAGGTGTCCATCATAAGAAGAGGGTTGCAAAAGATGCTATGTGAAAACAAGAGAGAGTCCAGGAGTAACTCTCAATAGCATAACAATCTTAACTTTCCAAAGGATGTTCTTTGTACCTATTCCCTCATTTTATTCTCTCCTCCAGCGTTCTATGAAATAGCCAAGGCACATAGTTTGCCCTTCTAATTCAGCACATGAGGAAACAGAAGTAAATGTAGTTGCCTCAGTGCACAAAGCCACTAGATAGAACCCAGGCTTTCTGGAGCCCACTGCCCCTCCGGTTACCCCTGAAATAGCAGCCCTCTGTAACACAGCACCCTGTCTACTCCGGGGAGATTGAGGGAGAAGAGCAACGCCAGCGGTCAGCAGACAGCCCAACCCTGAAAACATGAACGACTCAGTCACTCATGTCTGCAGAGCAGGTTTTGTTGGCAGGAGGCCACCCTGTCTAAGTCCTGTTCCAGTCCGTCTGGGTGTAACCCAGCCATTATGGTCTCTCCGGTTTCAAATGCACAGGAACAATTAAGTCATTCTCATAATTTCATGTGGTACAGAAAGTTCCAAGCCAAAAATACCATCCTTGCTTCCTACTTTTAGACTTCCAGGGAACTTCCCCCTCCTTCCCTCCCTACAATTCACTTTGATTCCTTCTATTTTTCTCTTCTTGAATGCATTGCCCAGACACGGAGTCCTAGTTTACTTAACGAGGAGCTGTAGACCCAACACAAATCAAAACAAACCCAACCTCCATTTGGCAGGAGTGCTGAAAATAGGGAGTTGACAGCGGCCCTCAAGTACAGAAGGTTAGAACACAACAGAGTGTGCAGATCTCACCTCCAGTGTGTGGAAATAAGAGAACTGATCACCAGATGATCACAGAAGGGTGGTGGGATGACAAGGGAAGCAGTTGTATCTAGTATATTCCTATTATTATTTCTGGGTCCTAAGTAACCATGGTCAAATCACTTTCTTTATCTTCAGTATATAAAATTTCCTGTCCCATAGGACCATCACATCAGTCCTGTGTTGCTTCCTTAAATAATTAATTTTTTTAGATCTTTCTCAGATGTTATATTAACAGTAACTTCCCGACAGACAACTGATTTGGTCTGTGTGTACACACACACTCACGTGTGCACACACTGTCTCTGCCTTGGTGCTGGGTACATGTTGCTGGACCACCATTTAGCTTATATCAAGAATGAAATGAATTCCAGTTAGAGATGATTTGAAAGTTTCTTCTGTAGGAATAGATATTATAAGCTTATTTGTAACATGTCTTCTCCTTAGAGCAGTGGTTCTCAAAACCTTTAGCCTGCATCATCATCACTTGGAGAATTCATAAAAACACCAATGGCTGGTCCCACTCTCACCCCCAGAGCATCTCATTCAGTAGGTCTGGGGTGGCGCCAGGACTTTGCTTTCTAATAAGTTTCCAGGTGTTGCTGATGTTGCTGTCTGGAGGCTCCTTCTGTGAACTAAACTAATCAAGAACGGTGCTTTGACTTTCATTGGTCGTCCCGAATCCGGGTTCATCCGACACCAGCTACCTCTACTGTGCCACCTAAGTGTGACCCCAACGAGATCAAAGTCGTGTAGCTGAGGTGCACTGGTGGGGAAGTTGGTCCCACGTCTGCCCTGGCCCCAAGATTGGCCCCCTGGGTCTGTCTCCAAAAAACGTTGGTGATGACATCGCCAAGGCAACTGGTGATTGGAAGGGTATGAGGATTACAGTGAAACTGACAATTCAGAACAGACAGGCCCAGATGGAGGTGGTATCTTCTGCCTCTGCGCTGATCATCAGAGCCCTCAAGGAACCATCAAGAGAAAAAAAGAAGCAGAAAAACATTAAACACAGGGCAACATCACTTTTGATGAGATTATCAACATTGCCGGACAGATGCGGCATCGATCTTTAGCTAGAGAACTCTCTGGAACCATTAAAGAGATCTTGGTGACCACCCCGTCTGTGGGCTGCAGTGTCCGTGGCTGCCACCCTCACGACATCATAGATGACGTCAACAGTGGTGCAGTGGAATGCCCAGCTAGTTAAGAACTTCAAAGAAAAATAATAAAGGGTTATTTGACAACCAGTGGGGGAAAAAATGGTGCTTTGGGGAATTCCTTGGTGGTCCAGTGGTTAGGACTTGGCCCTTTCACTGCCGAGGGCCTGGGTTCGATCCCTGGTTAGGGAACTAAGATCCCGCAAGCGTCACAGTACAGCCAAAAAAATACGTAAATAAAAAAAAAAAAAAAGCATCACAGTAGCATCCTACAGATCAATGAATAATTCCAAAGGTAAAATGTATCTTTAAAAAAAAAAAAAAAAAAAGAATGGTGCTTTGGGCTTCCCTGGTGGCACAGTGGTTGAGAGTCCGCCTGCCGATGCAGGGGACACGGGTTCGTGCCCCGGTCCGGGAGGATCCCACATGCCGCGGAGCGGCTGGGCCCGTGAGCCATGGCTGCTGAGCCTGCGCGTCCGGGGCCTGTGCTCCGCAACGGGAGAGGTCACAGCAGTGAGAGGCCTGTGTACCGCAAAAAAAAAAAAGAATGGTGCTTTGAGCACTAGGTGTCCCTAGCAGTAGTGATGACTTGCTTCTTCTGCTTCCGTGCCTTATTTGTGTTGTCCCTGGAAAGTCCCCCTCCTCCGATTGGCCAACCAAGTCCTGTGCATCTGCCAGGCCCAGCCTAAGTTCCCATTCCTTCACCTACTCTTTCCTGACTACTGCGCTTCACACTTGTCACTTCCCTTCTCTGAACTCTTCCAGTTTTTGGAATAAGCCATAGAATTAACTCTGCTGCCTGCATCATGAGCATGTTGCACGTTAGTCCTTTCCCCATCGAGACCAAACACATTTGATGAGTGAACGCGACTATGCCTCCTAAACTTTTCTGTGTGTCCTTAGCACAGGGCTAAGCACATTGTAGATGACTCAGTAACTTACTGATTGGTGAATGCTCAATGTGAATTCAGAGAGGAAATAGAATGCTGCAATATGACCAACTGATACTGCCTGATAAACCCACCAAATTTTGCTTCTGATGTGGTAACCCCTGTGACTTCTGTCCTCAGAGCCACAGATCCTTCTGCCTGATTCATCACTGCCTGGACTTCGGTCTTCAGAGAAAGGACGTTATGGGCTGGTTCCAGCTGGTGGACACCCAGAATGGTTGTCACCACTGTGCCTGTTGTCAACTGTGCATGAGAATCAGTCCCTGGACTCCAGGGCAGTGTGATGGCTGGAGGTCAGCGTGCAAGGAGAAATGTCGAGAGGAGGGGATGTTGGTGATGTGCTGGAGAAATGGGTTGGGACCAGATTCTGAAGGCTTTACATGGCTATTAGGGGCTTGGAGTTTGTCATATAGAAAATGGAGGGGTTTTATAACAAAAAAGGGAATGAGGTAATCAGGTTTGTTCTTTGGAACCGTAATGTGGAGGCCCCTGGCTTCTTATGGAGAAGGTAAGAAATTAGCAGAGGCAAACTTGTGAAGTAGAGTTGTTTTGATTTGAAGGCTTCTTTCTTTCTTTCTTTCTTTTTTTTTTTTTTGCGGTACGCGGGCCTCTTCACTGCCGTGGCCTCTCCCACTGCAGAGCACAGGCTCCGGATGCGCAGGCTCAGCGACCATGGGTCACAGGCCCAGCCGCTCCGCGGCATGTGGGATCTTCCCGGACCGGGGCATGAACCCGTGTCCCCTGCATCGGCAGGCGGACTCTCAACCACCGCGCCACCAGGGAAGCCCTGAAGGCTTCTTTCTTGATGGTCATCTCTTCCCACCTTTCTTTAGATACTGTTTTAGTTTCCGAGGGCTGCTGTAACAGATTATCAAAAACTGGGTGGCCTAAGACAACAGAAGCTTACTCTCCCACTTTAGGAGGCGAGAATCCAAATTTGGTCAGATCATGCTCTCCCTGAAGGCTCTGGGGAGGATCTGTTCCATCACTCCAATCTCTGCCTTTGTCGTCACATGGCCTTCTCGCTGTGTCTCTGTGTCTTCTCCTCTTCTTATAAGGACATCAGTCATACTGGATTCAGTCCCACCTAGTGACCTCCTTTTAACTTGATTACATCTACAAACACCCTCTTTCCAAGTCAGGTCACATTACAAGTACTGGGGGGTTAGGACTTTAACATACCCTGTTTTTGGAGGGGGACACAGTTCAACCCACAGCAGACACTTATTTGCTACACCTTATTGCCTTCGGGCTCACGGCAGCAGTGGGCTTGCTGCTGTAATGGGCCCACTAGTTAACTCACTGCTGCCATCTCCAGTAATACCAACAGCTCACTTAAGTAATCATGCAGGGTGGGTGCACAGGACCAAGCAGCAGCAGGTGGGGAACTGACCGAAAAGAGCAGTTAGGGTGCTGTTGCAGGTGAGAAATAGTGAGAGCTCGAGTAAGTTGTGGCTGTGAGAATAGACAGGAGCGGGCAGAGTGGAGGAACGGGTCTGAGGTAGAACCAGTAGGATTGGATGTGGGGGGAGGAGGGACTCAAGGCTTGTTCTCAGCCTGTTGGAAGATGTGAGAGTGAGTGTGTGTGTACAGGGATGTAACATCTATCTGTGTATTATATATGTATGTGTTATTTTGGGGGGGAAGATAAACAAGGCCTTAGAGACAAGATTTTCTTTCTTTGTCTCTCATCAGTTAACTCAAAAGATGCTGTATTGTGCTGGAAAGGAGAGTAATAAACTGGAAATGATATGGAAGAAAGTGAAGAGCAACCTTGGAAATCCATGGGGATTAAAGATATTTTTAAAGGGAAAATGGGGAAAAAAGAAAATTTTGTCCCACAGCCTTCTGAGAAGTTTCCTCTAAATGGTGTATAGTTGTCTCAGGGCAACCTTGGAAATCCATGGGGATTAAAGATTTTTTTTTTTTTTTTAAATATGTATTTATTTATTTATTTTTGGCTGTGTTGGGTCTTCGTTTCTGTGCGAGGGCATTCTCTAGTTGTGGCAAGCGGGGGCCACTCTTCATCACAGTGCGCGGCCCTCTCACTATCGCGGCCTCTCTTGTTGTGGAGCACAGGCTCCAGACGTGCAGGCTCAGGAGCTGTAGCTCACGGGCCTAGTTGCTCCGCGGCATGTGGGATCTTCCCAGACCAGGGCTCGAACCCATGTCCCATGCATTGGCAGGCAGATTCTCAACCACTGTGCCACCAGGGAAGCCCTAAAGATATTTTTAAAGGAAAAATGGGGAAGAAAGAAAATTTTGGCCCACAGCCTTCTGAGAAGATTCCTCTAAATGGTGTATAGTTGTCTCAGGGCATGGCATCCACTCACCTAAGTGGACTTCCTTTTTTTTGGCTGCATTGGGTATTTGTTGCTGCGCACGGGCTTTCTCCAGTTGCGCTGAGCGGGGGCTACTCTTTGTTGTGGTATGCGGGCTTCTCATAGCAGTGGCTTCTCTTGTTGCTGAGCACAGGCTCTAGGTGCGTGGGCTTCAGTAGTTGTGGCACGCGGGCTCAGTAGTTGTGGCTCACGGGCTCTAGAGCGCAGGCTCGGTAGTTGTGGCGCACGGGCTTAGTTGTTCCGTGGCATGTGGGATCCTCCCAGACCAGGGCTCGAACCCGTGTCTCCTGCGTTGGCAGGCAGATTCTTAACCACTGCGCCACCAAGGAAGCCCTAAGTGGACTTCTGACACAGCCCTCCAGGCCCTTCATTCAGGTCCGTTCCAGGCCACCCCCCAGGCTGAGACTGGGCCACTGGCTGACCTCGAGGGAGACTCACATATTCTATGTGAACATGAGCTGCCAGGTCCTGGCATCATCCTCATAATGTTCTCTTAACCCTTTAGTAGCTGGCTTTTGCATCTATTACCTGATTTGGTTTTCACAACCTTGGAACAATGGAAAATCCCGTGACAGGGCAGAACTGAATTTCAGTCCTTTTGGTTTTTTTGCTGGGAGTGGGGGTTAGTGTTTGCACAAGACACTCAACTTCTCAAAGCTCCGTTTTCTCATCAGCAGTGAACCAACAACCCCGTTCTTGTAGGATCATTGTGACGATGAACATCAGACAATGTATGTACGGTGCCTGGCTCAGAGCTGGTGCACAATACATATTAATTCCCTTTCCCCTCCTTTTCCATCTTCTTTCTCTTTCTTCTTCCAGGCTTTCTGACTCTTGGGGCCAGAGCTCTTTGCCATTCTATCCCACTGGAAATAAAACATAAATAAATTTAAAAATAGAGAAGTTATAAACAAATTCCTATAGAGGGTTTGTTTTAAACTCACTGGAATCAACGATAAATTGCATACTCATCCAAAGGGCTAGATTAGGGGTTTGGGAATAATTGAAGCAAACCCTGAGAGTGAAGGCGAGAAGGAAATGTCAGAATTATAATCGGGATGAATGTAGATCTAATTTGAGAGACAGAGCCTGCTGCTATCTCTGTCCCTTTCCCACTGTGGTCAGTCCCAGCTGCTGTTATCTGCTTGTTCTTCCAATAGAAAACAACTCTGCAGAGCCTCATCCTTCTGGCACCCAAGGTATTAATGCAGTTGCTGGCGGATCTGGTTGGCTAACCAGGCTCAAGTGCTACCCAAGGTGCTGGAGCGTGGCCACCACCCAGGTCATCACGGCAGCACCCCTGGGCAATGTCCACTTGGACTTAGTTTCACTCTGAAGTTAGAAAGCAGTGGCCTACATTTCCAGCTACATAAAACTGGGAACGTCGATCTAGTCAGGCCTGCTCCTTCAGCCTTCTGTCTCTGTGCTCTCCTGTGTTTCCCTGACAGCACTGCTTTCCCAGTGCCCTGCTACTTGCTCACACCCCATCCTCAAATCCCTGATCAGAGGTTCCGTGTCAGAATCCCTCCCACAGAGATGTTAGCTCAAGGTGCATAGATGCAGGTACCAGAAAGCTTACTGCCACGTTGCTCGTAACCCAAAGGGCCATCCACAGGGAATTTTGGATGGATGGCTTCTTGAGCAAGTAACTCACCCTCTCAGAACTTCTAGCTCCTTGTTTGTTACACGTAAATTACTAATATCTAGCCTGACTATGAGGACTAAGACATGATGAGTATGAAAGCACTTTCTAAATTGCAAATGGTCTTACAGATGTGAGGGATATGATGAATCAACAGTGAAAACAGCCCTTTGAGGCCTTTTACAAACAAAGGCATTTTTATATATTTAAAATCTTGCCACTCACAAATTTAATATTTGAGGTTTTGCCAACTTGGGGAGCAGTTGCATAGCAGTTTGCAGTTTCACTGAGGTGTATATATTTTCGTCCCTCCATAAATGTGAATATCTCCTAGGAGGATGAGAAGTGAATAGATGAAGTAGTAGAAGTTAAAATAAGATTACATGACAGAGTCTTTAAAGGTTCATTGAAACAGATATTTGTGCAGTATCTTTTTGCCCCTATCAAAGGGCTCTGGTTTATTGGGAGTGAGACAAAAAGGTAAAAATTAGAAATATACTGTGTAATTAGGTAAGCCATAAATACACTCATAAAACAATTAATAAGCATAGCAACAACAAAGAAAGCATACCAATATACACCATTATTATAAACAGATTCTGTAGCCTGGCACTCTAGAAGAACTTCTGGAATTAAGTTTAATTTTATTACATTTAAATGGGAAGAAAACAGTCCCACCCAAGACTATGCAGATGCAGTTACCAGTGGGCTTTATTGTTTGTTCCGGGTGTGAGTGTTTATTTCTCTCCCATTTAACATCCTGGATGTAGGTAGTGCAGGGTTGGTGTGGAGCCCTGCAGTTGTCTGGGGTGCAGGCTTCCTTCCATTTCCGCTCTGCCACCCCCAGGGTGTGGCACTGGTCCTTCTGGGCTATGGCCACCACCTGCCAACTTGGAGCAAGGGCGGTGAGGGGGTCACGCCCCCTCCCTTCTTTATGACGCATCCTAAGACTTGCACACACCCCTTCCACTTCCGTCACCTGGCCACACCTAGGTGCACAAGGATCTGGGAATGAATTCTTTATTGTGAGTAGCTATGTGCCCAACTAAAAGCCGGAGATTGTGTCACTCAAGGAAGGGAAGCACAGACGCTGGGGAGCAATGCGCAGGTGCTCCCACCGTTCAGCCTCCTGTCTGCCCAGGAGCTGACGGTAAGGGAGGAAGAGAGACAAGTCAGTGCAGGAAGATTGTGACTCAAGGCTTATCCAGTCTGTCAGGGAGCTCCTGTGGCAGTTTAGTGCTGATGATATTTTTGGTTTCACTAAGAAAAGGTTTTGTTTGAATTAAATTATTATTGAATGACCTTTTTGACTTTCTGTTCGATGTGAAGGCTGCTCAGAGGCAGCTGTTTGAGAATGAAGAAGCAAGTGCTGACCTCCTCTGGCCTGACACAACTAGACCTCGGTGCTGTTGGAGCCGGCCTGGTGCTCACACCCCTGGCCCCAGACAAGGTCCCTCTGAAACCATGGTCAAGTGAGGCCAAGCAAGGCCGCAGCGGAATTTCATCTAAGCACAGACTAAAACAGAGTTCCCGTACAACCCACAATACCCACCAGACGTCTTCTCCCCCGCTAGTAGGAGTAGCCGCTGCTTCTTTACCGTTTTATGGTCCTCTCTGTCTTCTAGTCAGCGATCCCTGTAGATAACATTTATTGAGATACTCAATCATAGAATTGCCACGCTTTCAGACAGCGCCCAATCTAGAGCAAACCCTTGTTTCCTTAGACTTCCCTAAAAACCACCCAACCAAAGCCAATCCTGGAATAGGTTCTGTGGAAGGGGTGATACTGTCCTGTACATTTAGAAAATCTGTGTTCGTTTAAAGGAGACTTGACTGCAACCTAGGGCCAGTTTCTTAACCTCTGAAAGCTTCAGTTTCCTGATCTATAAACTGAGGTTAGTAATATCAACTTCACAAGGCTGTGAAGGTGCTTTCTAAAATTACAGAGCACATTACAAATGTAAGGAAGGCATTTAATGACGAATTCTATTTTTCTAAAATTCGATTTGAGCCAAGTCAGTGAATAGCTCAGTTTATAACTTAATTTACATGAGTAAGTAATTTTGCATTCATAGTCGCCACTTATCTGTACTTACAAACTGGGAGCTGGATCCCTGGCCATTTCTACCCAGACCAGGGCAGTTTCAACAGAGCCCTCTTGAGAGGAAAGCTTTTCTGAAAAGAAGATAACAACTGTCATTGGAGTAGAGAAAATGAAAAAGGCAAAAGTCACATTATGATTTATTTTGTGTAATACCTAAGTAGTTAGAAGATAGCCCCCTTTTTTAAAAAAATTTATTATTTATTTTTGGCTGCGTTGGGTCTTCGCTGCTGTGCACGGGCTTTCTCTAGTTGCGGTGAGCGGGGGCTACTCTTTATTGCAGTGCGCAGGCTTCTCATTGCGGTGGCTTCTCGTTGCGGAGCACGGGCTTTAAGCGCGCAGGCTTCAGTAGTTGTGGCCTGTGGGCTCAGTAGTTGTGGCTCGCAGCCTCAGTAGTTGTGGCGCATGGCCTTAGTTGCTCCACGGCATGTGGGATCTTCCCGGACCAGGGCTCAAATCCGCCTGCCCACTGCGCCACCAGGGAAGTCCCAGCCCTTTCCCTTAATAGCCCTTGTAAAATTTTCACTGGGCTTCAGAAGTCTAAAGGAAAACTCTAGAACTAAGAAATATTTCAGGTCACTATTTCTCAGGGTCACTATCACCCCAGTTTTGTGAAGAGATGAAAAGAGGCTACCTGAAACAGTGGAGTAAGAATCCACTCTGACTTTTGCTTTATATGTGACCTTGGCCAAGTACCTGACCATTACTTTCCTCATTTAGAAAATGGAAATAGAGATGCTTGCCTTACAACTGCAGTTGTCTCTTGGTATTCTTGGGGGACTGGTTCCAGGACCTCTGCAGGTACCAATATCCTCTGATGCTCAAGTTCCTTTATTTAAAATAGCATAGTATTTGCATATAACCTAGTACAACCTCCCATGTACTTTAAATCATCTTTAGATTATTTATAATTCCTAGTACAGTGTAAATGCTATGCAAATAGATGCCAGCATGTGGCAAATTCAAGTTTGCTTTTTGGGACTTTCTGGAATTTTTTTCCCCAATATTTTTGGTCTGCAGCTGGTTGAATCTGTGGATGTGGAATCTGCGGATATGGAGGACTGACTGGACTTCAGCCATCACTCCAATAGGATAATGCATGTGAAAACTCTTAACTGTGAAGTGCCATATATTCAGGAAAGGAACCATTATATTCCTGGTGGTCGTATTTTATTGGGAGAGAGCCTGCAGGGCTGCTTTAGTATAACAGGCTTCATTAGAGTGCTGACTTTGTGCCAGTTGCGTGTATGATAAATTGTGCCACCACCCTTGCAAGGTCTGTAGAGGGCCAAATTAAAGGAGATGTTTGTGCCTCGGTGCCAGTACTTGGAGACATAACCCAGCTGTGGGTTATACTGCTTACTCCAAGGGGAAATCTAGAAGGCACCGTAGCCTCTCGCTTTTGTGTTTCAGACAATGGATTTCATCAAGTTGGCAGCTGATTCTACCAGTCAGATTTGGACTTGATTGGAATCTGAAATTGAAGGCTTTCTTTGCAGCATGGAGCTTACCTGTTAAGCTGGTTTCTAGAAAAACCAACCAGGGTGTCACATTTTCTTCTATGTGAGAATCAGTTAATATGGTAGGTAGCTTGGAGTGATGCTAAGGGCTAGTCTCACCAGACAACTGCTGAGAGCATTTCCTTTCTCCACCCTAGAGATGCTCTAGGCTAGTAGACTAAAGTCATAGGCCCTGGCCACAATGTCATTTTCTCTTGGGCAGAAGTGGAGATACCTTGACCGGTCCTTACCTTCCCACACCATTTTTACATTTGAATTGCCAAAAGTCTTATTTGCCTTCAATACCTTATCTTTACATATGTGTAGACCTTGTATATTCAGTTTATAATGCACTTTACATCTCATTGTTCTATTATAAATTTAATAAGATCAATCAAGCCCAAGCCCTGAGGGCTGCCAAGCACTGTGCTAGGTGGACTCTGGAGATTCAGAGAAAAGGGGATAGATTTCCCTGTCCACATGGCACTCACAGTCAAGTCAGAGAATCAGTTGTATTTACATGTAATTAATGTCAAGACAGCATGTCAAACCCAGCCATCGAGATGGGTCCCAGGTTTAGCACATTTCTCTTAATGGTCCTTTGAGTTTGGTTGTGACACTCTTTTCGTGGATGAGGAAAGTGAGACCAAGTGGCCTTAAGTGGCTTCTGTGGTCACCCAGCTAAAGTGGTCTGACTTGTAAGCACTGGCCTTTTCCACCCCTACACACTACCCTGCTGCTCTTGCCTTGTCAGCGCGCTTTCATAGCATGCTGACATATCAAGGTGACACATCAATGTCTCTGTTAATCATATAGAAGTTATATTTTGGATTGACTGCTCTCTCCAGACATTTAGGAAAGCACCTTAGTTATCTGGATACCTCCTAAATCTTACTTCAGTAGCTAACTGATCTCCTCATTGGCTGATGGTTTCTGTTCACTTCACGGTGTACTGTTTCTAACCTTTTCCTGCTTCACCCTTCCCCACATCGATGCTCATCCTGCCCAGGACCTGCCTGAGGTTTGAGCCAGATCCCATCCTCATTTCCTCCAGTGGAGGCATTACCCTTTTTTAGGTGTTCTTTGCACTATTTTAGAAACAGGTTTGAGGAAGGGGGGAAGGTACATTTTGCAAAGTATTCATAATTAGTGTGAGGGTGTAAATTCGGAGAAGTTAATCAAATGGTATCCCTGATTCTCTCTTGATGTCATCACAGTAACTCATTTATATGGCACCAGTTTACAAAGGACTTCCTGTCTTTTACCTCACTGATGCCTCACGAACAACCCTGAGAGGGTGGGAACAAGGGAGTTTAAATAAATCCCCCAGGCCACCCAGCCAGTAAGTGGCAGAAGAGGAAATGTGGGTCCGTTCTTCCAGCTCCTAGTCCTGGGCTTTTGCTGTCTGCCAAGTCACGGCAGAATATGGACTTAGTGATAATAAAGTTGGCCCCAGTGCTGAGAGTGGTCGCTACTCACTTTATTCCTTCCAACATCCAAGAGAATCTTCTCAATTATAAATGATAGCCTCCAGCATTAGCCCTGAAGACACCGCTGAGGGTCCCAAGTGCTTTCACCCAATTTCCAGGCTCCTGTTAAATCTCTGAGGGGCATGAGTGCATCACAAATGAAGGGTAGCCTTCAAGATTGCAGCCGAGGGGGATAAGATTTCCTAGGAACGAGGACATTTCAGAGGAAAGGGAAGGTAAACTCTAGTGACTGCCAAGTTGTCATAATATAAACGGGGAACTTTTTTTTTTTTTTTGCGGTACACGGGCCTCTCAGTGTTGTGGCCTCTCCCGTTGCGGAGCACAGGCTCCGGACGCGCAGGTTCAGTGGCCATGGCTCACGGGCCCAGCCACTCCGCGGCATGTGGGATCTTCCTGGACCGGGGCACGAACCCTTGTCCCCTGCATCGGCAGGCGGACTCTCAACCACTGCGCCACCAGGGAAGCCCGGGAACTTATTTGTAAGTGCTCAAATGTCCATATACATAGTAATTTGGAGTCCACATTTTCCTCCAAAGAGAATGCTTCCTGGGCTGTTGTGTACATTAACTAATGTAGGTCCTTAATTGAGGAGGGGTGTGTGTGTGTGTGTGTGTGTGTGTGTGTGTGTGCGTGCGTGCGTGTGTGCGTGTGCGCGCGCGCCTGCTGCCCATGGCATGTGGAATCTTAGTTCCCCGACCAGGGATCATACCTGTGCCCCCTGCATTGGAAGTGCAGAGTCTTAGCCACTGGACCTCCAGGGAAGTCCCAAGGAGACATTTTAAACAAATTCTGAGGATTTATATGCTGTCACTGCTAAAATGTAAAGAGAAAAAAATATATAAAACAAGCCCTCTCAAAGAGTTTGTTATTTCTATTACTCTTGTTATGATTGTGATTTTATCATTTGAATGTTCCCTTAGAGTTAGTCTATGAGCCCTTCAAAACAGCCTACCCACATTCTTCGTAACCATACCTCCAACCCAAGGTGAGCACTTTTGGAATTTCTTTTTAAATTAGACTACTGGAAGGCTTATAGCTAGTAAGCCATCTCGGGTTTCTAGATCTGCCAACTAGCTTATTGTCTTCAACCAGCATCAACTTCCTTTTTACATCACGTGACCCACTTCCAGATTTTAAAAACTGACAGCACCAGAGGTAGATTCACTTCCTCCTGTGATTAAGTCAGAGGGAGGGGTGGGTGGGGAGGATGGGTGAGTGAGAGTGGTGGTGGAGCCTGTTAAATGGTTTAAACTTTTGGTGGTGTCTTTTGCCCGTAAAGAGTTAGGAAAGGGGATGGCCTTCGGTGTGGGCAGGGTGGACAGAGCCCTGAGAACAGGAAAGCCCAGTCCACCCTCAGCCTTTCTCCAAGGACTGGTCTTGTCAGACCTACTGGTTGGGAAGAGCTGCCCTAGATTATCTAGGAGAGATTCAAGGGGACCCGAAGCCCAGGCATTTAATGCCTGCGCTTTACTTGATGATAAATTGTAGTGTAGCTAATTGATCTGTAGGAAACAGTTGCTCAAATGCCTTTTCAGCTTCTCAGTGGCAACAAAGTATATGTGACAAAGCTCTTACATTAAAGATTTAGAGATTCCAGTTAGGATATTTAAAACCTTATGCCAGGTGGGAGATAGTATCGTATACCTCACACCAAATTGCTGAGTCTTACAGCTGGGCATTGAGATTTTTTTAAAAGCAGTGTTTGAGGTGGAACAGAACAATTTTTAGAGAAAATGTAGTCAACTTCATTTAAATGGCATAAATGATGATTATAGCTGATTGTTGTCTGACAGAGTTTGGGCTGGTGTTTCTAAAATGAAATTAACTACAGAGTTCTTGAAATGCGGTCATCAGGTTAGAATTCAGTTGTCTGCGAAGATCAATGATTTCTGTCTTCTCAGCTTACCTGGCAGGTAGGGGTAATATATCACAATTAGGTGTGAAGTGCATTTGCATTCTTTTTTTTTTTAGTAGTCACCAGCGCATTCAGTATTTTTACGTAATGAAAGAATTGAACATTATGGCAACAAAATTCATTCTTCACACTGGAACTACCACTGCATACTTAGGTAATTAATTGGTAAACCTTTCTATCTTAAAAAAATAAAATAAAATCAATATATCGGGCTTCCCTGGTGGCGCAGTGGTTGAGAGTCCGCCTGCCGATGCAGGGGACACGGGTTCGTGCCCCGGTCCGGGAAGATCCCACATGCTGCGGAGTGGCTGGGCCCGTGAGCCATGGCCGCTGAGCCTGTGCATCCGGAGCCTGTGCTCCGCAAGGGGAGAGGCCACAACAGTGAGAGGCCCACGTAACAAAAAAAAAAAAAAAAAAATCAATATATCCCCAGGGCCTGGCACAGTACCTAGCAGAGGTGTTTTTTGTTTTTTTTTTTTTGTTTTTTTTTTTTTTTTTTTTTTTTTTTGCGGTATGCGGGCCTCTCACTGTTGTGGCCTCCCCCGTTGCGGAGCACAGGCTCCGGACGCGCAGGCTCAGCGGCCATGGCTCACGGGCCCAGCCGCTCCGCGGCATATGGGATCCTCCCAGACCGGGGCACGAACCCGTATCCCCTGCATCGGCAGGCGGACTCTCAACCACTTGCGCCACCAGGGAGGCCCTGTTTGTTTTTTTTAATAGATCTTTATTGGAGTGTAATTGCTTCACAATACTGTGTTAGATTCTGTTGTACACCAAAGTGAATCAGCCATATGCATACATGTGTACATATTTCCCTATATCTCCTCTCTCTTGCATCTCCCTCCCACCCTCTCTATCCCACCCCCCAGGTCGTCTTAGAGCACAAGCTGATCTCCCTGTGCTATGCAGCTGCTTCCCACTAGCTAACTGTTTTACATTTGGTAGTGTATACATGTCGATGCTACTCTCACTTTGCCCTAGCAGACGTGGGTTTTTTTTTTTTTTTTTTTTTTTGCGGTACGCGGGCCTCTCACTGCTCTGGCCTCCCCCGTTGCAGAGCACAGGCTCTGGACGCGCAGGCTCAGCGGCCATGGCTCACGGGCCCAGCCGCACCGTGGCACGCGGGATCCTCCCGGACCGGGGCACGAACCCGTGCCCCCTGCATCGGTAGGTGGACTCAACCACTGCGCCACCAGGGAAGCCCAGCACACGTGTTTTTGATGGGGCTAAAATGATTGAATCAGTGAATGACTGAATAAGTGAAAAACATAGGATGAGGTTCAGGAAAAAGACCACAAGAGCAGTTGTTATTAAAAGACTGCCATCGCTGAAATTACTATTATCGATGCCAATTCTCATTTATGTTTATGAATCTTTAGGAATTTTGGAGTATACTTTATAGCCCATTACTCTAGTTAAGAGAAGAAAATTCTTTTTTTTTAAATATTTATTTATGTATTTGGTTGCGCTGGGTCTTAGTTGCAGCTCCAAGGCTCCTTAGTTGTGGCATGCGAACTCTTAGTTGCAGCATGCGTGTGGGATCTAGTTCCCTGACCAGGGATCGAACCTGGGGCCCCTGCGTTGGGAGCGTGGAGTCTTACTCACTGCGCCACCAGGGAAGTCCCAGAAAATTCTTAAATGTAAACTATTTACCTAAAAAGTGTAAAACTTTAATTTTTCTAATGGTGTTTCAGCAGTCGTTCTTAAAAATCACTAGCCTTGGGCTTCCCTGGTGGCGCAGTGGTTGAGAATCCGCCTGCCAATGCAGGGGACACGGGTTCGTGCCCCGGTCTGGGAAGATCCCACATGCCGCGGAGCGGCTGGGCCCGTGAGCCATGGCGGCTGAGCCTGCGCGTCTGGAGCTTGTGCTCCCCAACGGGAGAGGCCACAACAGTGAGAGGCCTGCGTACCGCAAAAAATAAATAAATAAATAAATCACTAGCCTACATATATATTTCAGGAAGGGGCTCCAGGCTTGTGTAATATTGACAGGGCAAGAGAATCTTTGGTTGCCGAATAAGCTCCCTGGTCTTCCTTTCTGTGCTAATCTGCTGTAGAGACGGTTCAGGCTTCTTTCTAAGTTTCTGTCCCGGCCACTCCGGTTGTGGAAGTGGCCATCTACTGGTAGCTCTTGTATAATAAAGTCCTCTGAGGTAATATTTCTACACAATCATTTTTAGCCAAAAGAAACTGTTGGCGATCTCAGGTGGTGGCAGACTCCCTCATGGGAACGAGAATGGCTGGAATGGAAGGTAGGGCATAAAGAAGGTCTTCCCTCTTTGTGGCTCAAGAACAATTGTGGGCAGCCTCTTGGAGCTGCTCAGTTGGATTTCACCCTTTTCACCACGTTGTTCTTTGCCCTTGACCCCCTTGTCCCCACCTGGCTTTAAGCTCTCTGGTCCAAAAGGACCGACTCCATGTCCACCTTTTAAATAGATACTCTTTCAGCAGCACTGCAGCTAAAGAAGAGAGGAGGGATGGGATTGGTGTGGGGAATGAGGCTCATAGGCACATTGATGGAGGGAACCAGAGACAAACGTCCCACACATAACAGCTTTGCATATGGACAGACCTGATTTCCTTGTATGCATCTTTCTATGGGGCTGTCTGGGCCATTAAGAATCACCCTGGAAAAAAATTAAAAAAAAAGAATCACCCTGACTCATACTTCTGGTTTTCAGTTCCACTTCTAGGAATGCATTATTCCACACCCTGTGGAGGTGGAACTTGGTGTCACAGATGAGGAAGGCAGCCCCCTACCCCCTCAGCCTATCTGGAACCCAGCAGGTGTGAGGAAACCAGCCACCACGTCTCTGAGAAACCCACAGAGATGCTCCATAGCCCTTGTCTGTCTGAAACACGTAGCTTCTGAGAATAAGGCGTTCTCCCTGAGTCCCAAATAACTGGGCTTGAAATTTTAATTCTGTCAAAGCTGGTTGTCAGAATTTGATGAGGTGCAGAATAGGTACATAGTCTCACATTTTTATCTCCCCACAAATTGCTTAGCAGTTACAATAGGAATAAAAAATAGAAATAATATAATGGAGAAATGGGACAGTACTTAATGAAATGATAAAAATGAATACCACCCACAAACATGATGTACCTCCAGATGTGATACCCTGAGAAGGACACAAAATCACTTGACTCGAATTCTAGCCCAACATGCAAAAGCTGAATCTATTATGAGGAAACATCACACAAACCCAAACTGAGAGAGATTCTATAAAATAACTGGCCCGAATTCTTTAAAATGTCAACATCATAAAAGACAAAGGAAAGCTAAAAAGCTGTTAGAAATTAAAGGAAACTAAACAAATACAAAAACGAAATGCGATACGTGATCTTGCACCAGGAAAAAAAAATCTTGTCAAAGGACATTATTGGGATAATTGATGAAATTGGAATATTGACTTGGATAAAAAGTATTAATGTGACATTTCCTGAAGTTGTTCACTCTGGTTATATAAGAAAATTCCCTTTTTAGGAAATACATACTGAAGTATTAAGGAATAAAAGGGCATGATGTATACAACCTATTTTTAAATGGTTTAGATTAAAAAAAAACTATATATACACACACAGAGACAGAGAGAGGGACAGAGGGGAAGCAAACGTGACAAAATGTTACAAATTGGTAGAGTATAAGAATTTTTTTAACTTTTCTGAAATGTTGAGATTATTTCAAAATAAAAGGTTTTTTTTAAACCATCCTTTCGGGCTTCCCTGGTGACACAGTGGTTGAGAGTCTGCCTGCCGATGCAGGGGACGCGGGTTCGTGCCCTGGTCTGGGAGGATCCCACGTGCCGCGGAGCGGCTGGGCCCGTGAGCCATGGCCGCTGAGCCAGCGGGTCCGGAGCCTGTGCTTCGCCACGGGAGAGGCCACAACAGTGAGAGGCCCGCGTACCAAAAAAAAAAAAAAAAAAAAATCCTTTCATTTTCCTACCATCAAAAACAAATTGAACAAAGTGCCCAGTTGTTTCATCTACCCTGGGATGGGTCAGCAATCAGCTGAAAGGGCTGGAAAGAGACTTCTGGCCCCCTCCTGCCCCCTCATTCTTACTCCCAAGTCAAATGGCCGGATGTGGATGATTCCTGCAGAGACACCAACCAACAGGTCCAGGCTCTATTTCAAGGGCAACAGGCCCAGGGAACTGCTAGGTGAGATTGTTCTTCTCCGCATCTCAGCCCCAGAGAGCCAAGAATTCTCTCAGCAGCAGTAATGGTGGCCGCAAATTGAGGTCAGTAGGAAAACAGATCTGTTTTGGGTTGTAAAGTCACACATAACGCGCTGAGTGAACAGAAAAGAATGTACCCCAGTGAAGGGACGGCCTGTGAACTCCGGGTCTGGTTCTGAATATTCTTACGATGCCTAGCATAGAAAACAGGAAACATCAGTTAAAATGGGAAATGGCTGTGGGCTGAATTACTGTAATTCCTCGTCTTACTTAGAAGTTGGCACGGAGTAGGCCTTCATCCACAGCCTGACGTCTCCTGCTCTTCAACGTCTTGATAATTTTGCCCTTTCTTAAGGGTGGTGCGTTACCAAGCAAAGAGGCTCTTAGGCTGGAATTTCTACCTTTAAGTATGCTTAGAAATTGTGTTTTTAAAGAGCTGTTTGTCCCCCCGCCCCCCACCGTCTCTCGGTTAAAAGCAGCCTGGCTCTGCCTCTGCTTCTGGTTCCCTCCTCCTGCCCCCTCTTGCTTTCTAAGTAGGCGAGATCCAGCACACAGAGCGACTCACAGCCTGGCTTAATAATAACCCAGCAATAAATGACATAGCCATTATCATGCTAGACGGATAAACAGAGGGACGTTCCCCGAAGCTGTGAGCCCAACCACAAATTAGCTTTTCAGTCCTCCCCGCATCTCCACCATTCCTTTGGGGTCCTCTAAAGTATCAGGGAAGTTCTGGCAGCCTGTCCAAGCTGTAAAATGGAGATAATTATTCCTGCTCACTGCCTGCCTCGCTGAGTTGCTTTAGGGCTCGCATGGGATGATGAATGGCGAAGTAGCGAGACACTGGAAGCAATATACAAATAAGAGGTGGTGTTAGTTCTCTTACTGGATGAGGATCTGACTAAAGTAGTTTGGGCCCGTGCCCTTTGGAAGGAGGACAGTTTTTCTGGGTGACCTGGGCTGCACCCTCTGATGGGCAGTCCATCTTGGCTGTCTGTTTCTTGTCCCAAGTGCTCCTCCGCTTGCCCTTCTGGCTTTCCTGCGGCCGCCTCTCTTTTTCCTCTCTCTCTGTTCCATCTGTTGGTTTTCTGCCTCACTAATGAGAAAGTAAGCTTGATGAAAGCCAAAGTCTTGTCTGTATGGTCTGCAGGTGTTACCCCAGTGCTTAGAATAGCGCTTGACTCCTGGTAGGCCCATAACTATTGGAATGAATGAATGAATGAACGAACAGATGAAATGCTTCCCATCCTCAGTTTTCTTACCTCCTGTTGGCTTCCTGCTCATGCCCATGATGAGAACTTGTAGTAGCCAATGGTGGACTCCGGGCCCATTTCTTACTCCTAAGCTCCAGAACTCCAGATCCAAATGCCCAATGCCTATGTGGAAAAAGCTCAAGAAAGAAGGGATTACGAGTGTAGGTTCTGGAAGCAGAATATTTGTTCACTGGTGTTGATCTGGGGTAAAGGATGTAACTTCTTTCTGCCAGGGCTTCCTCGTCCTTAAAATGGGGATTAATAATAATGCTGGCCTTATAGGTTTGCTGACACAATTAAATGATTTAATACATGTAAAGACCTTAGAATGTTGCTTGGTACATAGTGAGCCCTCAGTAGAACTCACTGGACAGGGATTTTGATACTGGTTTAGTGTTCCATCTGGGAAATTGGGGTGACTGCCTTTTCTTCATATAAAAGGGGCACTCTTTATATGCCGAATCCTGAACTGTTTTCTCCCAGCGAAGTGCGGGATTATTCTTTGCTTGTGCTATTTGGACCATGGGTACCCGTGCAGCCCCTGCTCAGCTCTAGAAAAGTGCATTCTCAACTCAGCAAACATGGTGGCTGCTGAAACAAGTCATGAACTGTGGGACCCCAAACTCCCCTTGGTCTGCAAACTCCCATTTTCCCACCACCCCCCAGTCTAGGGGAAGATACTGTACAGGTTCACTCTTCAAGCTCTGGCTTCTAGAAATTCAGTCCCTTCTTTGGCTATGTGGATGATTTAGGCAGCAGGTAGTGGGTTATGTTCAGATAAAAAAAAGATCCCCTAAATGGGGAGGCCCCTGTTCATGTGCCGTCTTGTTTGTAACTGTAGTCCTGTCACAATTCAGTGGAGATTTTCATCACCCTGGTCAGGAAATTCATGGTGAAGGTTACTACAGCAACCTTCACTCTGCTCTGGAAAGCATATCACTTACAATGGGGCCTTTCAGCGGTGGGGCCCCGAAGCTGGGCAGTGATTTGGTCTATTCAGAACACAATGGGGCAAAACAGAATAGAAAGGAACTATACATTGTTTCAGGCTCCCGCTGCCATCTGTAGCATTGTGCATCGTTGTCCATCCTTGTGCCCAGCTTAAGGTTTGTTTCTCCCGTAACACACTTTTAATTTCACGACGCACATGTCTGCCAGTTGAAGTGCATTTCATGGAAGTTTAAATAATAGTAACAATTCTATAGGGGTGTGCAAACTCAGCCAGAAAGTGCTACAGAAATACCTTTGAGAAAAGGTGGTATAGGCTTTTGATTTAGAGACAAGGGAAACACAAACTGGGTTTGTTTAAAAATATTCAAACCACTCTTCGATCGATTGCCTTGGACTCCTGTAAAACAGCCACAGACAGATTTTTTTTTTTTTTAAGGGAGAAAATTTTTAATGACAGGAACAAAAAAATAAAATAAAATCACCCTTGCCCTTATTCACAGCTACTCAAAACAAACCCACCCACTAAACAGAATTTATCCACTGATAGTAAATGACTGGTTCGCTTACATTTTTTAAAAAAAAACTAGAGAATGTTACAGAGGTTTTTCAAAGCTGAATTTAGTTGTTAAGCATGTGAGCAGTAGTTGTACCAAGCAAAAGAACTGTGGTTTCCTTAGAATGGAAGTTGGAAAGAAACTTTTTTCTTCATTAATTTTTTTTCCTTTAGTGCATTTACGGTATTTTATTTATTCACATGGCTTGCCCCATGATCAAACAACTTTTCTTTGTTGTATGCTTATATCTCTAGGGTTGTTTCATGCCCTTCCCTTCTTTAATGTTTCCCGTATGTTTAATTTAAATCATTTGCCTTTTATCTTTCTCAGGATCTCAAGCTCTTTGTCTCTTTTCTAACCTTTGTACTCTTCTTGCTGCACCCAATTTTAAAAAAAAGAAATTGAAATGAGCTTTTCTTCTAAGTGCAAAGCTAAGATACTTCTGTATCTTAAACCCAGCCAACCTGCATCAAGCAAATGGTGAGTCCATTTTGCTTTTGATTCCAGTGAACCTTAATTGACGTGTGGTCACTCCCAGGTATCTTTGGGTGTTGGTTATTTGATCAGTAAGTAATACTGTGCTTTTGGCCCAACTCCCAGGAAGAGAAGGGGTCACAGCCAGGGAGAACATTAGAACTGCTGGCGCTACATTTCCTCATATTTTGGGTCTCAGGGTTCGGGTAGAAAGGAACTTCTGTGCACTTGGGAGCAGAGTGTAGCACAAATCCTTTCAGCATTTCTGCAGCCAGAAGCCATGCAAATGTTTTTGCAAATCCACTTGTGATCTTGCTGGCAGTTTTTGAAAACAGCCCTCTTTGTGAGGCGGTGATGTTGACATTGATTTTCTATTCACTGTCCTGCCCCAAAGTGAGCACACTGTTTTCTATATAACTGGGTGGGCACACTCTTCTCTACCTAACACTGAGAGCAGCCTCAGTGTGTCTCAGTTCTGGCATAAAGTGATTTCTGTTATTACTGCTTTGGGATCATTTGTGTGTCACTTCCAGCCCTCTTGACTCTCATTCCCGTCCCTAGTACAAGGAAGACCAGAGTTTGTTACCCGCTCTTTGCAGGGCTGGGAGCGGCTGTGGTTTGGCTTTGGAAGCTCTGTAACAGGTTCCTCCAGCAGATCCCTAGCTGGGACTGTTTTGGCTGAACGAGAATTTCTGTGAGGTTATTTTTAACCTGAGTGTCTTTATTGTGTTGAGAGGCACCTTTGCCACAAAGGAAAACCATCATCTATCTGGTCCCAAAAGAATTTTGAATGAGAAGCCTGCCCTTACTGAAGACCAGGGTGTGGGGCTCTGGCCTTGAAATTGGCCGTTGAGGAGTCCTTTGAAGGTAGAGGCCCAGTGTCGCCGGGTGGCTCCAACCCTTTGGCCTCTCCACTTCACTGAGGCCTCTTACTTACACCCATTGTCTTTGCAGGAGTCAATCCTACCTGTGCCTAAAACACCCCTGTTGAGAGCAGCAATCTCTGTTCCCGAGCCAAGGTAATACTTCATCCATCTTGCCACGTGGAACCTAAAAGGCAGTTCCAGGCACTGCATTTGAAACCTTGCTATCAGAGAACGGCTCCCTTGACACACTTTCACAGAGTGGGGAATCCATTTTGTTTGTCTTCCATGGCCTCCACGGAAGCTGCTGTGGGTTTCCAAACCCACCAGTACAGATCTGGACTCCATGACTCTCTTTGGCCAAGTTTTTCATCTGTTACACGGGGATCAAGGTACCTCCCCAATTCTACAATTCCTTTGAAAACAAATGAAACAAAGCACCTAACAGAGTGCTTGGCACATAGTAGGTGTCAAGAAAAGCAGTGCTCATTCCTTGCTCCCCGACCACTGTGGACCACACCTCTAGATGACGTGGGTTGCCTTTTTGATGCTGTACTATATTTCACAGAATACAATGAGCAATGGGTAACAATCACAGAAACTTTCTTGGATTTTCTATGGAGTTGTGAACTTTAAGCTGGTGTAACCCACCCTGGCCTCATAATCACATCAGATATGGTTAACTTGTGTTTTGTTTTCAATTTTAGTGATTCTGGCAGACGAAAGTTACTACTGGAAGGAGCACATGGAATTCTATAGAGATCTCTAGTTAGATTACAGCTTTTCAATTTCTTTGGGCATTTCCCCACATTTTCTGGAGATTGCCTTTCTCCTTTACCTACTTGTTTCTGATTTTTAAGCCAATGCTTTGACTTTTTTTCCCCTCCATAAACAGAGGCCTGTATCTTGGGTAGAAGGCAAGGGGTATTAGGAAAGTGGTCCCCTAAGTGCCGAGTCTGTGCACCTTTGCATACAAGATAACCCACTAGAAAGCAGATATTAAAACTTCTATTTACATTTATCTTAATATTAAAACCTAGGAAGAAATTAAGCTCTTCAAATATTTACTCTTTGGATGGACACCAGTGCCCTTATGCAGTCTGATTGCCAGAAGGTTGTGGTTCACAAATGATCATGTTTATTTGAGTAATTTAAAATATTTAAATGCCTAGACTCATTTGATTGTTTTTCCCAGAACTTTTGTGGGTGATCAAAACCTTTGCTACATACAGGCTTGCTGGGGAGGGGCTGGTGGTAGAGAACTGCCCAGGGCTGGACTGGGAGCTGGAAGACTCGAGTTCTAGTCCTGGTTCTCCTGCCAAGTAGCTTGCACCGTGGACACGTACAACTTCTCTGGGCCTCAGACTCCTCATCTGTACAGTAAGAGCTTTGGACTGGTTGATGAATAGGCAAGGCCCCTTCCAGCTGTAACATGTTCGGATTCAGAATGTAAATGTAGAAGTATTATGCCCCTTTCTTACCCCTCTTCCTTTGTAGTTTGTTTCAACCCTTTCCCTTTTTTTGCCTGTAAGGCATCAGTCCGTGACTCAAGTGGTCCTTACTGTAGTTCATGACAGGCTTCCTTTTTAGTTGGTTAAATTCCCAATGTGTCTTCTCTGGCAATGACTGTCTTTCTTCTACTCTGCCATAGTAGATCCCTATTCCTAGGGACTCCTGGGATTCTAATGTCTCACATATTATGTAATTATGCATCGCTTGAGCATCGTGAAACTGTAAGAGTTCCATATTTCTTTACTGAATCTTGCCTCTGCCAATATCTTCTTATCGGCCAGATTTGAGATGACAGTATTCTTTCTTAAAACATCAGATATGCAATCAGAGCACTGGTTCTGGCTACCAGCATTCCCAGGTCACTTTTTATTATTAATAACTTTACTTAACACTTAGGGTAGGCCAGACAGTATAATAAAACCTCTCCATGCATGATCTTATTGAATGCCCTCAAAAGCCCTGAATGGTAGATACTGTTATTATCTCCATTTTACAGAGAAAGAAACTGAGGCTTAAAGATTGGAATCCTTGCAATGCCATTTTTATGGAATGTCCTTGAAACATTTAGCTTCCTTAGAAGTCTTTCCACTTGTAGGAGTACTAAAACCTCTATCCATTTAGAACCCCTTCCCCTCAGAGAGAAGAAACTACTCTGTTTCTCTCTCTCTGCCTAACCTCTCTTTACCTTCCTTTCCAATTTCTGTTTTTTAAAAAATCTGTATTTGCTTGCAGCTGAACGTTAGTAAGGATTCACGCTGGTCAGCGGAAGGCAAAGTCTACCTGTTGGTGGCCTCCCCACAAACAGGAAGAGCACAATAACTAGGGTCCTGGATAAGTTCCCAGTGAAGCTGTGCTGATCTCCCAAATTGTTTTGTTTGTTTGTTTTTTGTTTTTGTTCTTTTGCAAATTCATCCACAGAACTTGCTTTTTGAACTGAGGAGGGTGGGTGCACAGCAGGTACGTGGTAAGAGCCCCTTGGAAATTCTGTAGGCACCCAAAACATAAATACAAGATATTCGTGTCTCTGCTCCTTGCTGCGCAGGCGCCCATGCCTATTCACACCCTTGCGGCCCGGTGCTGGCCTTCCGCAGTTCAGCTGTGGTTTCTGAGAGAGAAGCTGATAACAGGAGACATACTTGCTGAAGTGTGAAGGTTTGGGTCATGAGAAGAAATGGCTAGGTGGGTCCTGTGTCCTCCACCAGGTGATGAAAGGGGTGAGAGGTTGGACCCAGTGTTTATCTTCGCACGTGGAGCTGTCCTGAGCCTGCAGGACTCTTGGGGACACCCACCCGCAGTGCCATTTAGGGGTGCTCTGGTGGCTTCTCCCCCTGAGATGTGCACACAGAACCCTCCTCTCTGCCTCCCTGACAGCCAGCCTCTCTGTGGCCCCAGATCTCTCTGGATTTGGTGAACATGTCTGGTTTGTACCCTAAAAGCTCCTAGACAAACGCCTTATGGCTCCATTTTGCCCCTAGAGTGACGTGGCATCTCTGTGCTGCAGATCAGGCCAGATCAAGCAAGCAAAGGGTCTAGCTGTGCCCACGCCAAAACCAGGAGAAGGTGCTGAAGGCATTTCTCAGTTCTGTATTTCTTTGTTCGTTGTTGGCTAGTGACTGTGGTGCTTGGGGGACGCCCCCTTGCCCCTGCGCTCGGCTTCTATCCTGGACTTAGTATCCCCCATGGCTAATCCACGACAAAGGCTGCCTGTTCCCCCAAGACACCCCTGATCAGACCCCTGATCACACTCCCTTCTCCCCACCTATCACATTCTGAAGCTCACATCCTGAGTTTTCTCCTTCAGATATGCCCAAACAGTTCATTTTTCAGAAAAAGTAAATTACACTTAAAAAAAACATCAAATGAGTTGATTCTCTTGTGTTGTCGTACCTCCAATATTTTGAGTGATATAAATAATACATGTTTTGTAATCAGTGCAGAAAGATGCTATGAATGATAGTGAGTCCTGGAAGACTGTTTTTAATTAGGTTGATATCAATTCTGCTGCAGTCTGCTAAGTCTTTACATATTTTTCTTTTTCCACAGAACAGTGTTTAAATTAGAATTTCTTCCATAGTACAGAGGAATAGCTCATTTTAAGTGACAAGGAATTGCTCTATTATCTCCCTGTTTCTATTTCCATTTCAGTTAATAATATGAATAAGAACCATCAGCGCTGGTGCTTCCAGCTGGTCTGCATCATTACTTTGGCTTCTTAATTCAATTAAAGAAATTTACTGAAGAGCTACCATTGATTGCTTCAGGGACTGTAATTTTTAAACCAAAAATTATGACACATAGTCTGATAGGATTTTGTTTTCTTGGTTTATGAATCTATTAACGAAAGTCCTGTCAGTAGAGGTGCAAAAACTAAATCACATTTACATGTAAATTTAATAGACTACCTGAATTGCGAAGAATTAAATTCCATGAAACTGACCTTGCCAAGGTCACAGAGCTTATACTTGAACCCAAGTCTGTTGATTGTAATAAACTGCTGGATTAGCAAGAAGAATGGTATCCCCCAACCTTTGTACTTGAAAACAGGAGTGACGACAGGGAGGTCCCTGAAGGGACTGATAAATGCTTGACATGTTGTCAAACTAGCAGAGCTGCAGCTGAAAAGACAGAGACTGACATCAGTGTGACTCTTCGTCATTTGTTTGATTAAAATATAAATAGAGGCAGAAGTAAAATGAGCATGTGTCATATAATGGGATTTCACCCATTTGGTTCATTTTATTTTGTAGCTTGAAATGTCCTCACCCTGTGGTCAAAATTAGCGTGTTTTCCTTACCTGGCTGACAGTGGCAGTTAAGAGAAGGAGAATTGTCTTTAAGGGCAACATCTCTTCCCTTTGATCTTCTGGGCTGGGGGCATTAGGAAAGCTTTAGAAACTTCTTTCTTCCTTGGGGCAGACTCTGGACCCAGGACCCCCATTTACCCCACTGACAGCTGCCACAGTGACATACACCTGGTTCTGAGATGAGCCAAAGCCACTGGGAATTCATTGGCCCAACTAGTACTGATTGAGCCACGACCGTGTGCCAGGCACTGCCCTGCAGGCTGGGGACTCGGCAGGGAGTAGATGTACTCCCAAGGCCACGTAGGGCCAGACTGCTTGCTCTGTGGGCTCCTAGATGCTGGGCTTTGCACACGGTACCCTATGTACCAATAATAAAAGTATCTGCTTCATGCTGTTGTGCGGGGAAAAAAAAGTTGATACGTGGCAATTACTAAACATGCAATAAAGCAATTACTGTTATCTCTAGCATTATTGCTGTTTCCCACATCCACTTACTTATTACAAGACGCAGTAGGTATAATGATTAAGTGCAAAGATTTGAGAGCCAATTGGCCTCAATTTGAAGCCCAGCTTCTGGGGTTGGGCAAGTTAGTTAACTTCTCTGTGCTTCATTTTTCCTGCCTGGTAAGGTTGTGAGGATTAAATAAATTATCATGTATAAAATGTTGCGAACAGTGCTGGTATGTAATGAGAATTAGCTGTTGTACAAGAAGAATATTCTCCCCCGGGGAGAGAGCCACTACCCTAGATTTCCTAAAGATTGAGAGGAAGAAGGATAGAACAGGGCTGATAATACTTGCAGAAAGTGCTTCCCTAGAGAGAAAGAATAAATTGCAGGTGCCCAAGAGAGAATTTCCTCGTCAGCCTCAGGACAAGCCCTCACCCAGAGGACCGATAAAATGTCCCATGTGTGGCTGTTTTCTGAGGCGAGGGGACTAGAGGAGGGCCCTGGGGATCCCTGATAGAAAGTGCAAGGGATTTGGGATATGAATTCAGAGCAGTTTCTACTTGTGAAAACGAAACCTAGCCTCTCATCTGCTACCGAAAGGGGAATCTAGTCTTGCCAGGTGAGATTTTTCCACGGCAGAGAAAAATACATCTGGGAAATAGAAGTCATTTAAATTCTCTATGGCTAGACTTGAAATTGGTGGGAATGGGCCCAGGAGAAAGGGACAGCAGGTCCCCACGTGTGGGATATGGCACCAAGGTGCACGGGAAGGTCAGTGTGTCTGACCCCATGTTGTGTATTTTAAGTTGTTTATCTTCATTATTATTTTTTTAAAAATAAATTTATTTATTTATTTTATTTTTGGCTGCTTTGGGTCTTTGTTGCTGCGCTCGGGCTTTCTCTAGTTGCAGCGAGCAGGGGGCTACTCTTCGTTGCAGTGCGCGGACCTCTCACTGTGGTGGCTTCTCTTGTTGCAGAGCACAGGCTCTAGGCATATGGGCTTCAGTAGTTGTGGCATGTGGGCTTAGTAGTTGTGGCTCGCGGGCTCTAGAGCGCAGGCTCAGTAGTTGTGGCGCATGGGCCTAGTTGCTCCATGGCATGTGGGATCTTCCTGGAACAGGGCTCAAACCCATGTCTCCTGCATTGGCAGGCAGATTCTTAACCACTGCGCCACCAGGGAAGCCCTATCTTCATTATTTAACACACTGAAGAAATAAAACTGGTGATTTTATGGAGATAGTTGTTTAGGATTTAGCCAAATTAAAAAGGACAGTTTATATAAAAATGTGACGCATAGGGCTGGTGCAACTTGGATACAGAAGAGTTGTAAAAGTTGTTGAAAATGAGGTTTAGGAAATGTTGGAGTATAGTGTATGCACATGAAGGCCAGAGCTCAGTGTAATCCACTGGGGAGGACATATCATCTGTGGGGCAGCAGTGAGGGAAGGGGGTCTCCTGCTTCAATGGTCTTAATACTGAAGGAATTTTTAGATTGAAAGAGGTCCAAATGGAACATGCCTTTACAAATCGAAGAGGAGATTACCTTGCTTTGCAAACTTGTGGTCTGGTGTGGGCAGCTTGATGGGAGCTGCTTGTCAGCCAGGACACTCACCCTCATCCTGTTTGGGACGGGGGGTGAGGGTGTGGGGGTGGCGGGTGGAGGCAACAGCTACAAACATTATCACAGCAAAGCCTCCAGAACTGGGCGATCATCAACCTCACCAGTAAAACCACTGTACAGTTCCTGAAGTGACATTAATACATGGTACAATGCTTCCAGAATAACCGAAAGCTTTATAATATCTTTGCTGATATTAAACCAGTGACTTCACGTTTGTAAAGTGCACAGAAGGGGGGCCTGGCTCTTTGGAAGTGTTTCATGCCACAATTTATCAAGCCTAAGATGCTACTGGTTATGAGTTAAGCTGTGACACAGCATTGGTTATAAGACATGTCCTAGTTTCACATTGTTAGAAGTATGAAAAAAATGCATCTTAGAATTGATGGAATGTGTTAACTGTTCATTTATAACATCTTAGCTTTGAACTGTTGATTGATATAAAAAACCATCCTTTTGGGAGCCACATTTCAGTCAGAGTAAGTGAAAGAAAGGGAGTTTCTTTTCCTGCTAGGGGCCCATTGTTATTTAAAGAAGAGTTTACTATAGCTGCAAGCTGCGGTGAACAAAGCTGACATGGAATAACAAGAGAATATGGGGAAAATGTCATTTATACATATATTTCATTGTACAAAGTATTTGATCTAATTTCTTTTTCACTGAAAATAACTGTATATGTGTGTGCACATTTTATAAATATTTACTCAGCAGAGAAATAAAACCATACAGAAAGTACACTTAGATAAATAACTGCGTCATTTTAACAACTGTATTGTCACATAGAGATATCATTTTATATAAGTAATATCACATATGCAATTAAAACCAAATTTGGGCTCCTTACCATCTCTTGGGTTTTTTTTCCCCCAAACCTTTTTTCCTTCCCCCACTCAATTAGTCCAGCTAGTGTTGGCAGCCTGGTGGTGTGTATCATCCACACTTTGCCCCCAGATCATGTCATCATGTAAAACCAACTCTACCCCTAGAGGGATTGGGGGTTGATATGATTGTCCCCTGGGGGCAATGTAATATCAAGAACCTCCTTCTCCTGAGCAGGCCGCTGAGAGGCCCGGAGAGCCTCAGAGAAGCTGAGTGATTTGTGGGAGACCCTGAGGATCTTGCTGGGAGGGCTGGTCTTTGAGAGCTGCCTATGACTTTTCTGGGATCAAGCTGGTCACAGATCCAGCCATGCGGCCCGAGACAGTCCCAGTTGATGCCTCTTGTTCCAGCTTTATTATTAACAACATCCCCTTCTGCACGCAGAGTGTCTTGGTTTGGATGATAAATTAGGTTTGCTCTAGTCACTTCCAGGAAGGGTGACTCTAGCCAACCCTGGCTTAGAAACCACTGGATCTAGTGATCCTGGAGTCAGTGTCTACACTTGGCCTTGATAATGGTATCGGAAGTGAGCCATGGTGTAGCAGAAAGAGCAAAGAAAAGGAAGTCAGAAGTCCTGATGACAAGTCTCAGTGCTGGCCCTTTGTCACAGGGATTAACTGAGGCCATCCATGTATATGGAAATGCTACACAAATATTCAACTTTTGATCAGGTCACATGTACCTACGTGAGTGAGACCAATGAACACATCCTCTGCATTCACTGAGCCTCCTGTGCTCCTACTTTGTGTGCCAGCCCCCCATGTACTTTCTCATCCCCAGCCCCTCCGAGTAGAGGCAACTTGGTACATTATAATCCCAGGCCTCACTTTACCCATTTGTAAAATAGTGACAGTGCGATTGTAATATTCATGTCTTGCAGGTGTTGTGAGAATTCAATGAGATGTAAAGCTTCGGTGTATATTATGATTTCAGTAAAAGTCAGTTCCATTTACTTTAAAGGTTGAGGGGAATAGGGGTGTTTGTGGGCTCCTGACTGCCCACTCCCACTCCTACCCCCCCCACCCTCTTCCAGAAACACCCCTTCTTTGCACTCTGTTCACTGCAGTTCAGCACCCACAAATGCTTGCTTCAGACATCCATCTTCACACCACCAAAATAGCGGGGGCATCTAAGTTCCATAAAGTTGAAACACCTTGCAAGCCCAATGCTGGCTTACTATGCCTGGCACATAGACAAACAAATATATTTTTTTTCCATCGTTTGCAATGGAAGTGTTTCATTCCAGTCAAACAGCAGAACTGTGAAAGGTAGAATACCCAGACTGTCGATTAAAAGATGAACGTCTAACAGATAGTTCCAAGCCTTTCCTGTTATGACTCACTGCGACAGAAAATCCCATTAAAAAATAAGCTCAGCTCGTCAGGCCAGAGCATTACCCATTGTCCATTGTAGACAATAAGAATATGGTTTATCTGCCTTTTGTGGTGATATGCTTATAACATTGGGGACATTTTCGTCCCAGGTTTTCTGGAAATCGTCACCCCAGAAAATGCTTGATAGTATTGGCATCATATTCAACATTTCTATTTATTTTTAAATTTTACTAACACATTCATATGGTTTAAAACAGCAATAAAAAAGTAAACTGTGGGCCTCCCTGGTGGCGCAGTGGTTAAGAGTCCGCCTGCCGATGCAGGGGATGCGGGTTCGTGCCCCGGTCTGGGAGGATCCCATATGCCGCGGAGCGGCTGGGCCCGTGAGCCATGGCCGCTGGGCCTGCGCGTCCGGAGCCTGTGCTCTGCAACGGGAGAGGCCACAGCAGTGAGAGGCCCGCATACCGCAAAAAGAAAAAAAAAAAAAAAAAAAAAAGTAAACTGTGCAGCAAAGTGTAAAATGGAGAGTAAAAGTCACCTTTCTCCCCAAACCCCAGGCCTTCTCCCCAATGGAACCTTGTGTATCTTTCAAGAAAACAATTATAACACGTCTTTTATTTTTTTAATTTTTAAATTTTTTTAAAGATTTTTTTAAAAATAAAATTTATTTATTTATTTTTGGCTGCTTTGGGTCTTCATTGCTGCACATGGCTTTCTCTAGTTGTGGCAAGCGGGGGTTACTCTCTGTTGCGGTGCTTGGGCTTCTCACTGCGGTGGCTTCTCTTGTTGTGGACCACGGGCTCTAGGTGGGCGGGCTTCAGTAGTTGTGGCATGTGGGCTCAGTAGTTGTGGCTCGTGGGCTCTAGAGCACAGGCTCAGTAGTTGTGGCGCACAGGCTTAATTGCTCCGCGGCATGTGGGATCTTCCGGGACCAGGGCTCAAACCCGTGTCTTTGGCAGGCGGATTCTCAGCCACTGTGCCACCAGGGAATCCCTAAAGATTTTTTTTGATGTCCATTTTTTTTTTTAAACTAATCTTTTTTTAATTGTTATTTTTTTATTTATTTTTGGCTGTGTTGGGTCTTCGTTTCTGTGCGAGGGCTTTCTCTAGTTGTGGCAAGCGGGGGCCACTCTTCATCGCGGTGCGCGGGCCTCTCACTGTCGTGGAGTCTCTTGTTGAGGAGCACAGGCTCCAGACGCACAGGCTCAGTAGTTGTGGCTCACGGGCCCAGTTGCTCCGCGGCATGTGGGATCCTCCCAGACCAAGGCTTGAACCCGTGTCCCCTGCATTGGCAGGCAGATTCTCAAACACTGTGCCACCAGGGAAGCCCGATGTCCATTTTTTTTAAAAAGTCTTTTATTGAATTTGTTACAATATTGCTTCTGTTTTATGTTTTGGTTTTTTGGCTGCGAGGCATGTGGGATCTTAGCTCCCCGACCAGGGATTGAAACCGCACCCCCTGCATTGGAAGCCGAAGTCTTAACCACTGGACCGCCAGGGACGTCCCAACACATATCTTTTAAAAAATTTAGGCAAGTGCAGTCCTTGAATACTGAATCCACGTATTGACTGCTATTTTCATGAAACTGGGGATCTTGAAGATCTTCCAAGTCAGCACAGGCAGATTCCTTTCAATGACCGTGTGGAACACCTACAGGGAGTGCCATGTTCTAATCGGTCTCTAATCCATATGTCCAGTTTTCCTCATTACAGACTTTGTTACAGTGAGCAACCTTCTACATACATCTTGGCATGCTTGGTAGATCTTGAGGTAAATTCCTATAAAATGGCTGGATCAAAGAGGGTATGCATTTTATTTTTATTTAGTTTAGTTAACAGTTTATATATTGGTCTGTGTGACTGAAGTTTTTTTTTTTTTAATATTTATTTATTTATTTGGCTGTGCAGGGTCTTAGTTGTGGGATCTTTAGTTGCGGCATGTGGGATCTAGTTTCCTGAGCAGGAATCGAACCTGGGTCCCCTGCCTTGGGAGCTTGGAGTCTTAACCACTGGACCACCAGGGAAGTCCCATGACTGAAGTGTTTTTTTTCTTTTTTTCTATATGCGGGCCTCTCACTGTTGTGGCCTCTCCCGTTGCGGAGCACAGGCTCCGGACGCGCAGGCTCAGCGGCCATGGCTCACAGGCCCAGCCGCTCTGTGGCATGTGGGATCTTTCCGGACCGGGGCACGAACCCGTGTCCCCTGCATCGGCAGGCGGACTCTCAACCACTGCGCCACCAGGGAAGCCCGGGTGACTGAAGTTTTGATCCTTATTTCAACATGACTCTCTAAAGATACCGTGCTGTGTATTCTTTCTACAAGAGGGTAAGGGCGTTCATGGCCACCCCTTCCCCAGGCCCTGCCCAACACTGAGCCTGTTGTATTTACCCAGCACATATGATGGCCTCCCTTTCCTGGGCGTCTGAAGGGCGTATGAGGAAGTGTAGTTACTCAGTATATGGTCGTCTCCTCTCTCCGGGATGAACCAAGGAAGGAAAATGCTCAGAGACACTAGTGAGAGTGTGTGCAGAGCCCTGGCTGTGGTCGGGACTGCCCTGGGGCCCTCTCCGTGGGAGTGGAGTTTGGCTTTCAGGAGACAACGGTGCCTGCGCTGACTCACCTTTGCTCACACTAGTCCCCACCCTGCTAAACACACCAGTTCATGACACTTCTCCTTTAAAAATCAGTGACCGGGGGCTTCCCTGGTGGCGCAGTGGTTGAGAGTCCGCCTGCCAATGCAGGGGACATGGGTTCGTGCCCTGGTCCGGGAGGATCCCACATGCCGCAGAGCGGCTGGGCCTGTGAGCCATGGCCGTTGAGCCTGCGCGTCCGGATCCTGTGCTCCACAATGGGAGAGGCCACAACAGTGAGAGGCCCGCGTACCGCCAAAAAAAAAAATTAAAAAATTAAAAAAATAATAAAATCAGTGACCGGGTTCTTCCCCAACGTGAGTTACTCCTGTGTCTTGGTGCCACCTCTTAAATGTGAGGAGTACACTGGGCCATTAAGTGGGTGTGGGCATACCCCACGTTTTAGAACTTGCATGTGAATCCATGCTTTTTAATCAACTGTTTCATCATTAGGAAGTAACTGTGGACCAGAGAAAGTCTGCACTCAATGTTTACCTAGTGAGAAGTATCTCTTTCATAATTTGTAATCATTGTCAGGGCTAAGAGTAACTTTTTATCATCATCATCATTATCATTATTATTAATATTATTATCATTTCTTAGCTGGCACATTAGCAGCCATTTTCCGTCCTCTGTACAGCGTTACTTCACTTACCAAGAACTGTTGGGAAATGAAATACCTCGCTGAGTGCCCCTACTTGTTTAAAATGTTACCATTTTTTGGTGGGGAAACTAAAAGGAGTTACCCCATCCAAAAAACCCACAGAAGAGAAGGAAGTGGAGTCTCACTGAGGTGTTAGCCTGGTAAACTGGACTTTTGTCATCTGAGGAAAATGTACCTCCTCACACAGATGGGGAAGTCCCCGTCCCTCGGGTTGTCTTCCCAGCAGGCGTGGCAGCCCATCCTGCACCTACCCTCCCAGACAGGGGCAGGAGGAAGAAGCAAAGAAGTCCAGGTTATTTGCCCCAGGAACACCATTCTTGTCCACACAATTCTAGGACAGTAGTTTGTGGTCTGAAGGCAACTTTCAGCTTCTGCTTCCAAGGACATTGTCTAGGGCAGCGGTCCCCAGCCTTTTTGGTGCCAGGGACCGGTTTCCATGGAAGACAATTTTTCCAAGGGGGGAGGTGTATGGTGGGGAGGGGTGGGGGAGGGGGAGAGGGGGGTGGGGGGATGGGGGAGGGAGGGGGATGGTGGGGAAGGGGTTGATGGTTCAGGTGGTAATGCAAGCATGGGGAGCAGCAGATGAAGCTTCGCTCGCTCACCTGCTGCTCGCCTCCTGCTATGCGACCCCGTACTGGTCTGCCGCCCCCCGGGGGTTGGGGACCCTGGTCTAGGGTTGTAAGGTGATAACCGTTTCCCGCTGTGTTTCCCACTTACTCTCTATCAGTGTCTGTGTTCCAAGTCACACTATGATCAAACACTGTGGTCCCCTATAGAAAAACAAAAAACAGTTGTTCTTTTTTACTGTGGGGAACTTTGAAGCTTCCCTGGGTTGGGATGAGAGCCTATGCATCCTTGTTTCGTTTCCAGCTTCCCGGATCCGGTTGTCACTCTCCGCTAGAACTGCCCAGCCCAGCCCTGTCCCAGCTTTCATCTACCTACGGGTGGGTTCTATGGATTGCCAAGGACAGGTCAGCCTTCCCCAAAAGGCTCTAAGGTGCTCCCAGCATCCCTAACTATTTTCCCTTCTGCCCTTTACCGCATCTGAATTTCGGGGGGCGGGGCAGGGGGGTTGGAGAAGGGGGAGGAGAAAAGCATAGTAAGGGTGGGGGTCAATAAAGACAGAAGCTACAATTAGAAGACCTTGGGCGATTTACTTTTTTTTCTTTTTTTTTTTAATCAGCAACATAGAAATAATACATAGTATGGGAGATGATTGTGAAGATTGAATGAGTTCACATATGTAACTATAATAGCCTGGGAGGAAGTGGGGGAGAGAGAGAGATTTGTGACCAAATTGGTTATAGGAAATATGTCAGATGAAAAATACCTCCAGTGTTTTAGTCTTTGATGCTAAGAGAAGGTGGCCATTAACAAAGATTGTATAGTCTTCCCTTTGTATCCACAGGGGATTGGTTCCAGGACCGCTGTGGATACCAAAATCCCTGGATGCTCAAGTCCCTTATATAAAATGGCATCGTACAGTCGGCCCTTCTTATGTGCGATCTACGGTTGGGAATCCACGGATGCAGAACCCGTGGATACGGAGGATCCTCCAACTGTTTGTCTTTTTAGTGATGAATTCAGTTATGTCTTTTTAGTGATGAATTCAGTTAAATGGCATTCTGTTGCCATTTAAACGTCACATGTGGAAATATCCAGTAAGTCACTAGGGAGAAAATGTGAAGAACCTGTGATGTTTGAATGAGTTCATAATCATAGAGACTTTGGTTCGCATCTTGCCTTTGCTACTTACTGCTTGGGGCGTCTGTTTCCTTGCATGTAGCATGGGAATGTTAACCCCTCTCTCATAGGGTTGTTTGGAAGAGCAAAAAAGCAATTGCCTCAAATCAAATGACTCATTGCCTTGCTTATAGTAACTGTCAGGTATCCTGTTGGTTCCTTACCCTCTTGTAGAAGTTTGGAGACCCAGCCGGGGACTTTTTTGTGTGGAGGGATATTTGAGACGATGAGAATCAATGAACTCCACGAGGAGCCCTGTTGCACTGGGGAGTAACTGCTGTTAGGAAGAAGACACTACCTTTGAGATGGGACAGACAGTAATGTATCACACTGCAGTGAGAGAGAGAGAAAAGACAGTTGGATTGGGCACCGAGATGGACTTGGGTTACCTTGAGAAGGCATTTCTGTGGATCAGTACAAACACATACACTATGACACAGAGCCCGTCCATTTCTTGTCCTTTGCACATGTTAAATAACAGCTTATTAGTAGCCCTTCTGTTTTGTTCAACTGCTTACATTTTTAAAGAGAAAATAATATTTTTGCCCTCTTTTAAGTAGGTAGATATTTATTGGGGTTAAAAAGAAACAAACGGGGCTTCCCTGGTGGCGCAGTGGTTGAGAGTCCGCCTGCCGATGCAGGGGACACGAGTTTATGCCCCGGTCCAGGAAGATCCCACATGCCACGGAGCGGCTGGGCCTGTGAGCCATGGCCGCTGAGCCTGCGCGTCTGGAGCCTGTGCTCCACAACGGGAGAGGCCACAGCGGTGAGAGGCCCGCGTAACGCAAAAAAAAAAAAAAAAAGAAACAAACGCACACACCTACTGGCTAGTTACTCCAGGACCCTAGTTTTCTATGCAGAGTAATTTTTGCGGGTGCCCAGAAAGAATATTCAAGCTGGGAAAGCAGGGAGGGTGGAGGAGGGGAGGAGTCTCCAGGAATCTTTTTCTGGTTGGAAATAGACGGTGGACCTTCCATTGAGATCCAGTGAGTCATGCTGTGGCCAGTGCTTTCTGCTTTGCCGCAAGAATAAGGAGGAGTGGTGAGGTTTGAGGTAATTTTGGAACTGATTGAGGAACTGATGCTGCGTGTGGTTCTGAGAAAGTCCAATTTATCACATAAACAGTTTCCCTCTGTAAGGCAGCCTGGGTGGCAAGCTTTCCAGAAAGGGTGGCTCCTTTCTGGAGCTTGAACCCATCGCACTATGCTTTTCCTATGGTGGCCCCTTCCTTGGCTGGTTTTTTAATAATTGCTTTCCCAGAGCTTCTTAGATTTTGCCATTTCAAAGGGCACATGTCTCCTGCAGGGAAAGCATTAAACATTTTTTTAAAGTGAAAATTAAAATGTTACTTATCTTGTTTCCTTCCACCTTCCCCTTTTCTCAGAGAGCCTATTGCCTTTTCTCATCCTAGTTTTGACATTTGAGCAGGTGGCCTTTCTAGATACCCTAATTCAGAAATTTTTTCTCCTTTATCCAAACTCCTCTCAAAAGTAAACTCCTGAGGAGGGAGAGAAGCCAGTCTTGCTTGGTTCAGTGCCCACCAAGCTTGTCCAGCGTGTGACATGTCCAGTAGGATGCACGGAGAGCTTGAAGGGTAGGGAGAGTTTTCTAATATCTTGCCATGTATTATTTGTCATTATTTCATATGTATTGGCTTTTTTTTTTTTTTTTTGCACCGTGAGTGTAAATTATAATGAATATCCTTCCTTGTCTAGTCTTGTCTGGCAAATTCAAAATATTTTAGGTCCACTTCACATGGCACCTTCTCCAGGAAGTGATTTCTGTCTCTCTTGGGGCAAAGGAGTCTCCACCCACTGGGGAACACCCATTTTACATGTGTTTACATGTTGACTGTTGCTGACGCACAAATTATGAATCATTTGGTGGCTATCTCTCATGTCCTTCAGGAGACCATGAGCTCCCCAAATGCAGCCACAATGGGGCTCCCATCTGCCCTTAGCTCCAGGATTTGGCACGTAGTCCAACACATGGGGGATCCCACTGCAAAAATGCCAAGTGATAGGAAGCCCTGCGGGCCACAGGGTGCTCAGAGGCCACCCGTGGTGTTAAGCTGTAAATCCAGTAAGCAGACAAGGGCTCTACCTATCCAAGGAAGCTGTGAGATCAGATGAGGTTCTTCTGTCTGTAGCATGTTCTGTGATCATGTTTAGGCCGTCCTGTCCATTTCCTTGTTAATATTAGCAGTGATCAGTCATCAAAATGTAGCTTATCTTTTGAATGTGGAAGGCCAGTATTACATCGACAGTGGTAAGTTCATGGATGGAAAGCAATTCAGATGGCTTGAGAAATTATGACAATGTGACCTAGCCATTGTGGAATACATATTCTTTCCACTTCTGAGTTCTGTCAGATAATTTGCAAGACAAGTCTAGAAAGTTTCTGTTTCATTGCTTAGTTTACCGGTCAATTCTACAAAACAATAAGGTTGAAGGAATTATCCAAGCCCATTGATCATTTACTGTGCTGTACTCTGGATACCGCTTGGTGCTTTACATGTTGTTTTATTTAATCCTTACAGCAACTCTATGAACTGGGTCTTATTTCTCCCATTTTTACAAAGAGAGAAAAGCCTAAGTGACACAAAAGCTTAGATCACTTTTCCCCACTTCACTTAGGTGGCAAAGCGGAAATCTGAATCCAGATCTATTGATAGCAAGATCTTTGTTTGCTTTGCTCATTCTCATTTGATATAAGGAATATTCGGGAACTCAGTGACATTTTTTGTTTCCTTCCAGGAGAAAATAAAGCATCCTCATAATTGTGTGTTTTCTGTTTGCAGGGAAGCAAAGGTGCCTACCGGTACCACTGGCAGAGCCACAATGTCAAGCACAGTGGCGTGGATGACATGGTGCTGCTCTCCAAGATCACAGAGAATGCCATCGTGGAGAATCTAAAGAAGAGATACATGGATGACTACATTTTTGTATCCTTTATTGGTTTCTTTGGACATTTCTAAGTGAGATGACATTTCCATCCTTGTATAAGAGATCCGTCTGAAATTCTGAACTGACACTATATGCTCAAGTCATTTTCACCATTGCAGAATGTGGTTTTGTACTTTTTGTCCCTTGGTTCAGGCTATAGGAAGGGCAGAGATGGTGCCAAAGTTTTCCCCTGGCATTTCACAAAAGCAAGATGGCGCCAGGGACTTCCCTGGCGGTTAAGACTCTGCGCTTCCACTGCAGGGGTCACGGGTTCCATCCCTGGTCAGGGAAGTAAGATCCCGCATGCTGCGCTGTGTGGCCAGAAAAAAAAAAGATGCAGCCAGTATTTCTCTATTTCAGTCAATGGCACTGTACCTTTGACATGCTCTAGCCACGCACGTGGTGTCTAAAACCTGTGCTCTTCCTAGAGAACGTCCTGGTCTGCAGAATTCTGTCGATAGCGCTCCCTAATTGCAAAGCAGAGACAGTTAAGTCCAGACTTAAAAGGTTTAAAAAAGATTGCCTCATGCAAAAAATATGCCATTTTGCCAGTTTTTCTGCATTCTTATGTTTACGAAAAGAAACATGAGAGAGAAGTGAAGATCAACTGTTGAAAATGTCTGATATTTTTTTTTTTTGCGGTACGTGGACCTCTCACTGTTGTGGCCTCTCCCATTGCGGAGCACAGGCTCCGGACGCGCAGGCTCAGCAGCCATGGCTCACGGGCCCAGCCGCCCCTCGGCATGTGGGATCTTCCCGGACCGGGGCACGAACCCGAGTCCCCTGCATCGGCAGGCGGACTCTCAACCACTGCGCCACCAGGGAAGCCCGAAAAAGTCTGATGTTCTTGAATTGTTCTTTATGTTTCAACTTTAGCTTGCCAGATACCATTTTTTTGGTAGGACTTTAAAAAATTCAGAATGGAAATTTGATTCAAATGTGTGTTGACTTCATTGTAAACAGAGAACTGTGATAGTTGCTTAAGTTCCTACAGGATTCAGGAGTTCTGTTTGGTGCAACTATGTAAAGTTCTTTTAATAGAATTATTGTGGAGTTGGTCATAGATAAGCAAGGGTCTGTGAAAATCTATAGAGTAGTACCAGAAAGTTTAACCATGATGCTCTTGGTGGCTTCTGAAGGTATGGTATTCTGGATGATCATTAAAAGCGGAGTCTTTGCAACTATTGTAACATACATTTTAGATTTTAACCCCCAAACCTTGGGAAGGTAAAGTTTTCACATTTGTAGCTTCTGTTTATTATTTACACCACTCTTTTGACTCTTAGGTAAAAGCACCCATAGCAATGCAGTAGTACTTTTGCAGGGACTGCCTGTTCCATCATTGGTGAGGAGGGAGTTCAACTCACCAGGTGTTAATACTAATAGACATTATTCCAAGGTACTTAGACAGTTCTAACCAATACTGTGCTGTTTCTTGTTTACCACAGGAAAAATTTCCAAATATCTGGGTAGTTAAATCCCTAAACCTCTGCTTTTAAGCATTAATAGATATATTTGGATTCATTAGCCACATTATAATAGCATCTTGATCAGGTGTGGAAGCCCACTGCCTAAAGACAAAATCCCACCCACCACAGGATTTTATTGGAATGTAGCCATGCTTGTTGGTTTACTTACTGTATGTGGCTGCTTTTATGCTACCATGGCAGAGTTGAGTATTTGCAACAGACCCTATGATGCGCAAAGCCTGAACTATTCTCTGATCCTTTACAGAAAACATTTGTTGACTCCTAGATACCTGCACAGAGCTTCCTTTAATTGTATGAAAGCAGTTTTATTCAGTTGTAAGTTTTCATTTTATTTGGTCAAAAAATTGAAATATGCTCACTTTATCTGGGCTTATCATCATTAAAAGATTTTAATCACTTTTATGTGCAAGACCTATGGCACATGGAAACTGGCCGATGACGGATCAGAAAGAGTTGGGATGAATCTGGACAGCCTGGCTTCAAGCTTTAATCTGCATGAGCTTGGTGACCTTACACAAGTTTTGTGATCTGTGTTCCTTGATTTCCTCACCTGTAAAATGGGAGTGATGATAAAACCTCCCACATGAGGCTGTTATAGGGTAAAATGAAATAATGAATGCTGTGAGTACAAAGTAAGCATTAGTTATTATTATCGTATGCTAAGGCAAGTGTATAAGTTCCTCCCATATTTCTGAATTATGTTCCAAAACTTCAACGATAAAGTTGTGTATTGGACATTCAAATGCATTTTACAATAGAAGCTTTTATTTATTTATTTTATTTTAAAATTTTTTAATTAATTTATTTTATTTTATTTATTTTTGGCTGCGTTGGGTCTTCGTTGCTGCACGTGGGCTTTTCTCTAGTTGCCGCGAGTGGGGGCTACTCTTCGTTGCAGCGCACGGGCTTCTCACTGCGGTGGCTTCTCTTGTTGCGGAGCATGGGCTCTAGGTGCGCAGGCTTCAGTAGTTGTGGCATTCAGGCTCAGTAGTTGTGGCTTGAGAGCTCTAGAGCACAGGCTCATTAGTTGTGGTTCACGGGCTTAGTTGCTCCACGGCATGTGGGAATTTCCCGGACCAGGGCTCGAACCCGTGTCCCCTGCATTGGCAGGCAGATTCTTAGCCACTGTGCCACCAGGGAAGCCCCATAGAAGCTTTTAAATGGAGGATTGGTTTATTGACAAGCCCATAAAAGACTCATTTCCAATGGATGTAGTTGAACTCATTATTCGGAATGTTCTTAGAACGTGGGCTCAGCTTATTACATTATTTACATAGGCATGGTTTGTTTTTTTTTAAAATTTATTTATTTTATTTATTTATTTTTGGCTGCGTTGGGTCTTTGTTGCTGCGTGCAGGCTTTCTCTGGTTGCAGCGAGCGGGAGCTACTCTTCGTTGCGGAGTGTGGGCTTCTCATTGTGGTGGCTTCTCTTGTTGTGGAGCACAAGCTCTAGGTGCATGGGCTTCAGTAGTTGTGGCACACAGGCTCAGTATTTGTGGCTCACGGGCTCTAGAGTGCAGGCTCAGTAGCTGTGGCTCACGGGCTTAGTTGCTCCACAGCATGTGGGATCTTCCCGGACCAGGGCTTGAACCCGTGTCCCCTGCGTTGGCAGGCAGATTCTTAACCACTGTGCCACTAGGGAAGCCCTATAGGCATGGTTTTTGATCAGCTGGGTAAGAAAAGAAGAAAATATCAGTGGTTATCAGCAGCCAGTCCATCATCAACCTAGACAGACTCACTTTTCCCCCTACAGATCGTTTACCCCTAAAATACTAGAAACTCCTAAGAACAGGGACTATGTCTTCTATACCTTTTAAAAAGCAAAGTTTAAAAACCACTTTAAAGCAATATGTGTTCATTTAACACGATTTACAAAATGCAGTTAACTAGAAAGGAGAACATTAAAATCCCCTGCTATCCCACCATATAAGTTTTGTTCCTATTAACCTGTTGTATATTTTTCAATTTAATCACATATAAACATATCTCTACATACATGTGCTTTCTTGTTAATTTTAGCCAAAAAATGGCATCATCCTGCATTGTTTATTTCTTAGTTTCCTGCATAATTCTTGGCATGGTGCATTATATTAGATGTTCATTGAAAATTTGCTGACTATGAAGACTCGCTTTTTATATTCAGACAGCAGAATTTTAAAATGACTCACACAGAGGGGGCTGATTCCCAGCCTTTGAATTAATGTCTTTGAATCAATGACTGACTAATCATGTGTTCTTCCAAGGGAATGAGTTAGTTGACCACTAATAGACTTCGTGTTGTAGAAACCTCTGCCCACTCAGTATATGAGAAACTCGGCATCAGCGTGCTTTCCGGCAATAGCACAGAGCAGCTTTCAGCTTTGAGGAAGCTTGATGGCTCTGTTGGATGTTTATGAAATGATACCAAGGGTCTAACTGTGAATCTTTTCCTCTGATAAGTGATAAAAGCCTCCTTTATAAGTTCAGTGCCAAGGGAATGTTATTATGATAGAGTAGCATTATTTTGAATGAGTTTTTCCCCCTCTCTCTCCTAAGCTTAATAATTAAGACAAGAAGAGACTCGCCTTTAGGTTAAGTTATAAAATTGCTCATTTTTTACCTCTTCTACATCTAATAGCAACACATTGTTTCGTACTGAAGGTCAGCATTTGGAACAATCAAGTGTTAATGCATTCAGGCTGACTGCACATTTCTTTGTTCCACATTAGAAAACAAAATCTACTTGGAAAATGCGAACATTGTTAGTCAACAAAAACCCATTTTTTTCAACTACTTATCCTAAGACCAGGAAGGTTTCATTTACTATCTATTTTTCCTGAGTGTTTCCACACTTCTTACAATTACATTCTAAAATATAGGAGGGAAACCTTGCAGTATTTTCTCTCTGCTGGGTGAGATATCATTTATAGCCACTTGGCTGACAAAAATAGTTCCTGTACAAAGCACTCCATGCTTATTTGGTCCAACTTTCTCCAAACTTGTTTTTCCTCAAAGACCACATGCTCAAGTGTGCTTGGCATTTTCAGCCCTTGAATTAGGAGTTGAGACACTTGTGCCAGACCAACCGGAGCTCAGGGCAGCGCCACTGAGTTGAATGAGGTTTGACCCTTGGCCGTCAGTTCATGTTGGGGGGCAGCCACTGCAGTGAGATGAACGTGAGTCTGGTGTCTGGAGCCAGGGGCTCAAGTTCCAGCTCCGTCGCCTCCACATATGTGACTTCACGCAAATCACCTCACCTCCCTGCCCCACCTCAGTGATGAGTCCAGGCAGGTCGACTAGATCAGTGTGGGCAGTTTGGGGGAATTCACTGGCTAAATGTTGTTTTTTTAAAAAAAAACATTAAACTCTTAACCTTGCCTTATAAGACCATTAAAAACAAGTTTACAGAAGCTGCACTACCATCACATTTCATAAAAGAAAGAATATTTTAACACCCCAAAAGTAGAAAGGAAATAGTGTAAGAATAAAGGAGGGTCCTTTATACTGAATACATTGGGCTTTATAAAAAATTCAGGGCACTGTTTCTCTTTTTGTCATTCTTGCTGCAGATTGATGAAAGTACAAGGATCCACAGAGTAGTATTTGGGAAACAATCAATTAAAGATCTATTGGCTGCCTTCTGTCTTGCATATGCTGTTAAATAAGATGGCATTTATCTTATTTCTGGGTTTTTTTTTTTAATCATAACCTTGCATATCTCCATACAATTTGAAAATTAACCTTGGGCCACACCTTTCCAGCCAAAGGTTGTGTGGGTAGAGACAATGATGGAACAGCTTTTTCCAAAGACACACCTGAATTATGCAGCAGGGAGTGGGAGTGAGTATTGGAATTACATGGAGAAGTGGCCCAACCCAGTCGATGACCTGTGCTGTCAGGGAAGTAGCTGAGGTCTCTGCAGACCCAAGCAGGTCGGAAAAACATATTTGTTTCCTTTAAATTCCAAATCAAATTCTCTTGTCTCCATTCTGATTTAAGTAAATTTGTAGCTAGATAACGAGCTACGTTATTCATTTCAAACCAAACTTTATTTTTCAGGAGTCCTCCCAAATAATACTGCCCGCGAGAGCCCTACTAGGATCCCTCTTCCAATCTGAGTCATGGATTCAGGATTGGCCTAGAATACTCCAAAAGAGGTTTTTTTCTTTGAATGTCTCCTTGCCAGAGTTTATGTAGACTACTTAGTGAAAATCAAGACTTTACAAGATGTCTTTTCACATAGCAGACTATTAACAGTAAAAAAATGTTGGTTCCTGACCTTCCCAGGTGGCAGACTGGTTAAGAATCGCCTGCCATTGCAGGGTACATGGGTTCGAGCCCTGGTCCAGGAAGATCCCACATGCCGTGGAGCAACTAAGCCCGTGCGCCACAACTACTGAGCCTGCGCTCTAGAGCCCGTGAGCCACAACTACTGAAGCCTGTGCACCTAGAGCCCATGCTCTGCAATAAGAGAAGCCCCTGCTCGCTGCAACTAGAGAAAACCCACATGCAGCAACGAAGACCCAACACAGCCAAAAATGAATAAATAAATTTTTTAAAATGTTGGTTCCTATAGGAGCTCTTATGCAACCCAAACTAGATTTATTTATTGGGGAACAAAGTTGGGTTGGTGATTCCTTTGGCTTGGGTCCTCTGGCAGCTCTTTATTCTCTGAGTGCAGTGATTGGTTTATCTAGGACAGGTGACATTCACAGCAGTCCCTTTACAACTAAGGAAGGAGCACCATCCTCCACGGAAAGATCCTATTTGGGGATGGATGTAGGCATAGACATCTACTTCTGAAATGAATATGGTCGTAGCAGTGCTGTACTTCTTGAATGTTGAAGACTTCTCTATGCCTAAGTCTCCTCCTAGTAAAATAGGATTAAAATAGTAACAGGATTGTCATTAGGAGCTTAGATTAGTGCCATGTATACACGTATGTGTTCGATCAGTGTTTTTATCATCAACACTTACTGAGTCTTGGCTGTAACACTACGGACACTTCTGACCTGCTTAATAATTCTAACAATAAATTTATCTGTTCTAAATTTTACCTCAAAAAAAAAATAAGCCACTAACGTGCGGTTGGCCTCATCTGACTTTGGCACTTGGAACTACGTTTGCTCTTGGCCCTTCTTCTGTGACTCTGTAGTGATTTTCAGTTATGATTCACTGTCTCATCTGCATTTTCTCTTAGTGCCATGGCCTGACCCCAGAGCAGTGCTGGGTGTATCTGGATGTGCAGTGAAAATGGACCCCATCTTGTCTACTACTGTTTCATGTTCAGCCCTCTCAATTCTGAAGATCTTTCTGTTCAGTGAAAAAGCAAGCAAAATTGCAACCCAGTCATTCACCATTCTCACCTTCATGTATAAATATTAATTTTTAAATATTATATGATCCATTCCACACTTGGCTCATTTATGTTCAATAATAATACCAGCACTGCATCTCAGAGACGTTAACATGACAGAATGAGCATCCTGATGTGTATGAATTAGGACATTGCCTCTACTACATATCAAACATTGTGCTGAGCATTTTATACTGTTTCATTTAATTCTCATAACAAGCCTATCAAGTAGGTCCTATTTACCCCATCACCCAATAACCACCACTTAGAGATGTGACTCAAGGTCAGAGTAGAATAGAACTGGGTGTGGGGAGCTAGGCAATCTGACCAGATTCCCTGTGCTGCTCTATTTGACACTCAGGTCCTAATATATGAATATATAAATGTACCCTTGGAGGAGGAAATCTCATAACTTTACATTCTTTCTTTTTTTTTTAATTTATTTATTTTTGGCTGCGTTGGGTCTTCGTTGCTGCGCATGGGTTTTCTCTAGTTGCGCCAAGTGGGGGCCACCCTTTGTTGCAGTGCACGTGCTTCTCATTGCGGTGGCTTCTCTTGTTGCGGAGCATGGGCTCTAGGCAGGGAGTTTTATCTCTTCTGTCCATTTTGTTCACTGCTGTATCTCTGCATCTGTAACAATGCCTGGCGTGTTGTAGACATCCAGTTCAAACTAGTTGATTGTTGAATGATAAATGGAAATATTTTGTATGTTATAATAACACTTCATTTTGGGGGCATATGTAACACATTGTCTTCTGCGGAGCCTTCTGGTATTTCCCTCACAGAAATAAAACCTTCTTCCCTAAACCTGACCTATGTGGGTTTGTAATTTTCTGCTCTGAATACCACTTATGGAAACAACTCAGTTCTCCAGAGCTTCTAAAGAGCAGGACTGGGGCTTCCCTGGTGGCGCAGTGGTTAAGAATCCGCCTGCCAATGCAGGGGACATGGGTTCGATCCCTGGTCCGGGAAGATCCCACATGCCCCAGAGCAATGAAGCCCATGCACTGAGCCTGTGCTCTAGAGCCTGCGAGCCACAGCGACTGAGCTCATGTGCCACAACTACTGAAGCCCACGTGCCTAGAGCCTGTGCTCTGCAGCAAGAGAAGCCACTGCAATGAGAAGCCCACACACTGCAACGAAGAGTAGCCCCAGTTCGCCGCAACTAGAGAAAGCCCGTGTGTAGCAATGAAGACCCAACGCAGCCAAAAATAAATTAAAAAAAAAAAAAGAGAGAGCAGGACTGTCCAGTTCATCTTATATCCCTCTACTTGTTAAACAGGTAAATGAATATGTTTTTAGTGTACCTAAGAGACATGAAATTTCCAAGGAAAAAATATTTGCTCTTTTTACTCCTTGGTCATTTGTTTTGTTTTTTCCTAACTGTGCATGTCACCAGTCTTGAAAGAATGTGCTTCAATTCACTTAAAATAACGATTTCTTTTAGTAACACTTTGGTAATTAAGTTCATTACTCTTCCTAAAGAACAAAACCTGAGCTAGTTGGTAATTGCTTTTGTCTTTATTGGTAATCTTTTAGAAGACAAACGTGAGCTTTTCATTGGGACAATCATGAATTCTTGATAACATCTGGTTGCTTAATTAAAAAAATGTGTAGCTATGAAGATTAATGATAAACCTTAACTGGATTTAAACTCAGACATATATAGGATCTGTATTAATCTCAGTCAACCCTTTCAAGCAGATGCCATATTTTGGGGAAAAGGAAATTGAAATGTACCAAGGAGCGGTAAGTTACATGCCACATAAATTACTGTAGTGTTTGGGGGCTTTTATGATGCATGGGCAATTGAAGTTTGCAATACATTTGCATTTTCTTATTATGAATTATTTATTGGGGAAACGCAAGTAGGTGACATTGTTTGATTTTTAATAATGTGCTGCTCTTTAGAGTACAGCTCAAAAAAGCATAGGAGTATTATTATTGGAACATTATATACAAAATTAGTTAAACAGGATGTAGGACTTACAGCTTCAGGCATCTTCCTCCTTCCACATATGTCACAAAATTCTAAGGACTGAAAAAAAACACTACTCGGTAAAAAACATAAATAGGGCAACGGGAACTTTTCTCTGCAAATCACTTAAGCTGTGGCTATGAGTGGAACATGAAAAATGAATCTTTTATTACTTCATTTATTAATGTGACCCTGATCTCTATTCAGACCCAGCTCTATAGCCATTTCAGTTGTGTGATAAAAATGCAATCCATAATCCTAATTAATATATTTCATCCCATGGCTTATCACTTCCCCAGGCCTCCCCACCTCTGCATCTTTTTCCTTCCCTCTTTCCTTTACAGCAGAAGCACAAGAGCGTTCATTAATCCTGACCCCTGGAAAACAAACAAAAGGGAGCCCACACAAATTCATCAGTTGAAGTGGAAGGCAATTTACCCAGAGCAAGAGCCCACCCCATTGTTGCCAGATGAATGGTGCTGGTAGCTGGAGCCGAAGGAGGCTGCCACGCGAAAGACCTTTGATAATGCTGCCTTTATGGAAGCCCAGCACAAGGGAAACACTGTCAGTAGAGGCTGGGCCCTGCCCTGGTGTCCTGATCAGCAGGGCCCTGGGGCAGCAGGCACGGAGCTGGCTTGGCGTCCTCAATGACAGCCAAAGCGGGGTGGGTGGAAGTACTGTGTATTCATGTTGTTTCTTCCCATTTCTCTGAAAAACATTGCTACATGAGTCCCTTTCAGACCATTCATCTTTTGAAGAGCTCTCTTTAAAGAAATGCCCTAGAATTTTAAAAAATATATTTATTTTTAACTGCTAGTGGTAACAGAATGTTGTAAAATTGGTATTTACTTAGTGCCAGGTACTATGTTACACTTGCAACAATGATAAATCAGCCCTATATGCTGGCTATGGATTACTCTTCATCCCCATTTCACAGATGAGGAAACTGGAGCTCAGAGAGGTAAAGTACTTGAATATACTGAGTGTTGAAGCTGGGAGTTGAAGTCAGGTCTCAGTGACTTTCAAGGGTAAGGGAAGATCAGGTAGAGGAAATGCTTACCCTATAGTTCTCATTGGTAGCTGAGAAGTACCATGAGTCCATAGATGGGAAGCCAATTTGAAAATTAAAAAGTGACATGCAGAGGTCAAGTATAACTAGCTAAGTGACTTTGAAGCCTTATTGAGCAATGACTTGCCCACTCCTTTCCCTCCACTGCTCACAGCTTTCTCTCCACTCCATTTCCTTCCATTTTCCATCCTGTTTTTTTTTTTTTTTCTTCTGGCCACATGGCACAGCATGAAGAATCTTAGTTCCCTAACCAGGGATTGAACCCGTGCCCACTGCAGTGGAAGCTTGGAGTCTTAGCCACTGGACCACCAGAGAAGTCCCTCATCCTCTTTTCTTTTCCTGTTTCCTTGTTTTCAAAGAGGTATTAAAGATAATAATATGAGCAGTTTGTGCTGGAAGAAGACAATTTAAGACTCTTATCCTGCAGTCCAATCTACGCATCCCTTCTCACTATGAGGTGAAGTCAGGAATGACATTATTTTTGTCCCTGTATAGAATTATTCAGTCCATCAGTCCCAGGAATAAGCTAGACCCTCATGAGCAGTTTCCTTTCTGAGCCCCCTGCTCACATGTGGGGAGCCATGGGCACTGGAAACACCAGTGCTTACCATTTGTGCAGGTATCGAGCAATCTCTCACCCCTTGTCACTCCACTCTGATCCGCTAGAGCTTGCAGTGAGTAGCAATTTCTGGGCCAGGCCCCTTACACTGTAGTAACTTGTTGTATAACAAGGCTCAAAGCTGGATTAAGTAAATTCTGCTTTACCTCTGCGTTTTACTTACCTTTTCTAATTACTTTCCCATCCTTCATCTCAGTTACCTTGTGAGATGTGTACCATGGACATTATTATCCCCGCTCTAGAGATGCGAACCAGAGAAGGGAAAGACAGAGTCTAAATGTCTTCTCCCTCTGGATTTGTCTTTCTTTTCACTCTTTTATGGTAGATGGTCTTAAATTTAAGGCGTGTTCTTTCTCCAGCTTTCCACCATATGAAGTATTATTCTTTTTAGTGATTTTTGAGGAAGTAGTGGAAGTGGTGCCAAGAAACTGAAGAAAGCAGGGCTGCAGTCGTCCTGACGCAGTGAATTTACTGGTGGATTTATATTTGTGCATAGCTAAGATATCCCATGAGACTGAAGCACAAACCCGCTATCTTGGCATGGTAGGATTTTTTTGTTTTTCCATATTGAGATGGGACAAACTGGTCAAATCTGTTTATCTCTTTAAAGAACCGCACCTCCTGCCTTCTTCTAATGGAAGGTTTTTAAGTTTTTTCCTTATTTTCATATAGTCTCACTTAATTTCCTGTGGGGTCCCAGGATCTTCAACTTGCCCCTTAGAAAAAAAAAAAACTATGTAGAAATTCTGAATTAGTACAAGTCAGATCCAGGTTTTTAGTTAGCCCTCTTAAGACCTGTTGCCCAAATGTCTTCAGAAACACTTAGAAATGGAATGTGGTCTACAGAGGTGTGCTGGGTGGAAGGGTGTGGTATCGGAGTGTCTGAAGACATTGATAGTTATGTCTGAAGGCTGCATCACACATAGGCCTACAGAAAAGTCCTTCCAAATTCCATCTTCATTGTTTTAGGTGTACCTCCTCATGACCTTAGCAAGTTTATGATTCTTGTATTATGCAACCTTTAAGACTGGAACTATAACAGTGGGGTATTCATTTCCAAGGCCAAAAAAAGAAAGGTAATGTGTTGCTCTAACTGACCATGGTTTTGTTTGTTTTGTTTTTCTTTTCCAGGCACAGTATGAAAACCCACCACATATCTATGCTCTTGCAGATAATATGTACAGAAACATGATAATTGACAGAGAGAACCAGTGTGTCATCATCAGGTATGGAAAAGAGCCTTCTTAGGTCCAGGGACATGAGACCATGCTGTAATTAGGATTCTGTCAAGGAGCAATGCTTTTGCAGTAGTTGCTCATTCCAGAGGCTGGTTAATGTATCTGAGTAGCAATCAGCCTGTTAGCTTTGCCTTGGTTTGTTTTATAACTCCAATTCATAAAAGGTTTGAGCTTCTGTGAGGTTGCTTTTTATACCCCTGTCACTTAAGGCATTAAGGCCTTAGGGCACATGGTTCTGGCTGGATCTTTCTCTGATTGTCATCAGGCCTTGAAATAAAATCATAAGACACCTCCCTTCCCATTTGATTGTATTGTGGCTTTACTCTGAATTGGAGATCCTTTATGTTACAAGTATAGTAAGCATGTGTCACTATTTTGTCAGCTGGAGTCTTTTTCTCTAGGTCCTTCTTTTTCCTTCATTTAATATTGGGTTGGCCAGAAAGTTCGTTTGGGTTTTTCCATAACACAGAAAATCCTGAATGAACTTTTTGGCCAGTCCAATAGTTCGAGTTTGAACACTTTTGGTTTTTTATCATTTGCTTTTAATTTTCTGAGAGCATTACTGGTCAATGCCAGCATTAGATGTCTGTAACTACATTTCACAATCCTTGTACCCTGACCTAGCTCTGAGTCTTTGCTGGATTCAAGTGCTTTTACAATTTTATTTACCATTACGAACATTTTCAAACATACAGAAAATGTAAGCATCTGTATTTCCATCACTTAGAACTTGACAGTTTTTAACATTTTGTCATATTTGTGTTCATCTTCTTTAGTCACTTAATTTTTTAGTCCTCCATTTTTCAAAAATGAAAATTAAAGAAAAAGAGCTTATGGATATTTACAAACACGAAATTAGAAAGAGAATTATAAGCACCTGTGTATCTATCATCCAGCTTGTACAACTATTAATAGTGTACAATATAATAATATAGTGGCGAATCCTGTTTCACCCAGTCCTCCCACCCTGCCCCACTTGATTATTTAAAGCAAATCCTAGGGAGAATATCATTTCATTTGTCAATAATTTAGTGTGTACCTCGAAAATATCATTCTTATCACACCTGAAAAAAAAGAATAATTCTTTCAATGTCGTCTAATATTATCAGTGTTCCACTTCCATGACCGTCTTATAAATTCTTTTCTACAGTTGATTCATTTTTATTTAGGTTCCAAAGGCTCACACTTTGTCCTGGTTGTGTGTCTCTCAAGTCTGTCGTTAACACTTCTCTCTTGTTCTTTTTGTTTTCTTAGTATTTATTTGTTAAAGAAAAAGGTTTGTCCTGCAGAATTTTCTGTAGTCTGGTGTTAGCTAATTGTATACCGTGACTTTGCACTGTCCTCTCTATTCCTGTTAATTGACAGATCTAACAGCTTGATCAGGTTCAGATTCAATTATTTGGAAAAAAAAATGCTCCATCATTGATGCTGTGCACTTAATGCCTGTTGGTCTGTCTTTGTGTGATGTTCAGATTTCCAGTGGGTCAATCCATTATAAATTCTCATTTCACAATCATCATTTAATTGATGGTTGAAAAAGAATCATTTTCTATTTCTATTATTCCTTCTACATTAATTTATTAGTTGGAATTTTTATTTGTTTACCATAAAATACAATCTATATGGGAAAATTAGATTAAAAAGCTTGATTTGTTGTCTTTATTTACTAATTTTTTCAAGCAATGAGTTGATGCCCTAGCAGCAAAGTAAAATGTTTTTGTCTTCAATATCATTCTACACTGGTAGATTTTAAATACCTTACCTGTTGAACAACATTGCAGTTTTCGTTTAGGCTCAAATAGTCCTACCTTTGGCCCGTGAGAGCCCTTTGTATTGGCTTCTTTCTCCCTTTGACATGACTCCAGTAGTCTTTGATAGTTTCCTTATTTAAGATGTTGCAGGCTCGAGCCGAGGAATGGGGCAGGGCAGCCAGGAGGGAGTAAGAGAGCCTGAATGGAGGCCGGGTCAAAGGTCAGGTCCTTTTCCTGGCTGCCATGACAAGGATCCCTACCTGAACACTGCAAGTGACTTTGACCCTGGGATTCAGAAATGTCTACAGGACTGAGACTGGACCTGCTAAAGCTGTCTCAGGGCATTGATGAAGTGTGTTGTTCAAAGGAGGTTTGCAGTTGGGAAATGTGCCCAAACAAAAGTAAATAAATGAAGCTTTAGATAAGGAATTGATTAAATAAATCTACAAAGAAGCCTTATTAAACCCTTTCATATCTTATATATGGAATATACAAGATTTATAAAGAAATATGTTCCTATAAAGTAGGAATAAGGAAATCAGGCTAAAAACCACATAACTCCATTTATAGGTACAGCTGGTACCTGTATGTGATTGTGATAGGAATGGGCAATGCAGATATGTTAATGGATTTTAAATTATCTAAAAATATCAGGTTCAAAATTTGTTCAAAAATCAAAAAACAAGGGCCTCCCTGGTGGCGCAGTGGTTGAGAGTCTGCCCGCCAATGCAGGGGATACGGGTTTGTGCCCCGGTCCGGGAGGATCCCACATGCCACGGAGCGGCTGGGCCCGTGAGCCATGGCCGCTGAGCCTGCGCATCCGGAGCCTGTGCTCCGCAACGGGAGAGGCCACAACAGTGAGAGGCCCGCATACCGCAAAAAAAAAAAAAAAAAAAAAAAAAATCAAAAAACAAAATAAATAAAAGGTAAATAGTACAGTATAAAAAGTAGAGCAACAGGAGGACCTTCAAGATGGCAGAGGAATAAGACGTGGAGATCACCTTCCTCCCCACAGATACATCAAAAATACATCTACATGTGGAACAACTCCTACAGAACACCTACTGAACGCCGGCAGAAGACCTCAGACTTCCCAAAAGCCGTGTGGCTAACAGGGTCTTGGTGCTCCAGCCGGGTGTCAGGCCTGAGCCTCTGAGGTGGGAGAGCCGAGTTCAGGACATCAGTCCTCCAGAGGCCTCCTGGCCCCTCGTAATATCAGTCGGCGAGAGCTCTCCCAGAGATCTCTGTCTCAATGCTAAGATCCAGCTCCACTCAACAACCAGCAAGCTCCAGTGCTGGACACCACATGCCAAACAACTAGCAAGACAGGAACACAACCACACCCATTAGCAGAGAGGCTGCCTAAAATCATAATAACTTCACAGACACCCCAAAATACACCACCGGATGTGGTCCTGCCCACCAGAAAGACACGATCCAGCCTCATCTACCAGAACACAGGCACCAGTCCCGTCCACCAGGAAGCCTACACAACCCACTAAACCAACCTTACCCACTGGGAGAAGACACCAAAAACAACGGGAACTATGAACCTGCAGCCTGTGAAAAGAAGACCCCAAACACAGTAAGTTAAGCAAAATGAGAAGACAGAGAAACACAGCAGATGAAGGAGCAAGGCAAAAACCCACCAGACCAAACAAATGAAGAGGAAATAGGAGTGTACCTGAAAAAGAATTCAGAGTAATGATAGTAACAATGATCCAAAATCTCGGAAATAGAATGGACAAAACACAAGAAACATTTAAGAAGGACCTAGAAGAACTAAAGAGCAAACAAACAATGATGAACAACACAATAAATGAAACTAAAAATTCTCTAGAAGGAAACAATAGCAGAATAACTGAGGCAGAAGAACAGATAAGTGACCTGGAAGATAAAATAGTGGAAATAACTACCACAGAGCAGAATAAAGAAAAAAGAATGAAAAGAATTGAGGACAGTCTCAGAGACCTCTGGGACAACATTAAACGCACCAACATTCTAATTATAGGGGTCCCAGAAGAAGACGAGAAAAAGAAAGGGATTGAGAAAATATTTGAAGAGATTATAGTTGAAAACTTCCCTAATATGGGAAAGGAAATAGTCAAGTCCAGGAAGTGCAGAGAGTCCCATACAGGATAAATCGAAGGAGAAACAAGCCAAGACACATAATAATCAAACTATCAAAAATTAAGTACCAAGAAAAATATTAAAAGTAGCAAGGGAGAAGCAACAAATAACATACAAGGGAATCCCCATATGGTTAACAGCTGATTTCTCAGCAGAAACTCTGCAAGCCAGAGGGAGTGACAGGATATATTTAAAATTATGAAAGGGAAAAAGCTACAACCAAGATTACTCTACCCAGCAAGGATCTCATTCAGATTCGATGGAGAAATTAAACCCTTTACAGACAAGCAAAAGCTGAGAGAGTTCAGCACCACCAAACCAGCTTTACAACAAATGCTAAAGGAACTTCTCTAGGCAGGAAACACAAGAGAAGGAAAAGACCTACAATAACAAACCCAAAACAATTAAGAAAATGGTAATAGGAACATACATATCGATAACTATCTTTTTTTTTTTTTTTTTTTTTTTTTTTTTTTTTTTTGCGGTACGCGGACCTTTCACCGTTGTGGCCTCTCCCGTTGCGGAGCACAGGCTCCGGACGCACAGGCCCAGCGGCCATGGCTCACGGGCCCAGCCGCTCCGCGGCATGTGGGATCTTCCCGGACTGGGGCACGAACCCACGTCCCCTGCATCGGCAGGCGGACTCTCAACTACTGCGCCACCAGGGAAGCCCCTCGATAACTATCTTAAATGTAAATGTATTAAATGCTCCAACCAAAAGACCTAGACTGGTTGAATGGATACAAACACAAGTCCCGTATATATGCTGTCTACAAGAGACCCACTTCAGACCTAGGGAAACATACAGACTGAAAGTGAGGGGATGGAAAAAGATATTCCATGCAAATGGAAGTCAAAGGAAAGCTGGAGTAGCAATTTTCATATCATCAAAATAGACTTTAAAATAAAGACTATTACAAGAGACAAGGAAGGACACTACATAATGATCAAGGGATCAGTCTAAGAAGAAGATATAACAATTGTAAATATTTATGCACCCAACATAAGAGCACCTCAGTACATAAGGCAAATGCTAACAGCCATAAAAGGGGAAATCAACAGTAACACAATCATAGTAGGGGACTTTAACACCCCACTTTCACCAATGGACAGATCATCCAAAATGAAAATAAATAAGAAAACACAAGCTTTAAATGACATTAAACAAGAGGGACTTCATTGATATTTGTAGGTCATTCCATCCAAAAACAACAGAATACACTTTCATCTCACATGCTCATGGAATATTCTCAAGGATAGATCATATCTTGGGTCACATATCAAGCCTTGGTAAATTTAAGAAAATTGAAATTATATCAAGTATCTTTTCCTACTACAACGCTATGCGACTAGATATCAATTACGGGGAAAAAACTGTAAATAATACAAACACATGGAAGCTAAACAGTACACTACTAAATAACCAAGAGATCACTGAGGAAATCAAAAAATACCTAGAAACAAATGACAATGAAAACATGACAACCCAAAACCTATGGGATTCAGCAAAAGCAGTTCTAAGAGGGAAGTTTATAGCAATACAGTCCTACCTCAAGAAACAAGAAACATCTCAAATAAACAACCTGACCTTACACCTAAAGTAATTAGAGAAATAAGAACAAAAAACCCCCCAAAGTTAGCAGAAGGAAAGAAATCATAAAGATCAGATCAGAAATAAATGGAAAAGAAATGAAGGAAACCATAGCAAAGATCAATAAAACTAAAAGCTGGTTCTTTGAGAAGATAAACAAAATTGATAAACCATTAGCCAGACTCATCAAGAAAAAAAGGGAAAAGACTCAATAGAATTAGAAATGAAAAAGGAGAAGTAACAACTGACACTGCAGAAATACAAAGGATCATGAGTGATTACTTACAAGCAACTATATGCCAATAAAATGGACAACCTGGAAGAAATGGATAAGTTCCTAGAAAAACACAACCTTCCAAGACTGAACCAGGAAGAAATAGCAACTATAAACAGACCAATCACAAGTAATGAAATTAAAACTGTGATTAAAAATCTTACAACAAACAAAAGCCCAGGACCAGATGGTTTCACAGGCGAATTCTAACATTTAGAGAAGCGCTAACACCTACCCTTCTCAAACTCTTCCAAAATATAGCAGAGGGAGGAACACTCCCAAACTCATCCTCCAAGGCCACCATCACCCTGATACCAAAACCAGACAAAGATGTCCCCCAAAAAGAAAACTACAGGTCATTGATAAACATAGATGCAGTATCACTGATAAACATAGATGCAAAATCCTCAACAAAATACTGGCAAACAGAATCCAACAGCACATTAAAAGGATCACACAACATGATCAAGTGGGGTTTATCCCAGGAATGCAAGGATTCTTCAATATATGCAAATCAATCAATGATCACATACCATATTAAGAAATTGAAGGATAAAAACCATATGATCTCAATAGATGCAGAGAAAGCTTTCGACAAAATTCAACACCGATTTATGATAAAATCCCTCCAGAAAGTAGGCATAGAGCAGACTTACCTCAACATAATAAAGGACGTATATGACAAATTCACAGCCAACATCATTCTCAATGGTGAAAAACGGAAACCATTTCCACAAAGATCAGGGGCAAGACAAGGTTGCCCACTCTCACCACTATTAATCAACATAGTTTTGGAAGTTTTAGCTACAGCAATCAGAGAAGAAAAAGAAATCAAAGGAATCCAAATCGGAAAAGAAGAAGTAAAAGTGTCACTGCAGATGACATGATACTATACATAGAGAATCCTAAAGATGCTACCAGAAAACTACTAGAACTAATCAGTGAATTTGGTAAAGTAGCAGGATAGAAAATTAATGCACAGAAATCTCTTGCATTCCTATACACTAATGATGAAAAATCTGAAAGAGAAATTAAGGAAACACTCCCATTTACCATTGCAACAAAAAGAATAAAATACTTAGGAATAAACTTAACTAAGGAGACAAAAGACCTGCATGCAGAAAACTATAAGACACTGATGAAAGAAATTAAAGACGATACAGACAGATGGAGAGATATACCATGTTCTTGGATTGGAAGGCTCAACATTGTGAAAATGACTGTACTACCTAAAGCAGTCTACAGATTCAATACAATCCCTATTAAACCACCAATGGTATTTTTCACAGAACTAGAACAAAAAATTTCACAATCTGTATGGAAACACAAAAGATCCCAAATAGTCGGGGCCTCCCTGGTGGCGCAGTGGTTGAGAGTCCGCCTGCCGATGCAGGGGACACGGGTTCGTGCCCCGATCCCGGAGGATCCCACATGCCGCGGAGCGGCTGGGCCCGCGAGCCATGGCCGCGGGGCCTGTGTGTCCGGAGCCTGTGCTCCGCAACGGGAGAGGCCACAGCAGTGAGAGGCCCGCGTACAGCAAAAAAAAAAAAAAAAAAAAAAAAAAAAGATCCCAAATAGTCAAAGCAATGTTGAGAAAAAAAAAAAAAAAAACAGAGCTGAAGGAATCAGGCTCCCTGAGTTCAGAGTATACTACAAAGCTACAGTAATCAAGACAGTATGGTATTGGCACAAAAACAGAAATATAGATCAATGGAACAGGATAGAAAGCCCAGAGATAAATCTACACACATATGGTCACCTTATCTTTAATAAGGTAGGCAAGAATATACAGTGGAGGAAAGACAGGCTCTTCAATTAAGTGGTGCTAGGAAAACTGGGCAGCTACATGTAAAATAATGAAATTAGAACACTCCCTAACACCATACTCAAAAATAAACTCAAAATGGATTAAAGACCTAAATGTAAGGCCAGACACTATAAATCTCTTAGAGGAAAACATAGGCAGAACAGTCTAACATAAATCAAAACAAGATCCTTTTTGACCCAAGTCCTATTGAAATGGAAATAAAACCAAAAATAAATAAATGGGACCTAGTGAAACTTAAAAGCTTTACACAGCAAAAGAAACCATAAGCAAGATGAAAAGACAACTCTCAGAATTGGGGAAAATATTTGCAAACAAAGCAACTGACAAAGGATTAACCTCCAAAATATGCAAGCAGCTCGTGCAGCTCAGTATGAAAAAAACAACCCAGTCCAAAAATGGGCAGAAGACCTAAACAGACATTTCTCCAAAGAAGATATACAGATTGACAAACACATGAAAGGATGCTCAACATCACTAACCATTAGAGAAATGCAGATCAGAACTACAATGAAGTATCACCTCACAGCAGTCAGAATGGCCATCATCAAAAAATCTACAAACAATAAATGCTGGAGAGGGTGTGGAGAAAAGGGTACCCTCCTGCACTGTTGCGGGGAATGTAATTTATACAGCCACTATGGAGAACAGTATGGAAGTTCCTTAAAAAGCTAAAAGTAGAACTACCACATGACCCAGCAATCCCACTCCTGGGCATATACCCTGAGAAAACCATAATTCAAAAAGAATCATGTACCACAATGTTCATTGCAGCTCTGTTTACAATAGCCAGGACATGGAAGCAACTTAAGTGTCCATCAACAGATGAATGGATAAAGAAGATGTGGCACATGTATACAATGGAATATTACTCAGCCATCAAAAGAAACGAAATTGAGTTATTTGTAGTGAGGTGGATGGACCTAGAGACTGTCATACAGAGTGAAGTAAGTCAGAAAGGGAAAAACAAATACTGTATGTTAACACATATATATGGAATCTAAAAAAATAAAATAAAATGGTTCTGAAGATCCTAGGGGCAGGAGAGGAATAAAGGCACACGTAGAGAATGGACTTAAGGACACGGGGAGGGGGAAAGGTAAGCTGGGACGAAGTGAGAGAGTGGCTGGGACGAAGTGAGAGATTGGCATGGACATATATACACTACCAAATGTAAAATAGATAGCTAGTGGGAAGCAGCCGCATAGCACAGCACGATCAGATCGGTGCTAAGTGGCCATCTAGAGGGGTGGGATAGGGTCGGTGGTAGGGAGACACAAGAGTCGAGGGGGTATATATGTATACATAGAGCTGACTCACTGTACATATACATGTATATGTATAGCTGACTCAGTTTGTTACATAGCAGAAACTAACACACCACTGTAAAGCAATTATACTCCAATAAAGATGATTAAAAAAAAAAAAAAAAGATGTTCCAGGCTCATCTTGTACCTTTTCTGCCAAGCCTTGGAATCATCCATTTCATCAAAAAGCCCTGGTTCATTTTAATGGGAAATAGTATTTAGAGACCATCAATCTAGTCACTAAGAGTGCTCACTACAGTCTGTTAACAGTGCTTCTTATTCTTTTCAGAGGACAAAGGCAAGGAATATTAACTTTTTAAGAAAAAAATGAAACATGAGTTCATATTGATAATGTCCAGTTTTTTGTTTTTTTTTTAATTTTTTCACCACACAGCATGCGGTATCTTGGTTCCCAGACCAGGGATCGAACCTGTGCCCCCTGCAGTGGAATTGCAGAGTCTTAACCACTGGACTGCCAGGGAAATCCCCCAGTTCATTTTTAAGATTATAGGATTTTTACTTCTTTGGTTTTTATATTTGTATCCCCATTTTTCTTACATTGAAAACCTTGATTCCTGATGACATTATTACAGTTACTTGCTCTATAATGTGTAGGTGCATAAAACTATAAATAAATAAGTATATATAAATGTATATTTATAAATAAATAATATATATTTCATAGTAAATAATGGGATAAAGCAAATAAAGTAATTCTGTTAATGCTTGAAGATAACAATACCAACATTATTCGTAGCAATACTGAATTTACTTAAAATTTTTTTGTTCTTTCTGTTCTTTTTTGTTCTTTCTTAAGATGTACAGTCAACATATTGGGTTTTAAAAGTCCCTTAAAATAATTCTTTTCTGTGTTATTAACATGCCAACTTGAACTACAGTTAGATTCATTTATTTCATGTTGGATTTTAGGAGTTTAAATTTTTTTAATTTTAATTTTGTTATATAATTGTATAAATCATTACAGGGCTCCAAAGTCAAAACTATAAAACAAAAACATTGAAGCTTCAAGACATAGACTTCATGACATCTTACCTCTAAATGTTTCTCTATGCACATCTAGAAAATAACGTTTTCTAACTTAGCCCCAATACCATTATCATAACTAAATAATTAATACTAACTTAATGTCATCTAAAGATAAGCAGTCTCTATGTAAATTTCTGTGATTGTGGCAAACTTGTCCTTTCTTGCCAGTTTATGTAAATCAAGGAACACTGGCTGCATTTGGTTATGAGTCATTTTTTTAATCCTACCACAGTTCCCCTTTCCCATTTTTTTTTTTTTTTTCTGTTGACTTGGTCAAGAGACCAACCCACTTTTCCTATAGACACCTTTTAGATTGGTCCAGTTGCTTCCTCATGGTCTCATTACTCTAATTCCTTCAATTTTCTGTAAATTGGAAGTTAGATCTAAATATTTAATTAGCTACAGGTGAAACCCTTTGGAAGGAACATTGGGTGTTGATGAGTTTGGTTGCTGAATTGGAAATGCTTCTGTTTGACCCCAAGTGGAGGTCACTGGCCAATAGAGAGGTGGGAGGTGTTTTCTTGACTTGAATTAAATGAGAGAGGATAGGATGAGTTTTCTAACATATTCCCTTGCCCTTTTTCTTTCCTCCTGGGCCCCTAGTGAGATGAGAAGGAAGGGAATGGTCTTGTTGCATGAGCTTCTCCAGTTTGGAGCTACTTCTTGTTTTTCGTAGCCCACCTCTTTCCCTCTCTTGGATCCCCTCAGTCTGTCCTGCAGAGTACACTTGCCCTGAAGCAGGACACATGCCCACTTCTAGGATCCTTCTTTCCAGTGTTCAGGTGGCAAAGACTTGAAGGCCCTGCTCCAGGGATTTCTATTGCAGTGTCTGTGGTTTAATATAGGAGATGGTGGAACAGGGAGCTGCTTTGACTTCTGACACTAACCACCTCACGTCAAGCCAAACTTCACACGTGAAAGGCACAGTCCTCCACAGACACCAGCTGCAAGGTCCAGGGTTCCCACCAACCCCTCAATTTCAGTAATTTTCTGGAATGACTCACAAACCTCCTGAAAGCACTGTGCCCTATGGTTACCGTTTTATTAGAGCAAAAGGATACAAAGCAGAACCAGAAAACAGTAGAGACACAAGGGCAAGGTCTGGGAGAGGTCCACATGTGATGCTTCTACGCATCCTCTCCCCGTGGAGTCATGGATGGTGTTTCCTCCTTCCAATCGTGGTGTGGGAGTTGACAGTATTGCCAACTAGGAAGTTCACCCAAGCCTTTGCTGTCCAGAGGTTTTATTTGGGCTCAATCACACACTGCCTGCATGACTGACCGGTAGTCTCCAGCCCTCCTGAAGATTTGGGCCAATATCTGTAGCCTCCATTTTCTCCATGGGTCAGAACTTAGACACGGCTTTCCAAAGCGCTTAATCATAAATCACTGGCCAATTCCCAAAGACCCCAGACAAATTTCTTTACTACCGAAGAGCTGTGCTTCATCTACTTTGAGAAAGTAGATTTGCTACCTCTGCTGTGCTGTGGTTCACTCTCACCAGCTCTGTGATCCTGGGCAGCAAACCTAACACTCATCTGGGCCTTGATGTCTTCACTTATGAGTGAACTGATTGACCAGATGACCTCTGAGGTCTCTCCTGGTTTGGGGGTTTTGGAACTCTTCCAAATAATGCTTGAGGGAAGGGAAGGGAGGGAAATGCTGTTCTGGGTAGAGAAGCCCAAGTTTGCAGCTACTGACATGGGAGAGCTGGGTGCTCATTCAGCTAGGGCTGAGTCCAATGCTGCCTACCTGAATGCACTTGTGAACAGAAAACAAGCAAAACCAATTTTCCTGGGGGCTGGAGGAAAAGTCTGCTCCTTGTTCAAAGGGCTTCTGCCGTAGCTGGAGAGACTAGGAATTTTTAGTATCCTTTAATTAGGAAATTAAAAATTAATGATGATCTAATCTCTCTGGTGTTCTTTTAGACTTTCACCTTCTGATTTCCCTGGTATATGACCTTATCTACATGATGAAGTGCATATGCTTTATTTTTTATTTATCTATTTTTAATTTTAAAATAAATTATTAAATTTTTGTATCTGATTTGTTAAACATTTTATTAATAATATATGTATATAAATATTTTTTGTTTAAAGCATCTGGCTTTAGAGAGAAATATATTTGGGATTTCCATGACAATACATATTTTATGCATTTTAAATCATGCTATAGAAGAAACTGAAATGAAGGTCAAATACATTTAAAGAAGTTTTTTAAAAGAAAATTATATTAATATAAAAAAAATTTATGATTTTTAAAATTGATGTATGATTGACCTACAGCACTATGTTAGATCTAGATGCACAACATAGTGATTCGATGTAGCTGTACATTACAAAGTGATGACCACGAAATGTGTACGCTTAGATGGGATAATGCAGCACATAGAAGCAATCTTATCAGTTCCATCCCAATCTTATGTTTTCTGAAGAGGTGGATACAGTGACAGGATGGACTGGCAGCTGATTATTTCTGGATAGAAATCAGTGTAACAAATTGAATTTAAAAAGAAAGAAATCAAGGAAGAAGACAAGCTGCTTTCTCAAGTGCAGACCTCCATCCAAGCCTTGGCCCTGAGTTTGTTTTTTTTCTTTTTTTTTTCGGTATGCGGGCCTCTCACTGCCATGGCCTCTCCCGTTGCGGAGCACAGGCTCCGGACGCGCAGGCCCAGCGGCCATGGCTCACGGGCCCAGCCGCTCCGCGGCATATGGGATCCTCCCAGACCGGGGCACGAACCCGTATACCCTGCATCGGCAGGCGGACTCTCAACCACTGCGCCACCAGGGAGGCCCCTGAGTTTGTTTTTTAATTGAAGTATAGCTGATGTACGGTAATATGCACAGGTGTATAATATATAGTGATTCACAATTTTTAAAGTTTATACTCCCTTTATAGTTACTATAAAATATTGGCTATATTCCCTGTGTTGTGCCATATATCCTTGTAGCTTACTTTATACATATTAGTTTGTACTCCTTAATCTCCCACCACTATCTTGCCCCTCCCCACCTCCCACTGATAACCACTAGTTTGTTCTCTCTGTGAGTCTGTTTCTGTTACATTCACTAGTTTGTTGTATTTATTAGATGCCACATATAAGTGATGTCATACAGTATTTGTCTTTCTCTGTCTGACTTGTATCACTTAGCATAATGCCCTCCAAGTCCATCCATGCTGCTGCAAAGGCAAAATTTCTTTCTTTTTTGTGGCTGAAGAATATTGCATTGTGTATATATACTACATCTTCTTTATCCATTCATCTGTTGATAGACACTTAGGTTGCTTCCATGTCTTGGCAGTTGAAAGTAATGCTGCAATGAACATTGGAGTACATGTGTCTTTTCCAATTGGTGTTTTTGTTTTTTTCAGATATATACCCAAGAGTGGAATTGCTGGGTCATTCTATTAGAGTAGTTCTATTTTTAGTTTTTTTGAAAAACCTCCATACTTTTTTCCACAGTGGTTGCACCAATCTATATTCCCACCAGCAGTGTATGAGGGTTCCCTTTTCTCCACATCCTCGCCAACACTTGTTAGTTGTGTTCTTTTTTTTTTTTTTCCTTTTTGTGGTACGCGGGCCTCTCACTGTTGTGGCCTCTCCCGTTGCGGAGCACAGGCTCCAGACGCGCAGGCCCAGCGGCCATGGCTCACGGGCCCAGCCGCTCCATGGCATGTGGGACCTTCCCGGACCGGGGCACGAACCCGTGTCCCCTGCATCAGCAGGCAGACTTTCAACCACTGCGCCACCAGGGAAGCCCCTTGTTAGTTGTGTTCTTTTCGATGATGGCCATTCTGACATGGGTGAGGTGATATCTCATTGTGGTTTTGATTTGCATTTCCCTGATAATTAGTAATGTTGAGCATCTTTTCATGTGCCTGTTGGCCATCTGCATTTCCTCTTTGGAAAAATGTTTGTTCAGTTCTTCTGCCCATTTTTTATCAGGTTGTTTATTTCTTTGATGTTGAATTCTATGAGCTGTTTATATATGTTGGATATTAACCCCTTATTGGTCATTTCATTTGCAAATACTTTCTCCCATTCAGTAGGTTGTCTTTTCATTTTGTCAGTAGTTTCCTTTGCTATGCAAAAGCTCTTAAGCTTAATTAGATCCCATTTGTTTATTTTTGCTTTTCTTTCCTTTGCTTTAGGAGACGGATCCAAAAAATATTGCTGTGATTTATGTCAGAGAGTGTTCTGCCTATGTTTTCCTCTAGGGGTTTTATAGTATCTGGTCTTACACTCAGGTCTTTAATCCATTTTGAGTTTATTTTTGTGTGTGGTGTTAGGGAGTGTTCTAGTTTCATCCTTTTACGTGTAGCTGTCCAGTTTTCCCAGCACCACTTATTAAAGAGGCTGTCCTTTCTTCATTGTATATTCTTGCCTCCTTTGTTGTTGATCAGTTGTTGGTCCTGAGTTTTGCAAACATGTACAGACTTGATTTGTCAAAATAGCTGGAGTTGAGCAGCCTCAGGTTGACTGACTGGCCAACCAGACTCACAAGTGAGTGTGAATTAGACCCCAGTTCATGATTTTATAAGGAGAATTCTGCCTGTGGTGGACTGCTCTGTTGATTATTTCCCTGGAACACAGTCCATGAGGGTTGCTGGATTACCATTAGAGGGTTGGATTCCCTGTAGAGGGATGATCACAGTGGCTAATGTCGTCATGTCATGGCCCCCACTTTTATCTGGAGAGAGTAGTCTGCTCCTCAGTAGTCTGTTTACTTGGGGAAAACCCATCGTGTCTGCTGTTGATTTTTCCTGTCCTGACTCCATGTAGGGCAACCCCTTTGTATTAACCTACACTTTGTCCTGTCAGCCCCTACCATGCAGTAGGTTAAGTTCTATCAGGAATAAACAGCCAGCATTTGCCTTAATGTTTCCCGAGTCTTCCTCAAGAGCTCACTGGCAGACAGGTCAGGGAGAGTGGCTGCCGTTGATGCTGATTTCATCCACTGTGCCTTGCGTTCACTAATTTAACTTTCCAGGGATAAATATCTCCCATTCCTGAATTGCCCTGTTCACTCAGTGCCTATAAAGACATCTAGGCTACCCTTCTCAAAATTCTCTTTCAACTGATTTATGGTGGGCCCAGGGCATCCAATATCTTTTTTCAAGCCCCCAATTTATTCTAGTTGAGCACCAAGACTAATCCTCCTGAAATCCTCATTCCCAGGCTGGGTGATCTGCAGATAAACCTTCAGGTCTTGCTGATGTCTTGCAGGTCTCTGAGCAGAGACACGATACCATGAAAGGCTGGTTCACAAAGACGAGTCTATGGGTAGAAAAGTGATGGGATCTTGAGCAAATACAGATATGTAGTGAGGTTATGAGGGCCTGACCTGAGTTGGAAAGGCAAAGAGGAAACTGATGTGTGACATTCCATAAGCCTCTGAAGGAATTAAAGGAATAGGAAGTGAATGTGGACTCCAGGCAGTGCCAAGAGAAAAACACAACAGCTGTAGCCACATTAGTATCATTGACAATGATGAGCACCTGAAGACACAGGTATCCACCTATGAGCCCAGTAAATGAGCAATCGAAATCTGCTTAACTCAATAGTTTTCTGTGCTCCAGAATCCAGAATTTGGATTTGTGTTTTAGAATTGCATATGTGGTAACTTTGGACCTATCAGAGACATCTATGCAAATTTACTGAATAAAATAATCATGGTGTGGGAAGAGAGGAAGGAGAAACGGCAATTTTTTCTCATATTCTCTACCATCTATGTATCACCAGACCAGACCTTGGCACTGTGGCCAGAGGCATTTCTGCAGCCCTTGCCAGCTGACCTCTGTAAAGACTTACAGGGTCTTAGAGAACATTTATGTGACAGTTTTATTGCTGCCATCAAAAGTGAATTCCACTTTTGGCCTGCATCAGTTCTTGCTGTCCTAGCACATTTAAAAAAACGTGATGTTGATTTGAGAGCATCACATTTGATCCAGTTTCTAATTTTTTCTGCTTGAAATATCTTAAGCAGTTGTTTTTCTGAAAAGTAGGGTGTTCTGTTCTTAATGTATACAGCATTTGCAATGTCTTGGTAGGTTGTATCCTGAATATGTGCCAAATAAATATTTTTTAAGAAATAAAGACGTGAGAGATCTTTTGAAGGCACATCAAAAGATTTGGTGACTGATTGAATATGAGAATTTTCATAGAGGAAAAGGAGATAGTTGTCACTATTGGATCTAAGATTTCTGAACTATCCTCTTCAAGAGATATTTTGGATTTGGAATCCCTAAGACTTGCAGGAGTAAAGATTAAAGATTTAAATAATTTTAAAAATCAGATCACTTCTAATATTTGGCTTATGTCTTATCTCTGCTCTGTGACTCAGCACTGTCAAGTGTCTCATGGATTCTCAAGCTGACTTCCTGTCTTTGATGTATTTCAGGAGCCTTTTATTATTAGCATTGGAACTCTTTTCTGTTTCTTTTGGTCCACCCAATTTCTTGTTTATCCCAGCACCAGCATCCTTTGAGGCTCCCTGTCCCACTGGCCTGGCTTTGGGAGGCCCAATTAGCTCACACCCCTGACTGTGGGGTCTGCATGAGGCCTGCCCTGTGGCTGTGGGTTTGAAGAGCTGGGGACTCAAATGTGCCCTTCTACCCCAAGTTCCCTGACCAGGCTTCGTCAAAGAGTGTTATTCAGGAAACCTGACTCATTAGCTCATTAATATATTATCTATAATCATAATAATAACCCCCTTTTAAGTATTTGCTTTGTATCTCAGCATCTTTTACTTATGTTATTTACAACCTAGTAAGCTAGGTATTACAACCCCCCTTTTTGCAGATCAGAGAACTGAGTCTCAGAGAGGTAATGAAACATGTTAAACGTCTCACATTTGAAATGTGGCAAAGCCATGCATCAAGCCAGGGCCGCCTGGCTCCCCTAGTACACTCTCTCCACTTTTCTCTGCTGCTTTGAGCCAGCAGGTGTCAGGTTGTCTGGTTAGTAACCTGTTACTGCCCATGGTCATGTGGTACAGTGGAAAGATCTCTGGGGTTGAGTCACGGGGTAGACTTGTTATTCTGTTCTGTCGAAAGTGTGTGACTTCTGCAAGCCTCAGTCACTTCTTCTGCAAAATGGGGATTAATACCTTAAAGGAAAACTATTGAATAAGGAAATACATATAAAAATTATTTTTAACTGTTAAGGAGTGATGTAAAATACCTGGTAGTAACAGTAAAAGGAATTGCAGAGCTAATAAGTAGCTGAGTTGGGGCTGAAACTTGGTGTTCAGACTAAACATTGGGTTTTTCCTATTGCATCAGGCTGGGCCAACGTGCGCATTGCCCCGGGGCCACTTTCTTGGCAGACCGTAGATGATAATTTTGTCCGCCTGACAATACTAATTGATTTGGAAGACATAACAGTTCTTTGTCTTATTCTCACTTTCCTCATTATGTTAATGAATTTTTATCATTTACTCAGTCGTGTTGGCATGTCTGTTTGATTTTGTATTTTATACTTTCAGCGGTTGCGTGTACTTGAGGCTCTATTTTTCAATGTCATCACAAGCTCTGACAGATCACCCCTTTCTCTCCAGCCCTGGAACCCTTCAGATGGGCAACAGAGATGCTTCACTTCAGACTTATTTCTTTCCCAGATCCAGTAGGGCTGCCAAGAAGGGTGTGTGTGAATTGAGTCTTTGGAGAAGTCTGTCCAGAATCTTCTTTGATGTGTTTCTTCTTCCCGATCACATCTTGTCTTGTGAGCACAGTGATGCAGGCTATTATTATTTGTTAGCTCCGACTGTGTGTGAGATAATAAGTGTTTTGGCAGAAGCCTTGCTTCAAGGGGTGTGTAACAGTAAAAACTCAGTAACTAAAAGTTTGATTATACTATGAACTGCGCTATTCATGGAGTTCTTTAGGACACTTTGTTGATTTTAATTGACTATCTAAATATAGACCTTCATCTGAAGTATAGCTCAGACTTCTGATTTAAACTATCTCAAGTCCTTTCCTAGTGATGCCACTCACTAGCTCTGTGTCCGTGAGCAAGTTGCTTAGCCTCTTTCATTAAATAATGGGAATAAGAATAGTCCCTACCTCACAGGGCTATTATCCAGATCAAATGATTGAAGCCCTTAGAGCAGTCCTTGACATGCCTTACCCACCCAGCAGACACATGCTACAGTGAATACATGTGCAAAATTTTAGTTTGCTTTCAAATCTCCTTTGGAATTGATGTTATTTCTCATCTGGACTCTTTTCAGTCACCAATATGTTTATCTTTTATAACTGTAAAATTAGAAATAAGTTTTTAAGCTATCTCTGTGTTTTTTACCCTTGGGTTATACCTTCTGAAATAAGAGTCAAGTTTAGTACTAATATGTCCCTATATAAAAAAAGAAAAAAGTCAGGTCTAAGAGAGTAGGACCCAGTGGGAATTTTCATAACTTCATTGTCCTATCAATCATTCATTCTGGGCAGGAATGCCGCCCTCTGATGCTTACCTGCGTGTGTGCACATACACACGCACACACACATACACACACGCACACACACATACACACACACACACACCCTCATTCCCCTACCTGGCTAACTTTATCTGTCTCGTTGAAATGTAAGTAGTGTGACTTGACTTAGCTTGTGCTTTTCTTTAGGAATCTTTTCCTAATACAAACTCAGGAATCCCTAAAACTGTACCCGTATCTCCAAGGTGTTATCACAGTGTTGGTGCACTTGCCCTCCAGGGCAGGAGACACATTTCATCCCAGCCTCGCCCTTGGCACAAGGAGGCACTTAGTGCATGCTGGGTAAGCAAATGCACATACAATTTTTGTTTTAAATTTTTATCCTTTCTAAAGTGCAAATAAATGTAAAGTAGGCAGAGCAGCATTTCAATTACATTAACTTGAACAGTTATAAGGGAACAACAGCTAGTGTGGTAAGAACCAGCAGAGATAAAAATTTTGAGACTAGCAAGGGCGAGGTAGGAGGAATGGTCGACCCTACCTATTCTCTGGGATACCCACCCCCAAATACGACTAAGATATTTTTACATTTGCTAGAATCAGTTGAACTGAATTGAAAACACTATTGATTTTTAAGTGAGGAATAACCTTCGGACTAAGAAAAACAGTTATAGTCTTTGAATCCAATTATTAATGTATCATTGTAAATAGCGACCCGCCCCCGCCCCGAACATTCTTTCCATTTCTTTGAAATTTTAGCATATGTTTCCATTTGTATAGTGAATGCAGTCAGAAATATTACATTATTTCCTATTTGAATTGATGTTTCCTATGAAATCTGTCTTGACTGCGTTTTACATTTGTTTAGCTGGTTCCCAGCCAGCTATATGAGAACTAGGGAGTTTGTTAGAAATCCTTATTTCTAGGCCCTGTCCTTGGAGACCAGGATTCAGCAGGTCTGAAGACAGGCCCAGACATGGGCATTTTTTAAGTACTTTGAGGATTCTGATAGGCTGCTGGACTTCGGGACCACTGGGGCATTTTTCTAATTTTAAGGCACATACATTTCTAGAGTATTTTTTGGTCCACTTTAGAAGTCAAGTGAAGGCAATTAAGAAAGGCCTTCTAACCATAAACAAAGCAAATTGCTCTAATTGCTGTGAGATGCAAAGCAAATAAATTCACGTGTGCTGTATAATCTGTCTGATACCTTCACATTCTTTTAACATGGGTTTTAGTCCAGGGGAAGAAACAGTTTTTTCCCTGAAAGGGCCAATGTAATTATGGTTATATATACTGTAAGCTTCAAGTAATTATGGAGCACTCCATTCTTGTACCATATTCTGAGCAAATTACCAGCCTCTGATCAATAAAATTTCTTTTTAAGCATCTGTAAATTGAATCCAAGAAATGAAAATTCCGATCAAAGTTCAGCCATAACTAATTATTTTAAATATTCGGAAAAATATCAGTGTTACTGAGAATGTAGATGTCCTATTAATGTACCTGGCATACTTATTTTAATATATGAAATGAGTTACTTTCCATTAATCTTCCTTTTTTTTCTTTCAACAAAAGACACAAAATATTTTATGTCTGATGACACTACTAACCAAAGACACAGTGGGGACATTACTATACTTTCATTTAGTAATTGTAATAGGATTTATTGGTTTTTTTCCTTTTCTCTTTTACACACTCACAGCTTTCTCTAAGGAATTCTACATACGAAAGTTGTTTACTCATGACATAGTAATAATCTAAAGAAATTAATTCTGTTGATTGTCATTGTGATGTGCAATCCCACTTTTTCTGGAAATGCTGGGAAAAAATTCTGTTTTTTTTCTGTTCCTTTTTTTTTTCCCCCTTGGCCACACTGCACAGCATGTGGAACTTCCCCAACCAGGGATCGAACACATGCCCCCTGCCGTGGAAGCACGGAGTCTTAACCACTGGACTACCAGGGAAGTCCCATATTTTTTAAAAATATGAAATATATGGGTAACTGTCTCTCTCAAAACTTTAAACCTTAAGAGAAATCACATCAAAAGAAACAAGAATCGTCCAGATATCAGCCCCCCAACAAGTCAGAACTGTTTCTTTTTCCTTGTTCCATTTCTGTTCTTGTCCATACATTATTTTTACATAGTTGTAATCAAGTTATAGGTACAGTGTCTTCTGCTTATGTTGCCACTTAGCCTTAATTGCATTGTTTTTATATTGCCACATAGTTTTTTAACTATTTTAAATGTCTGTGTAATATTATATAGGCTGGTTGTACCATTGTACTCTTGGACTTTCCAGTATTCTTGAATGTTCACGTTATTTACAACATTATAAAATGGAGTTTCATTGTTAACAAACCTATGCTTCAAATGAGTGAGAGTGCATGTTTTGACCTTGGATCTAGGGTATGTATCTTCTGATTACATGGACCATTTGAACAGATAACTTCCTCATGGAGCTGAAATATTTATTATACCTACTTGTGCCTGTGAGTAAGCATGGCTCTGTAATCAGTGTGACATGTCATCCCAGGCTCATTGGCTTTCTACTTTCCGCCTTTCATACCTTATGAAATACCAGTTTGGTTTCTGTATTCATGTGACCTGGAAGTCAGGAGCTGAGTACTAGGATGCTGAATGAGTTGCACAGATGGAGTCAGACCTTTAGAAGTCCTCACAGAGGATGGTTCCCTCATTCTTCCCTATAATCTCTCTAATTAAGCATATAACATATTAGTTCAAAGAAATTCAACAGAGTTTTCTGAGTTTTGCTATGGTGGTGACTCTAATCCTCGTTTTGTTTTGTTTTGAAATAGCAAATTATTTCCAAATTTATTTCAGTTTCCTTTTGGGGATGGCAGCCACCTGGCTTGGTTGGACCCTAAGCAAGTGTTTGCTCTTTTCTTGAGTACTTAAGCAATTGGTAACAGTTCATTAGGTTGGGTGTTCACAGACTATTTGCTCTGTACCCCAAAATTCTTGATCACCGATAGCAAACAAAAATAGTGTCTTAGGAACTCACAGCAGCCTGAATTTTTCATGTTAAATTTCACCATTATTTTACATTATAATGGATTCCTTTCATCTAATTCTATCATGGAAATACAAGGCTACCAAGAGAGAGATGAGAAATCTGACTGACTTAAGCATGTTTTGAATTGAGGTCGTCATCACTTTAAGGGGATTTTGGGGGAAGAAACGGAGATTTTGGAGATCTGACTATACGGTATTAACAAAAGGCTTTCCCCATGCAGTAAGGCCACCAAACGGAAGTAGTCTTTGTTATGCAGGATGTGATTAATATTACCTCATCATTTAATTTTAGAACTTCTAAAATAAAGTTGCTTGCATCAGTTCAAGGCACATGGTTTGAAACCTGAGAGTGCCTACTTTTTCTTTTTCTTTTTTTTTGTGTGGTTTTTTTTTTGCGGTACGCGGGCCTCTCACTGTTGTGGCCTCTCCCGTCGCGGAGCACAGGCTCCGGACGTGCAGGCTCAGCGGCCATGGCTCACGGGCCCAGCCGCTCCGCTGCATGTGGGATCTTCCCGGACCGGGGCATGAACCGGTTCCCTGCATTGGCAGGTGGACCCTCAACCACTGCGCCACCAGGGAAGCCCCACCCCCCCTTTTTTTTTTAGTTACAGAAGAGATATGTGATTACTAAAAGTTTGGAAAATAATGAACTGAAAGAAGTCTCCCACGGTATCTTTTCCTTTACCAAAACCTCTGCTAATATTTTTCTTATGTGCTTTTTTTTCTTTACAGTTTTTTAACCCTGTTTACCCTGTTTTGAATCTGATCTATTTCACATAACACTACTTTGTGTGCTTTTCTCCCGCAATGTTTACAATCTTCCTGTCAGTTGTAATCTGTCTAGTCTGTCCTTCTGATGTTCCGTAATGTTCCTGTTCATGCTTCCTCCTATTATTGGGCATTTAGAATGCTGAATTGTCTGTCCGGTACACAGTGATGGTTATCAGAACCCTGGCCCACACAGCATGTTAATAGTGATCATACAAGTCATGGAGGTAACCTGATCCTGCTGTGATTTAACTTTCTCAACCAGTATTGTGCATTTTTTACTGAATTCCTTTCTGCCTGTTTCCTTTTGTTTTTGGTTTTGTTTTGAGGGGGTCTTTTCAGAGGAAAGGGAGCTGGTCATGAACCACTTCATAGGTGGGTATTTTTGTCTTTCTTTCCTTAGTGGTGAAAGTGGTGCTGGAAAGACAGTGGCTGCCAAATACATCATGAGCTACATCTCCAGGGTGTCTGGAGGAGGCCCCAAAGTCCAGGTGAGTTGGTGCTATGGCCCATTTTGAGACTTTGCGCTCTGGAAAAGTAAGAGGCTCCATTTGCTGTTTAAAAAAGATTTTTTCTTCCACAGAGAAGACATTGGTATTATAACCAAGAAACTTGAAATATGCAGAGAAACAGCATGTTATGGGCTGGAGATGCCTAATATGTAATGAGTATTATATACAATCGATGAAAAGGTCACAAATCCAAAAGTAAAATAAACAAAGGGCATGAAAGCCATCTCATAGAAAAGGAGATATAAATAACTCTTAAAACATGAAAATATGCTCACCCCCATGATAATAAGAGAAATGCATATTAAAATTACATTGAAAAACTATTTCTTAACTGTCAAAATGGCAAAAATTTTGTAGTATTTTAAACACTGCTGGTAAAAAACATAGGGGCATAGTCTGTCTAACACATTACTGGTAGGAACATGAACTAGTACACTTCTGTGGAGGGCATTTCGGCGATATTTTTCAAATCTATAAGCATGCACCCTTTGACTCATCAGTTCTGCTTGGGAGAATCTAACCTTTAGGTGTCATCAGTTCTGCTTGGGAGAATCTAACCTTTAGGTGTCCTGAAATGTATACAAAATGATATATGTGTAAAGATCTTTGATGTGACCTTTTTTGATGATGGAGAAGACTGGAGACAAATGCTCATCAGTTGGTGATATAATTTATGGGGAAATAATTTATGGTTCATAATAGACTACAATATTAGACAGCCATAAAAAAATGAAGCTTCAGGTACTGATGGGGACTGATCTTCAAGCTATAACATGAATTGCAAAAAGCAAAGTTCAGAACATTGCGTATAATGTGCTACCATGTGAGAAAAAGGAGAACACATATTTATAATATTTACATTTGTTTGCATATGTATAGCATAGCTCTAGAGGGATACATAAGAAATTGCTAATAGTGATTTCTCCAGGGAAGAGACTGGGGGAGGGGCATCTCTCCATGTAGAACCTCCCAAACCTTTTATTTTTTATGTCACTTTATTTTTTTGATAGGTAAGAGATGGATTTATTTAGAGAGATAACACATTCCATAGGCAGAATGCGGTCTGTCTTAGAAAGTGAGAGTGACCACGAACCTTTCATTTTTTGAACGATGTGAATCAATCTCCAATTCAGAAAATTTACAAAGATTTTAAAATGGAGAAAGGAAAGGAAGGAGGAAGAATCAGAACATTATCAGGAAACATTAGGAAAGGGGGGAAACCCAGAGAACGAGGACACAGGAGAGGGAGAAAGAAAAGGGGGGGGATTATAGTATGGGCAGAGAAGGGGCAGGTTCAAGAGGAAAGTATGAAGAAAGCAGTAGATGTAACCTTTCCTGTCTTGAGTTTTACTCGTTGTGGTAGTGGAATCAGCATCAGCAGGACTGGTGAAGCCCCCCTCCCACACCCAGAGAGCAGTGGAGGATGGCTATGGGGGCTAAGGTCCACAGGGGGCTGCTCATCACTGGCACAGACTGCTGGGAACTTTTTTTTTTTTTTTTTTTTAGAAATCATGATCCAAGGTAGATGTCACCCTAAAGATTAATTTTTTAGTTAGAATCATTTAATGTGATGTTATTGCCATACTCAGCTGTCGACTTTAAAAAGACACATCGAAATTCTGTTTATTATGGCTCTGTCTACTAAATCAATAGTGCTCCATCCTGTCCTGGGGGATCAGAAAGCTTAAGGCGGAGGCCAGTATTCCTTACACAGAGTAAAAGGGTCTTAGAGTGGCCTCCTCTACCAAATGAAAGGAAGATCTAGAGCAGCACCATCCAGTAGAAAGATGGTGCACGTCACATGCGTAATTTAAAATTGAATAGTTACAGTAAAAAAGAGTAAAAAGCATATGAAATTAACTTTTTTAATATATTTTATTTCACCCAATAGATCCCCATATTATTTCAGCATATAATTACTAATCAATTAATGAGCTGTTTTACATTCCTTTGTGTCCTAAATCTTTGGCATCCAGTGTGTGTTCTACACTTACAGCACATCTCAGTTGGGACTGGCCACGTTGCATGGGCTCAGCAGCTTCCATGTTGGACAGTGGGTACAGCTCTAGGACTTAGGTTGATATGGTACAGTCCACTTGCTTTTCTCCATCTGTGTGATCATACCCTGTCCATAGAAGATGGACATGGAGCCAGGAATCCAGGATGCTCTTTTGTGTATGGGCTGCTCCTTGAATTCACTCTTTCTCTTTTCCCCCTATATGCTTACCACATGCCACAAAATTCTGCTGGACATCTTGATAGTTGATGGATGGGTGGATGGATACATGCATAAAGATTCCCAGTTACAAAGTCAATCATGAAAGAGGGAAAGAGACAAGGAAGGGTCTTTCTTTTGTTCTGCCCCTACAAGAAGTTGAGTGTTGATAAATGGTGTAGGCATGCCTGGCCATCAGACAACACGTATAAAAGATTAATGAAGACCCACAAAGTCAAAATTAATTTTACAAAGAAAAGCAAATTTTATATGAATCCATGAGTTTTTAAAGGAGAAGCATGCTTAGAAGTATCTTTCTAAGCTTTGAAACCGACGTCCTGGTGGGACCATCCATGATTTACTCTTCCTTCCATTGCTAACGACGTGTGCTGGTTGATGGAATTCCAGTTCTCGGTCCTCTTCTGAATGTCCAGGCGGTGCCAGAGGAGCACTTTGGCTGTTACATAGTTAGTAGTTAGTGCCTTCATCTAGTCCTGTTTGCTGCAGGCGACGACCTAGTGGCCAGACTGCAGACGTTTAATGTTGGTTTTTCTCTTCCTGTTTTCCTAGGAGGACAAGGATACAGAGAGCTCTTGGCTTGAAATTAGTCAGTAGCTAAAGAGCACAAGCCAGAGACTTGTTATTTCTGGAACATGTTTAACCATAGCATGTGAATAATTAGAAGTACAAGGAATGACTCACTTGTTCAAAATCCTCTCCAACATCAACTCCTATCTGTTGAGCTGTCTTTGCCCATGGGGTGTTTTGTACTTTTCAGTCTGACATCAAATTGGGGTGTATGAAAACCAAATTCTTCCCCTCCAGTAGGCCAGGAATTGTTCCACACCATCCAGTGTCGACCCTTGTTGCTCAAGTGGGAAAGAACTGGCAAAACCCGCAGCACTGGGGAGCTGGTTAGAAATGCAGACTCTCGGGCCCCACCTCAGACCTACTGAATCAGCATCTGCATTGTAATGAGATTCCCAGGTGATTCACACACATGAAAGTTCGGGAAGCACAAGACTGTGTCTGCAGCTTTGTTTGGGGAGGAGAAACTGTTTAATTTCCCTCAAGGTGCCTCTCACTTGCAGTGAAGAGAGGGAGTGCGGGATGCAGTAGGTGGGGAGAGAAGTTGAGTAGAACGGGAGTAGTGACAGTAAAGCCTCCAGTCAGAACCCAAGGAGATGCCCCGTCCTGCCATGATGCCCCATACACAGGGAGCATGGGATGAAGGTGCAGCATCCGATTTGGAAACCCAGTCCGGGAACGTTTGTAGATCCTGATTTATGGTGGCACCCTGGCTCCAGAGAATCCTGCATCAAGTCAAGGGAGCTGGAAGGCATGACCACACAAACAGGGTTAGGTCTGTCAAGAGGAAAGAGTAAATCCTCCAGAAATCCCAGGGACTTGGATTTGAGGCCTCTCACCTTCACCATATTCAGAAACCATGTCCTTGGGAAAGTCTGGCTTTACATCGTGGAGTAGGTGTTCGCATCTTCCTAACCTGTGGTCTTTTTGCTGTGACAGCACGTCAAGGACATCATCCTACAGTCCAACCCGCTGCTGGAGGCCTTCGGGAATGCCAAGACGGTCCGGAACAACAACTCCAGCCGATTTGTGAGTTTCTTTCCTATGATAGAGAATGTCACCTGATTGATGATGTTGACATTCCTGATTGAAGTCCTGTGTCCCCGAGGAAATAGGGGGTTTTCACACATCATCAGGAGGCCGCTCTTTCAATCTTTTCCTCGTTTTCTCTAGCGGCGAGCTGCCAGGCTTCAATTTGCCCTTTGACTCAAGTTATTTTTGAGCCTTGGGGATGTAAATAAGATAATTTTTGAAACCAGTTCTCAACTTGAGTTGCCTTCCTAAGGAAAATGGAAGTGTCAACTTTGGTCTTGGAGGAGTTTGCTTTGGGCCCTGGAGAAAAAGCCTTCTTTCCCTGACAAAGAACTGAGGAGACTAGATCCCAGGTCTTGTCGCCTTGCTTTGCTTCATAGAACTTGATCTGTGGACCCTGAAGGAAGCACTTTGATCCGGCACCCTGGAAAGAAACTTCCTCCTCTCTGTCAGCCAGAGGGAGCCGACTGCTTACCCCACCCCTCTTGGCTTTGTGTGTGCGTTTTTTGCATGTTCATGTGACATAATGACATGTAAAAGTGACTGGACTTAGTCTACAGATTCCTTCTAACTGGCCCACTTACCCAAGGGAATGAAGATATCAGGCAAATGCCTGAATGCCTATTGAGATGTTTTTCTGAGTGTCTCCTGAGGGGGTAAATTGGAAGGCTGGCAAGGATGAATATGAATATATGCCCCTTGACAAAAAGCCACATTTGCAAAGAAATGAATGTTTGCTCAGTAGCTTTGATTTATGTAGATTTTGTATCTTATCTCAACCATAGATTATGTCTGGCAGTAAAGCATTTAGGGAGCCATCTGTGAGGTGGATTCTGGACCATTTTAAAATAAATAAGTGAGAATTTTGGAGAAAAACGATTTCTTTTTTACCCTTCTGTGTTGGAAGGAAGCTTCCATTTCCAAGAGAATTCTTGCTCAGTTCTTATGCAGTAATTGTTAAGCTCCCTGGTGAGTTTTATCTGTCAGAATTATCCTCACTTTCCTCGCTGTTTAATATTATTCAGACTACTCATTTGTTCATCTCTCATTTTTCTGCTCAATGCCAGTTGTCCATCTCAGTCTGCCTTGTAAAGATGGACTTGACCAAATTTAACTCTCTAGCTACCCATCCCCCTTCTTTTGCCTTCCTTAGAGAGCAGGAAGATAACCATATCAATATTTTCCTTGATATTTCCAATATAAATTATTTTTTATCCTTGGACAAGGAGGCTACAGCAGTCAGTTTTTGTAAAGCAAAACAAAAATACCCGGCATTTATTATTTTTCTGATTACAGAATTTCGTACAACCCTGATGGAAAGATGGGAAAACTATACAGAAAGGCAGTTCTCTCTCTCATACACACACACACACGTGCACACGTGCACACACGTAGTGGAGTCTGGTGGGGCATCAAAAGATGTTCTCGTTAATAATGAGAGAAATGTAAATTAAAACCATATATCATTTTCTGTCTCTCAGATCATGAAACATTAAGGAGAAAAGACGCTATTGGTTGAAGACTGACACCTCCCAGGAGAGCAATTTGACAATTCTTATCAAAGTTTAAAAGACTCATTGTCTTTGACCCAACAATACTTTTAGTGTATAATATCCACGTTCCCTGTTAATAATGATTTATTTTAAAAGATATCCATATTGTTAAATTTTTTTAAGAAGTTTACAAAACAATATCTATAATATGGTCCTATTTATTTTAAAATGCACATTTATATAAAGCATAATTAAGGTGTCTGCAAATCCAAGTTTGAATATCCTATTACAGTGATTAGTAGGGGGAGGTAGAAGTGGCATCAGCGTGGGATTATGGGTAATTTCACTTAAAATGGATATGTTGTGTGAATCATAAAAATTCATCTATTTCCACTTATAAATCTTTTCAAGTTTTAAGAACTACATTATGAAATATTTCAAATACTATTTTAAAATAATACAATGAACATTGGGGTACCCAGTATCTAACTTAAGAAATAAAACATTACCAAGAGTTGAGGTTTCTTTTCATTTACTAATGGAAATATCATATCCTTTCTTTATACAGTTTCCTCTTTCCCCCAGGCTGCTTTACAACAAAACTAAACTTTTTGCTCTCTCATAAGGGATTTTGCCTTTTATATTACAATTTTGAGTTGTGTATAAGCATTTCTGTTACATTAGAACAGTGATTCTCAAACTTGGCCACATATAAAAAACACCCAGGCTTTTTACAGCTACTCCCGTCTGGGTGCCAGTCCCTAGCGACTGACTTACTTGTCTGGGGTGGCATCAGGAAGCATTTCTTTTTCTTTCTTTCTTTTTTAAATTCAATGTAATTTTAATATTTATTTATTTGGTTGCACTGGGTCTTAGTTGCGGCAGGCAGGCTCCTTAGTCGCGGCTTACTGGCTCCTTAGTTGTGGTACGTGGGCTCCTTAGTTGTAGCATGGGAACTCTTAGATGCAACATGTGAACTCTTAGTTGTGGCATGCATGTGGGATCTAGCTCCCTGACCAAGGATCGGACCTGGGCCCCCTGCATTGGGAGTGCGGAGTCTTATCCACTGCGCCACCAGGGAAGTCCCCCTAAGGCAGCATTTCTTAAAGGCTCCGCAGGTCTTTCTAACATGTAGCCAAGGTTGTGAACCATTTCCAGAAGGACTTGAGACTTTGCCGTTTACCACATCTGCCCTTCCTGGATTTGATGTCCTGTTTTGTTTCATTTCCATCCTCAGGTTGACGGGGAATGGCAGTGGGGTGGTAGGGTTGTACACAAATGGACACTGAATTATTCTCTTCAGAATGTGGCCGAAGGGAAAGATGGCGAAGGATGGCCACGGTAGGAAGCAGAGGGGTCTTGTTCAGCAGACTTTTCTCGTGAACCACCGTAATTTGGGATAGCTGCGGTTTGTGGTGCTTCTGGATGTTTATTTTTGGGTTTATTTTTGGGAAAGGAAGGAGTCAGCAGATTAAAACAAATAGACAGTTAGATGGTGGCTTTCCTTTGTAGCCTTTTTGATACCTGGAATTGGCGAATACCTTAGCAGGAACACAGCAGGTGCTAGGTGCTGTCGGCAGCAGGAAAAACACGCAGCAGGCTTTCCTTCTCCTTAGTGAGTTTATGGTTCTAGTTGGAGACTTGCTGCTTGGCAGGCTTCAGCCCTGAGATGGAGGGATTTCAACAGCATACACATTTTACAAATATTAAATGTGAATGCAGTTAGGCTGGGCATGCTCTCCAGTCTGACCCTAGGCCACACCACTCCCTAAAACCCACATTTTCATCTTTTTCTTCATTTATATTTGCCCTCCTGGACCTTCCTGAGGACTGGAGAGAAACTAGATTGTAGTGGGGGAAAAAAAAATCATTTACTTAACAATCTGGACACCTTTTTCAGCTACCCTCAAGGGTTTTATTTTCCTTTGTTCCCTATTAGCAGTAATTTAAAAGGAAGTATTAACAACAGTAGCAAAAATCCCCACACCCATAAGTAGCTGGAAAGGACTTATAACCAAGTGTTTTTATTTTACATAAGCATATTAGATGCTTCAGAGGTAAAAAGGGATTGCTTTTGCTCAAAGCCATTAAAGTAAGTCTGCCCAAGGGAAAATTTGCTTCCTCTGAAAGAGGCAGATAGAGTTCACTCTTGTTAGATCAAGGGGACCATGTGATTTTCTGTCCTATTCTTTACAGCTTCCGGTTTAGCAGGCAAGCACCTACTGGGGGAAAATGGGAAGGAATATAGTGAGCATATCCTTATTTAGTCAGGTTAGAATGATAGATTCTCTCTCTCAATACAGAATTGTGTGATTGGACAAAGGCATGGGTTATTGTCTGATAGGAAATGGTGAGGAAGTCTAGACCAGAACTGGGAATAATTCAGAACATATCTTTCATTAATGAATTTCCTTGAATTATATGCTATATCCAAGGCCTGTTTGGAACATCATGTTTTTGTTCACCAACCATTGAAGGAAATCCCTAATTTTCTTGCAGGGAAAATACTTTGAAATCCAGTTCAGTCCTGGTGGGGAACCAGATGGTGGAAAGATCTCCAACTTCCTTCTGGAAAAATCTAGGGTGGTGATGAGGAACCCTGGAGAGCGGAATTTTCACATATTTTACCAGGTTTTCCTTTATATTATTTCTTTCCTACTTCCTTATTCCTTCTCCACATTTAAAATTTTCTTCTCTCAGTCCTCAGGTTTAGACAGTCTAGTCTGGCAAGCCCAGGAGTCTTTATTGCTGTAGGATGTGTAAGTCAGTGTGCAAAAGAATTGTGAGAATGCCCTTACCTGCAAGAACAATGAGTTCTAGTTGGGATGAGAAGACAAAAATTTCCCTAGAGTAAAATAATCAAGAAAGTGTTGACACACTTCAGAACAAAAGTAGGAATGTTTTATTCTTTGCCAAATAGGAATTCACAAGGGAAGACTTGGCTGGGATGGTAAGGATAGCCATTAAGGAAGCCCAGGATAGCATGGAGGGGAGATTGACTCAGGCAAGTCAGGTGGCCTGAACAAAGCAGGAGTGGGAGGGAGAGGGGGGAGGGGGGAGGAGTAGGCTAATGTATGAGTCAGGCCCCAGCTGGTCTGCAAGGGCAGAGGTCTCCAAAAGGTGAACTGTTGGACAAAAGACTTGAAATAGACTTGGGATCTTTCATGCCAGGTCAAAAAGTTTTGGCTTAGACTCTCAGAAGCCATGGAGAATTTGGTGCTAGAGCAGTATGCCAGCTGCTTTGAACGTGTGTTCCAGGCTTCAGCAGTCATTTGCTTTGACTATTTTTAAAATGTTTTTAAGTATTAAAAAAATTTAATGATACCATACACAATTTTTTAATGTATGGATTTATGTATTAGTACTTCATATATTGGGGATCCACATTAGATTTTCTTTGAAGAGTTGGCATGCAGTGGTTTTGGGGGATTTTTAAATTTATTTTTTGTTATAGTTTGAAGATCATTGGATTTGAAGGCAGTTAAGCTGTGTTGGTAGCTCACATTCAGTCTTTTCAATTACATAGACATGTTAGGTGACGACAAATAATTCTTCTGGTTGGCATCTGTTGGTTGAAAGCATACATAAATGACCAAAACTTCTGTTAATTCAGTAATGTTTTTAATTATATCAGTCCAAGCAAAATGTATAGATGTTTGAAAAGTAATTTCATGCGTCACACACATAGTGTATTATTTATTGAGCACCAGATAGAAGTTCATAATTATTTCCCAGACACCTTTTAATAAATGCCAGCCCCGGACTTCCCTGGTGTCACAGTGGTTGAGAGTCCACCTGCCGATGCAGGGGACACGGGTTCGTGCCCCGGTCCAGGAAGATCCCACATGCCACAGAGCGGCTGGGCCCGTGAGCCATGGCCTCTGAGCCTGCGCGTCCAGAGCCTGTGCTCCGCAACGGGAGAGGCCACAACAGTGAGAGGCCCGCATACCACACACAAAAAAAAAGCCAGCCCCATGCCCCTCCAGATTCCTCTTCCTACAGGTTGGAAATCCCCAGATTAGAGACTGGGGAAGTGATGAGATCAGGGGAAGACAGAGTTCCAGATTCTGACATAGAAGTAATAGTCGAAGCTGTGAAATAGGGGAGACTCCTGTGGGAGTGAGTGTGGAGAGAAAAACCATGCCCATCTAGGACTTGGGGACCTGGGGACCACCTACAGAATGAGGAGGCATTGAGGACCCAGGGAAGTAGTCAGAGGATGAAAGCCAAGATCCTGCAGTGTCAGCAAAGCCAGAGGGAGCTCGGGGGAGGGGAGTGTGGGCCAGGATCCCATGTTCAGAGCTTTGGGGGGAAGGATGGGGCAAGGGCCTTGGGATCAAGAAAGGCCTGGTGGCCTCAGCCCCTGGAAAGCAGCCATGAGGGTTATTTCTTCAGAATGGCGATGGCGAGAAAGAAGCCAGATGAGGAAGTAGGTTCTCTAGCTTGAAGGATCTCACAGAGGCAAGGAAAAGCTTCTAGAGAAGGCAAAGAGCAGCATGTGTTTGTAGATGGGAGAAAATTAAAGAAAGGGGTGTTTGAAGATTCAGGGAGCTACATACTGTGGGGAGAAGACTGAGAAAGAGGTGGGAGAAGTTCTTCCTTAGACACCCCGCCCACCCCCCAAAAAAGAAAAAAAACAGAAAGCCAGAAGGAAGAAAGGAAGAGAGAGTGGTGCAAAAAGATTTTGAGGAGATAGGGGAAAAAACTCAGGGAACCTGATGTCGTCAAATGACCTAGAGCTTCTCGGTCATGGAGATGAGGTTCCCTATTTTAAGGGTGTGGAGCCGGGGTGACAGGAGGAACTTGACCAGGATGGAGGAGTGTGGATGGGGCTAACTCCTGCCGGCTGGGAGCCAGCAGTGGCTGGCACTGGCTTGCATGGGCTGTTCGCATCTCTCCCTTCAGGGACATTTCTTGGTAGTTTGAAATCAGTCATGGTAGGAGGATTCACACCATGAAAGTCAGCAAACTACAACTCTAGTCCCCACCCCCAGCTCAAGAATGGATAGTTGAACATTTTCCAGCACACCTAAAAGGGTGTTGCTCACAGCTAAGGCAAATACCAGAGATAGAACAGAAAGCCAAGGGACAGGACACCAGCAAGGGGGACCTGAGGCTGTTCTTGACTATGCACCCTTCAGTGAGAAGCAGGGAGGGTCCAGCTGCACTTTAAAAAGCCATGTGCAAGCTAAGCAGGAACAAAGTAATTGTCATCTGGCTTGCTGTCTACTTTTCCAAGGGGTCTCACCAGTGTGACCGTACAGTTCCCTGTATCGGACAAGGGAAAATTCTCAGCTCTTGCAGGTCTAATCAGAGTTAAGAATTAGAATTTGCAAAGATGATTTGGGGCTACTACACAGAGAGCACATATGCTGAAGCCCCTCCATATTTTTGCAACTGGACCACCCATCCGTTTGGGAAGCAGGGATAGGAAGTCTCATCGCCTGGGCTCCGGGGCTGGTGGTGACAGGAACCGTGCGGTACCTTCGATTGCTTTCTGGGCCTCTCCACGCACACGCCACTTTCTCTTGCTCCAGCTCATCGAGGGCGCCTCCGCAGAGCAGAAGCACAGCCTGGGCATCACCACCATGGATTATTATTACTACCTGAGCCTCTCGGGGTCCTTCACGGTGGATGGCATTGACGACAGGAAGGAGTTTCAGGAAACTCTGGTAAGTGCTGGCGCGGGGCAGCTCTTCAGACCGGGCGTTGCCTGTGGCGGAAAGGGCAGGGGAGGTTAGCAAAGCAAAGAACAGCCCGATATTCCCACCTCATGCTGCTGGAAGCACTCCATTTTCTGAAACACACTTGTAAACACCCTTAAATAGCCATGTGCCCAGTTGCTGGAGGACCACTTAATGATTTTAAATGGGTAAAAAAAAAAAAAATCATCATTACCTGCTGCAGGTGCTCTGATTAACAAATAAAAACGGTCGTGGGTAATGCATTTACCATACCTGTTTGCCAACAGCTTATACAGTTGTTGAGCTGTTTCCTTTCAAAAGCAAAGCAAAAACTGCTCTTAGGATCTTAATCAGGTTTAGAAATCATAGGACGCCTTCAGTCTCTCTCCACCCGCTCTCTCTTCCCCTCTGTGTTTATAGGTCAGAAGGAGAGCCTCTACCCCATTCTCTTCACGATTTATGCATTTTATGGTACAAGGTATGAATCCAGGTAGATGATTGAGGGTTCACGTCCTTGGGGAAACGACTTACTAAGTCAGTCTAGAACTTTCTGAAGGTGGGCTGTCCACCCATTTAGCCTCAAAGAACTGCATCACCACTGCCCTTTGAGTCGGGTACCAGCCTGCCTCCTCCCTCAGCCCAGATCCAGAACCAAGTGGGAGAACGGGCAGTTGGAGGTACAGTTGAGGGGAAGCTGACCTTTGTGCTTGTGTGTCCCGGGTGCCAGGGAAGAAGATGGCATCAAGGGGCCGCATGGTCTCAGAAGAGCTGGGAGAAAAAAGGCAGATAGGCCTGCATTGGTCCTAGAGTACAGTTCTCTTAGGATATTGGTATCTAAGACTCAGGCATCTCAGCTCCTTTTATTGAATTTAATGGACCTCAGAAACAAGGCTTTTCTAATGATGCTTTTATTTGATTTTCCTGGAGATTTTTTAATCACCATCCTTTTGCAAGTACAATTTATTCTCAGCCCTGCCAGTGAAGAGGAAGATCTATGAGTATTGAGAGTGGCTGGAAAAGGGGCACTGGTGCCCTTAGAGGGAGAGGAGTGGCAACAAGGAGAAAACTAAGGGACGAAAACGGACTTGTTGACCATGCAGCTGCCGCTCCATCTGGTTGTGTTCCCCCCAGAGCTCTCTCGCCCTTATTCCTGGAGGATTACACGTTCTCTATGTAAAGACGGAACTGCCTCTCCAGCACCATGTTGAGACTTGAATGTGTGAGAGGGCATTGGTCAGTGAAAATGTCTTACAGGGACTTCCTGCTGCCATCTCAGACTAAGCCGAGTGTGACTGCACACGCAGTTTGGCGTCTTTCTGATGTGCTTCTATAGCTGGGGACCGACTTGTCTGGATCGCTTCTCTCTTCTTTTCCAGCACGCGATGAACGTGATTGGGATCTTTGCGGAGGAGCAGGCGCTGGTGCTGCAGATAGTGGCGGGAGTTCTCCACCTGGGAAACATCAGCTTCAAGGAAGTTGGCAACTATGCGGCCGTGGAGAGTGAAGAGTGTGAGTGGTGTGGGCACCCGGTTGCCAGATGAGGGGACACAGTTGTTTAGTTCCGATCAGAAGTAGCACACCACTTTCCTTTGCTTTGGGTTTTTTGGTAAGAGAGGCTGAGAACACTTAGGTGTCCTGCTGTGGCAGAGCTTAATGGCCTCATGGGAGTCTGTGCCTCTTCTGTACACTCACACTATGGACCATTAATGAGATTGTTTCAGTTTATCATTAACTTTGGGGAAATCTGGCAGAATTTCACATACAGGTTTAAAAATAGTGATACTTTAATGAAGATTAAAGATTTGTCTCCTACTAAAAATCTTTTCTGTAACTGATCTTTAGGGTTGATATTCACCTAAAGGTTCTAAAGAGCATCATAGGCTATATATAAATAAGGAAAGCTCATGTTTATAAGTTGCCCCGTGGGTTGGATTAGACCGGGCTTCTGAAAACAGGAAAAAAAAAATGGACCCTGACTGTTGTGTTGATATTGCTGGTGACGGCCTTTAATGTCCTCTCTGTAGCAGTCAGAGCCTGAAGACCTGAATGATCACTTTTGCTCACGTCACTAGTTCTATGTGCTCCACTGTGCCACAGCTGCTGTGGCATGTGACTTTCGCCTCTTAGGCATCAGTTGGCTTTCCAGGCTGCTCTCAGAACCCACACATCCTTTAACCACCCAGGGAGGGAGACGTTTCTTCCTTTCTCAGCATTCTTCAAAGATGGTAAATTTAGATGCCTAGTAATAAATAGTATCCTACTCATTGCTGACAGTGCAGTAAGGCTCTTTCCATTCCAAATAAGGTTCTTTTTTATATTTTTGTTTTCTTTGGTGATAAAAGAGTGAAGTTCTGCCAACTTTTGATGTCCGTCTGATAAAGAGAAACGTGAATTATGTGTACCAGGGAAGGGAGTGAGGTGGAAAACAATAAATACTCAGGGTGTCCATAGGGTCTAGAAACACAACCTAATAATAATAATAACTGTGTTTCTAGACTTCATGTACTTTATCCTTCCCATTGAACAAATGCATGTATGTGTCCAGGAGGGTGATGAACACTTGCCTTTCAACATTGATCTCTCCAGTTTCTTGGTAGTTTTCTGTGGACGTAGACTGGAATTCTCTTGCCTTCTTGGATAGTACAATCCTTTACTGCCTCTGTAGGCTGGAGGAAAATGTCATGACTCTGACATAGCAAGCATTTCCCTGGGTGCTTGAGCCAAGAAGTGGTTCGTTGCACATTAGTGTCCAGAGGAAGTAGCCTCCTCAGCCAACTGGGTAAAGCCCAGGATTGGCAACTGCCTATGAAATCCCCTGATTTTAAGTGGTGCAGGGATGGAGATCAGAAAAGACTATGCTTGAAGCCAAAGAGGTCTAACAAAGAAAAGTGTCCTCCTCCCAATCATTTTGTTTTCTTTCAGTTGGTAATACCTTAACATGGTTCAGGGGGGTACACGATCAGAGTTATCACATCTACCCCTTTGCTAGTCGAGTTATATCCCTCCCCCGAGAGAAACACTGTTTCCAATCTCTTGTATTCCTTTCAAGGGAATATTGTGTTCCTGAGAAACTACTCATATCTCTTCTTTTTTCCCCACTCTTGTATGTTAATGGGAGCAAATAACATGTTCTACAGTTGCTTTTTCACTTCAAATTACATCTTGGAGCTTCTTCTGTATCAATTCATTAAGAAGCGTCATCCTTCTTACAGCTGCATTAGCATTCCATTGCCGGGCTATACTGTAATTTATTGAACCAATCATCTGTTGATTGACATAAAGATGGTTTCACATCCTTTGCTCTTCTAATTACTTAAAATGAATAACCTGGTTTGTGTCATCTTTCTCATATTCGAGTTTATATATGGAATAGATTTATAGAGGGGAGGGCCTATGTTTTTATAAAGGAAGAAAGCAGACTTTCCTTAGCTATTGTATTGTAGAAAAAATTGCTAAGACTCCCATCACAGCTGGCCTACTGAAGCAAGATATTAAATACAAATTAACCTAAGAACTTTGTTGAAAGAAATAAAAATACTACTTAAATAACCACGGGAATAAATTGACAGTGCTATAAATAAATTGACCCGTTACTAACAGGTTAGAAAGCACAGAACCTCAACACCCAAGACTGATACACCACATTTACCTTGCCGTTTCTTTTTCTTTTTTCCTGCGGTGCGCGGGCGGGCCCAGCCGCTCCGCGGCATGTGGGATCGTCCCGGACAGGGGCACGAACCCGTGTCCCCTGCATCGGCAGGCGGACTCTCAACCACTGCGCCACCAGGGAAGCCCTTTGCCGTTTCTTTTAAATTTGTAACAGGGACTTTTGCTTTGCTACATCTTTTCGGTTTCTCTATCTTCCCTATACGTCCCTATACTTAAATGGAAAAATTAAATCCAACTTTGCTTTACACTTGAGTGCAGTAATAGAAATCTATCCTCATTATCAGAATGTGCTAAAACATTACTTTCTAGCAGGTTCTTTTATGTTCTGCTTAACTCTTTAACTGTACGAGAGTTATATCAGCATTTTTTTTTTTTTGCGGTACGCGGGCCTCTCACTGTTGTGGCCTCTCCCGCCGTGGAGCACAGGCTCCGGACACGCAGGCTCAGCGGCCATGGCTCATGGGCCCAGCTGCTCCACGGCATGTGGGATCCTCCCAGACCGGGGCATGAACCCGTGTCCCCTGCATCGGCAGGCGGACTCTCAATCACTGCGCCACCAGGGAAGCCCCATCAGCATTTTTTAATTAATCAATGCCTTCTCCTTGCCCTCCTCCTCCTGTCCCCACTCCCCCAGCCTCCAACCTTCCATACTGCTGCTCCTATCCAGCCACCCTTGCACACACCCTCGTGGAAACTCACAGCTGGAAGGAAGTCAATATGATTAGCCCTATAATTTCAGCACCAGGGCAGTCACTGAAGATGACAAGAGGCCATAAAAGCTAGTACCTGAAAAACATGGCATGGATTTTTTGGAAAGCAATTACTAGATTTTCTCTCTAGACTTCTTAGCTGTTTCCCTAAGCCTGTGGCTCTGATTCTTGGCCAAACTCCATGCCTTGTTTTTCAAGTGCCTGTGATCCTTCACTTGTGCCATCTTCTTTTCTACAGAAGAGGTACGAGGCATGGAAGGAATATCATGTTTCCTTGTTAGTCTTGTCTGTTTTGTCTCAAGGACCCAAGAACTTAGTCCGTATTGCTTTATTTCTTTAACTGTGGTCGTAAAGGTAATAGCATAAACTTTTCTACCAACCATTTTAACCATGTCCCTACTTTAGCATGGTTGGGGGCTTGGGAGAAGCCCATATTTAATCTACATGCTATCTGCCTGGTGAGCGTGATAATAACCAACATTATAGTTTCCCCTTAATGAAGGCCTCCCCGATGTCAGACACTTTGGTAAATGTCTCTTGAGTCTCGCTGCAGAGCTGCATGTGTCCAGTGTGATTTATGGGCGTCTTCTGTCCTCGTTCTGTGCAAGGTGCTTTTCTTTTGGCAGAGGACACATGCAGATTCCTTAACATATGTGTCAACGGTAAAACTAAACTGAAAAAAATGGCCATTGGCAAATGAGCGCATTTCATTTTGTTCACATGCCCTTTGAAAAAGGAAGCCCTCTACTTATCCTAGTGTTTCTGTGGAACAGTCCTATAGTTAATAAATACCTTGTTCTGGCATTACACTTTTTCAAAATGCATTCACTGACTTAATCTCATTGGGAGGTATATACTGAGAAATGTCAGCCTGTTACATTCCAACACCATCTGTGAAATTCAAACAGATTATCCTTTATTGGGAGCCTTATGATCTTTGAGCATTATCATAAGGTCTTTAATAAATAAAATCCCTTTATCAGAGAATTTTGGCAAAGCTTTATGCAGAAAAAGAAAACTCATATCCAAGTTCAAATTTTTGATTTGTGTCCATGAACATCTTCCATTCATACTGAAAAAAAAATCTGAGCATTCTTTCATGTGCAGGAATGTCATTCTTGTCATTTATTCACATTAGAGTATTTTGACCAAAAGTCAAGAAAATCTGTTTATATCACTAGCCCCCCTCTTGGTGAGTTTCTTGACCTGATACAATTTGCTGACCCATGAGAACCTCACCTTTTCAATCCAAACTGACCACAAACTATGCCCACTACATGTCCTTAGGACTGGATGGATGTTCTGTGATATGAATACCACCAATCCCCTCCATCACTTTGTACACCACCCCAGGGAAATCAGATAACACCCCTCTCTAGAAGTCATCCAGGCCTCCTTTGACTCCAACCCAAATATCCCCTACCATTCAGGCCCTCCACCATTGGAATTCATCCTAATCTTTTTTTTTTTTTTTTTTTGCGGTACGCGGGCCTCTCCCGCCACGGAGCACAGGCTCCGGACGCGCAGGCTCAACGGCCATGTCTCACGGGCCCAGCCGCTCCACGGCATGTGGGATCCTCCCGGACCAGGGCACGAACCCGTGTCCCCTGCATCGGCAGGCGGACTCTCAACCACTGCGCCACCAGGGAAGCCACATCCTAATCTTTTAATCACCTACCTTGACTTTCATCTCCAGCTAGTACTACACACCTCAGCTGTGTCTCTCACATTCTTGCCTCCTTGCCTTTGCACATTCCACTCCCCTCTCTCCCTCTTCTTTCTTCCTCTGCATCTGTACAAGTCCTGTTCATCCTTTGAGCCACCACCCCCCAAGTCCCACATCTTCCTTGACCACCCGGCAAACAGTAATATCTTCCTGTTCTAAATTCCTCCAGGGCTTTATTGTCTGTCTGTGCCACATACTCAGCTTTCTGTAGGCTTCTTTATTTGGTAAACAACCTTTGCCTCATCTAGATTGTCTTTAAGATTTCTTAAATATTTTATATCCTGCCCTCTCTCTTTAGTAACCCTACACATGGTAAGCACTCAATAACCATGTGATTTGTTATCTTTCTGAGCTTGATGGTGTCAGGTGCTTCAAGCTGTTTGGGAATGATGATGCTATGAAAACACTGCACCAAAAAGGAAGAAAAACAATATATGGAGCCAAGGAAATGTTTCTTGATTTAGTTCCTTCCGGGCTGTCTTGCTGCAAGCTTGGCAAGATGTCCATTTTAGGCATTTGGCTGTGATCTCAGAGGGGGGGATTGGTTTGCCACCCTTCTTGGATCCTGATTTGTATTATTGGAAGTCTCAGTCATCATAGGAATTGACTCATGTAATAGAACAATTGGGAAAAACAAAGTGGATGGATGTGTGTGGGAATGCTGATAAGCAGTCTTCATTAAGTGAAAGTTCTTGGGGGCCAATGACGATGTCTTCTGTGTGTGCACATACACTCAAGTGTCTCCATGTATTTGTGAGATGAATTGTTAAAATTCTGAAAGACAGTCATGTTTTATTTTGTTTTGTATAGTTTTGGCTTTTCCTGCCTATCTCCTGGGGATCAACCAGGACCGGTTGAAAGAAAAGCTAACGAGCCGGCAGATGGACAGCAAGTGGGGAGGCAAGTCGGAGTCAATCCACGTGACCCTCAATGTGGAGCAGGCGTGTTACACCAGGGATGCGCTCGCCAAGGCCCTGCACTCCAGGGTCTTTGATTTCTTGGTAGATGTAAGTAAACACAGGTTGGCATTGTTGATGCTTCGTATTTTAGCATCATGTAAAGAGTGAAGCTTCTCAGAGCTTTGTTTTCGTGTTTTGTCTCATTCCTTATAACCGTTACTTTACTCCTCCACTTTTTATCCTCACACTGGGATCATTTTTTACTTTTCCACTTTTACTTCTAGCGTTGTCCAGCAAGACTCTAATATGGTAACAGCTTCTTATGGACAAAATATTTAGTAAAGCCAGGATCACAGGCCAGAAAAAGAGGAGACCCATGGTCATGAATCCTTGAGCCTAAAGGTTTAGAATGTTGTACTTGTCATCTACTGCTATGTTACAAATTAACCCCAAACTTAGTGGCTTAAAACAGTAAGCATGTATTCTTTCATAGTTTCTGTGGGTCAGGTATTTGGAAGTGACTTAGTTTGGTGGTTCTGATTCAAGGATGAGAGTGCAGTCAAGACGCTGATTAGAACTACAAGGCTTGGACTTCCCTGGTGGCGCAGTGGTTAAGAATCCACCTGCCAATGCAGGGGACACAGGTTTGATTCCTGGTCCGGGAAGATTCCACATGCCACGGAGCAACTAAGCCCATGTGCCACAACTACTGAGCCTGCGCTCTAGAGCCCGTGAGCCACAACTAATGAAGCCCACTTGCCTAGAGCCCATGCTCTAGAGAAGAGAAGCCACCACAATGAGAAGCCCACACACCGCAATGAAGAGTAGCTTCTGCTCGCCGCAACTAGAGAAAGCCCACGCACAGCAACGAAGACCCAATGCAGCCAAAAAAAGAAAGAACTACAAGGCTTGACTAAGGTTGCAGAGCCTGGTTCCAAGATGGTGCACTCATATGGCTGTTGGCATGATGCCTCAGTTCCTTGCTACGTGGGCCTCTTTTCTGGGCTGCTTGAGTATCCTCCCAACATGACAGTTGGTTTCCCCCAGAGTGAATAGTCTAAGAGAGGGAGCAAGGAAGAAGCCACAAAGCTTTTAATGTCCTCATCTTGTCCTCAAATATTGCCACTGTGCCATCTTCTGTTCATTAGAAGCAAGTCACTAAGTACAGTCCACAGTTAAGGAGAGGGGAATTAGGTTCCTCTTTTGGGGGGGAAGCGTATCAGAGACTTTTTGGATATATTTTTTAAACTGCCATATATTTTTTAAATGATGGCATAACCGTATAGATATTATATATACATATTCATATAAATACATATTTATATAAGTATACCACTTATAATTGTGAAAATTAGTCTCTCAGCAGTGTAGAACTTCCAGTGACAGTCTGTTAATCACTGTAGCTTCTAAATGGTAGAATAATAATAGCAAGCTCTTATATAGCACTTACTATGTGGCAGATACTGTTCTAAGTAGTTTAGAAAAAAAAACTTAATTTTTACAACAACCCTGTGACTTAGGTATTATTATCTCTATTTTACAGATAAGCTAACTGAGGCACAGAGAGGTTAAGGAACTTCCCCCAGGGCACACCACTATTAAGTGATAAACCTAGGAATTAAACCCAGATAATTCGGCAGTGCTCCAGCTATTTTATTCCTCTGCCTTTCATATATTCAAGCCAGAAAGGACCCCAGGGGGACCCTAGTCAAGGGACAGCAGCCTGGCCATTAGATCCAAAAAGTCTGTGTTTGAGTCCAGGCAGCAACATCTATAAGGCTTAAAGTATGGTTGGGCGTGTTTAGGGTTGAGTAAGTGGGGGCAGGGTAGGGTAATTATTCTGTGTACTACTTGTGGTTATTTTAAGGGTAAGATTGCTTGGGAAGGTCAGGGTCATAACGAAACATTAGTCATGCTTTTACCTTGTCCAGGCCCCTCATTTTTACTGAGAAGGGAATCTTAGCCCTGAGTATTGGTGGTTTCACCCAAGGCCATTCAGCAAGAGGGTAGCGCCGAACTGGGATTAGAACCCACATCTCTTGTCTCTGTTCAGTGTACCTTCCAGTGCTGGCCTTCCCACCTTATTTCCTTTCTGTCTTCCCTTGATTTTTTATGTGGTATAATGAGATAGATAAGCAATACCAATTGGAGCTGACATTTACTAAGCCCTGACTGTGTGCCAGGCACTGGGCTAAGTGCTATGTATCATTACCCATTGGCTCATGAAATATGAGTGTCCTTTTCTTCACCTGGAAAACACCTCTGGTACTTAAAAAATTCATCCAGTTGTTCACCACCCCCAGGAATTTTCCTCTTATATTCCTCCCTCCCCTGCAGTCCTCACCAACCCCCTCTCACCTCCATCTACCCTCCTATCATTGTCTGTTCCATTGATTACACGTCTCTCCTCACAGTGGTCAAGAACACAGATATAGTCATCATACTACTTAAATTTAATTCCAGACCCTTCCTCTTGTCCAGTGTGATCTTATGCATTATGATGTTATCACTGTTGTTAAGAGAATTGTAGTGAGAATTAAATGAAACAACACTTGAAAAGCCCTTAACAAAGCCTGGCACAGGTGACTGTTGAATATGTGTAAGCTGCTTTTATTATCATCACTTTAATACTAACTTATGGTATTACTATCCATAGTTGCCTCTGAGAATAGAAACTGTCTTCTTGACATTCCTGCCGTATTATGTTAGGTGATCATTAATTGACTACAGGGCATCCCTCATTTTATTGCGCTTTGCAGATACTGTGTTTTTTTACAAATTGAAGGTTTGTGGCAACTCTGAACAAGTCTGTCGGTACCATTTTTCCTACAACATTTCGTGTCTCTGTGTCACGTTTTGGTAACTCGCAATATTTCATACTTTTTCATTATTTTATTTGTGATGGTGATCAGTGATCTTTGATGTTACTACTGTGACTTGCTAAAGGCTCAGAAGATAGCATTTTTTAGCAATAAAGTAATTTTTGATGAAAGTATAGATATATTTTTTAGATGTAATGCTATTGCACACTTAACAGACTACAGTATAGTGTAAACATCACTTTTATATGCACTGGGAAACCCAAAAATATGGTATGACTCACTTTTTTATGATATTTGCCTTATTGCACTGGTCTGGAGCCAAACCTGCAGTATCTCTGAAGTATGCCTGTACTGAATGGGGTCAATGGAAATAATATTTACAAATCTTGTAGTATTGGTTCTTTTTGTGAAATAGGTTTTACTTCAATCACCCAAGATGATATTTTCTTCTAAATCTTAAGACTTCTTGAGAAAAACTAGCTCTGCCAGAAATTAGTGGTTTTCATCATTAAGCAAACTTTTTTTTCCCTACCAGACTAGTTTTTATTAGATTCTGGTGGTTTCCCAAAGTACTTGACATTGCACTGAGACCTTTTTTAAGGGGCAATTCACCTGTCTTTTTGCCATCCTCGATTTCTAGTAAACAGGAGTATCTGCTTCCCTCCCCCCATGCATGCCCATTTTTAATATGAATGTAAAAGGAATTACTTACCATGCTGGTTACTTTCTTCTAGTCCATCAACAAAGCAATGGAGAAGGACCACGAGGAATACAACATTGGTGTCCTAGACATCTATGGCTTTGAAATATTTCAGGTAAGACCAGTTTCAGTAGTTGGAGACTACGAAGGGTGATGCTTTTTACCTGGCTTGAAAGAAATAATTCTAGGCAATGGAAAAAACCCCATCATGGCTCATTTTTGCCTCTTTGAGTTCTTCATGTACCTTTACCAAATTAGTTTCTCCTAAATATAAACTATGCTGCTTTCTACTGATGCCTCCAACATTTCTGTTAAGCCTTTTCACTAAATCACTCAAGAAATGACTTTAAAATGATTTTGCAGAAACAATTACATGAAAGTAACATTTTCTTTTTTTTCCCCAGAAAAATGGCTTTGAACAGTTTTGTATCAATTTTGTTAATGAAAAATTACAGCAGATTTTTATTGAACTCACATTAAAGGCAGAACAGGTGAGCAGTCCCCCTTCCTTCGTCTTGTTCTATTTCTAATTTGTTTTGTTTTAAAGGGCATAGATTTCTCTCTTTTGGTAATAGATTCAGATTTTAGTCTTGTATTAGCAAATGTACTTAATAGAGTCAGGCAGAAAAACCATATGCCACTGTGACATTTTAGTCTGAAGTATAAACACCATCTGCTACCTTTTCTTTCTTCTTTAAGTAAATGATGCTGTGAAGTTGGACTTATGACTGGCTGTTTTTACTACTCTCTGACTCATTGACCAAGCAGAAATGGAAGCCTGTTCCAACCCCAGCTGTCTGTGGCATGTACTGTGCTCCAAAGGAAAACTTGGTTTTCTCAGATTTGCTCTGCTTCCAATCTAACATAAAAATAAATGTGTCTTTAACAAAGCTGGTATTTAAATTTTGACTTGAGGTAACTTGTCTTGCTTATACTACCTTCTGAAAGTCCAGGGCAAGTTCCCTTTTATCCTGGTACCTACTGTTTGTCGATTTCTTGGGTCGCTGTAATAAGGTACCACAAACTGGATTGCTTAAAACAATAAAAAAATTTTTCTCTCCCAGGTCAGGAGGCCAGAATTCAAAATCAAAATGTCACTAGGGTAACACTCATTCCAAGGGCTCTAGGAGAAATCCTTCCTTGCCTTTTCTAGCTTGTGGTGACTCCTGGCATTCCTTGTCTTGTGGCAGCATAACTTCAATCTCTGCCTCTGTCTTCACATGACCTTCTTCTGTCTGCACCCAAATCTCATTCTCTTTTCTCTTATAAAGACGCCAGTCATTGGATTTAGGAATCACCCTAAATCCACGATAATTTAATTTATGAGATTCCTAGCTAATGATACCTGCAGACATCCTATTTCCTCACATTTTGAGGTTCTAGGTGGGCACAAAATCTTGGGGGACACATTCAACCCATTACACATATCAAGGGCTGTTTGAGGGATGTTTATTCATGGACGTGTTCGTGCCTCTGCTTAGGAACCCCAGTGACCAATGGTTTTCACAGAAACCTCTGCCCTGGGATTCTTCCACTCCCATCAGTGTAGCTAGAGCAAAACCATAAGGGAGGACATGGTAGGGACTGAGATGGGAGAAGAAGGCGGAGGCTAGATCACAGAGGAACTTTGTAGGGGATGGCAGATTTTAGAGTAAGTACGATAGGAAGCCATTGGAGAATTTTGACTAGAGAGTGACGCGAGCTGATTTGTGTTTGTTTTTGACCAGGTGGCTCTGGCTCTGTAGACCTACAGGTAGGGTGAAGCAGGGGAGGGCAAACAGGAGTGGAAGTTTCAAAACCGGTTAGGAGACTCCTGCCTGAGACTGGGCAAGAGAGGGGGTGTGTAGACAGTGATGGCAGCAGTAGAGGTGGTGACGTGGTGAGGTGGTCAGATTCGGCCTGTGTTTTGGAGAGTGAGTCAGCCTGACTTGCTCAATATAATTACCAAAGGGAAAAGGAGTCAGGGATGATTCCTACCTCTGTAGCTTGAATAACAGGGCCAATGGGGAGACTCTTTACTGAAGGGTAAGATGAGGAGAGCAGCTGGTTGGAGACAGTGGAGGGATGGAGGGCCAGAACGCTGCTGAACGTGGTAGGTTTGCAAGGCCTGTTATACCTCTGAGTGGAAATTCCAGTATATGAAATATATCAATATATGAATCTGGAACTCAGTGGGGAAGTCTAGACTCGAGAAATAAATTCAGGTGTCATTAGCCTATAGGTGTTATTTTAAGCCAGGGAGTTGATTGGAATTACCTAGAGAATGAGAGTGGAGGAAACAAGGCTGGGAGATTGAGCCCTGAAAGTCTCCATCAATATAAGGATCTTGAAAAAAAAAAAGAGCCAGCAAAGGAAGCTAACAAAGCAAGATTGATGAGAAAGGAGGAAAACCAGGAGAGTGTGATGGTGCTCATCAAGTGTAATGAGCAGCTGACCTGAATGAGGGGCCTTCCCTTTAAGTACCGAGATGCTAATCAGTACTTCTGTTCTTGTTAAGTTCAAAAAGATTGTTTTATAACTGGACCTACAGGTTAAGCCATTTTAAAGTGCCATTTTTGTATGTCAAAAACAATTGTATGGGGCTTCCCTGGTGGCGCAGTGGTTGAGAGTGCGCCTGTGGATGAAGGGGACATGGGTTCGTGCCCTGGTCCGGGAGGATCCCGCATGCCGCGGAGCGGCTGGGCCCGTGAGCCATGGCCGCTGGGCCTGCACGTCTGGAGCCTGTGTTCTGCCCACAGGAGAGGCCACAACAGTGAGAGGCCCACGTACTGCAAAAAAAAAAAAAAAAAAAAAAAAAAATTACCAAGCAATGAAATACTCCTTTCCTCTTCCTCTTAGAAAAAATTAAGATTGCAAGTTTTTATTGAAGGGCATTCAGGTTTTTCTTTCCTGATGATTCTTGTGCCTGTGGTATCCATCTGTGCAGAGCTCCAACTGGTCTCCACTGGGTAATACTGTGAATTCCCACTTTCTGTTCTACAGGAAGAATATGTTCAAGAAGGCATCAGATGGACACCCATCGATTACTTTAATAACAAAGTCGTGTGTGACCTCATCGAGAACAAAGTTGTAAGTATCGGTCTGGTGTGTCTCTTCACTGCTCACAGGTTTACACTAAGTGAGTTTTTGTTCTCTCTGTCATTGTATTAGAATAAGCAAAGTGACAGCTCTGATTTGCAGAGAGTTTTAGCGATTACATTTATTTTGCGTATAGGTATATGTGTGAAAATATAGTTTTACTCTTGTAGTTAATATACACATGTGTATGAGTACATTGCCAATTTACGAATGGAGGTTGTTACTGAATCTCAAGAGAAGACGATTACGACTTATGTTGATGACATAGCATATGAAGAGATAGAAACTTGGCCCTGCCTCCTAGACCATTGATACAACTTCTAGGACTTTAGCCCTAGAAATTATTCAAAAGAAAATAAAAGGGTATAGAGAGAGATCTGTACAGTACTGTTTTGTTCTGTTTCTTTATAAAAGTCCCAACTGGAAACAGTGAAAAAACATCCATAGAAAACTCAGTCCTTAAATAAACTATAGCATATAAGAGTAGGGAAATATAGCCATCAAAATAATAAGTATAAAGACTGTGTAAAACAGCAGGATTATTTATAAACTAGTGCTATGCAGAAAAAGTAATACATGATAGAATGTGTCCAGTATGTAGCTGTATTAACCATGTCTATATGGGTAACAGGGTGAAAGCGAACATTAAGAAATGAATTAGGGTCCAAGGAAATGTTTTTTTCTTTAGGGTTTTAAAAATCAACCTAGTACAAATAGGAGTGAGCAGATAATGATCTTTCATTTATGGCTTTGAATAGAACTTAGGGGAGTTAAACTATTCTCTTTTTTTTGAAAATGGACTTTCCCCCATCGTTAGATCTAAGTGGTGACTCCCATTTGGGATTATTAATAGCATTCTCCCTCAAAGGGAAAGATTGACTTTCAAGATGGTATCTTAAGTCTAGGGAGCGGTTTCCTTGCTTAAGGAAAGACCTGATAAACATTATATATTTTAAAACAGTCACTGAATTGGGACTTTGCTCTCTTGGTCCCATCAGAACCCCCCTGGGATCATGAGCATCCTGGATGATGTATGTGCCACGATGCACGCAGTGGGTGAAGGAGCGGATCAGACGCTGCTCCAGAAACTTCAGATGCAGATTGGGAACCATGAGCACTTCAACAGCTGGAACCAAGGCTTCATTATTCACCATTACGCTGGGAAGGTATGGCCAGGGAGCAGGGGTTCAGCAGGAAAGGGCAAGTTATCCTTTTCAATGTCTATCTGTATTAAGCCTTTGAGTCTGTAATCTATTTTCTCACGAGGCAACTGAAAGCAATGTCCGTATAGTTTTATGTGCCTCACTGTGTTTTATTCATCCATCATTCATTCATTCAACAACATGGGACCCATGAAATATTTGGAGAGACAAACAAAAGATAGTGCATATACACCACTGTGTATTTTTTAGCATGAATCTCCCTTAATATAACATAAGCATGAATCAACCTATATATATATATATTTTTTTTAGATGTTGGGGTAGGAGTTTATTAATTAATTTATTTTTGCTGTGTTGGATCTTCGTTTCTGTGTGAGGGCTTTCTCTAGTTGTGGCCAGCGGGGGCCACTCTTCATCGCGGTGCGCGGGCCTCTCACTATCGCGGCCTCTCTTGTTGTGGAGCACAGGCTCCAGACATGCAGGCTCAGTAGTTGTGGCTCACGGGCTTAGTTGCTCCACGGCATGCGGGATTCTCCCAGACCAGGGCTCGAACCCATGTCCCCTGCATTAGCAGGCAGACTCTCAACCACTGCGCCACCAGGGAAGCCCCAACCTATATATTAACTGCTGAAGGAATGAGATTTTTTCTCGCCTCTTATGCAATCACAAGCTTGCATTTTTTACTTGCCCATCCTCCCTGGGAGTATACATAAGGACCAGAGGCTCACTTTGGGGTTTGTTCTCATAAAATGCATGATTACTGGGTGCTACTGAGTATCAAGCTTTGTGTGGGTGCTGGTGATACACAGATAAGTAAATTGATGTCATGATATTTGGGGACTTCCTAGTACTGTAGAAATTCATTGGTTTCACCCTTCATCCCAATAAGTCTCTTATTAACCAAGGAGGGTCCTTGAGCATGAGACTTCAGCTAAACTGATCTAACTCTGACACCATTTGTAGGAGAAATTGAAAAGCCTCAGATGACGTGGCCCACTGCACTGCGTCAGTGAGCACAGAGAGTTTTATTTTACTCCATCTTACCTAAAATTTAGAGAAAGAATTAAGTGTATTATTTACCTACCCCTATAGATCCATCGAAGAAGGGCTATGTAGTCATGAGAGCTGGGGTCCTGGTCATGTATCATTTGCATCGTGTAAGCAGCCAGAGACCATTCATCAGCATCTCCAGGCCATCGCCAGCTGAAGTCATCTAACAAGTTAAAACATGCACAGCCTTAATGTGACAGATCGGGATGAAAGCCCAATTGTTATATCTGGAAATATACACACTCTCTGGAGGATAGCCATGCCAGCTTGGATGTTTTGTTCAATGAAATACTTAAAGGATAAAATTCGATATCTTTCCATTCTTGGCCAGGTATCCTATGACATGGATGGCTTTTGTGAGCGGAACCGTGATGTGCTGTTTATGGATCTGATTGAGCTTATGCAGAGCAGTGAGCTGTAAGTGTGTTTGCCTTATCCGACACGGGATATAGGTTTGATCAGATTTTCAATATTAGAACAAACTTGTGACATTTGAATGGTCAGCGTTATGTTTCCTTGTGCTGTTGGGTCTGGGTTATCATTAGACAATTCAGCTTCTCAAAACAGCTTTTTTCCCCCCAGTCTTAGTCTCTCCCTTGTACCCCTGATACTTCTCTCACCCCACATGCGAAGTGCTATCTGCATGCCCTTCAGGGCCCCCAGCTTCATCATTTTCAATGGTTTTTATCAGGGAGAAGTGCCCACCCTGGAGTTGGGCTGGGATGGCTGTGCCTGACTGTCTAAGACTGACACAGTCTGGCTCTGTGACACTTTGCCCTCGGGACATCATCCCAAGAATTCTCCTTCTGTTTTTGAAAATGCTAATAGCTTAGCTACACCAAAGTTAACCTGAATTGCTGAAGCACTTGGGAAATGGCTCAAGAACTCAGGGAGGGGCACTCAGAGATCCATTTTAACTCCCAAGACCCTGACTAAGCTAAAGGCGTAGAGCAGTGGGGGCATCCGCCTTGCAAGCTGCTGGAGCTCTCAGGGCCGGCTTTGCCATGTCCTTTCCTTCCCTCTTCCGTGCAGAGGTCCCCATGGTCCTGGGTAATGATGTGAGATGTCATTTACATGATCAGACCTGTCCATGCCTGGCAAGTACAATATTGCACAGGCTTCCAGATTTTACAAGTCTTAGAGCTGTCTCCAAGTAATAGTTGCCATTTTAGTCTGTGTTGCTTCAACTCTCATAATATCAAGGTTAACTTCTTTGATCAACAGCTGCAAGCCTGATAATTTTCTAGAAAAGGCCTGACTTCAGTGAATGCAAAACCGAGTTTCCTTTTTGGTCCGTGGTTCAAAGTTCTGCTCCGTTTAACCCTCTTCCCCTCCCTCCAGCCTCCACTCCTCCCTGGCCCTCATCTCCCCAGGCCTGCACTTTCGTGGCACTCACACCCCACACTTCGGAGATTCTTCTCTCAAAACATAAAATCTATTTGCTCTTAAAAGATCAGGTAAACCACACGTCCTGGCTTGTGGGGTTTATGACAATCAGGTGCAGGCATGCTTTCAGAGATTTTTTTCTTTTTAATTATTAAAATTACTGCAAAATTCAAGAGCTATTGATGCTTCCATGTAAAACTCCTGTCATGTAGACATGGTCTGTTGTTTGGTAAACACATGTGCTGTAAAAATCTATAATTGTGTCTGGTGAGGTTATGAAAGTAGATTGCTGTGGAGACTTCCTAGAAAATCCATGATGCCCAATAAGTCCTTTAGGGGGAATTTCCTTTGAGTGGCAGATTCCCAATTTACATGGATCACATCATTCATTCATTCATTCATTCAATCAGCAAATATTTATTGAGCACCTACTGTGTACTAGGCTCTGTTCCAGACACCAGGGACACTAAGGTGACTAAGACATTGTCCCTGCCCTGTGCCTTTTGAGGCAGGCCTGTCAACAGATGTAGCTCAGTTACAACTACTAATCAAGTTGTATATTCAGCAGGCAAAGCATTAGTGGATTAGCTGCACTTAAAATTGCTCATACTCAAAACACGTTTTGTCTAGGTTTTTTGCTTGAGGGAAGGGAGGGTTGATACAGTACCCTATTGGCATCTTGTGGGCAAAGGCCACTGATGCTGTGAAACATCCTACAATGTGTAAAGCAGCCCCAGGCCCCAGCACAGAATTATCCAATCCCAAATACAGTAGCACCAAGATTGAGAAACCCTGCTTTAGAGCAAAGCAGAATCTGCATTGGATCTGGACAATTCATACAAATCCCTGTGCTCTGGTCTATCTTACTTAACTCAGAAAACTCACACTGACCCCCCTCTGTTGTGTCCTGTTGCCAAGGTGTATCTCAGTTCTAGTGCGTGGGGAAATTTGAAAGGCAGAGTTTAAAATTTTATTTTTCAGGCCTAGACTCCAAGATGCTTCTGTCTTAGAATTCTCTCTCCATGTTTCTTGTGTCCATTGCTTTTTTTCTCCCAGGTCACAACTTGATGGCTTGAGTCAGATGGCCATTCTGTATCCAAGGTTCTGTGCTTCTGGACGACTCTCCTCTCCATTCTCTATGGAAGCAGGCTTTCCAGCCCCCAAGGTACCTACTGATTGCTAATCCATTCTCTTTCTCCTTTTCCAGACCTTTTATAAAGTCTTTATTTCCGGAAAATCTGCAGGCTGACAAGAAAGGACGCCCAACTACTGCTGGAAGCAAAATAAAGGTTTGTTCTATTTTAATAGGTAAATTTATGGATCCCTATTAAGAGGTAGGGTTTTCTAGGAGTCAGGAACTATACCGCTGGGCCAGGATGCAGTCAGGGAGATGGAACAGGTTGGTTACAGAAGATGGCGAGAAGTAACGTTGCTGCTTGAGAAAGGGTTACAGGATGCAGGTGAATTTGACTTGGCTGTACTGAAACCCCAAATGGATATTAAGTACCTCATAGCTTAATAGTCAGCAGATGATAATCAGTTACTTTCTAAGAGGAAGTGGCTTTATACTGAATCTAGGAGAATTCACATTAAACTGTCAGAGAAATTTTATGGTCAAGAGCCACATTTTGGATTTTCCAGACCAGACCCCAGAACTTGCCAATTACGGAACTTTACGATCCTGAAATTCTACCGGGTCTTATATGGGGAATTTATGCACCTTCCGCACTGGGTCTTGTGGGCCCTCCTTTCTGTGAATTACAGGCATCTTGGCTTCATAGTGTCTCAAAGTCAGAGGAATTCTTAGTGTTTCTTGAGAGCCTCTCACGGAGAGTGCATTGAATTATCGGAGGCACTGTGTGATGAAATAGGTTGTCCCTAATTACTCTCTGAATTTAGAGGTTGTGTCAAACACACTCCATCATGTAATTTTTTGAAAAACAGTCACTAAACTTTTTCTTATTTAATTATACCAGTTAAAAACCTTTTCTTATTTTATATTTTTATTATTATTTTTTGTTTGTTTGTTTTGCGGTACGCGGGCCTCTCACTGTTGTGGCCTCTCCCATTGCGGAGCACAGGCTCCGGACGCGCAGGCTCAGCGGCCATGGCTCACGGACCCAGCCGCTCCGCGGCATGTGGGATCCTCCCGGACCGGGGCACAAACCCGTGTCCCCCGCATCAGCAGGCGGACTCTCAACCACTGCGCCACTAGGGAAGCCCTATTATTATTTTTTTAATTTTTATTTTATATTATAGTTGATTTACAATGTTGTGTTAGTTTCAGGTATACAGCAAAGTGATTCAGTTATACATCTATCCATTCTTTTTCAGTTTCTTTTCCCATGTAGGTTATTACAGAATACTGAGTAGAGTTCCCTGTGCTATACAGTAGGTCCTTGTTCATTATCTATTTTATATATTGTAGTGTGTATATTAAATACAGTTTTTTAAAGAATCATACCAATTAAATACCACCCTGTCTTTATAATCAATGGAATCATTGAGTGATTAAGAGTAGAGCTCTGGGGCTCGTCACCTGTGTTCAAATCCCTCACCGTGTGATAGCCAGCAAGTTATCTAAACTCTCAGTGCCTCTTTTGCCTTAGAGATTTTAGTACCTATCTCAGGGGGGTACTGTGGTGATTGATTTCCATCGTCCATCTAAGGCACACACTGCCTGAAACATAATAAGCCCAAACCGTGTATGCTTTCCTGTCCCCTCCCTCTCTGCCATGCTTCTTCATCTCTGCTTAATTCTCAGTGGACACTTGATGTGCTTGTGCTGACTGTCCATCCCCCTGTGTGGTTCTGTGTGTCCAGATCCTACATGTCCTTCTCACAGTGCCCTCCAATAACCCCGGCCTCATGAACACCATGATTGCTGCTGCCTGTTTTGTTCACAAGCGTTTTCTTCTCTGAGTGTTGCACATATGGAAGCCTGTCTCCCCAGCCTCTGAGGGCATAAGCACTGTTTGACATAAAGGGAACATCACAGCAACGAGATGCTTCCATCCGGAGGAGCTTCAGCTTTTGTGCAGGAAGTCAGGCGCAAGCTAGAGGGTAGGGTTTTGAGCTGGAGGGTAGAGTTCTCTGGGATTAAGGACAATCATGTTCAAGGAACTTGAGACATACAGTAGTCCTGGGACAGTGTCTGGATTGAGTTCACTGGGGCAGAGAGTTGAGGGCAGGGAGGAGATGCGGTTCTCACGAGGCCCCAGATAATTGACATCTGCACGAAGCTCTGACTCAGGCTTTGACTTCTAGGTCCTGGATAAGGATTAGCTCTAGGCTGGAAAATCTAGTCACAAGACTGTCACATTCAGATCCAAGGGGCCCAGATCATCAAGGCTGCAGTGACTCACTTTCAAGTGGTCTGGATTCTCAGTCCAACTTATTCCCTATAAAAAGGAGGGTGGTGTTAGGAGCATTTTTCTCCTCCTTGGAAGACTTGACCCCTTCATATTCTTGACTAGTAGAATGCTCAAAATTGCCACCTTCCGGTGTACTCAAAATGTTCAGGATTGCTGTGGTCTGGGGAGGTCAGCCTGAAGTCAGCCAGCTCATCTAGGGAGACCGTACTATGCATATTCTCACCAATGGTATCCTCTGGGTGAACTGTGTGACCTCTGCCTGTCTGACACTGCCTCCATGTAGGAATGAGATTCTCCCTGTTTTATGTCTCCTGAGTCACCTCTTAGAGATGCATAGCCATGGCCCAATCTCTTACACCTTTCATATCTACAATATTTTGCAGATGCTAAGTATCATCTTTTTTATTTTTTAATTTTTACTGAAGTATGGTTGATTTACAATGTGTTTCAGGTGTACAACAGAATGATTCAGTTATACATATATATGTATGTATTCTTTTTTAAGTCCTTTTCCATTACAGGTTATTACAAGATATTGAGTATAGTTTCCTGTGCTATACAGTAGGACCTTGTTGGTTATTTTATATATAGTAACTAAGTATCATCTTAATGATATCCCTGAGGTTAAACGCTTAAAGGGATCCTGAGTTCCTTGGAAGAAAAATTAAATTTATGTTCAAGGTAGTTTTAGTGTTGGGAATCTTATTGTATTCTAATTCCTTAAAATGTAAAACTGTTCTGTAGGATTTAATTAATAGAATATTAGCTTGGTGAGAACTCCCATTATCTTTGTTTATAAATAAGAGTATTCTTTACTTAATAACATGTGATTTTTGAGGCTTTCCTAAATTCTACATTGTTGTGGCTAAAAGGGACCAGTTTTGAAATTAGAGCCAAAGATTTATGGAATGGAGCTCAGAGCTGGCAAAGTGGACTGGGCTACAGCTTTATCTAAGGGAGACTGGACCTCTAAAGGAGCAGATATGATAAGAGATGCAAGTACCATGAGGTAACTGGACTCGTAGACATTTAATATCTCTTCCAACCTTCAGATTAAATTAGAGGTCTTCTAGTTCAACCTACTTAATTTACAGATGGGGAAACTGAGGCCCAAAGAAATTTAGTGATTTGCAACATAGCTCGCAAAGAGCAGAGCCAGGATCCCAATTCAGGCTTGCTAACAATCTATGTGGAGGGTAGAATGACGAGCTGTCACCCTAAGCCTTTCTCACTGTCCTGTCTGCATTTTTTTTTTTTTTTTTTTTTTGCGGTACGCGGGCCTCTCAACTGTTGTGGCCTCTCCTGTTGCGGAGCGCAGGCTCAGCGGCCATGGCTCACGGGCCCAGCCGCTCTGCGGCATGTGGGATCTTCCCGGACCGGGGCACGAACCCGTGTCCCCTGCATCGACAGGCGGACTCTCAACCACTGTGCCACCAGGGAAGCCCCTGTCTGCATATTTTAATGCCTGCTTCTGTAGGCAAGTAGACAAGCCTCTGTAGGCAAGCCTCTGCCCTTGTAGGGCAAGTGCCTTTGGTAGCTTTCTGTTCTAACTCATGGGCTCTTCTTGTCTGGAGCCAGAGTAAATCCAACCTGCTGCTTCCCAGCCACTTCAGGGGGCATTTAAAGTTGACCCATAGCTAAATACAGGATAATTTTGAGATATATTCCTGTTTGCTCAAATTGATTATTCCAAAACCTAAAGGCTTCTCTCTAATCCTAACTCACCCAGTTAATTCCTTTTGTTATCACACTAAATCATCCCATATATTCCTTAAGGAGGAGGATGGCATTGTGGTTAAGAAAAAAACTTGGTAGCTCACAGACTTGGGTTCTAGCCTCACTTCTGCTTACTAATTATATCATCTTGAGTAATACTTTATTTCTTTAAGGCCCCGTTTTGTCATCTAAAAAATGGAAATGATAATTGTAAGAAGCTACTTCTTACAATTGTGAGGCATAAATAAGAAAATCCATGTGTCTAGCCCGTGAAGCATATTCAGTACTTGTTAGCCATTACTATTTTGAGCTATTGAATAGCTCAAGTGTCAAGTGTCATATAAACTTAAGTCGAACTTGCCCCTGTGTTTTCTTGTGCTAAGTTGAAAAGGTATGCTCCTAAATGCTTAGGACTAAAGAGTCTGCCAAGTTACACGTAAAAATTAAAAAATAAAAATTAAGAGTTTGGGAACTTAAAAAATAAAGCTTTATTATAACCAGTCCCTCCCCAGCTTCATCTTACATGTTGCAAAGATCATTAAATTTGTTCTCAAGTACAATCTCTCTCTCATCAACAAGGAAGATGAGAGTCAATTTACATTTTTATCATAGAGCTTTGCTTTGATCATACAACCTCCGCAGCTTTGCCCTGAATTCCAAGCATTGCAAAGAATGCCATATTCTGCACATCTAAACAGAGAACTTTTGCTTTGAATATACCCAAGAGTTTTTCTCAAGGGTTTCAGATTTCCCAAACCCATGAAAACAGGAAAGTCCTAATTGAGAGAGGGTTGACTACTGCAGGCAGATCCCTTCTGCTGACTTTGTCATGGTTTTCTGGCTTTGGAGATCCCTTTCCTCTATTTTCTTTTAGAGGTTTTCTCTCTTCGTGCTGATTTGCTTAGAATGAGAGGTTGCATGTGTGCCCCATTATTGGATCCATAGGGGATGCTCAGCTGTGTGGTGCTGGGAATGCTGATGTGGGCTCTGCTCGTGTTTCTTCAAACAACATTTGTGGTACTCGTGATTTGAAATATCTCATAAGCAATTTGAGCTTTATTTATGTGGCTTTTTCTGCTTGTACCCAGTTCCATCGTGGGTACCCGATGTACAGGTAGTAAGAGCTGATTTTACATTGAATATTGTAGTTCATGAAAGAGTAAGTTTCCTGCCACACTGAAAGGGCTCTGAGTCAGCAGGTTTGGAAAAGGACATGCTGAGGAAGAAGGTGAATGAAATGGCCTATAAAAGGGAGATTTTTATGTATCTCCCACTTTTTAATTGTGAATTTCCATCATTTTAATAAGGTGATTCTTCATTGGTTAGATTGCCTGAAAAGAGTACAGGGGATTTGGATGATTTATCCTTGCAAATAAATTTGTGCACCTCCCTTCCCCTCAGAGTTTATGAGAAAAATGTATTTGCAGAGGCCGTCAATCAATATAAAATTAACTAAATTTGTTAATAATTGGCATGCTTCCCTGTTTCTCCTAAAAAGAATTATATGGGAGGATTTACTGGGGTTTGGGGGGGTTGTCTTATTTTATTAACTATACTAAAAATACTGCATCGTTTTCAAAAATCTAACTTCAAACCCACTTAAGAGTGTTCAAATCACCATAACAGTCAGTAGACCTTTAAGAAAGTGTAGTAGGGCTTCCCTGGTGGCGCAGTGGTTGAGAGTCCGCCTGCCGATGCAGGGGACACGGGTTCGTGCCCCAGTCTGGGAAGATCCCACATGCCGCGGAGCGGCTGGGCCCGTGAGCCATGGCCGCTGAGCCTGCGCGTTCGGAGCCTGTGCTCCACAAAGGGGGAGGCCACAGCAGTGAGAGGCCCATGTATCGCCAAAAAAAAAAAAAAAAGAAAGTGTAGTAGACCCAAGTTGAGCCTAATGAACAAACTGTCATGAGGATGAATTTCTAGCTGTACACTTGCACACTGGTCTCCTTTGAAAGTTGGTCTGCTTTAGAGCAAGTTCCATGTTTCTAAATGATGTTACTCTTCCTTTCTAGAAACAAGCCAATGACCTTGTGAGCACCCTGATGAAATGTACACCTCACTACATTCGCTGCATCAAACCCAATGAAACCAAGAAGCCCAAGGACTGGGAGGAAAGCAGGTATGGTGAAGACACAGACAGGAGGTCAAGGCCAACTTACATGGTCCCACCCTGTTTTTCCCTCTGCTCAAGCTGGGCCCTCCTATGCCCGAGGCAGGAGCAGTTTCAATTGCCTTCCAATGTGTTTTGTGTCTTAACTTTTTCAGGAAGAAGCCTATGTAGATATATTTTTCCCCTCCTTGTTTTTTCCTGAAATGTTAGCAGTGCCCTTCAGTTCAGAATTAGCGATTTATAATGTTGATCTTGGCTGGTCTGGGGACAGATGGAAAAAAGAAAGCAAACCTTAATACAGCAGAGTCAGGATGGTTTTCAAATTAGTTTGAGGCTCTGTGTAGACATTTTTAATGCACTCAGCTCCTCATCAGAACACGCAGGATGTGGCCTGGAATGCTTAGCTCAGGGTTGAAGTGAAGTTCCAAAGAGCTGGTTAAAAACAATCTGTCGGGTGCTTCCCTGGTGGCGCAGTGGTTGAGAGTCCGCCTGCCGATGCAGGGGACACGGGTTCGTGCCCCGGTCCAGGAAGATCCCACATGCCACGGAGTGGCTGGGCCCGTGAGCCATGGCCGCTGAGCCTGCGCATCCGGAGCCTGTGCTCCGCAACGGGAGAGGCCAGAACAGTGAGAGGACCGTGTACGGGAAAAAAAAAAAAAAAACGCTATCTGTCGGGGCTTCCCTGGTGGCACAGTGGTTAAGAATCCGCCTGCCAATGCAAGGGGACATGGGTTTGAGCCCTGGTCCGGGAAGATCCCACATGCCGTGGAGCAAATAAGCCTGCGTGCCACAGCTACTGAAGCCCACGTGCCTAGAGCCCGTGCTCCACAACAAGAGAAGCCACTGCAGTGAGAAGCCCGTGCACCACAACGAAGAGTAGCCCCCGCTCGCTGCAACTAGAGAAAGCCCGCGTGCAGCAACAAAGACCCAACACAGCCAAAAATAAATGACTAGATAAATAAATAAATTTATTTTTTAAAAAAATTCCTAACCGCCCATTACCTCTTCTGAGAGACATGGATAGGTCCATTTCCCATCCTACCAGCAAGATCCTTTCTGACCCACGGCAGGTAGACAATGCTTGATCCTTTACAGGGAGAAAAAGATAAACAGGAAGGAAAATGCCCAAGCTCAAGCATTTGCTGTCTGCAAGTCTTTCTTTGTATTTTCACACTTTATGGTGCAGCCTGAGTCTTTTTTTCTCATGTTAAGGTGCTGTTGGGATGTAGCAGCCTTCCGTTTGGTCATTCCACAATATTCTGACTAGTCTCATCAGTAGATGTGTGTTTCTAAGGCATCTTGTCTATTGAACTGCTTAAATTTTTCAATTTAAGGTAGTCTGAGATTCCTCTTACAATATTATCCATTGATTGTATTCAGACTCTGATAAGAAGCCCTAAGTCACCGGTTCACATTTGGATGCCTCTTGCCATTAGCAAGCTCTCCAGTCCTTCTCTAAATCAGTTTTACTGTAATCTCTAATCAGCCATAAGAATCATTCTTGGGACTTTTCCGTGTGACAGCTTTTCTCCTAGTTCAAGGCAGTCACCATGTTTCCCTGGGATCTTCTCTTCAGCAAGCTCATCACTCAGCTCCTCCAGCCATTCCCTCTGAAGGAGCTGGATGTGGAATCCGACACTTTCCCTTCATGGTCATTCCCCTGGATGTAATTAAATTGCCCTCTGCTTTTCTGAACTGTGTCACTCACTTTCTCTTTTGATATCAGGAGGATAACAGATGGAAAATGTCTGGGGCCTTTTACCTTGCAACACTAGTTCTCAAACTTCAATGTCAGAATATCCCCTGGAAGGCTTATTGCTGGGTCCCATTCCCAGAGTTTCTGAGTCAGTTTCTGGGCCTCCAAGTGATGCTAGTGATGATGGTCTGGGCCCCATAGTTGACGAATAGCTGATCTAGAGCAAAGGGCCAGACTAGGATTTGGAAGAACTGTATCCTGATGCTGGCCTATCACTAACTAGTTTGAGTGAAACGCTTAATCTCCTGAGTCCTCAGTTTCTTCCTCTTTAAATAAGAGGGTCAATCCAGAGTGGGACTCCTTTAGTCTGACAGAATGAACTCTCCCTCATCTGTTCCCCACTGTCTGTCATGCTGCCTCCGCCTGTCTCTACGTCACTCCTACACTCACCGCCTCACACGCCACACTCACATCTCATGCATGGTGACTCTGGACTCTTTTTTGTTTTACACACAGAGTAGAAGGGTGGTGTCACAGGCAGCGTCAGAAATAAATTACGAGGGCTTCCCTGGTGGCACAGTGGTTAAGAATCTGCCTGCCAATGCAGGGGACACGGGTTTGAGCCCTGGTCCGGGAAGATCCCACATGCCGCGGAGCAACTAAGCCCGTGCGCCGCAGCTACTGAGCCTGCGCGCCTAGAGCCCGTGCTCCACAACAAGAGAAGCCACCGCAGTGAGAAGCCCGTGCACCACAATGAAGAGTAGCCCCCGCTCGCTGCAACTAGAGAAAGCCTGCACGCAACAACAAAGACCCAGTGCAGCCATAAATAAATAAATAAAATTTATTTTAAAAAAAAAGAAAGAAATTACGAGAGCCAAGGAAGCAGAGGTATTGCTAAGGGGTGCTTTAGCCCACCCTTCCGCCTACTTCAAACTCTCTCCAGCTTCCCTTCCCAGCAAACATAATCGTGAATGAAAATATCTCACTTGCCCTCCAAATGCAAAACCTCCCTGGCACACTCTCCCCTGCTCCACGTATCCAGCTCTGTTGATCGTCACTCTAATGTGGAAATCTTGCAGTAGCTACTGGTTGGAAGTTCCTCAGCTCTGATGCTACCTTCTCGTAAAATCCAAACTGATTCATTGGAATATCAGAAGCTGGAGAAATGAAGAAAGTGGTACATTTTATTCAGTAAATTTTCATAGAGTTTTCCCCAGGGTGTTTTCCCTTTTTTTTTTTTTTTTAAGTCACACCCCTTATTTGAACTGCAGTGAGGAACTTGCTAACATACACTCACGTACACTGGTTTTACAAGGTCTAAGGTATTCCTTGGTCAGGTGTTGCTTTGTATTTCTAGGAGGATGGCTTCCTGGGATCCGCCCCCTCATCTTGGTTCAGGTTTACTGTGTGACAGATGGTCTCACTTCATCTGTGAGTGTGGAATGTCGGGGTCCGTGAAAGGGCAGTGTGCTTCGTCGTCAGGGATCACAGGGTCAACTGAAGTTCTTGGTGGACAGGGTTACTCATTCCACAAGTTTATGGCGTGTAGTTTATTTTTCATTTCCTGTTGAAAATGTGTCTTTGTTTGGCTTTGGCAAAGTTGCCTGCCCTGCATTCTAAATAACTGCCCTAGTAGAGTTCTCAGGCCTTGACCTTCTGAGGACAGTCTTGAAAGAGGACTCCTTCTGAGGGGAGGAGATGGTATACCCAGGGGAACAGCGGGCATTGCCAGCCTGGCTGATGTTTACTGAGGAGTTGACAGCCCTCCAAGAATATGCAAAAAGCAGGACATTTATTTATTTGTTTGTTTGTTTATTTTTGGCTGCGTTGGGTCTTCGTTGCTGCACACAGGCTTTCTCTAGTTGCGGTGAGCGGGGGCTACTCTTCGTTGCGGTGCATGGGCTTCTCATTGTGGTGGCTTCTCTTGTTACGGAGCACAGGCTCTAGGCGCAAGGGCTTTGGTAGTTGTGGCGTGCGGGCTCTAGAGCGCAGGCTCAGTAGTTGTGGCACACGGGCTTAGTTGCTCCGCAGCATGTGGGACCCTCCCAGACTAGGGCTCGAACCCGTGTCCCCTGCATTTGCAGGCGGATTCTTACCAATGCACCACCAGAGAAGTCCCAAGCATGACATTTTAAACATAACAGAATATGTTGAACTAGTTGTCTTGTTGACAAAAATTTGTATAAGAAGGTTTCCTAGTGATGGAAGTTATAATGAATGAAACGATGTTTTCACATGAGGCACATTGTTTTCCATGTGATTCACGGGAAAGGAATCAATGGGTGATGCATTCCCTGCCTCAAAGCTTGGGGTGAAGCCAGAATTTGTGAAAAATACTTAAAATGAGCAGATATCTCTAATTGGCAACCTCATGTATATTTTCCTTAGTAGAGAAAAGGCTGGTGTTGAGTTTGGGATTTGGAGGATGGGAGAAAGGAAAATTATTTTCCTGAATCAGATTTCTACCCTTTCAGTTAACCAGCTATGTATTAATATTACATAACCTGAGGGCCAGCTCAGACTCTGAACACTATAAATTATAATCTTTTTTAATATGCTTCCCTGCAGTGTGGAATTGGGAGTTTGGGGGGAATGGTGGGTGGGAGAACAGAGTGAAAAGATTATCCAGTAATGTCCTGGCTCCATTCTCTCCTTTATAGGGTAAAGCATCAAGTAGAATATCTGGGCCTAAAAGAGAACATTCGAGTGAGGAGAGCTGGGTATGCCTATCGACGCGTCTTCCAAAAATTCCTACAGAGGTAATGAACTGGTAACTCTGGACTCTTTTTGGTTTTAAACAAGTTTATTGACATATAATTCACATATCATACAATTCACCCATTTAAAGTATACAATGCATTGGCTTTTAATATATTTACAGAGTTGTGCATCCATCACCACAATTAATTTCAGAACATTTTCAAAGAGAAAAATATCACTTCCCGAGTCATCAGCCCCCTATTCGGCCCTCATCCCTGGCCCTAAGCAGACACTTCTTTCTCTGCCTCTTCTGAGCATTACTTATAAATAGAATCATGTAATATGTGTCTTTTGTTTCTGGCTTGTTTTACTTCACATAACGTTTTCAAGGATCATCCTGTAGCATATACCTGCACTTCATTCCTACTCATTGCCAAATAATGTTCCCTTGCGCCAGTGTTCCAATAGACCACATTTTATTTATTCATCCATCAGTTGACAGACATCACATTTTGGCTGTTTTGAATGACGAATAACGCTGCTACCAGTGTTCACATACATGTTTTTATGTGGACATATGTTTTTATTTCTCTTTGGGACATAACTAAAAATGGGATTGCTGGGTCAAATGGTAACTATGCTTAACCTTTTTGATGGACTGCTAGATTGTTTTACAGAGTGGCTGTACCATTTTACATCTCCTTTGATCATTTTTAAATTATTTGCCTTTTTAGTCTTAAGTTATAATACAGTTCTTTTTAGCATTATTTATTGTAAGTAAATCAGTAGCCACAAGTATTTTGTCTGTTTAGAGTGACAGATCAGAAATTCATGGTAATTGTGACATGGGGACGGACTGAGATTTAACTTGACTGAAGAAATTAATAGTATGAAGACAATTTTAGGAAAATATTTACAAGCTTAAAGTATTTAACCTCAGATTTTTTGTGCAGTCCAAATATAAAGTTAAACTGATTTTTGTGTGTGTGTGTGTGTGTGTGTGCGTGCGGTACGCGGGCCTCTCACTGTTGTGGCCTCTCCTGTTGTGGAGCACAGGCTCCAGACACGCAGGCTCAGTGGCCATGGCTCACGGGCCCAGCTGCTCTGCAGCATGTGGGATCTTCCCGGACTGGGGCACGAACCCGTGTCCCCTGCATCAGCAGGCGGACTCTAAACCACTGCGCCACCAGGGAAACCCTAAACTGATTTTTTTTTTTTTGCGGTTCGCGGGCCTCTCACTGTTGTGGCCCCTCCCGTTGCGGAGCACAGGCTCTGGACGCGCAGGCTCAGCGGCCATGGCTCACGGGCCCAGCCGCTCCGCGGCACGTGGGATCCTCCCGGACCGGGGCACGAACCCATGTCCCCTGCATCAGCAGGCGGACTCCCAACCACTGCGCCACCAGGGAAGCCCCTAAACTGATTTTTATATTTCCATTGAAGTGCATTTGGCAGGATCTGTACTAAATTGTTCTTATTTTGCATTGTTTTTAAAAAGGATAACATTTAATGTCCTTAAAATATTACGATTCGAACTTCTCTAATGACTCTAAATTAGTGAAGTTCCACTGATTTTCTACATCTGTTTCATTTCCTGTATGAAAGAAGGAAGCCATATTTAGTATTTTAATCAGAAAATAATTATGTCTTCCTGGTATATGATACAGGAGCAGGATGTAAGAAATTTTTATTGAATTCAAATTGTATGTAACAAAGAGGTTGTAGGATGGCGAAGAGCTTAATTGCTGTCTTTGAAATCCAGTACTTCTAATAAAGTAGCTTTCGCTTTGGGGATGTTGTTTCTTCTGCCATGAGATTGGGATGACTGACCTACTGCTCATCAGTGTGGGTCATCATATGTGGAAGGTCAGAAGAGGCTTAGCAAAAGCACGGATCATTCCATACAATAAAGCTTCGTTGATTCTGTCCCCACACATTCAAGATTGCTGATAATTTTGGAGGCTGATTAGACTAGGAATAAAATTCACTGACACAGCTCTCTGAGTTAAAGGGCCCACTGCACCTCTAGTGTAAGCAGAGCGATATGAAAAGATGTCTTTAGGAAAGCGAGAAAATAAATTTGGAGCGCTCTTGCATCACTGTAGCAGCATCCATTTGCTGACAGACGACTGAAACGTTAATTATCAAAGACTTTGCTCTTCTTTAAGCAGATGGGTGACACTAGCTTAGAACAGGATTTCTCAACCTCAGCTATTGATATTTTGGGCTGGATGAGTCCTCCCTGTGGCAGCCGTCCTGTACATTGGAAGATGTTTAGCAAAAACCTCCTTGGCCTCTACCTGCTAGATGCCAAAAGTACCAGCCCCCGTCCCACCCCCATCCCCATCTTCCCCGAGTTGTGACACCCAAAACTGTATCCAGATATTGCCTAATATCCCCTGGGGGCCCAAGCTAGTTGAGAACCATGACTTAGATAATCTTTAAAATTTTTTGTAAAGCTACATTTCTTTGAAAAATACCCCTTTTTAATTAAGAGGGAAAAAAATTAAATTCAGAAAATAGTGAAAGAAAAGTATTTCCTCCATCTTGCCCTAATGTAGAAAGGCCTGCCCTCAACAAGTCCAAAATGTTTATAGTTTTATCCTCCTTCAGTATTTTTTCTGTACTTAAAAACTCTTTATGCGATATTTACAGATTCTCTCTAATTGGCATTACTACTGGAAACTGATCAGATTTTTTTTTTTAATCTGACCTTGTTTTGTTTGTTTGTTTGTTTTTGAGAAACCAGTTCTGAAAGACCTCCCTCCTTCCATATTATTTAAAAACAAACCGACACACCTGACTTCCGTAAGCATTGCTGGGAGCTCTACCGCACTGCGGGGAGCGGGAAGTCCACGCTTTCCTCTCCCGGCAGGAGTGTCTGGGGTGCCCTGAGCGGGCTGTGTTACTTGTTTGCTGCAGCTCCTTAAATGAGCTGTGAAATGACCTGGTTATAATATCTGGACCTCTCTCAAGTGCCAGGCTAGCTGCATGGCTCCACGGGTGGTACTTTCTTCTGTGCCTTACACAGAGTAAGCACTTATTGCATATCTCTTATGCCCTTTGTGTTGAGGGACTTTCGCTGAAATGATTTTATCCTTGGATGCCTCCCTCCTTAGCTCTCCTGCTGTGGGCTTTTCCTTTCAGAAGAGACAAACAGGCAGCCCTGTCTTATAAAAAGGAGGCTCTTTTGATGTTGTCATATTTCTTTTGATTTGAGAGTACTGGGAGGATAATAAAAATGAAGTTTGGAAGGAAAATTTGTTTTTCAATAAGAAGTACATGTTTAGTCTCCCACTCAAAAATGGCTACAAGGCCATATATCTGTCAATGGGCAAGGAATATTTTTCCAGAGACAGTGCTGTTTTCCATAAGGTGTATGAGTCTGGGGTTGTAACAGGATTTGTCCAGAATCTGCCAGTCACTGTCTCATCCTGTGATCCCCTGTGAGTATTTAAAACATCTTATACCTTTATTATCTCAGGTACGGAGTGTAGCGACTGTCCTGCTGGCTGCCAGGATTTTAGTGTCCTTGGGGGTCAGAAACATCCTTAAATTCAAGTGCCAGCAGCTAGAGGTCTGCTGGGCTGCATTTCGTCTGAGAAGGAACCATTGGATTGGTCATCTGAGAGATTACAAGGAGCCTTCCAGACTAGGGGCAGGAAAGGGAGTTCTAGGCAGAGAGAACAGCCAGTGCAAAGGTCTTGAGATGAAATTTTGGTCTTAAACTGAAAATACTTGATGAAAGGAGTATAAACTATTATCCTCATCTCTCCAGAATTATCACAGGCAACCTGTTAGGCAGTGCACCATTGCCTTGTGCAACCAGTTCCCAGCAGTATATCCTGGAGAAAGACGAGTGAACTGGGTGTACTTACATAGTGGGAGAACATTGTACTAGAATTATGCCCTGGCCTCTCCAGTGAAGTACAAAAGGAAGTAAGGAGGATATCATCAAGCTTCCTGAAAGCCAAGGGGACCACCACAAGTGGTCCATTGTCAAAGGGCTCTGGAAATGCCAGGCAATTCCCATGTCTTACCCAGACCCAAACTCTCAGCGGCCTTGTCAGGAAAAGGAAGAAGAAAAAGTCTCTTCAAAACAAGTTCCTTACTATTAAAAAAAGAAAAAAGAAAAAAAAATGAGAAATACAGCATTATTTTAATAGGGGGGAAAATGTGAATTGCAAAGAGCTACCTATTTGAGGTTGCACAATAAAAATACTTTGGTTTATAATTACGACTTGATTAGATCAAGCCAGGCAAACTCGTACTCTTAGAAACTTGTCACCTTGGGAGTCTGGTCTTTTCTTTCTCACCCATACCCTGCATGAACTTTCTCCCTCATCCATTTATATTGCCAGTACATTCCTACCTTTTCACCACATCCCCCACCAATGGCAACCCTGCTCTCAGTCATTTTTATGTGACTTAATTTGTATAACTGACTTCATTATGCCACATGTGAAATGTATTCCTGCTAATGTGTGGCTTCAGCCAGGCATTTTCATTTTTAAGCTTTTTATCGCTAATTAGTGAATAAGAGGGTTTGCTTCTCCAGGAAATTTGTATTATCAGGCAAGATGTGGATATTTAGGAGGACCAGAGAGGGTCCCTAGAATCACCTTAGTCCCAGCCAGCTAGACCTAAGGGTGTGATGAGCACTGGCTCTGTCCTCTTAGGGAGCCCTGGATCCTGAAGGCGGAGCCACTCTTCTTGTCACGATTCCCTTCTCCCTTGGATGCCATAAATCAGTCTAATCCTCTTAATAGCTTCTGGGAACAAGGGAGGACGCTGGCTTCTTCAGAGGCCTGGGGCCCATTCATTGCCTATGTTCTAGATGTGCCTGCCCGTAGGCCACGCCCTCCAATTTCTCACCCACAGTCTCCTCTGATTTCCCCTTCTTCCTCCCTCCCTCCCTCCATCCGTCTTTCTCTTCCTTCCACCTCAAGTCTTTGGTACCTTCTGTATCTGACATTTTGTAATGTGGTTCTGTCTCCTCTATTAGACTAGCTTCTTACATAATTATGATGTTTCTAACATAGATATGTGTAGTAGACTGTATCATCTTTAAAGGGAATATTTACCTGTATACCAATCCATGCCTTGTATGTAGTGCCACCATGAAAGAAACAGCTTGGGGTTCAAATCCCAGCTATGACTCCTACTAGCTAAGTAGCCTTGAGTGGGTCTCTAGTTGCCTGTGTTTCCTGCTTTGCAAAGTGGAAAGACCAACTGGATGAGGTTGCCGTAGGAATAAAATGAGATCAAGGATCTAACGCACCAAGAATAGCACCTGATGCAGAGAGCACCCTATAGTGTTGGAGCCCTTCATGTTAGTTCTTACTGCCGTGTTCCTGGCATTGTGTAAGGTGCCGGATGTGCAGGGTGAGCTCCCATTTACGGAGCTCTTGTCCCCATGGGGGTGGCATGAGTTAACCAAAGAGGTGCCAACATGACTTATCATTATGAGTTATGATACACGCTCTGAAGGAAAAATATTATTTTCTATGAGAGAGAATAGCAGGGGGACAGTGTTTGCTTGGGTCCACCCCAAAGGCCTCTCTTGAAGGGTCACTGAAGGGGAGCACCCCCTGAGTGGGAGCCAGCCACTTGAGGAGTTTGGAGAACAGCACACCTGGTAGAGGGAACAGCATGGGTGAAGGCTCTGAGGAGGGAAAGTGTTGAATGTGCATGAAGAAGAGGCCGTCCTCCCAGGAACGTGGTGAGCCCGAGGACAGTAGAGAGACGAGATTGGAGAATAGCCAAGGACCAGATCACCAGGGCCTCCTGACTCAAGATGCAGAGAACTCCAAAGATGAAAGTTGACCCATCGTAATCATAACAGCTGCTTATGGGGAGCTTTGTAAAACTCTTCACATTGACTGTTAAGTGCTCCTGAGACATCAGGGGAAATTGGTATCGAGAAAAGACTGATTTTGCTGGAAGAGTGTCACTGGGGACCTTCAGGAATGCTATTTTTGGACAGTGGTAGAAAGGAAAAGCAGATTTTCTCCAGGGCCTTCGCGTGGAAGTGGTCAGATAAGGAAGGAGTTAGGAGGCAGCTCGGAAATGGGCAATCCGGACCCAGTGGATTTTTGCAGTTGTCGAGGTCCATCCCTGAGCCTGGGAAGGGAGGTGAGGGGATGGCTAGGACCCTAGCAGCACCGAGCGCCTTTGGGGGGTGGTCCAGGCTGAGCCTGATCTTTCTCTCCCTCATTGTCCTTACAGGTACGCCATTCTGACCAAAGCCACCTGGCCTTCGTGGAGAGGAGATGAGAAGCAAGGTGTCCTCCACTTGCTGCAGTCTGTCAACATGGACAGTGACCAGTTCCAGCTCGGGAAGAGCAAAGTGTTCGTCAAAGCCCCCGAGTCTGTGAGTTTCCTCAGGGCCGCCCCTCTCCCCACAGCCCCTGTCGGCCCCCTGCCCATGGCGTGGCTGGCTTCTTTTCCTTATCCTGCTGTTCATGCCTTAAATATGGGCTCCTCAAAGAAGGCTTTCCACTGCTCCCAGTCTAAGCATAGGCCATTCTCCACGCCCCAGAGCCCTCAGCATGGATACAAAGCTATTTTCTTTTCTTACTTAAAGTCTCTCTCCCATTCTAGACGTCATCACCTTAAGGTCAGGGAGTGTTTTGTGTGCTTTTGTGCACTCAGAGCCTCATGAGGAAAGTGGCTCATAGGAAGAGCCCAGTAGTTATTTTTAGTGTCCAGTGGTGCCTAAGCTAATAGGTACTTCTTTGCCCACAAAGGAGGCTTGGGTAAACCTACATCCTCACCTGGGTGACACCAAGCAGGTTGTGTAACGCAGGCCCAGGCTTCCTCCTTAAAGGGGGAGCAGATCCTGGGAGTGACAGTTTCCAGAACTGTATCTTGAAGACCATGAGGAAGCCCGGAAAGGACTTTCAGGGGACCAATAGGTAGAAGGAGAAATCTCTGGGCTTAAAGGACAGGGATATTTACCAGTAAGGAATTCAAACATATAGGTTTAACAATTTGCAAACTTATCAGGCCTCCACAGATTAATTTAGTGGAACTTCTTCATCTTTCCTGATGAGGGTGTGGTCACTCTGACGGTCACTAATGAACGTCCGTCCACAGGAAGTTCTCAGTTTGAGCAGGAACCCAACCCAGCCCCTCAGTTCTGCCCCATAGCTCTGGGGCTGTGGAATGAAGACACTTTTTTTGGGGGGCTGCACTGGGTGGCATGTGGATTATTAGTTCCCCGGCCAGGGGTGGAACCCGTGCCCCCTGCGGTGGAAGCATGGAGTCCTCACCAGTGGACCGCCAGGGAAGTCCCAAACATACTCTTTTTTTTTTTTTTTTTAAGAGTTTTATTAGCAACTAATCAAGATGCTTTTTTTTTTTTTTTTTTTTTTGCGGTACGCGGGCCTCCACTGCTGTGGCCTCTCCCGTTGCGGAGCACAGGCTCCGGACGCGCAGGCTCAGCGGCCATGGCTCACGGGCCCAGCCACTCCGTGGCATGTGGGATCTTCCCGGTCTGGGGCACGAACCCGTGTCCCCTGCATCGGCAGGCGGACTCCCAACCACTGCGCCACCAGGGAAGCCCAGATACTCCTTTTTAAGTTGGAGAAACTGCTGGAACTAACCGGGGCTGGGCATCACCATTTCTTGAGGTTCCTGTAATAATCACAAGACTCCCATTTCAGGAGTCTTTGGTGAATTTGGCAAAATTAGTCACCATATCAAGGGGAAGTACCATGAGAACTTGCGGTGTTGGTCATAATGGAAACACTTGACTCTAGGCAAATTCTGGTCTCGCAGTGAGTTTTCTCCTTTACAGTGGGCCCCATGGCTGCTGTTCTGCCTGCCTCACAGGATCAGCCCTAGATCAGAAATGCTAATGGTTGTAACTGAATGGCTTTATGAACTGTAAAGGTTGTTAAATAAATAAGTGGCACACATCGATAGAACCCATTTATGAAAAGTTTGTGGTAGCATTTTCCACTTTGAGTTACTTGTAGCTTCACAGTAATTTCATTTCCAATTATAAAATGAAAATGTTGTGTCATACACCATTAAGCAACCCACAGAACAGTTCCTGTTCTTTCTAAAACAGGATGGAGTGATTTACTGTTACAATGGAGAACTCTTCTGTTGTTTTATACCCACTTTTACTTTTTTGACTTGCTAAATTTTCACAAAAACAGCCTCAATATTTTTCATACTTTTTTTTCTGATTCAGTTGAGCTTTGAGATTTTACTTCAAAAATCAAGATTTATTTTTGGTTTTTCTTTTCCGTGTCTTCCTCCCAATTGCTTTTTACCATCACTTGACTGTCCTCTCCCCCATCTTTTTACACACGCACACAAATCCCATTATCACTACTCTCTCCCCACCACCATCACTCATCCATCCACAGCTAGCCCTGACATTGCAAATACTTTTACAAAAATTGGTTTTTAGGGACCTCCCTGGCGGTCCAATGGTTAAGACTCCACACTTCCACTGCAGGGGGCACGGGTTCGATCCCTAGTTGGGGAACTAAGATCCTGCCTGCCGCATGGTGAGGCCAAAAAAAGAAAAACGGTTTTTAAAAATCTACCCTGTGATCTCGCCTTGATTTTTATAGTAGATGTGCTGAATTTACAAAGTAACCCATTTGCTTTTAAGAACCCACATTAGACATCAGGCACCAGAGGGTTTGGTTTGGTTTTATTTGTTACATGTGTCCATGATTTTTGCTTTTTTTTTCCCTCTCTCTCTCTCTCTCTCTCTCTCTTTTTCTTCTTGAACCTCCCTGATTTCTAACCCGTATGGCTTTTGGAAAGAACCTAAAAACCAGATAATCTTTGAACTCGTCTGTAGGAAGCTGGGAACTGGTTGCATCTTCATCCTTTCTGAGTCACAAGTGTATTTTCTATGACACTCCCAAAATAGTTCTGTGAGAAAGAAGAAGAAAACAAGACTTACCCAGCAACCCAACACACAAGATAAGAAACACCAACAGATAATCTTCCAGTCGACCGCGGGGCTCAGATTTTAAACATTCTGTCCAATTGTTAAAAGTCTTTTGCTTTGGAAATATGTTCCTTGTGTTTATTGTATATGGCACTGATGGCTGTGGAATGAAGTGCCCCTCTCTTGGTATTTTGAGTTTGAGATGTGGTTTTGACACAGCTGGGGATGTGAGAAGGAGAAGCTGAGTGTCATGGGGAGATCGATGTGGCTCCAGGGTACAGACCCAGACAAACAAGAGACAACAAATCAGGCCCAGCTGCCTTCAAACCAAATTCACTTGTTTATACTTCTGGAACATTTTAACAATGACATTCATCATCATTACTTTGGGTTTTTATTGGTGCGTTTTATTTTTGTTCCTAGAGAGTCATGTAAACCACTTTCTAGGTGAATGAGAGTTTCCCACCATTTTACGAGTTGATTAGATGCAGATTTACAGAGAAAGACTTGTACGTCCAAAGACCTTGGTTCACTTTCCAGCCTCACCCAATCTTAGTTCCAATGTTCTCATCTGTAAAATGGAGATAACACAAATATGTGGTTCATGTAGTTGTTGAGTGGTTGAATGGAGGAATGTGTGTAAAGCATCTAGAATGACTCCTGACCTGTAGTGGGCACTCGGTTCATTACAGCTGCTTGCTGTCATCTTCGTTATTCCAGAGCTTTGTTGAGTGGGGTGCAGAAATCAGTATTCATCGTTAAGGTTGCCTGAGTCTCAACACCTGCCAGTGTCTGATATGAGCCCTTAACTAAAACAATCTCCAGCCCCTCTTGGTGAATCTAAGTCCTAACTAACACATCTTAAGTCCAGCTCCAGTCACTGGTTATTATCCCTGCCCCAGTGACTCCTTGGAGATTTCTATGAGGCAGGAAGTCTATACTTCTTTCATGGAACCAAGAGGAGGGCAGCCCTCTTTCCACTGCAGCACAGGCTCTGCTCTTGCAAAAGCTGGAAAATTCTAGTAAGATGCTATAGGCAGCACTAAACAACTGCCTCCACGAGCTCATTTGACCAAGCCACTTAATATCCTCTTTGGATCGAGGTGGGAAATAAGTAGATAAGTGCTGAATCACTCATTTGATTCTCACAGAGGTTATGAGCAAGGCAGGGCAGACACCATCATTAAGGTCCAAGTGAATACACTCAGATCCAGCTATTTTCCACTATGTTTTTTGTTAAAAGAATATGTATATTATATTATAGTATTATAATATATATTATATTAAAAGACTATGTATATATAAAAGTTATAGTGATCATAAACACATTTTTTCACCTTTGTTGATGAGTCTGAGAAGCTGCTCCCCATTATGTCCTCAGCTAAACTGAGTGTCCCTGAAATACCCAAAAAAGTGATGTTCAGGTCCTGTGAATTGGCTCACATCGGTCTTCTCTATATTCACAGCTCTTTCTTCTAGAAGAAATGAGAGAGCGAAAGTACGATGGGTATGCTCGAGTGATACAGAAATCATGGAGGAAATTCGTGGCCCGGAAGAAATATGTCCAAATGAGAGAAGAGGGTATTGTAGTCATTTTGTTTCATGAATTTACCAAATCTAAGAATACTTTTGAACTTAGACGAATTACAAGTTCATTTTACTTTGCATATAATGTCGTGTGTTAAAACCTTGCATTCATTTAGAGTTTCTCTGTGTCTTTCCACACTGAGCATTTTCCTCCTTCTCCTCGGGGACTGATCCTTCTCCCTTCTCTGCCCTTTTGGGAATTGCAGCCTCTGACCTCCTGTTGAACAAGAAGGAGAGGAGGAGAAACAGTATTAACAGGAACTTCATCGGGGACTACATAGGGATGGAAGAGCACCCGGAACTCCAGCAGTTTGTGGGCAAGAGAGAGAAGATTGATTTTGCAGACACAGTGACCAAGTATGACAGGAGGTTCAAGGTACACGCTGACTGCCCACCTCTGAGAGTCACCAAACAGATTCCTTAGTTTTAAAAATAACTCGTAATTTTGCTTTTCTGATTACCAAAACAGAACATGCTCGTCGCAGACAAATTTAGAAAATGCAGATAAGCCAAAAGAAAAGTAGCCACCTGTACCCAGAAACAATCACTGTTAACATTTTGTGTGTATCCATTAGAACTTTTTTTGCAGGCATACATTTGTATATTTAGTTTTACAAAAATGAGATCTACCTTACATGCTGGTTTATGTCCTAGGTTGTTTTGCTCTTAAAATATGCCAGGGAGAACTTTCCATATTAATAGATGTGTCAATATAAATTATTTTGTTTAGCTGCATAGTATCCAATTCAACAGTTGCTTCACTATATATATATATATATATATATATATGTATATATATATATATATATATATGTTTTTTTTCGGTACGCGGGCCTCTCACTGTTGTGGGCTCTCCCGGTGCGGAGCACAGGCTCCGGACGCGCAGGCTCAGCGGCCATGGCTCACGGGCCCAGCCGCTCCGCGGCATGTGGGATCGTCCCGGACCGGGGCACGAACCCATGTCCCCTGCATCGGCAGGCGGACTCTCAACCACTGTGCCACCAGGGAAGCCCGCTTCACTATAGTTTCTCATTATTCTTTTCTCAGTGGGCTTTTTTTTTTTTTTAACCATCGTAAATAAAAGGATACAGTGAGCATCCTTTCACATGTCTTTGTGCATTTGTCTACTGATGCTTTTAGAATAAATTGATAGGAGTAGACTCATTGGATCGAAAGATTCAGAATTTAAAGTGAAGTGTTCTTACCCATTTTCCCTGAGCAAATGACTATGCAGGGCTTTCACAGAGCCACTGGGGGCCAGCTGATTTTTTTTTTTTTTTTTTTTTTTTTACCTCTTAGACATTTTCTTTTGCCTGATAAAATCTTGACCCTAATAGTGAAATATGAAGCCACAATAGCTTATGGGCCCATTAAGAGCTTTTTATGTGTGTTGGTTCTTGTTTGTTTTTTTGGTCAGGAAAAAAAATAATGAAATAAATAACAGTATTAATTTCACAAGAAGGATGATGTTGTTTTGCCAAAACCAAATCATTCCTTACAACCCGAGTATGGTACCAGCTGCTCTGGTGGCAGATTTGAATGCAAACATGAGTGCTTAAGTCTCTAAGTAGTATTTGAGTATAATACAGTATGTTTATATTAGATTTTTAAGGATTGTCATTGAAATGAAAATTTATCAATTTTAAAAATTAAAAATTTCATGGGCTCACAAAATTTATATATGCATGGATCCCTGAGAGAGAAACATTCTGCAGCAGATCATTGGTAGGGTCGTCCTATGTGTTGGTTTGCCCTGATACCTTAGGTGTTGTCCTGATGGTCTGCCATTTTTGTAAGTCAAAGAGAGTCAAGTATCAGTAATTTTACATATGTCAACCTAAGAATCATGAACAGTGTCCCCTTTTGCTCTCGAGGGACTTAGATGATAAATGGAATGGCCATCCGATGGTAGTGAAAGTTCACTAACTAAAGCAGCCTCCCTTCACCTGGTCACAAATGCCCTTTGTGTGGAGTATTTTCACTCTGACACTTTTTAAAACACCTCTCCTTACAGAGCGTAAAACGAGACTTGCTTCTTACTCCGAAATGCTTGTACTTAATTGGACGAGAAAAGGTCAAGCAGGGTCCAGACAAAGGCCTTGTGAAGGAGGTGCTGAAGCGGAGAATCGAGATGGAGAGGATCTTGTCTGTGTCCCTCAGGTGAGTGGCCAGGGCTGGGGGCAGGGGAGCCCTGTCTGTCCTCAACATCACCAACCGCTGTTCCAAACACAGCCTAGAGAAAGGCCCAGTCAGGCTCCCCAGTTGTAAAAATCATGATGAAGCGAACCCAGTTTCCTCTCCTTCCCAAAGAAGAGCTCATCTTCATGGCTCTCAGGGAGTCCCAAGATGACGAGAAAAATTTGCCCTGATCAAGGGATACCCAGATCCTTTGTTCCCATAAAATTTGAGAAATAAATGTAGTATGTGAAACAACCAGCACAATTGCTGTTATTGAAGTAGGGCCAATGTTCCGAGCCCTGCCCCCAAGCCCACCTCGCCCCTGTTGAAGACCTAACCCGTTTCACCAGGAAAGGCCCAAGCACAGGTGGACATTAGGTCATCAGTACTGCTTTTTAGTTTGCTGTGACGTCTGACTGTCCTAGGTGGGAAGTTTCTTTGGACTCCTTGAAGCCCTTTATGCCTGTTAATACCCATGGGGGGAGTACAAATTGGTCTCCATAATCTATAGCCCTGGAGTCATTGCCAAATGCTCCCTTCAACTCCAAGTTCACAGGTAGGGGCCCTTGCTCTTCCTGTCGGCACTATGGCTTTCTTTTGGCAGAGGGGCTTCTATGCATGCTGAGACTTCCCTAAGTCCCCTGCTAATAACTCTCAGACTAAGTTCCCTCTGATGAGAGGAAATCCTCTCAGTCCACAGAAGGCTAAGAAAAGAGGAAGAAAGGCCCCTTTGAGCCCAGTAGCTTCCTCCTTGAGTCACGTCCCTGGCCCTTCTGAGGATACCACTGCCTCTCACGGCAAGCTTCTTCGGGCTGCCATGGCATTAAAATCAGAGATGTTCTGGTTACTTGCGAACACGTCTTCCTGGAATTTGGAACTCTTATTCCACATAGAAGACAAAACCCCTGCTCTTAGGAAAAAGCAGGGGTTTTGTGTGCTCAGGCATCTGATTTACCAGGCTAGAAATCCTGGCTGCAGTGTGATAATCCAAAGCAGATTTTAAGTTGTGTCCATTCTTGCCTGTGTCACTGTGGTTTCTGATTCTATCTGTTCCCAATTTTCCTGATA